>NC_023755.2:19455937-20055937 GCF_000499845.2 Phaseolus vulgaris
CACACCCGCCGAAAGGGGCACATCGCCGAACGATCAGGAAAGCTTATTTAAGGTTTCCAAGAGGTACAAGTATGGAAGACGAGTGATATGTTTGTCACGTAGCAGCGGAGGATGAGATTTATCAGATGATCACACCCTAGCCAGAGGTCGGATCGAGGGAACAGCTTCCCAGACATGCATGGTGTGCAAATGAAACAGATCGTGATGGTGGCAGGCGAGACCACAGAGATGGTGCACGTGTTGGCACCCGGTACTCGCCACTTAAGGGGTCGCGCTCCAAGGAAAGCCGTGCACCGAGTTACTCCCTGTGTGGATAACTCGTCGAATGGCGAGAAGAGTAGAAGTGACGCTCAAGTTGTGGAAGCCCCAGATGACGACTCGTGTAGGGTTGGATGCTACTGTTACTCCAATCCAGAAGATGACACGTGTAGGGTTGGGTGCAACAGAAAAATGACGCTCGAGCTATCCTAGCTCAGATGGTGACGCGTGTACAGCTGGATGTGAGCCACGCGTCCAGAGGTGTAACCGTCAGGAGAGAGAAAAGGCTCAGGTATATAAGGAACACTTAAACAGATTTATAGGTACGCTTTTCAGAACGCATTCATTCATACTGAGATTCACTACGCACGGTTCCTTGAGTTGAGAATCTCTCTGAGTTTTTGGTGATTCCCTACTGACTTGGGCGTCGGAGCGCGATCGGCCGCAGTGGCGCCACTTTGTTTTCTTCAGGTTCTTGCGAGGAATTAAGGCGTGAAGAGAAAAGCTAATGTGGTGCGAAGCTGATCCAGAGGAAAGATCTTTGACGTGGCAAGACTCTTGCACTCAAGTCAAGCGGCAGGATCATCAGGCGCCCACCGTGGGGCTGTAAACGTGTTTCCCGTCCATAGCGTGAGTTTCTTGAAGTTTCTACAGTTCTTGTGTGGTTGTTTGCTGGTGCAAACCATTTTCTGAAGTCTTTCACCATTCGTTTGTGCATTCAATCGGTGAATGAGGTTTTCAACCGTTCGTTTGGAGTTTTCAATCGGTGAATCGAGGTTTTCACCGGTTCGTTTGAGTTTTCAATCGTGAATCGAGGTTTTCACCGTTCGTTTGAGCATTCAATCGGTGAATCGAGGTTTTTCACCGTTCGTTTGAGTTTTCAATCGTGAATCGGGGGTTTTAGTGGAGAAGTAGGAAGTTCGTGTTGAGAATCGCGAGTTTCTGTGGAGGTTTGAGTATCCGAGTCGATTGTTCGCTGTCGCGGTGTTTTCTTGGAAGTTTTTCGAGGTTAGAGAAGTTCTGACCGATCTATTGCTGGATCAGTCGTTCCAGTGGTGAAGGCCTAGTCGTTGGAGTTTGATCTGTTGATATCTCATGAGAAAGATGAGAAATACGCGTTCAAGTCCCGTTGTGCCACCTGTTGAAGAGAGCGCCGTAACCATGGCGCAATGATGGAGATGATGCGCACGTTGCAAGAGAATGTGGAGGCGTCGCGCCTCAGGCCAGAAACGAAGAGCTCAGCAAGGTTAATGAGGAGCTGCGTCAGTCTCTTCACGAGTAGAGAGGACGCACAACCGTTGAAGAAGTTGCACTGTCGTCACCACCGCGCGTTTTTCTGATGCCGTTTGCTCAGGCGATCATGGACACGGTGGTCCCTGCGAGCATGGTGGCTGTGAAAGCCTCTTTCACCGGCTTGGAGGATCCTGAGGCACATCTCACCGCGTTTCATACGCAGATGATGCTGTCAGGGGGCTCAGACGCAGTTTATTGTAAGATGTTCATGAGCACACTCCATGGAACAGCGCTGGAATGGTTCGTCAGCCTGCCTACAGATCACATAACCAGTTTCCAGCAGTTCTCTAAGCTTTTCGTCGACCAGTACATCGTGAACAAGGCGCCACCTATGGTGTCTTATGACTTGTTCCTCAGGGACTATCTGAATAGGTTTGAGCATAGATATTCCGCTTGCCTGGCAACGACGAGGAGATGTTTGTGCACGCCTTCAAAAAGGGCGTGCTGCCTGGACCTTTCAGCGAGTCGCTGATTAGGAGCCACCCTGCCACGTTTGCTGAAATCCGGCGACGTGCTGTGGCTCACATCGCCGCTGAGAGCGAGGTTGCAGAAAAGAGAGGGATCGTGGCTCCTACTAAGCCACGGGCCTAAACTAGGATTCAGCCGTAGAGGGTGTTGGAGACGGCGACGGCCAAGAAGGATCAAAGGACTCGCCATCCTTACGATCCAAAGAAAAACAAGGGGAGAGGGCTAGGGCGCCCTAGAGAGTTCAACCGCCCCCCGAGGTACGAGTTCGTCATGGGATTGGCAGACCTGATCGCCATCCCCAACATAGCCGCCAGGCTTAAAGTGCCTGAGAAAGTTTCAGACAAGGTGTTGGGACCAAAATCGGACACATGGTGCGAATTCCACAAAAGTTTTGGTCACTCCCTTGATTCGGGCTTCGCTGTGGGTTACCAACTCGCCGAATTGGTCGAGTGCGGTTTCTTGAAGGATTACCTGCTGGACAAGAGAACGGGGCAAGCGTCGAGCTCCCAGCCGGCGAGCAGTGAGGGCCAGCAGCATGAGGTGCCCATTCACGACGAGATCCACACCATAGCTGGAGGTTTCTCAGGGGGTGGATGTACTGCATCACAGAGGAAGAAATATGCAAGGTCTGTGATGGCAGTAGAAACGTTCGAGGATCACTCGCCGGATGTGGACATTACGTTCACCAAGGAGGACCTCAGGGACGTTGTGCCTCATGACAACGATCCCATAGTTATCTCGCTAGTCACGGCGGGAAGGAAGGTCCACCGGGTGCTGGTGGATCAAGGAAGCTCGGCAGATGTCATGTTCTAGCCGACTTTCAACAAGCTACAACTACCCCTTGACCAGTTAAGGCCCTATGGAGGATGCTTGTATGGGTTTGATGGCGACCAGGTGGAAATCAGGGGGTACATTGAGTTGAGAACTACATTCACGGACGAGGCGGCCTCGAGAACAGAGAAAATCAAGTACCTCGTCGTGAATGCCCCCTCGGCGTATAACATTCTGTTGGGAAGGCCGACCCTCAACAGGATAGGAGATGTGCCCTCAACAAGGCACATGAAAGTTAAGTTGCCGTCAATGGAGGGAGTGGTGATCACCATAAGGTCTAACCAGAAGGAGGCAAAGAAGTGTTACGAAAATAGCCTCAAGACTAAGAGGTCGGTGAGCTACGTCACCACAACGCCGCCTCCCGGTGTGGAGCCCAGGCCAGCAGAGGGGCGGGTTGTTGACACGGCGATGGAGGTGATCACCGAAAGTGATGAGGTCATGATGGACGCCGAGGCGGGGGAGAGAACGCCGGTCGGAAGGAAGAAGCGAGAAACCGCCCAGAGGAGGCCAGGGAGTCGGGAATCGCCAGGGCGTTGATCGCCAGCGAAACAAGGCCCAAACCAGTCGAAGAGTGGCTTGAGAGGGAGATCGGGGGTAAGGTCTTCAAGTTGGGGAAATCTTTGGAAGGTGAGACACAAGACTAGATCGCCAAGGTGATAGAAAGGCATCTGGACGCTTTTGCATGGTCTGCTTCAGACATGCCTGGAATCGACCCCGATTGCTTGTGTCATCACCTAACGAAGGACCCTCAGGTCAGACCAGTGCGACAGAGAAGAAGAAAATTCAACGAGGAGAGAAGACAGGCGATTAGGGACGAAACGCAGAAGCTCCTCGTCGCGGGCCATATCAGGGAGGTCCAGTACCCTTAGTGGTTAGCTAATGTCGTGCTGGTAAAGAAGAGCAACGGGAAGTGGCGCATGTGCGTCGACTTCACAGATCTAAACAAGGCTTGTCCGAAGGACTCGTACCCTTTGCCGAGTATAGATGCCCTGGTCGACAGTGCAGCAGGGTGTAAGTTGTTGAGCTTTTTGGATGCCTTCTCGGGGTACAACCAGATTAAGATGCATTCTATGGATGAAGAGAAGACCGCCTTCATGACTGAGAGATCGTGCTACTGCTACAAGGTGATGCCCTTCGGGCTGAAGAATGCGGGGGCCACGTACCAAAGGTTGATGGATAAGGTACTTGCGCCGATGCTGGGGAGGAATGTACAAGCGTACGTTGATGATATGGTCATGACTTCACTAGAAAAGAGCAAGCACAACTCAGATCTTGAGGAGTTGTTTACCACGATAGCCAAGTATAAATTGAAGTTAAATCCCGAGAAGTGCATTTTTAGCGTGGAGGCGGGGAAATTCCTAGGTTTCGTCTTGACTGGGAGGGGAATTGAAGCAAATCCTGATTGTGCTGCCATCTTGGCGATGAGAAGCCCGGCTACCGTGAAGGAGGTGCAGCAGCTTACAGGTTGGATGGCCGCCCTATCTCGTTTCGTGTCAGCTAGTGGAGAGAAAGGTCATCCGTATTTCCAGTGCTTAAAACGAAACAATAGGTTTGTCTGGACGAAGGAGTGTGAAGAGGCTTTCGTAAAGCTTAAGGAGTATCTGGCGAGCCCGCCGGTTCTGTGCAAGCCTTTGGTGGGAACGCCTCTCAGGTTGTATTTTGCTGTAACTGAGAGGGCGGTGAGCGCGGTGCTCACCCAAGATCAAGATCAGATCCAGAAACCTATTTATTTCGTTAGCAAGGTGTTACAAGGCCCAGATATAAGGTATCAAGCCTTGGAGAAAGCCGTGCTGGCAATTGTATTCTCGGCGAGGAGGTTGCGCCACTATTTTCAAAGCTTTACGGTGCTGGTGATGACCGACTTGCCTATCCATAAAGTTTATAAGAAGCCTGATGTAGCTGGGAGGATGGTAAAGTGGGCAGTGGAGCTGTCGGAGTTCGACATCAAATATGAAGCCCGAGGATCGATCAAGGGGCAGATTTTCGCTGATTTTGTGGTCGAGATTTCTTCAGAGGCGTCACAAGTTGAGGGGGACGATTTTCGTTGGGTGCTTTCGGTAGATGGATCGTCTAACCAGCAAGGCAGCGGTGCTGGAGTCATTCTGGAAGGGCCCAACGGCGTGCTGATAGAACAGTCCCTGAGATTTGCCTTCAAAGCCAGCAACAATCAAGCAGAATATGAGGCGTTGATTGCAGGTATCTTGTTGGCTAAGGAGATGGGAGCTAAGGTGTTGGTGGCCAAGAGTGACTCGTTGTTGGTCACGGGGCAAGTAACAGGCGAGTTCCAGGCCAAGGACCCACAGATGGCGGCTTACTTGGAGTATGTGCAGGAGTTGAAGGGTTCCTTTGCCTTGTTCGAGGTGGTGCATGTACCTAGGGAGCAAAATGCTCGAGCTGACTTGCTAGCCAAGCTCGCCAGTTCGGGCAAGGGGGGTAGGCAGAGGACCGTTATTCAAGAAACTCTGAAGACACCTATAGCGTTTGTGGCAGATCACCAGGTTCTTCAGATAAGTAAGTCAACGGAGAGAGTGGCGAGGAGTCACAGGTCCTTGACCCAGGAGACCTTGAGAGCGCAAAGGATAAGAGCATGTCTAGGGGAAAGGGTGAACATGGCACAGGTCTGCGCTACGCAAAAGCCAGACACGTGGATAACGCAATACCAGCGCTGCCTGGCAGATGGCGTTCTCCCGCTGGATCCAACGAAGGCTAGGAAGATAAAGAAGAACTCTAGCAAGTTCACCCTGATCGATGGCGAGCTGTTCAGGTTTGGGTTTACACTCCCACTCCTAGTATGTGTGCACGGAGAGAAATGCACAAGAATTATGGCCGAGCTCCATGAGGGTATATGTGGGAGTCACATTGGGGGTCGAGCTCTGGCTGCAAGAGCTCTCCATGCAGGTTATTACTGGCCAACGATGAGGGAAGATTGCAAGAAGTATGCTCAATGTTGCAAGCAATGCCAGCTGCACGCCGATTGGCACAAGGCACCCCCAGAAGAGTTGAAGTCAATTTGCAGCCCCTGGCCGTTTCATACTTGGGGAATTGACATTCTGGGGCCCTTCCCATTGGCGGTCAGACAGATGAAGTACTTGGTAGTGGCGATTGAATACTTCACCAAGTGGATCGAAGCGGAGCCAATGGCCCACCGCACACAAGATCGAGAGCTTTGTATGGAAGAACATCGTGTGCCGGTTTGGTGTGCCTAAACGCCTGGTGTCAGACAATGGGACTCAGTTTGCAAGTCACCTGTTGAAAAAGCTGTGTGAAGAGGTGGGAATACAACAGGTGTTTGCATCCGTCGAGCACCCACAGACGAATGGCCAAGTGGAGTCTGCCAATCGGGTGTTGCTGAGAGGTTTAAAGAGAAGACTAGAGAAAGCTAAGGGATCGTGGGCTGAAGAGGTACCCCGCATAGTTTGGGCGTACCATACCACTGAGTAGTCAGGAACCCACGAGACCCCATTTAGCCTGGTTTATGGATGTGATGCGATGATTCCAGTCGAAATCCAGGAAAGCTCGCCGAGATTCCAGAACATTGTGGCGGAAGACTCAAACGAAGAAAGAAAAATGAATCTGGATTTGCTGGATGAGGTCAGAGAGGAGGCGAGAGTGAAGGCCGAAGCAGTAAAGAGAAGGATTGAGCGAAGGTATAACTCTAAGGTAATGCCAAGGCAGTTTAGAAGTGGCGACCTGGTGATGAGGAAGGCCCATCAGTACGAGATGGAGAACAAGTTATCGCCTAAGTGGACGGGACCGTTCAGAATAACCGAAGCACTCGGGAACGGCGCTACCGCTTAGAGACGTTAGAAGGAGGGGCGATTCCGCGCACTTGGAACGCCACACATCTCAAATTGTATTACAGTTAAAGCCTTGTAAGTAGAGACGAACATGAAGAGATTTAAATAGTTTCTGTTAAAATAGTTTCAAGGGGGCACTCTATTTTCCCTAAGGAGGGTTTTTAATGAGGCCACCCAATAAAGAAGAGTTTTCAAGTTTAAAGTTTCCAAGATTGCATGCTTATTGTTTTGAAAGTTTTTAGAAAAAAGACCTTATCACTTGTACGTGATCTAAGGCAACAGTAAAGTTATATTGCATGCTTTCTAGTAAAGTTTTAAGTCCACATCGTTTTTCGGCGATCGGCGGCAATAGTTAAAAGTTTTAAAGACCTCATCGTCTTTCGGCGATCGGAGGCACCAGTAATGTTTAAAGCCCTCAACGCTCTCGTTCGTCCTGAGGCAAGAGAAGAAGTCCTCCTCGCCTTTGAGCGAGTGCAGGCGAGAAAGAGAAGAAGTCCTCCTCGCCTTTGAGCGAAGTGTAGGCGAGAAAAGAAGAAAACCCCCTCGCCTTTGAGCGAGTGCAGGCGAGAAAGAGAAGAATTCCTCCTCGCCTTTGAGCGAGTACAGGCAAGAACAGATTGAAAGACCTCTTTGCATAAGCAGATTGAGGCAAGATTAAAAGTCCTCAGTGCATCCGGGGGGGAGGAGATGTACACCCTGGGCAAGTTGAGGCACCAGAGAAAGTCCTTCTCACCTTAGAGTGAGTTCAGGCAAGATGGAACTGAAGAGTCAGGGGTGTTCATGACCTTAAGCGGCGGGAAGGGAAGGTTGATGGAAAACGCCTTTTCCCCTTTGAGTGAAACATCAATGTTGACCCAGTAAGACCAGATAAAGCTTCCACGCTTGCGGGCGGTGTGAAGATAGATAAAATCCTTCTTGTCTTGAACGAGTTCAGGTACGGCGTGTAGGATGGAAGAAGTTAAAGGATAGCTGAGATAGGTTCATAGAGAACACCTCACTATCCAGATCATTGTTCCAAAACTCAGGGAGGTAGAGAAGAATCCGAAAGGCGCCTCTGCCCCCAGATGAGGGAACAATGATCAAGTTATGCAAAAGAGGGTAACATCGCCAGAACCCTATGGGGTGAAGGTTGAGATAGTGAGGGGGTTGTATGGCGAGTACCAGATCGGAGGAATTTCCGGCGATGACAGGAGAGGTGTGAACTTCACTTGACAGATCAGGTAAGCTGTGTTTAGAATATTAGATTGAGTTAAAACCTGCTGCCTAGCAAGTGATTTTGCGATAAGGTATGTTACCTTAAGTATAAGTATAAGTCATCGCTGATAATTGATGGTGGCTCGAGTTTACTTTGAAGTAACAGTTTGTTGAGTTTGCTATAAGGTTAACAGTTTGCTCGAATTAAAGCAGTGTGTGAAGGGTTAAGTTCAGGTAACGATGAGTTACCCCAGTTGAATGAGTGTTACCAGTTATGTTGGTCGATCACGCAGCAGATAAAGAGAGAAGACCAAGTCAAGTGAAAACATAGAAGATAGCGCTCTAATAAAAAGAAAAGTCATATATACATCGCCAACAAAGTTGTGCATAGTTCAAATATTACAAACAAAAGACAAATTCAAGGTTTTCAAAGAGGAGGTGATGGGGGAAAGCAGTTAGTCTTCAGAAGGCACAATCTTCCCATCCACCACTTCGTTGCAGATCGATAACATGGAGAGGTCGAGCTCCGGATATTGACATGCTATTTGCTCCAGAGCGGCGTCAAACCCGGTGGTGAGGACTTGAGCAGCGCTTTGGTTGAGCTCGTAAGCTTGCTTCTTCAACTCTTCTCTTTTCTCATGAGCCCGAGCCAGTTCTTCAGCAGCTTTCTTGCTCTCGTCCCGAGCTTGGGCCAGCTCTGTAGCAATTCTTTCAGTTTCCTTACGAGCTTCGGTGAGCTCAGTGAGAGCCTTGTCCCTCTCAGCTTCGACCTTCCCCAAGAGGACCTCCCTCTCTGTTGATCTTTTTTCAATCTTCTCCACCCTGGAAGCTTCAGCTTTTTGTGCAGCCTCCAAATCTGCCACTTTGACCCTAAATGGGACCAGTTTGCTCTCCAAGTCAATCTTTTCTTGGAGTTGAGTGTGCAGCTTTTGGCACAGATCGGAGGCTTCCTTGCGTGTGTTCCTTAGTTCCGCTTCCAGCGCATCCTCCAGCCTTGAATGTTCCATCTCCGTCATCAGCGGATTGCATGTGAGCTTTTCAGCCTCAGCCTTTATAATGAGATTCGACTCTTTGAGCTCGAGATTTTCCTGTTGGAGCCTCTTGAGCGAATCCGTCACAGCTCTTGTTACAAGCGAAGGGAAACCTTCCGCCATGGCCTTTAGCTGAGCTGCAAAGGGTCCCAAGGTCTCCTTGAAGGAATCTGGGACACTTGAGGCTGATGTTGGAGGTGCTGGTGGAGTTTGATGTTGACTTTCACCACCACCCTCTTGAGCTTGTACAGTAAGGGGGGCTTCAAGGTGTGGTGGTGAGGCTGGGGCTTCTGTTATAGGCATTGGGGAAGCCTGGGCACCCTCATCTTCTTCTAGTGCAGCCCCAGCGATGGATGTGGTGGAAGGAGAACCCTCTCCAACATATACAAATGGTGTTGAGGCGCTTGGAGGGTTCTCTACATAGTTAGGGCCACTGCTTTCGACCACTGGGGGCGCGGCGGCCAGTGGTGCTGCTTGGACTGGTTCTAGCGGAGCTGGAGGTGGTGGCGGCATTGGTGTTGGGAATGCAGGTGGTGTAGAGGTGGTTACCCTTTTCCTCTTGGTGATGAGACCATCCTCGGTGTCTTCATCGTCGTCTTCTTCCTCCGACACCACCTGAGGGGTCTTCCTCTTTGGTCTCTTCAACACCATTTTTTTCCTTTCTGGGACGGGTAGGGCCCCAGAAGGAGTTGGACCTCGGGGAGGAGTTTTTCCTTGGGCAGCGGCGATCTCCACAACCGAGTTGGGCACAGTTTGGGAGCCCGCCGCAAGTTTGTGGGATCGGGCGATCGCCCTCAATTTTGCCAACTTTCCTTTTCCCAACATTACGTCTGCACAAGGTAAAAAATAGATGAGTATGCCCCAAAGCAGAAGCAGAACATACAAGTATATACATACAGAAATAACCTAAGCAAATAGCACATGGATGAATGATCAAGACCAGTACAAAACGAACAGAATGCCAAAGACAGAATGGTAGAAATGCTAAGACAGTTTCAACACAAAATGAAAGTCTTGGTGTTGGGGTAAGGGCTAACCTATGTACATTTCAAGTTGGTCCTCGAAGAATTCGAAGGAGATTATTGGAGCAGTGGGGAAGGTGATGTTGGCAGAAGCCACACTTTTCCAGAAAAGACAAAGGTCTTTGTCCAAATCCCCCATGTTGTCAGGACTTCTTGCTCTCCTGAAGTTGTCCCTGGAATCCTTTTTCCCCTTGTTTACCCAATACAAGGGGAAGCCATCAAGTAACGAAGGATCTTGGTCGTTCTGGCACACCTTGACGAATTTTCCCTTCCAGTCTTTGTAGGATTGCTGGAAGATGGAGAGGATTGACCTCCCAGCAATTCCATTCAAGCTGACCCAGAGGCGATCTCCAGGATTCTTTGCCTCAAATAGAAAAAGGAAGACATCAACCGAAACCGGCAGCCCCAAGTGCGCGCAAAGGATTTGAAATGCCCTCACGAATGCCCAGCTGTTGGGATGGAGCTGGGCAGGGGCGATGTCGAGCTCGGTCAACAGCTCCCTCTCGAAACGAGTGAAAGGAAACCTAAGTTTCACTTTCTTGAACAGCGTGGCGTAGACGAAGCAGAACAACTCGACGTTGTTCCCTTATCGTCCGCACAGATTGGTTCTCCAGGGAGGCAAGGCAGCACTGTCACATTGTCATCGTGCTCCTTGTGAAATGAAAGGTTGGGTCGATCCCCTTTCTTCAGACGAAGCACCCCCACCTCAGTATTTATCGACGGGGTTTCCTTCAGTAGAGTTGAGGTGGCCCAAGGGTAGAACTCTTGGTAGTCCCGTGGAGGAAGGGAAACTCCCCCGGCTTGTGGTGGAGTTGCTTGGGTAAGGTCGGCACGAGAAGAGGCAGGCCTCTCAGCCTGTGTGGAAGGAGCACCAGAGGCACGTGGGGGGTTGCGTGTTGGTGGAGGGTTTGTCCCAGGGATAACCCTACGAGTTTTGGGAGGAGGGTTTCGCGATGAGGAAGGAGGATTAGCGGTGGACTTTGTGTGAGCCATTGCAGGAACTGCAAAGGAAAGAAAAGGGAAGAAATGAGGATAGCAAGAGAATGACTCGATTGAGGACGAAGAAGATAGAACGAACGAGTGAGAGTTCACTGGGGTAGACGTTATCAGGAATGAAACTCTAAGTTACGAGAAAAAGAGAAACAACCGACAACGTATGCTCCAGACAGTCAATGGATGATGCAAACCGATTAAAATGCAACAAATATTAGTAGAAGGAGTAAAAGAGATACCTTTTGATGATCGGGTAAATGTTGAAGGAAGTTGAAGATTGTGGGAGACGAAAGGTTTCGTAGTTCGTAGAGAGAACGTTTAGAATGCTTGAAGATGAAGAAAGATAATGAAACAGTGAATAGCGCGAAGGGTTTAAGGGTTTCGAACGTTGTAGGAAGCGCAAATGACAATTAAAAACAATCGTTGATGAAGCCACTTGTCGTTTGATTCAAAAAGGGGTTGGTGAAGCGTCAGAAAGGCAAAAGAGTACGAACGTACGAAAGTCCATACAAGGGCCACGTAGATCGACGATGATTTGACTTCTTAGTCTTTTCGCTGGTCAAGTCTCAGCTCAAGACTGGGGGGCTTGTGTACCGATCAGGTCATCGGGTGTGATGACGTGGCAGCAAGCGACAATATAGGCGTGTTGAACAGGACACCTGGTCGACAGAAGGGAAGTAAATCGGGAAGTCGGTACAGTCGCCGATCGCTGAAGTGGCGTTCGCCGATCTCTGATGTGCGTAACCGGCGGTCACTAGAGTTGCGTCACAGTCGCCGTATGTGAGTACTAGGAGATCAGGTGGTTAGAGATCGCCAGGGAATGCCAGGAGATCAGGTGGTTTACACACCGCCGAAAGGGGCACATCGCCGAACGATCAGGAAAGCTTATTTAAGGTTTCCAAGAGGTACAAGTATGGAAGACGAGTGATATGTTTGTCACGTAGCAGCGGAGGATGAGATTATCAGATGATCACACCCTAGCCAGAGGTCGGGTCGAGGGAACAACTTCCCAGAACATGCATGGTGTGCAAATGAAACAGATCGTGATGGCGGCAGACGAGACCACAGAGATGGTGCACGTGTTGGCACCCGGTACTCGCCGCTTAAGGGGTCGCGCTCTAGGGAAAGTCGTGCACCGAGTTACTCCCTGTGTGGATAACTTAGTCGAATGGCGAGAATAGTAGAAGTGACGCTCAAGTTGTGGAAGACCCAGATGACGAAACGTGTAGGGTTGGATGCTACCTGTTACTCCAACCTAGATGATGACACGTGTAGGGTTGGGTGCAACAGAAAAATGACGCTCGAGCTATCCTAGCTCAGATGGTGACGCGTGTACAGCTGGATGTGAGCCACGCGTCCAGAGGTGTAACCGTCAGGAGAGAGAAAAGGCTCAGGTATATAAGGAACACTTAACAGATTTATGAGGTACGCTTTTCAGAACGCATTTCATACACTGAGATTCACTACGCACGGTTCCTTGAGTTGAGATATTCTCTCTGAGTTTTTGGTGATTCCTCTACTGACTTGGGCGTCGGAGCGCGATCGGCCGCAGTGGCGCCACTTTGTTTTCTTCAGGTTCTTGCGAGGAATTAAGGCGTGAAGAGCAAAAGCTAACGTGGTGCGAAGCTGATCCAGAGGAAAGATCTTTGACGTGGCAAAACTCTTGCACTCAAGTCAAGCGGCAGGATCAGTTTCTTTGCCCCAGTACTGACTTAAGCGTCGGAGTGCAAACGGCCGCCAACGCACCCTTTGTCTCTACAGGTACAACATTCTTCAACCAAGAGGAGTGCGTAAGAAGGAGGAGACAGACGGGGCCTAAAGCTGTCGTTGGAGTTAAACAACAACCAAGTCAACCGGCGAGAACATTTGGCGCCCACTGTGGGACCTGATAAAACTAGGTCCCACTCATAATCCTGTTAAGAGCCTCCCGGCAATATGAGAAGTACAAGGCAAGGATCTGCTGCACCCCCAGGAGGGGACAACATCTCCATGCAACAACTCATGCGCGCCCTTTAGAAGGTGGTGGCAGCGTCTAGAGTCGATTAGGATCGTTTCCAAGTGGATCTGGCTAGATCGCAAGCAAACAAAGAAGAGATGCGCAGAACCAATGAGGAACTACGCATAAATTTGCAGAACGTAGAAGAAAGTACTGTGGATGAGCGAGCCTCGCCGCTACCGATTAAGGCTCCCCCCATGTCGTTCTCTCCGGTGATTATGGACACCGTGATACCAGCCACGTCCATGGGCCCGAAGGTCACCTTCACGGGTGTAGAGGACCCAGAGGCTCATCTCATAGCGTTCCACACCCAGATGATGCTTTCCGGAGGTTTCGATGCGGTGTACTGCAAGCTATTTATGAGCACGTTGGCAGGCACAGCGTTGGACTGGTTCGTCAATCTCCCTAACAGACACATTACTTCATTCGACCAATTCTCAACGATGTTCAAAGAACAATACATAGTCAACAAGGTTCCGCCTACAATCTCTTACGATCTCTTCGACGTAAAGCTATACCAGGGAGAGTCCTTGAAAGAGTTCTTGAATAGATTTGGGGTTCAAGTGGTGCGGCTAAACACCAAGGACGAAGCCATGACGGTGCACGCCATCACCAAAGGAGTGCTACCAAGGCCCTTCAGGGACTCACTGATAAGATGTTTCCCAAGAACGTTTTGCGAGATCAGTCGTCGGGCTATGGCGCACATCACCACGGAAGATCTGGTCACAGAAAAACGCAGTAGTGTCTGACCTTGAGCAATCGATCGACCTCAACCCATGAGGGTGCATGAGGCGACAAGAGAGAAGGAAGACTCGGGAAAGCAACAACCATACGAGACAAGGAAGCCCCAGACCAGGGCACGAACGAGGCAAGACGCACCCCAAGACACAATTTTCGGGTAGAGCTCAAGGAACTAATCACTATTCCTAACATAGCGGAGAGGTTGAAGACACCCCCGAAGACTTGGTGCGAATTCCACCAACCCTATGGCCACGCCATACGCAACTGCTTGTCATTGGGGTACCAGTTGGATGAACTAGTGAAGAACTGCTTCTTGAAGGACTACCTACAAGAGCCGTAGGGGGCTCAGGTGTTACCAGCCCCAGGAGGTGATCAGGGGCACGAAGTGCCCATTCATGGTAAGATCAACACCATCTATGGAGGGTTCTCAGGAGGAGTATGCACTAATCCCAGCGGAAGAAGTATGCACGAAAGGTGATGGCAGTAGAGGTACAGGAGGCAGATTTGACTCCCGATGTCGACCTCGTCTTCACCAAGGTCGACCGTTAGGACGTCGTTCTGCATGACAATGATCCGGTGGTGATTTCGGTAGTGGCAACAGGAAGGAGGGTGCATCGTGTCCTCGTGGACCAGGGAAGTTTGGCCGATGTGATGTTCTGGTCGACCCTCAATAAGCTGCAGTTGTCTCCAGACCAGTTGAGACCTTCTACCGGTTGCTGGTATGGTTTCGCTGGAGACCAGGTAGAAGTGCGTGACACATAGAGCTGAGGACGACCTTCACAAATGACACCACTTCACACACTGCAAACATCAGGTACCTCGTTGTTAACGCTCCATCAGCCTACAATATACTTTAGGGTAGACCTGCTTTGAACAGGATTGGAGCGGTGGCCTTCACGAGGCACGTGAAGGTGAAGTTGCCTTCCCTCGAGGTTACGATGATCACTATCAAGTCTGATAAGAAGAAGGCTAAGAAATGCTACGAGAATAGCCTCAAGACGAAGAAAGGAGTTTTCCTTGTTACCACCCAACCTCCAGGGGAAGAAGGGGTCACTCGCGCAGAGATCGCCCGGGAGAGACGGCTCGAACCTACAGAAGAGGTGTTGGCGAGGAAGTTTGGTGGAAAGAGGTTCAAGCTTGGCAAGTCCTTATGCCAAGAGACACAGGACCAGATTGCTGAAGTCATAGCGCGACACTTGGATGCTTTTGCGTGGTCTGCCTGAGACATGCCTGGCATAGATCCTGACTTCCTGTGTCATCGTCTCACCATGGACCCGTAAATACGACCTGTTCGCCAGAGACGAAGAAAGTTCAATGACGAGAGAAGTTGGGTCGTTAGAGAAAAGACGCAGAAGCTGCTAAGCGCTGGCCACATAAGGGAGATTCGGTACGCTGAGTGGCTGACGAACATGGTGTTGGTGAAGAAGGCTAGTGGAAAATGGAGAATGTGCGTCAAATTCACATACCTCAACAAGGCCTGTCCGAAGGACTCCTATCCATTGCTCAGTATTGATACTTTGGTAGACAGTGCATCTGGTTGAAGACTAATCAGTTTCTTGGATGCATTTTCTGGTTACAATCAGATCAGAATGCATCCCAGGGACGAATGCAAAACAACGTTCATGACAAATTTCTCTTGCTACTGTTATAAGGTGATGCCCTTTAGGCTTAAAAATGCATGTGCGACCTACCAGAGGCTGATGGACAGAGTGTTAGCACCCATGACAGGGCGAAATGTCCAAGCATATGTAGACGACATGGTGGTAACCTCCCAGCAGAGGGAGCAGCACGTAGCGGATTTAGAAGAGTTATTCACCACGATAGCTAAGTACAAATTGAAGTTGAACCCCAAGAAATGTGTGTTCGGGGTAGATGCAGGCAAGTTCTTGGGTTTCCTACTCACTGAGCGTGGGATAGAGGCAAATCCTAAGAATTACGCTCCAATCATAGGAATGAGGAGCCCAATCTCAATGAAGGAAGTGTAGCAGCTGACAGGGCGGATGGCCGCTTTGTCCAGATTTGTGTCAGCTAGAGGGGAAAAAGGCCACCCCTATTTCCAGTGCTTGAAAAGGAATAACATATTCGTATGGACCAGGGAGTGCGAAGAGGCATTCCTCAAGCTAAAGGAGTACCTAGCCAGTCCACCAGTGTTATGCAAGCCGCAGCTGGGTACCTCGCTTCGCTTGTACTTGATCAGTTTGGTCCTTGTGCAGGAACAAGACCAGGTACAAAAGCCGATTTACTTTGTGAGCAAATTACTGCAGGGGCCTGAGGTGAGATACCAGGCCATTGAGAAAGTGGCCCTGGCAGTAGTGTTCTCAACGCGAAGGCTTCGCCACTACTTGCATAGCTTTACAGTGATAGTAATGATAGACCTTCCCATTTGCAAGGTCTTGCAGAAACTAGATGTGGCAGGAAGAATGGTGCGCTGGGCAGTAGAGCTATCAGAGTTCGATGTGCAGTATGAGCCAAGAGCCCTATTAAAGGCCAAGTTTATGTTGACTTCATGGTAGAACTCTCATCGGCAGCCACGCACCAAGAAGGAGCAGGTTTCAGATGGGTACTCTCTATAGACGGTTCCTCCAACCAACATGGTAGTTGGGTTAACGTCATCTTGGAAGGGCCAAATGGGCTATTGATTGAGCAGGCCCTGTAGTTCGCTTTCAAGGCTAGTAACAACCAGGCAAAGTTTGAGGCCCTGATCGCTGGAATTTATTAGCTAAGGAGATGGGTGCGAAAATTTTGTTGTCAAAGAGTAACTCCTTGTTAGTCACAGGTCAAGTCGCCTAGAGTACGTCCAGATTCTGAGGATGACGTTTGAAATGTTCGAGTTAGTACACGTGCTCAGAGAACAGAAAGCCCGAGCTGACTTGCTAGCAAAGATCGTCAGTTCGGGCAAGAGGGGTAGACAGAGGACAGTCATTCAGAAGACCCTGAGGACACCTCGAACTGCCACAAATAATGCAGCAGAATTCTAGCAGATCAACACCTCGGAAGGGGTGAAGAGGTGTCATCGGTCGTTGACTGAGGAGACATTGAAGACGCCCAGAATAAGCACGTACCCAGTTTCTAGGGAGAAGCGTTGCAGGTTTGCCTAGTTGAAGGGGGCGAAACCTGGATTACACCCTAAAAATGCTACTTGGCTGATGGGACATTCTCGTTGGAGCCTACAAAGGCTAGAAAAATTTGAGCAAGTACACCTTGATCGATGGAAAGTTGTTCTTGAAGTTTGAAGAAGTGCTTCTTGAAGCCCTTATAGGACTGCTGGAAGAGCGTCAGCAGCACCCTCCCAACGACATCATTGAAGCTAACCCACAGCTTCTGGCCCGGGCTCTTCGCTTCAAAGAAGTAGAGGAACATGTCCACTGATGGCGTATGGCCAAGGCAGTGGCACAGGATAGCGAAGGCCCTCGCGAATGCCCAACTATTAGGGTGTAGTTGGGCGGGGGCAACGTTCACCTCAGTGAGAAGGGCTCGCTCGAACGGGGTGAAGGGAAGTTGTAGGCCAAGTCTTCAAAAGACCGTGGAGTAGATGAAGCAGAAATGTCCTTCAGGGTCTGAAGACTCGTAAGAACACACAGGTTCACCTACCCTACAGGGCACCATCCTCACGTATTTGTCGTGGTCTTTGCCAAAGACACGAAACTTATGGAAAGTCTGTTTCTTCCTATAAGCAGTTATGCTCACGAGAGAAGAAAAGTTGGAGGTCTCCTTTAAAAGGGCGTCAGATGCCCAACGATATAGGGACTTGTAATCAGAGGTAGAAGAGGAGGGTTTGGTGTCGAGGGTGGAGTTGAGGTTGGAGGTGAAGTTGGGGTAGAGTTTGAAGTTGAGGCCGGAGAAGGGTTCCGTTGAGCCATCTTAAATAAGAGAGCTAAACAAAAGAAGAAAAAGTGAAACTTTAGAGGAAGAAGATGGCACGACTCTGAAAACCAGAAAAACAAAGGATACCCAAAAGAAGAACAGAAAGCGTAAAGTGCAGAAATGTAAACAGTCCCATAACAGTTATAGCATGTTATGAGCGTTGGAATCATAAAGCAAGAGTGATCATGAAGTAAAAAGTTACCTTTGAATAAATTAGGGTTCGAAGGATGAGGTATTCGAAGAGCGTTTCGGGAACAAGAAATGTTTGAGAAATGCTTAAGTGAAGTAATGAAACAGTGAAGGGAGCGTAGGGGTTTAAAGGTTTAAACAGTATACGAAGGGTTTACGCTAAGATTGTGTGATAGCGGCGCAAGGACATTCTCCCAGGAACCCTAGAGATGGGTAACAGAACAGCAGTGACCCTAGTTACAACCTATATAAAGGGTGGTAAGAACCCTAGCAAGGTACACGGTTTCTAAGACTGAAACTACTTTATTCACTTACTGTTTCTTTACCCCAGTACTGACTTGAGCGTCGGAGTGCAAACGGTCGCCAGGGCGCCCATTGTCTCTACAGGTACAACGTTCTTCAACTAAGAGGAGTGCGTAAGAAGGAGGAGACAGACGGGGCCTAAAGCTGTCGTTGGAGTCAAACGACAACCAAGTCAACCAGCGAGAACAATAAGACTCGAAGTAAAAGGCAAGATTGATAAAAGACATAAAGAGAAACATATCCAAAAGCGAAAAATGCTATAAATATAAAATGGTTGGAAAAAAAATTTGCAAGAAAATAAAGGGCTTGAAAATAAAATGCAAGAAAATAAAGACAAGAGTGTCAAGGCACTTGAATTTAAAGACAAGAATTAAAGGAGCTAGAATGTAAAGAAATTGTAAAGTGCCGAATCAACTCAAGCAATTGAAGCATAAGAACCTAAGCTCTGATAACCACATGATGTGAGTTGATTTTAAGAGTTTTCATTTAGGTGACACTTTACTTTTAGAATTGAGATTTTTAGGAAATTAGGAGTGAGAACCTAAGGAAAATCCCCACTGGACATTAACTTAACCAAGTGATTAAGTAGATGTGAAGGTTCATTTCACAAAGGAAAAAGGAAAAGGAAATGATAAAATGGACATGATGCCAAGATAATGTGCAGAATTAAACAAGCAAAGCAAGGACAAAAGGTAATAATCGAATAGACATAATGAAATCAAAACAAGATAGGGCACGCCCCATGCCGTTCTCTCAAGCAATCATTAACGTTGTGATAGCAGCCACTTCCATGGGCCTGAAGGTCACCTTCACAGGTGTAGAGGACCTAGAGGCTCACCTCACAGCGTTCCACACCCAGATGATGCTTTCAGAAGGTTCCGATGTTGTGTATTGCAAGCTATTTATAAGCACGTTTGCAGGCACAACGTTGGACTGGTTCATCAATCTCCCTGACGGACACATTACTTCATTCAACCAATTCTTAATGTTGTTCAGAGAGTAGTACATTGTCAACAGGGCTCCCCCTCCGATCTCTTACGATCTTTTTGACGTGAAGCAATGCCAAAGAGAGTCCTTGAAAGAGTTCTTAAACAGGTTTGGGGTCCAAGTGGTGAGGTTAAACACCAAGGATGAAGCCATGACGGTGCACGCCTTCACCAAAGGAGTGCTACCAGGGCCGTTCAGTGACTCACAGATAAGATGTTGCCCAAAGACGTTGCGAGATCAGGCGTCGGGCTATGGCGCACATCGTCGCAAAAGATCAGGTCACAGAAAAACACAGTAGAGTTGGCTCTGTCCGACCTTGAGGACTGATCGACCTCAACTCATGAGGGTGCATGAGGCGACAACAGAGAAGAAAGACTCAGGAAAGCAGCAACCATATGAGACAAGGAAGCCCCAGATCAGGGCACGAACGAGGGAAGACGCACCCCCAGACACAATTTTCGAGTAGAGCTCAAGGAATTGATCGTTATTCCTAACATAGCGGAAAGGCTGAAGACACCCCCGAAGACTGACAAAAAGTTGGGGCCCAGCAAGAACGCTTGGTGCGAATTCCACCAAGCCTATGGCCACACCATACGCAACTGCTTGTCACTGGGGTACCAGTTGGATGAACTAGTAAAAAGCGGCTTCTTGAAGGACTACCTCCAAGAGCCGCAAGGGGTTCAGGCGTCAGCAGCCCCAGGAGGTGATAAAGGGCACGAGGTGCCCATTCATGGTGAGATCAACACCATCTCTGGAGGGTTCTCTAGAGGAGGATGCACCGCCTCCCAGTAGAAGAAGTATGCACGAGAGGTGATGGCAGTAGAGGTACAGGAGGCATATCAGACTACCGATGTCGACCTCGTCTTCACTAAGGCCGACCGCCAGGACGTCGTTCCACATGACAATGATCCAGTGGTGGTTTCGGTAGTAACAGCGGGAAGGAGGGTGCATCGCGTCCTCGTGGACCAGGGAAGTTCGGCCGATGTGATGTTTTGGTCGACCTTCAATAAGTTGTAGTTGTCTCCATACCAGTTGAGACCTTATATTGGCTGCTTGTATGGTTTTGCTAGAGACCAGGTAGAAGTGCGTGGACACATAGAGCTAAGAACGACCTTCACAGATGGCACATCCTCACGCACTGCAAACATCAGGTATCTTGTTGTTAACGCTCCATCCTCCTACAACATACTTTTGGGTAGACCTGCTTTGAACAAGATTGGAGCGGTGGCCTCCACGAGGCACATGAAGATGAAGTTGCCTTCCCTCGAGGGGACGGTGATCACTATCAAGTCTGATTAGAAGGAGGTTAAGAAGTGCTATGAGAATAGCCTCAAGACGAAGAGAGGGGTGTTCACTATTACCACCAAACCTCCAAGGGAAGAAAGGGTCACCCGCGCAGAGATTGCCCTGGAGAGACGGCCCAAACCTGCAGAAGAGGTGTTGGAGAGGGAGATCGGTGGAAAGAGGTTCAAGCTTGGCAAGTCCTTTTGCATGGTCTGCCTCAAACATGCCTGGCATAGATCCTGATTTCCTGTGTCATCGTCTTACCATGGACCTACAGGTTCTACCTGTTTGCCAGAGAAGAAGAAAGTTCAATATCGAAAGGCGTCAGGTCATCAGAGAAGAGACACAAAAGCTGCTAAGTGTTGGCCACATCAACGAGATTCAGTACCCTGAGTGGCTGGCGAACGTGGTGTTGGTGAAGAAGGCTAGTGGAAAATGGAGAATGTGCGTCGACTTCACAGACCTCAATAAGGCTTGTCCGAAGGACTCCTACCCGCTGTCTAGTATTGATGCTTTGGGTTTAGGGTTTAGGGTTTAGGGTTTAGGGTTTAGGGTTTAGGGTTTTGGGTTTAGGGTTTAGGGTTTAGGGTTTAGGGTTTTGGGTTTAGGGTTTAGGGTTTAGGGTTTAGGCTCAAGCTGAAGGAGTACCTGGCCAGTCCACCAGTGTTATGCAAGCCGCAGCTGGGTACCCCACTTCGCTTGTACTTTGTGATCACCAATCGGGTGATCAATTCGGTCCTTGTGCAGGAACAGGACCACATACAAAAATCGGTTTACTTTGTGAGCAAAGTATTGCAGGAGCCTGAGGTGAGATACCAGGCCATAGAGAAGGCAACTCTGGCGGTAGTGTTGTCAGCACGAAGACTTCACCACTACTTCCAAAGCTTTACAGTGATAATGATGACAGACCTTTCCATTCGTAAGGTCTTACAGAAGCCAAATGATGTAGGAAGAATGGTGTGTTGGGCAGTAGAGCTATCAGAGTTTGACGTGCAATATGAACCCAAAGGCCCTATCAAAGGTCAGGTTTATGCTGACTTCGTAGCGGAGCTCTCCTCGACAGCCACGCACCAAAAAAGAGCATATTTCATATGGGTACTCTCTGTAGACGGTTCCTCCAACCAACAAGGTAGTGGGGCTAGCGTCATCTTGGAAGGACCAAATGGGCTATTGATTGAGCAAGCCCTGCGATTCGCTTTCAAGGAGAGTAACAACCAGGCGGAGTATGAGGCCTTGATCGCTGGAATGTTATTGGCCAAGGAGATGGGTGCAAAAAGTTTGTTGGAAAAGAGTGACTCCTTGCTAGTCACAAGTCAGGTCACAGGAGGATATCAGGCTAAAGACCCTCAAATGGCCACATACCTAGAGTACGTCCAGATTCTGAGGGAGACGTTTGAGGTGTTCGAGTTAGTACATGTCCCCAGATAACAGAATTCCCATGCTGACTTGCTAGCAAAGCTCGCCAGTTCAGGCAAGGGGGGAAAACAAAGGACAGTCATTCAGAAGACCCTGAGGACACCTCGAACTACCACAAATAATGAAGCAGAAGTTCAGTAGATAAGCACTTCGGAATAGGTGAAGAGGAGTCATCGGTCGTTGACTCAGGAGACGTTGAAGACACCCAAGGTAAGCACATACCCAATTTCTAGGGAGAAGTCGTTGCAGGTGTGCCTAGTCGAAGGGGGCGAAACATGGATGACACCCTACAAACGCTACTTGGCTGATGGGATACCCCCGCTGGAGGACACAGAGGCCAGAAAAATCAAGAAAAATTCGAGGAAGTACACCTTGATCGTTGGAGAGTTGTTCAGACAGGGGTTCACTCACCCTATCCTGGTATGTGTAAGTGGTGAGCAATGCACACGCATTATGGCAGAACTCCATGAAGGGATATGCGGGAGTCATATTGGCGGTCGAGCTCTCGCATTAAAGGCCATTCACGCAGGTTATTATTGGCCAACCATGAGGGAAGACTACACAGGGTATGCACAACGGTGCAAGTAGTGCTAGCAACATGCTGACTGGCACAAGGCGCCTTCAGAAGAGCTCAAATCGATCTATAGCCCATGGCCGTTTCATACTTGGGGGATCGACATTCTAGGCCATTTCCCTTTAGCGGTGCAACAGATGAAGTACCTCGTGGTTGCCATAGAATACTTCACAAAGTGGATAGAGGCTGAGCCAGTAGCGCAGGTCACAACCCACAAGATCCAGCACTTTGTGTGGAAGAACATAGTATGCCACTTTGGAATCCCAAAACGGTTGGTGTCCAACAATGGCACCCAGTTTGCAAGCCAACAGTTGGGCAAGCTATGTACAGAGCTGGGAGTAAAGCAGGTGTTCACATCAATCGAACACCCGCAGACAAACAGGCAAGTCAAGTCCGCCAACCGAGTTCTGCTCAGAGGTCTAAAGAGAAGGCTGGAGAAGGCCAATGGGACCTGGGCAGAGGAAGTTCCTAGAATTGTGTGGGCTTATCACACTACTCCCCAGTCCACTACCAAGGAAACACCCTTTAGCTTGTTGTATGGTTCAGACGCGATGATTCTTGTAGAGATCCAGGAGAACTCGCCACGTTTCCAGAACTTCGAGGCTGAAGAGTCCAATGAAGAAAGAAAGATGAACCTGGACCTACTGGATGAAGTAAGGGAGGAAGCAAGAAACAAGGTCGAAGCTTTGAAGAGAAGGGTGGAGTACAAGTACAACTCCAAGTTGAGACCTCGGCAGTTCCAAGTCGCCGACCTGGTGATGAGGAAGACCCACCCATACCAGCTAGAGAACAAGTTGTCTCCCAAGTGGACTGGTCCCTTCAGGGTGACAGAGGCCCTTGGGAATGGAGCATAGAGGCTCGAGACTTTAGAAGGTGGAGTGATCCCTAGTACGTGAATCGCGACCAACCTTAAGTTTTATTTCAGTTGTGTTATTGCATTGTACACAGTTTTAGGGAACACTCTTTTTCCCTTCAAGGGGTTTTTTAACGAGGTCACCCAATAAAATTTCAGTTATTTAGTTAAAGATTTTTCAAGTATTTTGTACAATATAGTTAATGAACCTCTCTCTTGGGTTAGAAGTCTCAAGATCGGTAACAGTGGGGTTTCTCGTGAATCTCCCTCTTGAGTGAGAACACCAAGGTCGAGAACAGTATGGTTCGTCAGCTAAATCCTCCCTTGCCCTTTTGGAGCAAGGTCGAGGTTAGTAATGAACCTCTCTCTTGGGTTTATCAATTAAAACCTCATCTCTTTTAACTTGAGGCATAAAGGGACCATTTTCAATTGTTTCCCAAATACCCTTATCAGTTGAGTGCATAAAGATTTTCATTCTCACCTTCCAAAACTGGTAATTAACCCCAAAAAACAATGGTGGCCTGTTTATGGAAGCACCTTCCCCAAAAGGCATTTTGTCAGCCATCAAAAAGATTTTTCAGAAAAACAGAAACAAGAACTTTTTCAAGAACCTAGTTCTTGATGCTAATTGTAAGAATTAATGACTTAAACAAGAGGGGGGTGAATTGTTTTATGAAAGATTTTCGCAAAGACTTGATTTAGAATGAATCTTTAACAAACAATCCATATAAACAATTAAGGAAAGTTATCAAACAATCCAACAGAAACAATTATCAGAATTTTAACCGGTTAAAACTGCGTTTTAATCGGTTGTTTATACCAGTAGCAGAAATGAAATTATCAAACAGTAATAGAGAGTTTAAGAGAAAGAGAGATTTACACAACAGGTTTATACTGGTTCACTCACACTAGAGCTACATCCAGTTCTCAGAAGAACCTCTAAGTTCCACTAGTAATCAAAACCAGATTACAACACACACAAAGAGGCAACCTTGCAACCCACAATATTCACTCACCCTCTTTGAAACACCAAACACCTCAAGATAGAACAACCTCTGTCTTTACAGGATTTCAAACACACAGAGTAGATAAATAGACAAGAATAGAAAATACCTAGATTTGCACAATACAGGAAACTCCTATGATCATAACTTGTTACCACAACAAAGCTTGAACAAAAATCTTGCACTTTGAAAAACACCTTTAAAAAACAAATCTCTTTCTCAAATGTGTATCAATACTTTTTGTATTTGAATGTTGTTTTTGCTTTGAAAGGAGGGCTATATTTATAGCTCTTGAAATGTAGCCGTTTTAGGCCGTTTTAATCAGCTGAATCAGTTGAAACAAGTTTTCAAAAATCTGTTATGAAAACACACATTTAACCGGTTGAAACCACGATTTAACCGGTTGAATGAGTCAAGCCATTGCATAACTAATTCCAAAAGCAATTTCAAAAACCTCAAGCCAGCTAAGTGACAAACAACCGATTATCTCGATGATTCAACCGGTTGTTTTCCCTTTGCTTGGAAAAACACTTTAATTCTTTTAAAACTGTTTGATCAAGCTTTGTGTAGGATTAAAAATTGATCTTAACAAAGATTTTTAAACACCTTAATCTAAACCCAAACCAAAAAGCAGCACAACTTCAGGATTCATGTGGATTTGATACATCAAAGCTCCCATGTTCAACAATGTTCATGAACATTTTACATTGGATGGCATCCGTTCTTCCAGAGATAATCATCTGAGCGTTGAATGTCGTAAGGTGATTTTCAAGGTCCTCTATCCCCGTGAAAAAGGCAGTTTTAGGTATGATGGAATGAGCTGGCACAGGCTCATCCATGATCTCCTTCGAGAATGGTTTGGGACTATTCCTCGGTGGCAAGTTTAGAGATCGTTCCCTGGTGGAACGTTGGACACGTTGGTGCAAGCTCTTGCGTAATTCCTCATTGGTTTTGCACAACTCCTCATTGGCTTGCACGTGCCCCTCCATTGCTGCCCGAGATGCCTCATTTTTTGCCATCAGACGATTCTGCAGAAGCTTTTGCTCAGCAAAGGCTTTCGCTCGTAGCCTCTCCTGCTCACCCTGACTTCTTCTTGGATCAGCTCTTGGATCCATTCTTGTTCTTGTCTATACTTCTCATATTGGGTTTAGGGTTTAGGGTTCTTGGAGGGCCCTCATGGCATCCATGAGTTGTTGTGAAACATGGGCATCGCCTCCTTTTGATCCTTGTGGGCCTTACCTTGTGTTTCTCATCACGTCAAAAGCCTCAATCACAAATGCGAATGGGATCAAGTATTATCGTGCCCCACGATGGGCGCCAAATGTTTTCGTGCGGTTGACTTCGGGTAAACTGGATGGGCAAGCTCCATTTCTATTTTGTCTCCTCTTGGTGCACTGGAACAACGCTTCGCTGAGACAAAGGGGACTCTACCTGTTGATCACACTCCGACGACCAAGTCAGTGAGAGAATACACAATAATAATCAGTTTCAATCCCTAGTACTCAGAAACAGCGTACCTTTACCGGGGGTCTCAAGCTCCTTTTATAGATTTCCCTTGAACAACTTCTACTAATGAGAACATAATCTCAACAACAAGCATATAATCATAACAGAAAAACCACCTCTTCACGTGCACCTCTTATCTTTGGGTGCTAACAACAGGAAAATATTTAGTGCACCATTATTCTCGAGTGCTAACAACATTATTCTCAACATATTTTATTTGCATTTAAATTAACGTATGTGTTATAAACAAACATAATATTCTTCTATCTTAACTATCTTTTTCGAGCTTTCTTACCAGTTGATATGATTCCACTAGGTAGATATGATTGATTCTTGACATTCTATGAAATCAACTTGAGTTGGAGATAGCTTAGGCACTTATAATAGAATTGGATCAAGGTTCTATGTTTCAAGAACTCACCAAAACTTGCACCAAACACCAAACTCACATGGAAGATCCATCTATTGTCAATTGAACCGAACAAATTGTGTAAAAATGCAAATGAACCGATTGAAACTCTTAAGAAAGCAAATGAACCGAACAGATTATGAAAAGAAGCTTCAGAACCGAATCAAAACATAAACAAATGAAAACAGCCGAACATAAGTGCAAGAAAAGGAAGATGAACCGAACAAAAGAAACTAAGACATGTTTATGCTTTGTATGATAATGGAGATGAAAGAAAGAAGAACTTATGGAGATGGATGTTTTGGTTTGATGATCACGCCACTTAGAGGATGAAGGCTCCAAGATGAGTGAGCTAGTGCCGCCACTTGAGAGAACCAAATGCACTCAAGATAAGACAAGGTGAAGGAGAAGACAAGTTCTCACAAATTCTCTCTCAAATTGAGTAGAGTTTCTCTATTGCTAATTTCCAATCTGATTTTTACAAAGGCAAGCACCTTTATTTATAGCCTAAGAGGTGCTGAAATGAAAAGCTAATTAAACTCAAATTTCCCCCCAAATGACATAAAAGTGGCGTCAACTTAGAGCATGAGGAAGGTGTGACTTCCTCTCTTAGTTTGGCACCTCCCTATTACGCCTACACCTCTCTACTAAGCTCACACCCCCTAAGCTTCCTATTATTTTCCTAAACTAAAGACCTAAAGATTCTTTTACAAAAGAGGTGTCTTATGTTTCCCTCTAAGCACCTTCTAACAAAGATATTACAAAAAGAGAAAACAACTTTCCATTATTTCCTAATGCCTTGAATTGACTTCTTGTAAGCCTTTGAGATGGGTACCAACTCCTTGAGCGTCTAGCACTTGAGCCTCTTCCTCTTCTTGTCCTTGAGTATTGGCCTCCATTTGGTCTTGAACTTGATCTCCATCACCAGTGCTTGGCCGAGCTCTTGGCTCACTCTTTGGACCCATGTTGGCCCGAAAATCGAACTGACCATACCAAAGTGCTTGGATCGAGGTCCCAAACACTCCTATCCAGTACAACATATATTATAATTCCTTATGCAAATGGATATTTATTTTAAAGATATTTTTAAGTGTAATATGAATCTTTTATATATATTGTACAGGCCAGACCTCGGGCCTCGGTCGAAGAAGAGGTCGACATCGGACCTTGGTGGTTCAACAGTAATAATGAGCCACATAAGTTGGGCCCCACAAACAGTATGAGTTAGAAAGACCTAAATCACGAGAGGATCATGCATGGGGGTGTGTATGGTACATTTGGGTACGACACAAGCATGTGTTCCCTAGAGGCGCTAAGGTCCGCGAGGGTTAGGGTTTCCAGGGAAAGACTGCATGCATGACACGTGAATAGTTAGGGCACTCACAGAACAAATGACGCTGCAGCGCTGGTACATGAATAGGTACCCTGGCAGCTATGCTGTTAGAAAGATTGCACTCCAGAAGAGGCAAGTCTTGTGCCGTAGCCGCGCTAAGCTTGTGCAACGCGTCACATGATGCCTCACTAGTGAACCCTAATTCAACTTAAGGAAAGAACCTTGAAGGATAGGGAAGTTGACCTAATACAGCTTATATAAAGGGTGGTAAGAACCCTAGAAAAGGTACGCCGTTTCTAAGACTGAAACTGCTTTACACACTTATTGTTTCTTAGTCCAGTACTGACTTGATCGTCGGAGTGCAATTTATAACTAGGGTCCCCTCTGTCTTAAACATAGTCACTCTCAGCTACCCAAGGAGAGAGCGTAAACCACCAGGAGATAGGAGGAGTCACCATCTACCTTTGAAGTCAACGACGAATGAGTCAACCGGTAAGAACATATATATATTTATTTTGTGATGATTAGTAATAATATAATTATTAGTGGAATGTTAAAGAATAAAAAAATTGAATGAAACTATGAAAATGTAAAAAAAATGACGGGTCACTCGAGCGAAAAATAATTCAAAGTTTAATAATAGAAAAAAAGTGCTTTTAATGGTCATTTTGAATGTTGTAGTTTTATGAGAAAAAAAAAATGTTATAGTTTCTTTTTATATAAAAATACGTTGTGAGAAAAGTGATATAAATGTTCTAAATTAACTCACTAGTAAACATATGTGACCACATGAAATATATATAGTATTGTTGTGATTTTCATATACATTAATCTTTTTATATAGATCATACATATCTAATTAATTTTCACGCTACATCTCTATATGAATGATTTTTTTTGTATTTTATATGTGAGTGTTTGTTACACGTATTAGTTATTCTTAAGTAAATTTAGACTTATGCATTACAAAATCATTCTAGCCTTTATACATAATTATTTTTTTAAAAGGTTTAATAAAATATTTTAAAACATAATAATCGATTGTAATAGAATATAATGAATTATCTTGTGTATAAATTTTGTTTAACTAGATAATCAATTATCTTATGCCATAATGAATTATTACAAGTAAAATAATTAATTATTTAAATAATAATAAATTATATAAAATTTCGTTCAGATACAAGCATTATAAATAATCCATTGTAACTAGAAATAATTGATTATATTATTCTTATAAAGTTTCAAGTTCAGAAAAAAAAACTATTATTATTATTATTATTATTAAGTATAATCAAATAACTATGCATTAAACAATTTATATATACGCTTTTTGATGTACATTACAAATCAATCTTACTTATTTTTATTGTTCTTCAAGGACACTCAAAATGCACTTTTTCCCTATAAATCTTTAAATGGAACTTTTACTTAAAGACATCGAAAAAGAGTATTGAATTTTTTTTCTTCTAATATTTTTTGGATAATTTTCACATTAGGTTATATTTGTCCATATTCTTCTTGAATCCTTATGTGAATTTTTGAACCCTAGATTTAATGTTTCTTATAATATGCTTCTATATATATACATGTATAATAAGTATTATAAATAGAATTTTGAAGAAGTTTGCATTTAATGAGATAATGCAATTTTGCACTTCAAATGCGTGTGATATGAATATGTAAGATAACAACACAAGCTCACTAAATTGTGGTTACGTCTCAGAATAATCAAATAAGTATAAAACTTTCTATGTATTTTTTTTCTCTCATTTTTGTATTCTTTATATTTCTTGAAAAGAAAGAGATTTTAGCTTCTATAGTGTTAATCCTGTAATTAAATGTTTTAAGAATTTTTTCTGAATTTCTATTAATTAAATTAAAAAATTTAAACACTAATTTATCGCTTCTAGACAGTTTAATCTATTTTATAAATAACTAATTTATTAAAAATGTGATCAGGAAAAACTGAATTAATACAATAGAAAATAATGTTTGGAAAGGGAGGAACATGAAGTAAAAAAGGAAAAAAAGAGTGTAATTTGCAATTAGAGCTTGGTGACAAGTTGTATGCCCAGTCAATGACACAGAAAATTATCAAAAAAAAAAGAAAAAAAGAGGATAAATACATCATAGACCAAGTCAAATCACAACCCATTCAATTCATCAAATCACTTTTCAACCCACTCCTCCTATCCTCACCCGCCCGTCATTCGGCGCACCTTCACCTCTTCCTCACATGCTCCCCTCAACCGCGGGTAACTTTAAGATCAACCCTCGCCCCACTCTTTTCTCTCACTCGTTACCTTTTCTCCGTAAAACGAACAAACAAACACGCCTTTCTCTCTTTCTCTATCTCTGTTTTTTTTTCTCTGTTTTTACTTTCTCTCTCTACATTTTCCTCTTATGAGCCCTAACTCGCGGACCCATCGTCGTCGCTAGCTATGTCGCTGAGGAAGGTCTTTCGCTCCCGCAAATTCTCGAGATCGTTCAAGGAGGCGCCGGCGGTGGGGACCGCCGAGGGTGGGATCACCGGAAACGGGGGCGAACACGCGCACGAAAATGGGTGGTCCAACATGCTGCCGGAGATCCTCTGTGAGATCGTGCGGCGCGTCGACGCCGCCGAGGAGCAGTGGCCGAACCGCCAGAACGTAGTGTCGTGCGCGTGCGTGTGCAAGCGCTGGCGCGACATCACGCGTGAGGTCGTGCGAGAGCCTTTGCACACCGGGAAAATCACTTTCCCTTCGTGCCTTAAACAGGTTCGAGTTTCCCTCTTCAAAGAATCTGTCCTTTTTTGTATTTTAATTTATGGGTAGGAAGCATTTTTTATAATTTTTAAATTTCCAGCTCGGATTTTGTTTGTATGAGCCCAGAATTAAATTATTAATGCTTTGTGATTTTTATTTTGATGTTTTTTTTTACCGGTTAATCTCTTTAATTTGATATCTTTTTAAGCATTTGTTGTTTGGTTGTTTGTAAGATGATTGGGTTGTGAATGTTTTGTTAGTGAATTTGGGAATTTTGTTTTAGGGATCGACGGGATTTGTGAATTTTGTTTGTGTAAGATATGGAAACAATTGGTTAGTATCTGAAATTCGGATTGTTGCCCTATTGCATTGGTTTGGTAGAAAGGGTGCTGGTGTGTAACTAGGTAATTATTAATTTTTGAATAAGTGGGTGTTAATAGTTGCAGCTTTATCTTGATGGAAGTGGATAAGATGGGAGAATTGGGAATATGGATCCATTTGTGGGAGAAATTTTCATATGCGTAATAGTGGTCTTGTTTGCCTTTCAGAAATGGGGTGGGTGGGTGGGTGGGGGAGTTTCATTTAACTTTTAATGGATAAGAATCATTCGTTTGCATGATGTGTTTCTGCACTTTGGTCGCTGTCTGACGTTTGCTGAAATACCTGATGTTTTCGCTACATTTCTTTCCTCAGTAAACGATAGTAATTTGTAATTTCGACGAGCATTTTATTTATTTATGATTATTAATGGTTTATTTTGCATTGAATACGGGAGTCTGGGAGGTTTGGAATTTGACAATTTGGTTTTGTGATGACCTGCAGCCCGGACCACGTGAGGTTCCCCATCAGTGTCTTATAAAGCGGAACAAGAAGACCTCAACGTTTTATCTATATCTTGCCCTATCACCATGTAAGTAAGTATTGTATTGGTAAACAGGTTTATTTTTTCTATGGTTGTTTTCTAGGTGGATGAAAATGAATTAGGGCTGGAATTGGATTATCTCCTAACTTTTCCTATGGGGTAGAGCGTTGACAATATGTGCATAGACTAGATCTGGGTACATGGCACCGTCTTATTATTGGTCTAGCATAAAATCAAGCTTTTCTTGTTTGACAAAAGCATGTTTTACTTTTGTGCTTCAAAGCCCCATAAGTTGAAATGGCTATGTAGTTTTGTACACATGTAAGGTGACTGCATGTTTTGTTTATAAATGTTAATGGAAAATATTTGTCAAACTGCATTATTCTGGCCACTTGGTTGACCGGACTGAGTCCAAGATGATTAGCTTTACTCAATTTAGAGAACCTTCCTTGTGCAATTTATTCATCCCGTGTTGTTTGATTACTACCAAAATAAGAAATCTGACAACCAAAAAGGACTTGACTTAGTTCAACAGTGTGCTTTGTTTATGAACAATAATCGGAGGTAGTCCTTAGAAATAGAAGGGGGAAGGATCTATTACTGGTGTTTGCTTGTTGAAATACAATTGGGAATGTACATTTATTAAAAGCAGCTTGGGAAGCTTTATTTTTTACGAAGGGACCTGTAGTAATGGAAGAGAAGGTATTATTTAAGCAGCTTGAGTACAGATGTTCTTATTGATAAGAACATTGGGTATTATGGTGGTTCCTATATCCCACATTGAGTAAGCATGAGATGCTCGCTGGAGCATTTAAGTGCTTGCTTCTCCCTCCTTGATAACTAGCTCTGAGGGTGGATTCCCTAAGTGCTTTCATTCTTGTCAGTTTTATTTGAGGATAGATATATTAGTATTGTAGTAAAGCATGGTTTCCAGAGTTGCTTAATATAATATCAAGTTTCACCTTGGTCCTAGAGAATCTTACATTTCTTATATGTAGTGTGTTTATTTTTTCTTAGGAGAAGGAACTTCAAATTATTCTTATTTTGTTAATCCGGTATATAATTAATTTCATAATAATATGCAGGTCCTGAAATTAATGTTCTTTTGTATTTATTTATATTCGACCTTTCTTAGGTAGAGCTATGTTGAGAGGTCTAGAGGACAATGAGGACATGGTTTATTGAGATAGATTAGCTTTATGCTCTGCTTTTTCCTTTCACATCACACATGTAATATAATGGAAAGTCTCTTGTTGGAGCAGTTCTGGGGTGAAACTGAATAGAATATATTGGCCAATTAATGGTACCAACATTGTTTACTGTAAAAATGTGTTTGGTGGAGCTGAAATTTGAACCTTCAATTGGTTGAATAATCTGAGACTTTTGAAACGTTAGTAAACTAATAATATTATGATTTTTGAGGTGTTGTAATAAATCATGTGTAGTTGATTATAGCCATGAGGGAACTTTCAAATGATGATTGTATGAAGATTATTTTTATCAATACTAAATATAATCTTGATAATGCACTGATCTCTTTTAAGTTTTCTTCGATGTGCTTGAGATTTATGCCTCATTTTGTTCCTCTTTTCTCCCCTATCTATTGCCAGCATTCACAGATAAAGGGAAGTTTCTGCTAGCAGCTAGGAGATATAGGTGCGGTACCCATACCGAGTATATAATCTCTCTTGATGCTGATGATTTATCGCAAGGAAGCAATGCTTATGTTGGAAAGTTAAGGTAACACTCTATCCGAAATAAAAAAGCATTTTTCTCCTTTGTTTTAGTTTAATAGTGAAGTCTAGACTAGACATCTAATATTTGCAAGTAACTGCCATTCTTAGCCTTTAATTATGGACACATACATTTATTGTTTTCAAAATGCTTTAGCTTAGAACTACATATGCTTTAATTGAATCTTTTTTATTTTCTCTTTTGTAATTGAATTTGTTTCTGCTAAATCATGAAACTATCAAATGAGTTCCAGTTTATGTGTTGTCCTTTACTAAGCTGTGTCTAAAGTATTTAAAAAACAAGTTAACAAATGAACTTTTTTTATTTCCTTTGTTTTATATGATTGAGCATAGAGACCTGTCTGAATTACATCCTTCCATTCCATCTACTGTCAAACCTCCTCTTCAAACAATAGAGAAAAATAAAACACTCTTAAACTTTTGAAGGAAATAAAAATGTACAGAGACTGCGGCTCTAAATCACACCTTCAAATGTGCCAGAAAGAGAAACTGGTTTAGAAATTTGGAACTATTGTGGTTGGTCATGATTTACAGTTTGTTTGTCTTGTATTACAGTATTTTGAATAATATGGTTTATATCTTGGGCCAAGTTATACTAATCCTTTAAACCTTCCTAGTCCCCTCATAAACCGAAAGCATTTAATGTTAATGTTGGTCAATTCTTTTGATGCTTCTTAAGTTTCTCTACTAATGAAAGTTGTTACTAAAAAATTTTCACAGCTCGGATTTTCTTGGCACCAACTTCACAATTTATGACAGCCAGCCACCCCATAGTGGTGCAAGACCATCAAGTGGCAGGGCCAGTCGGCGGTTTGCCAGCAAGCAGATAAGCCCGCAAGTTCCTGCAGGTAACTTTGAGGTGGGGCAGGTATCCTACAAGTTCAACCTGTTGAAATCAAGAGGGCCACGGAGAATGGTTTGCTCTTTGAAGTCTCCCGTGACTCCTGTCACACCTACGGGTGAAAGTTCAGATAGCACATCTCTTGATGGCCATAAGATGCACGATAAAGAACACGCTGCTGCTTCTGGCTACACAATCTTGAAGAATAAAGCTCCCAGGTGGCATGAGCATTTGCAATGCTGGTGCTTGAATTTCCATGGTCGTGTGACAGTGGCCTCAGTGAAGAACTTTCAGCTGGTTGCAACAGTGGACCAAAGCCAACCTGGAGGGAAAGGAGATGAGGAAACAGTTCTTCTCCAGTTTGGTAAAGTAGGGGATGATACTTTCACCATGGATTATAGGCAGCCCTTATCTGCTTTCCAGGCTTTTGCCATTTGCTTAACTAGCTTTGGCACTAAACTTGCTTGTGAGTAATATAATTTTGGTGTGGTCACTGCTTATTTATTCCGTGGGAAATGGATGTTTTAAGTGAATAGTTATTTTTTACTCGGCTTTGAGTCCACACATTTGATTGCAGGAAGCTTGTTGTTGTAAATGTTATATCATCAATAGGACATGACATCTTCCATAATCAAATATATTACCTATTCACCCCAATGGTCCACAAATTTTATTTTAATTCACGTTAGTGTAAGCATGTTATGGAACTTTTCTAAGTTCAGTTTCTTTTGCTTAAGGACCACGCACTCGGATTGTGATTCTATTTTTCTGGTAAAACAGATTAGACCAAATAAGGTGGCATTTCAATATTCAATTTCTGTTGTTGACAAATACACGTCACACCAATGTAGTACACGTTCTATTAATCATAAAGCTTTATTTCTTCTCTTTGGTATCCGGTACCTTGTGCTTAGGCGTGGATTATTCTGGATCAGCAATAAAGTGAACAGCATGTGGATTGTTCTAGACAGAAAAGATGTTTCATTTGAGCCCTATATAAGTTCTGTAGTCTAATCTAGTAAATAATTTAGTTATTTTATATCATTTAATTGTAAAAATATGTGTATATTTTTGTAAGAGAAAATATCTTAGGTACTAAAGAGTACGATCATGCTTTATTATGACAAGTAAGTTTGCTGATAAAAAATAATCAAATTCTAATATTTAATTAAATGACAATGTAAAAGTTTTAGGCTTCGTTTCCATTTATTAAACTATATTAAATAAAGTATTCATAATGTCTTTGTGCATTCAAATTTACGTAGGGTTGTTTAGAAAAAAATCTTAAGTTGGTAAGAAATTATAATTTTAAGATGTGTTGAAGCAAAGACAGTACACAACATGGTTTACCTTAGTGCAGAAAATTGTCATGATTGAAGCTGAAGCAACATCATCTGCTTTATGAATGACAATGGATAATGGGTTGGTTGTGGCATAAATGATTTATGAATATTACAGGTATAATTTAGTCTTTTCTAATAACTTTTTTTTTTATTAGGGTTGTTCTAGAATGGGAGTTGGAATTTAGAAAACTATTGAGATCACTCTTCTTCTATTCTGTCAGTCAAACGTATTGTATTTCAACTTTCCTTCTTGTTAGCTCCTTCTTTCTCTCCACTCATTGTACCTCTCGGTCTTTTAGTAACACAGGTTCAAATGGTATCCGCAGAAGGCACTCCGACGCTCAAATCAGTAAAAGTATTCGACGCTCGATTGTCAGAACACGATAGATGATGACGTATCTAGATCTTGAAATAAGTGTTATTTATATTACATTTGGTGAATTTTTCTTATTAGAATAGATCAAAGAGTTGAACCACTTTTAGATATGCTTTACCTATTTTTTAATCACAAATTAATTTTATTTACTTTGTTTATACATAATTGAATGTAAAATATCAATGAGCGAATTGAGAGATGACAATCATATCGGTCAATCCATAGTTGGAATCGATACATATGATCAATCATATGACCTCAAAGGCTACATGGCCATTCCCTTTGCTTAAGGGAAAAGTGATTGAAAAGTTAGGTCCCACCATTTAAATGAAGCTGATTCCATTTAATGAAGAAAATCCATTTAGCAAAATATCTCATAGAGGAGAGAGAAAGAATGACATTTAGAAGCAAATATTTTGTCGTTAGGTCTCTTCGCAGATTTGCTGTCTTCTGATTTGATTTCAAGGTCATTCCATTGTACTGCAACGGTTGGTAAATGCTCACCTTATTTCATTAGGTAGTTCATCTTTTGTCATTAATAATTATTTATCATTTCGAGTTATTCTCTCTCTATATCGGAATCTGTATATATACCAGTTAATGAAAATAACAATGAAATGTGATTGATTGATTTTATTATTTTTTTATGACCAGATTTTGATTATGTTATGTGTTTTATAAAGATATTTATTTAACAATCGCCTAAGAGCAGCTCCTAAAATTTGCTCGAGATTTTTGTTGTTGGATATATTAGGTTTTGAAACAGGATAACAAAAAGAAAATAAATCTTATGGTTTTCATTTTACTTAATCTTCGTCAGTAAACACATAATGTTAGCACATTTTTTTTTAGAATTGACAATTTGCTTTGCAACTTTGGTAAATTAAATTTTACGTTTGTTCTCACATGATTACTTTTAAAATTTAAGGTTGTGTGATGGTCAATTTCTGTGTCAAATCATAATTAAAATGTTTGGCCTTAATTTGTAGGTATGTATGTTTCGTTGAATAGTAATAGTGAATTCTTTTATAAATCAATTAAACGAGTCTAATATTGAATCAATAGCTTCATTGGTTAGTCACTAACAAATGTACTTTTTCTCTTTTAAAAATATTAATTTGAGTTTACCCCTTTCGATTTATTTTTTTATAAAAAAACACATGCTACAAATTACCAAACTAAATGTATGTTAATAGTTTGGTACAAGCTTCTCTCTGTTATTCTCTCAAGACTTATTTATTTATTTATAACTTTTTGCCAAATTGAGTTCCAAGAGTTATTTATTTATAACTTTGAATTTTATTCAAGATTCTATCCTTAAGGACATCATATATATGGTTGCACAAACTTGATTTATAAAAGAAAAAAAGGGTCATCACAAAGTTTTAGATTCCAAATAAAATGGTACCAGAAAATTCCTTCAAATCACAAGGAATTGGGTGCTGCTGATGAAAGGGAGAAATAAACAGAATTGCTACTGTTTATCTAGCAGAATGTAACTGAGATGCTAAAAAAAAATAAATTCAATTAAAGTATGTGTGTAACTATAAACAACACATTATAATTTGAAGTTTGCATACTCATATGAAACTTTTCCACTTTATTTTCTGGTTTATGAAAAAATAATCGAAGATTTGAAATTTTTTAAAATAATTTATGTTAAAAATACTTAAGGATTATGTAATCTTAAAGTTTTTTTTTATTAAGAAATTTTTTTTTAAAATTTTTTTATACTTTTGAATAATGTAATTCGAAAGTTATTCTTTATCGAAAAAATAGTTATGGATTGTAAATTTTGAAAGTTATTTTTTAACTTTAAGATTTTATAATCTAAAAGTAAATTTTCACTTAGAAGTATTTTTTTTTTATGAAAATGATTTTGAAATTACACAATTTTTTTTTTAATTCTGTAGTCCTGTAATTTTCTGAATTGCATAGTCTAGTTTGAAAGTGATTTTTTATTTATTTTGAATTGTCTAATAAAATTTTATTTTAAATTACATAATTTAAAAAGATATATATAAATATTTTTTTTAATTATACAATCTAGATTAGTTCTTTTCTTAAGTTCATCTATGAGATTATATATATATATATATATATATATATATATATATATATATATATATATATATATATATATAAATAAAAAAGGATGGACAACAATGATAAGGAGGTGGCAGCCGAAAACGACAAAAGAACAACCAAAAGAAGTGACGAAAATAAAATAACAGTTTATCGTTTAACCACCTTTACAAAAATCATATAAAAATTATAAGAGTACACAAATAAATAAATGTTTCATCTCGTGAGAGGCCAATTATATATAAGATCAAATAATAGGTGAATAAAAATTAAAAATATCTCTATATATAAACATATAGACATATAGTTGGAAACCTATATTTATTTGATACCTGAATGTTTTTTTCTTTTTAAATAGTTGAAGTCGCAAGATGATTTATGAAAATTCAAAATCTTACAAAGATATGGTTTTATATTGGTTAGACCTCGGTCATCAGCATCATATCGGTATCAGATAAATGTTGACGAATTTTTTCTATCAACAATAATAACATTTGTGTTCATGATTAAAAAACATACTGCAAACATCAATAAAAAATAATAAGAAAAAAAAAATCTAATTCACATCTAAAATAATATACTAAAAACGAAAAGTTTTAACATAAGTTATTTAACATATATGTTTATATAATTTTAAGAATTGATTTAACTAATAATTTTTTTAATTTTCGTTAAATTTTAATTTATTTTTTTTAATAAAATAATAGAGGTGTTTTTAACCTTCGTTTAATTTCAAAGGTTTATTTAAAATTTTAGGAATTGATTTAGTTAACGAATATTTTTAAATTTTCGTTAAGTTTTAAAAATTATTAAATTTTTTTAATAAAATAATAGAGGTGTTTTTAGGTTAAATTTCAAAGGTTTATTTTAAAATTTCAGCAAAATAATAGAGGTTTCATTAACCATCATTAAATTCCAAAGGTTTATTCTAAAACATCAGCAAAATACGAAGTTTTTTTTAACCTTAGTTAAATTTTAAAGGTTTATTCTAAAACCTCAGCAAAATAACGAAGGTTTTCTGAACCTTCGCTAAATTTCAAATGTTCATTTTTAAAATCTCAGCAAAAGAATAAAGATTTTTTTTAACTTTCGTTAAATTTTTAAGATTTATTATAGAACCTTAATAACTCCAAATTTTTCAAACTTCAATAAATAAATCAATATAATTAAATCTATTTATAAATAAATAATTAAAAACTACACAGTTTTAATATATTTTATAACTAAATTCTCTAAAATTTTGAAAGTTCCTCATGCACTTCTCGCAGGCGATAATGGATGCAGTGATACCATCCACATTCGTAGGGCCGAAAGCTACGTTCACTGGTATGGAAGATCCAAAGGCCTATCTCACCGCGTTTCATACGTATATGATGCTGGTTGGCGATTCTGACGCCGTGAGGTGCAAGTTGTTCATGAGCACGTTGGTAGGGACGGCGATAGACTGGTTCATCAGCCTCCCAGACGACCACGTGACTTCGTTTGCACAACTTTCACAGTTGTTCAGGGAGCAATATATCGCGAACCGCACCCCCCACCCAATTCTTACGACCTCTTTGACGTAAGGCAGTATCAAGGGGAGACGTTGAAGGAGTCCGTGAATCGTTTCAGGGCGCAGGTGGTAAAGGTCGCCACCAAGGATGAAACAATGATGGTTCATGCGTTTCGGAAAGGGATTTGTCCTGGCCCTTTCAGTGAATCCCTCATCAGAAACCGCCCCAAGACCTTTGCTGAGATTAGGCGTCGTGCGGTGGTGCACGTCGCAGCAAAAGGTGAAGTGAATGAAAGCGCGCGTGTGTTGTGCCCACGCGCCCACGTGCGCAGCCCATGAGGGTGCATGAAGCTGCAACGGACAAGAAGAGTTAGGGAAGGAAGCGACCCTAAGAGTCTAGAAAGCCCCAGGCTAAGGGACGTGCGAGGGAGAATAAGCCAGTGAGGCACAGTTTCGTGGTGGAGCTGAAGGATCTCATAGCCGTGCCCAACATAGCAGAAAGGCTGAAGATCCCAGCGAAGACTGACTAGGTGCTGGGACCCCACAAGGATGCATTGATGAGAATCAAATAAAGGAGGCTTTTATTAATGAAGGAAGAGGGCATTCACCCTCACATTTGAAGTTCTTCCTTCTAGTCTTCTCAAAATTAAAAGAAGACATAAAATAAAGAGAGGATCAAGCCTAAAGCCAAAGAAGTCTACAAGCTTTCAAGAATGGGCTTCAATTAAATATCTCTCTTTATAGTTTCTTTTAAATTGTAAATAATATAGAATAGTGTTTAGAAAGATGCTTAGAGGGAAACATTAGACACCTCTTTTGTAAAAACATCTCTAGGCTTTAGTTTAGAAAATTCTAGAAGCTTGGGGAGTGAGCTTAGTAAGGGGGGCGTAAGCTTAGGAGCATTTTGGGTAGCTTAGGGAATAAGCTATGTAAATTACCAACCCTTGCTCCTATAAAAGGAGGGCTTAGGTCTTTCATAATACAGATTTGAATTTTGAATTAGAGAAACTCTACTCAATTTGAGAGAGAATTGGAGAGCTTTGTGCCTTCCTCACTTAGTCTTATCTTGAGAGTTCTTTGGTTACCTCAAGTGGCGGCATAGCACACTCATCTTGGAGTCTCCATCCTCTAAGTGGCGTGATCATCCAACCAATCCTCCATCTTCATGAGCTTACTCTTCTCCTTCCTTCCTTCTCTTTTTATGTTCATGTCTTAGCTTGTTTCCTTTGTTTTTCAGTTCGGTTTTCTAGTGTTCTTGTTGTTTTGCTTCGGTTCCTTTTTCTATTTGCTGTTCCTCATTGTTTCTTCTTCTTTTCTAGCTTAATTGTTCGCTGCATTTCTGTTCTTATGCATTTTGTTCGGTGCTTTTGCCTTTTCATTCAATTTGTTCGGTTCAATTTGACAATACATGGAACTTCCATATGAGTTTGGGTTTTGGTACTAGTCTTGGTGAGTTCTTGATCATAGAACCTTGATCCAATTCTATCATAAAGTGCCTATCTCATATCCAACTCAAGATGAGTCCATAGAATGTCAAAGAATCATCTCTTCTTTGCTATTGGATTCATATCATGTGGTATCTAGAGTTTAGGTGTGTTCTTGTTTAATTTTGAGTTGTGTTGCACTTTAATTCAAGAGCTCTATAATTCTTGTTGTTTACATTTATGTTTTTAGGCTTATTTTGAGTTTTCTTGCTGTTTTCTTAATTGTGCCTATCATATGTTTGAGTATTTTCCTTTTTGAATCCATACAAGTTTTGTCCTAGTCATGTTTTTTCCATAATTGTCATCACTTCTTGTAGTACTTTTATTGAATTTTTTGTTTCTTGCTTTGGTGTCATATAATTTTTTCTGAGTTTGATATTTGATCCTTTGTGCATTTTCTGTTTTAGATTGAGTTCATACTTGTATTTTAGACCTATACAAGTTCCTATACATCATTTTCCATTATGTCTTTGCTAGTTCTTAATTCTGTTTTTCATTCCTGTTAGGATTTCTCTGTTTTCTGAAAACGTGCTTCTTGTTTTTCCTTATTGCAATTGTTTTACTCACTGGAAAATTCTGAAATTATGGATTTGTGTTCTTCAAAGTGTTAGAAAAGAGTAGAAAAAAGAAGTACTCAAAAATTCAAAGTACACAAAAAATGATAAATAAAATACAAAAAGTGTACAATTCTGCCGAAAAAAATACGGTAATCTGGCAGCGATTTTGAAAAATTTATCTCAATTAATTGGCTTACTTTTTTTGAGTAATTCCAGTGCCATTGTTGAGCTAAGATCTTGAAATTTATGTGGTTAAAATTTCATAATCCAGTTCACTTTATATCGTTCCGGTTAAATCAGTGAACATCAAGCACAGTTTGCATAAAAAATATTTTCCAGTAGCTCTGTTTTTGTTTTCTTCATCCACTCTAGTGCTTTTCTTTAAGTATTCTTTTGTGTGCCTACTTTTTCATTGAGTTCCTTATTTTCTTGCTTTTCTTTTATTCATTACTCTTTGAGTTTGTCATACATCTAGTATTCCTTTTGTTATAGCCTTTTATTGCTTATACCTTTTCTTGCTTGTCTTTCATTTTTTCATTGGTTTTGTGGTGAAGTGCTTTGAAGATTGTGTGCTCTTGCTTTGACATATTTCATTTGAGATTACTCAAGGCCTCAAGATCAGCTTGGTGCAGAGAGTATTCTTTCTTTGAGAGTGATTTTCAGTGCCACTTCACTTCGGCAATTGGTTCCACATTATTTTAGCTCACTTTGTTTTCTTAACTTTGTTTGCTGTTTTGTTGTTTGCTGTTTTCTTTTCCAAATGGCTGCATATTCCAGTGATGAGTATTACAACCAGCATTCTCCTAGCAAAGCTTCTGTCCTTGGTGACTTAAAGGAGGCCAAGCGAGCCCTTACATAAAAAGATGAAGCTATTACACAAAAAGATGAAGCTATTAGACGGTTGGAGGAAAGATTGCAAAGTGCAGCAAGCTAGACCTTCTCATTCTCCCCATGGTTCACGGCATTCTCATAGACCTTCATCAAGAGGATCTTCCAATGATCATGGACGTGAAGAAGAACATAGAAGAAGGAGGCCTCAACCCAACTTTCATGGATATAGACCACCTCATGCTCATGAAGATAAACGTGAAGTGGCTACTACCGTGATGCAAAGGCCAAGCTCCCTTTGGTCAAAATTCCTAGTTTCAATGGGGATAGTGATCCTAATGTGTATCTAGATTGGGAGGCTAAATGTGAACAGATTTTTGACCTCCATGAGATCCTAGATGAGCACAAATATAAGTTAGCCACCTTAGAATTTAGTGACTATGCCAAAGAATGGTGGCATAAAATTGTAATGGACATTATATATCGCAAGAAACCTCCTGTGGTTTCTTGGAATGATTTTAAAGAGTGTATGCGCGCGAGGTTTGTTGCTCCTTCTAGGAAGGAACACTTGTTGAAGTTCCAAAGGCTTCCTCAAGGACATAGTGATGGCATTCTCATGGAGCTCTTCTTGGATGTTGTGAAAAATGGTGCGGAAGCTATGGATTGAGATGTGCAAGATCCTCCTAGGAGTTGTGGTGATCTTGAAGGTGCATGATGAGTATGGAAGAAGGGAGGTTCGGCCAGCCCTTGGATAGATGGTGAAGATGAAGATTAGGTCCTAGAAACTAGGCAAAAGCAATGTATGGCACAATGTGGGCAGCATAACATTACTCTCATTAATCTTGAAAATACAAGTGATGGGCTTCTCCTTTTATAGGCTAAGGAGGCCGTAAATCCTAAGCTAAGAGAAGATGAAATGCTACCTAAATGAAATGGAAATTACTCCACATGGAGCACATGGGCACATGGCCGGCCATGTGAGGCAATGTTCTAGAATATGCACAAAATCTAGGGTAGATCACATGTAAGACAAGTTTATGCTTTCTAACACTACACTAACTACTAAGCCACCCCTAATGGGCCTCCATGTAGCATGCATAAGTTCTTCTCCCTCCAATCCGTTGCTTGACCCATTTGTGCGTGAAGGTGCTTGGTCATGGACCTAGTGATAGGTCCTAGACGGTCTAGGCTTCCTCCTAGACGCTCCTTTTGTAGCCGCCCCTCATCTTATGCTAGACGCTCTCCTCTTGAGTCTAGGCGCTCCCCACATGGGTCTAGACGGTCTAGACTTGGAACTTGGCTTTCATAGTGTGGTGAGCTTGGCCCTCCTCCATCATCCCCTCCCCCTTGGAAAGGATTTGTCCTCAAATCCAGCTCGTCCTCGTCGTCATTGGTACCTACAAATGGAGAAAGATCAATTACATTAAAAGTGTCATGTACTCCATATTCAAGAGGTAGGTCCAATTTGTATGCATTGTTATTGACTCGCTTGAGGACTTGAAAGGGTCCATCACCTCGGGGACTTAGTTTGGACTTCCTTTGAGTTGGAAATCGATCTTTGCGAAGGTGAAGCCAAACTAAGTCTCCTTCCTAAAAAATTATTTCTTTCTTCCCTTTATTGTTGTATTTGGTGTACTTCTCATTTTGTTGTTGTATTTGGATTTTAATCTTCTCATGCATTTTCTTTATAAAATCGGCTTTAATTACTCCTTCCTTATGCACAAATTCTTGTGGATTAGGGAGAGGTAACAAATCCATAGGTGTGAGAGGATTAAATCCATATACTACTTCAAAAGGAGAAGCATTAGTAGTCTTGTGGACTACTCGGTTGTAAGCAAACTCAATGTGGGAAAGATACTCATCCCAAGATTTATGGTTTCCCTTCATGATAGCCCTAAGCATAGTCCCAAGAGATCGGTTGACTACTTCAGTTTGGCCATCCGTTTGAGGATGACAAGAAGTTGAAAATTGTAGTCTTGTTCCAAGTTTGCCCCAAAGAGTTTTCCAAAAGTGGCTTATGAACTTGGGATCTCTATCGGATACTATACTTCTAGGGAGACCATGAAGTCTCACCACTTCTCTAAAGAAGAGTCTAGAAATATTTTGAGCATCATCTACCTTGTGGCAAGGAATAAAATGGGACATCTTGCTAAAACGGTCCACTACCACAAAGATAGAGTCATGACCTCTTGCAGTCTTAGGGAGTCCTAAAATGAAATCCATGCTAATGTCTTCCCAAGGAGCATTTGCAATCGGCAAAGGGGTGTAGAGTCCATGAGGCATTATTCTAGATTTTGCTTTTAAACATGATATGCATCTAGAACAATGTCTTTGGACATCTTTTCTCATGTGTGGCCAACAAAATTTTGCTTTCAAAAGGTCTAGAGTCTTATCAACTCCAAAATGGCCCATGAGTCCCCCCTCATGTGATTCCTTGACAAGGAGTTTCCTATGTGTGCCTTGGGGAATGCAAAGTTTTCCTTCTTTAAAAAGATATCCCTCGGCCACATAGTACCCTCCTTGCGCTCTATGTTGACATTGGGCATAGATGGATGAAAGTTCTTGATCCTCTTGGTAAAGCTCTCTTATGTGATCAAATCCAAGAATTTGGGCACCCAATTTTGAAAAGAGTGTATGCCGTCTTGAAAGAGCATCAACCACTATATTGGCGCTTCCTTTCTTGTATTTGATTACATAAGGAAATTGTTCAAGAAACTCCATCCATTTAGCATGTCTCTTGTTGAGCTTGTGTTGGCCCTTTAAATATTTTAAAGACTCGTGATCACTATGGATGACAAATTCTTTGGACACAAGGTAGTGTTCCCAAGTCTTCAGGGCTCGCACAAGAGCATAGAGCTCTTTGTCATAGGTGGGATAGTTGAGGGTGGCACCATGGAGTTTTTCACTAAAATATGCAATGGGGTGTCCACCTTGCAACAATATCGCACCTATGCCTACTCCTGATGCATCACATTCTATCTTAAACGTTTTGGAAAAATTTGGAAGAGCTAGAATTGGTGCATTGGTGAGTTGAGCCTTTAGCCTTTGGAAGGCTTGCTCATGCTTATCATTCCAACATAATGCAACATCTTTTTTTACAAGTTCATTCAAAGGAGAAGCTAGACTTGAAAAATTAGGCACAAACCTTCTATAGAAGCTAGCTAACCCATGAAAACTCCTTACATCACTTACATTTTGTGGAGTGGGCCACTCTCGGATGGCTTTGATTTTCTCAGGGTCAACATGCACCCCTATTTTGTTGACTATTCTGTCCAGCAAGTAGTCGTTTAGGAACCCGCTCTTGACCAGATCGTCGAGCTGGTATCCTAAAGCCAAGCACGAATCCACGGTGTGGCCAAAGCCCTAGTGGAACTCACACCAGGCGTCTGGCTTTAGTCCCAGCACCTTGTCGCCCACCTTCTCGGGCGCCTTCAGCCTAGCTGATATATTGGGAATGGCGATCAGGTCCGCCAATCCCATGATAAACTTGTGCTTTGGCGGGCGATTGTACTCCCGGCGTGCTGGTTGAGGGCGCCCTGGGCCCCTGCCCTTGTTCTTCCATGGATCATAAGGATGGTGAGTCCTCTGATCCCTCCTGGCCGCCGCTGTCTCCAGCACCCTCTGTGGCTGGATCCTGGTCTGGGCACGTGGCCTAGCGGGAGCCACGCTTCCCCTCTTCTCGGCGACCTCACTCTCATCGGCGATGTGGGCCACCGCAAGTCGCCTGACCTCAGCAAATGTGGCAGGGTGAGCCCTGATCAATGCCTCGCAGAATGGTCCCGGCAGCACGCCCTTCTTAAATGCGTAGACCAGCATCTCTTCATCTTTGGCCGGCGATCGGACCATCTGCGCCCCGAAACGATTCAGGTAGTCCCTGAGGGACTCTCCCTGATACTGCCTTATGTCGAACAAATCATAAGACACCCTGGGCGGTGCCTTGTTCACGATGTACTGCTCGACGAAGATCTTTGAAAACTGTTGGAAGTTGGTTATGTGACCTGTAGGCAGGCTCACAAACCATTCCAACGCCGTTCCCTGGAGTGTGCTCACAAACATCTTGCAGTACACGGTTTAGAGGAACGCCGGTTTAGAGGAAGAAGAGGCAAGGAATCGCCCTGAGGAAGCGAGGGAGCTGGGAATCGCCAGGGCGGTGATCGCCAGAGAAACCAGGCCAAAACCCGTCGAGCAGTGGCTTGAAAGAGAGATCGGAGGAAAGATCTTCAAGCTGGGAAGATCTCTGGAGGTTGAGCTCCAGGACCAGATTGCCAAGGTGATAGAGCGGCATCTGGATGCGTTTGCATGGTCTGCTTCGGACATGCCCGGGATCGATCCCGACTTCTTGTGCCATCATTTGGCGATGGACAATCAGGTCAGACCGGTACGCCAGAGGAGAAGGAAGTTCAACGAGGAGAGGAGGCAGGCGATTAGAGACGGAACCCAGAAGCTCCTCGCTGCAGGCCATATCAGGGAAGTCCAGTACCCTGAGTGGCTGGCTAATGTCGTGCTGGTGAAGAAGAGCAACGGGAAATGGCGCATGTGCGTCGATTTCACTGATCTGAACAAGGCTTGCCCAAAGGACTCGTATCCTTTACCAAGCATAGACGCCCTGGTGGACAGTGCTGCAGGGTGTAAGTTGTTGAGTTTCCTGGACGCCTTCTCGGGGTATAACCAGATCAAGATGCATCCCATGGATGAAGAGAAGACTGCCTTCATGACCGAAAGATCGTGCTACTGCTACAAGGTGATGCCATTTGGGCTGAAGAACGCGGGGGCCACGTACCAGAGGTTGATGGATCGGGTACTTGCACCAATGTTGGGAAGAAATGTGCAAGCGTACGTCGATGACATGGTCATGACCTCGCCAGAAAAGAGCAAGCACGTTGCAGACTTGGAGGAATTGTTCACCACGATCGCCAAGTTCAGGTTAAAGCTGAATCCCGAGAAGTGCATCTTTGGCGTGGAGGCAGGAAAGTTCCTGGGATTTCTCTTAACTGAAAGAGGAATAGAGGCCAACCCGGATAAGTGTGCCGCCATCTTGGCGATGAGGAGCCCGGCCACTGTAAAGGAAGTACAACAGCTTACAGGTTGGATGGCCGCCCTGTCTCGGTTCGTGTCGGCTAGCGGAGAGAAGGGCCATCCATATTTCCAGTGTTTAAGGCGGAATAACAAGTTTGCCTGGACGAAGGAGTGTGAAGAAGCCTTCGTCAGGCTTAAGGAGTATTTGGCGAGCCCGCCGGTTTTGTGCAAACCGCTGGTGGGAACCCCTCTCAGGTTGTATTTTGCTGTAACTGAGAGAGCGGTGCTCGCCCAGGACCAAGATCAGGCTCAAAAACCTATTTATTTTGTTAGTAAGGTGCTGCAGGGTCCCGAAACGAGATATCAGGCCCTGGAGAAGGCTGCACTGGCTGTGGTATTTTCGGCGAGGAGGTTGCGCCACTATTTCCACAGTTTTACAATACTGGTGATGACCGACCTGCCCATCCAGAAGGTCTTGAAGAAGCCCGATGTTGCGGGATGGTGAAGTGGGCAGTGGAGCTGTTGGAGTTTGATATTAAGTATGAGCCCCGAGGCCCGATCAAGGGGCAGATCTTCGCAGACTTTGTGGTCGAGCTCTCGTCTGAAGCAGCACGAGTTGAAGGGGATGACTTCCGTTGGGTGCTTTCAGTGGACGGATCGTCGAACCAGCAAGGTAGCGGTGCTGGGGTCATCTTGGAGGGACCCAACGGCGTGCTAATCGAACAATCTTTGAGGTTTGCCTTCAAGGCCAGCAACAATCAAGCAGAATATGAGGCGCTGATCGCCGGTATCTTGCTGGCCAAGGAGATGGGAGCTAGGGTGCTGATGGCTAAGTGTGACTCGCTGTTAGTCACGGGACAAGTAACGGGCGAGTTCCAGGCTAAAGACCCACAAATGGCGGCTTACCTGGAGTATGTGCAGGAATTGAAGAGTTCCTTTGTCTCCTTTGAAGTAGTGCATGTGCCCAGGGAGCAGAATGCTCGAGCTGACCTGCTAGCCAAGCCCGCCAGTTCGGGCAAGGGGGGTAGGCAGAGGACGGTGATTCAAGAAACTCTGAAGACGCCTAGAGCATTTGTGGCATATCACCTGGTTCTTCAGATAAGCAAGTCGACGGAGAAAGTGGCGAGGAGTCACAGGTCTTTGACTCAAGAGACCTTGAGATCACCAAGAATAAGAAAATGTCGGGGAGAGAGGGTGAACATGACGCAGGTCTGCGCTACACATGAGCCAGACACCTGGGTAACGCAGTACAAGCGATGCCTGGCGGATGGCCTTCTCCCGCTGGATCCGACGGAGGCTAGGAAGGTAAAGAAGAATTCTAGCAAGTTCACAATGATTGATGGCGAGCTGTATAGGTTTGGGTTCACTCACCCACTCCTGGAATGTGTGCATGGCGAGAAATGTACAAGAATTATGGCAGAGCTCCATGAAGGGATATGCGGAAGCCACGTCGGGGGTCGAGCTCTGGCCGCAAGGACTCTCCGTGCAGGTTACTACTGGCCAACAATGAGAGAAGACTGCAAGAAGTATGCGCAGTGCTGCAAACAATGCCAGCAGCACGCCGATTGGCACAAGGCGCCTCCCGAGGAGTTGAAGTCGATTTACAGCCCTTGGCCGTTTCATACATGGGGAATCGACATCCTGGGACCATTCCCGCTGGCGATCAGGCAGATGAAGTACTTGGTGGTGGCGATTGAATACTTCACCAAGTGGATCGAAGCAGAACCAGTGGCCCAGATCACCGCACACAAGATCGAGGGTTTCGTGTGGAAAAACATTGTGTGCCGGTTTGGTGTGCCCAAGCGCCTGGTGTCGGACAATGGGACTCAGTTTGCAAGTCACCTGTTGAAGAAGCTGTGCGAAGGGGTGGGAATTCAACAAGTGTTTGCATCCGTCGAGTACCCTCAGAAGAATGGCCAAGTAGAGTCCGCCAATCGGGTGTTGCTAAGAGGTTTGAAGAGAAGACTAGAGAAAGCCAAAGGAAGTTGGGCTGAGGAGGTACCCCGCATAGTCTGGGCGTACCACACCACCGAGCAGTCAGGATCCCATGAGACCCCGTTCAGCCTGGTCTATGGGTGCGACGCAATGATTCCAGTAGAAATCCAAGAGAGCTCGCCGAGATTCCAGAACTTTGTAGCGGAAGACTCGAATGAGGAAAGAAGGCTGAATCTGGATTTACTGGATGAGGTCAGGGAGGAGGCGAGATTGAAAGCTGAGGCGGTGAAGAGAAGGATTGAACGAAGATATAACTCGAAGGTGATGCCAAGACAGTTCAGAGAGGGCGACCTGGTGATGAGGAAGGCCCACCAGTACGAGATGGAGAATAAGCTGTCGCCTAAGTGGACGGGACCGTTCAGAATAACCGAGGCTCTCGGGAACGGCGCCTACCGCTTAGAGACATTGGAAGGAGGGGCGATTCCTCGCACTTGGAACGCCACGCACCTCAAGTTATATTACAGTTAAGAACTTTGTAAGTAAAAGCAAACACGAAGAGCTTTACAATGTTTTCTGTTAAAACGGTTTGGAGGGGGCACTCTTTTTTCCCTAAGGAGGGTTTTTAATGAGGCCGCCCAATAAAGAAGAGTTTTCAAAGTTTAAAGTGTTTTAGATTGCATGCTTGTTGTTTTCCGAAAGTTTTGAAGAAAGACCTTGTCACTTGTATGTGATTTAAGGCAAGTTGAAGTTATGTTGCATGCTTTCTAAAAAGCTTCTAAGTCCCCATCGTCTTTCGGCGATTGGCGGCATTAGTTAAAGTTAAAGTCCTCATCGTCTTTCGGCGATCGGAGGCACCAGTTAAAAGACCTCAACGCCCTCGCGCGTCCTGAGGCGAGATAAAGACCTCCTCGCCATCGAGCGAGTGCAGGCGAGGAAGAGTAAAAAGTCCTCAGTGCTTCCAGAGGAGAGAAGATGTAGCCTCTGGGGCAATGTAGTGGCACCAGTAAAAAGTCCTCAGTGCTTCCAGAGGAGAGAAGATGTAGCCTCTGGGGCAATGTAGAGGCACCAGCAAAAAGTCCTCAGTGTTTCTGGGGGAGAGAAGATGTAACCCCTGGGGCAATGTAGAGGCACGAGTTAAAGACCTTCTCGCCGATGAACGAGTTCAGGCGAGTTAAAGACCTTCTCGCCGATGAGCGAGTTCAGGCGAGTTAAAGACCTTCTCGCCGATGAGCGAGTTCAGGCAAGATAAAATCCTTCTCGTCTCGAACGAGTTCAGGTATGGTGTAAAGGGTGGAAGAAGTTTGGAGGGTGGCTAAGGTAGGTTCGAAGAGAACGCCTAGCCACCCGGTCTTTGTTCTGAAGCTCAGGGAGGTAGAGAAGGATCCGAAAGGCGCCTCTGCCCCTAGATAAAGGAACAATGGCCAAGTTGTGAAGGCAAGAGGAAGCTGATAATCGCCAAGAGTCTTTGGCGACCAGGAGAAATTCAAGCAATGGTGAGAAAGTCAAGACCCGTTTTGATAAAGCAGATTAGATGAGCGGTGTCTTAAGCCATTAGTTGGGTTGAGGTTCGTTATTTGAAGAGCGATTTCACGCTAAGATTCATTACCTTGAGGTTACGATTTGTTAGAGTGTTATTGTTCGGAAACTGATGGTTCGAGGCGGATAGTGTACAATTGCGCTTACGAAGTTACTAAGTTAATTTCATTGAAGTAAATTATACAAGGAGAGATAAGGCAGACAGAGAAGTTGTAAGAAGAAGCACAAAGACTTTATAATAAAGTATGATCAGTTCAAGATACATGAGCAGAAAAGGGAAAATCTATTACAAGCAAATTGGGTAAGAGAGAGGCAGATGAGTAAGTGGTGAAGGGAAGCAGCGAGCGGCTAGTCTTCAGAAGGAACAACCTTCCCGTCCACCACCTCGTTGTTCAGCGACACCATGGAGAGATCCAAGTCGGGGTACAGGCAGGCGAATTGTTCCCGAGCAGCATCGAATCCAGCAGCGAGAATCTGGGCGGAGCTCAGCTCAAGTTCTTCAATCTGTTTCTTTAGCCCCTCGTTCTGCTGCTTCAGTTCTTTAGCCCCCTCCCGAGCTTGAAGAAGGTCTTCAGTAACCTTCTTGGATTCCGCCTGCGCCTGGGCCAGCTTGGTGGTGATCTTCTCATTTTCCTTGTTGGCCTCGGCGAGTTTTGCCATGGTGTCATCTCTCTCCTTTTCGACTTTCCCCAAGAAGACCTCCCGATCTGCTGACCTTTTCTCGAGGTTTTTTACCTTGGCGGCATCTGCTTTGATCAACGGCTCCAGGTCAGCCACTTTGACGCGATAAGGGACCAGCTTGCTCTCCAGCTCGATCTTCTCTTGAGCTAAGAGCTGCACCTTATGGCGTAGATCGGTGGCCTCCTTGCGTGCCTCCCGAAGCTCAGTGCTCATAGCATCCTCCACTCGGGAGTGATCGATCTCCGCGAGCATGAGATTGCAGGATAACTTCTCCGCCTCGATCCTGATTGTGCGATTTTCCTCTTGGAGCATGGAGATGTCATCCTGGAGCTTCTTGCTGGAACTCTCCACAGCTTTGGATATGATGGAGGGGAAGTCCTCCGCCATCATCTTCAGTTTCGCTGAGAAGGGTTCCTACACCCTTTTTACCTCAAGGAAGAGGTTTGCTCGTGGGGGCACCAGGGGAGCGTGCTGCTGGTTTTCGCCACCACCTTCTTGAGCTGGCTGCTGAGTGGGAGCTTCTTGGCGTGGTGGCGACGACGGGGATTCGGTGATGATGATAGGCGAGTTGTGAGCACCTTCACCCCCGCCTGGTGCAGCATCTGCGGTTGAGGCGTTTGAAGGAGGACCCCCTCCAGCTGATACATAGGGTGTGGAGGCGCTCGGGGGGTTCTCCATAAAGTTGGGCTCGGCAGCCTCAACCACAGGAAGCGCAGATGCCAGAGGAACTGCTTGGACTGGCGAGGTGGGAGCTGGGGCAGGAAGCAGTGTTGGAGGTGGAGCTGGTATGGAAGGTGGTGTTGATGTTGGAAGAGAAGGTGGAGCAGATGGTGAAGAAGGCGCCACCCTCTTCCTCTTGGTGATAAGGCCATCTTCAGTCGCCTCATCGTCTTCTTCGTCATCCTCTTGGACCACCTGAGGGGTTTTCCTCTTTGGCTTCCTGAGGATGAGCTTCTTGCGCTGTTGGGCGGGCTGGGCCTCTAAAGGGGTTGGGCCTTTAGGGGGCGATCTGCCCTGGGCAGCGGCGATCTCCACCACTGAATTTGGCACGGTCTGGGAACCCGACGCCAACCCATGGGCACGGGCGAGCGCCCTCAATTCAGCCAGTTTTCCCTTGCCCAACATACGGTCTGCATGATACAAAGGTACATAGGTTAGCTCAGAGAGAAAGATAAACACATAAGTCAGTATGCAATAAAAGCAGATAAGTGGTGTAGAAAATAAAACCAAAGTCTTGTGCACAACAGACAAGACGCCCAGAAACAGTTAGCAGAAGTAACGTCAAGTGTAATGACTTAGGCACTGAGGTGAGCTCTAACCTATGCGAACTTCGAGTTGATCTTCGAAGAACTCGAAGGAGATAAGCGCAGTGGTGAGGAAGGTGATATTGGCGTCTGCCACGCTCTTCCAGAAGAGGCACAAATCCTTGTCCAAAGCACCCATGCTGTCAGGACTTCTTGGCCTCCTGAAGCTTCCCTTGGCGTCTTTGTTTCCCTTGTTTACCCAGTACAAGGGAAACCCGTCGAGCATCGAGGCATCCTGGTCGTTCTGGCGTACTTGGACAAATTTGCCCTTCCAATCCTTGTAGGATTGCTGGAAGATAGAGAGGATCGACCTCCCAGCAATCCCGTTCAGACTCACCCACAGGCGATCTCCCGGGTGTTTGGCTTCAAAAAGAAAAAGAAAAACGTCCACTGACGCTGGCAGCCCCAGATGTGCGCACATGATCTGGAACGCCCTTACGAATGCCCAGCTATTGGGATGAAGCTGGGCGGGGGCGATATCGAGCTCGGTTAGCAGCTCTCGCTCGAAACGGGTGAAGGGAAGTCGGAGCTTCACCTTCTTGAATAACGTTGTGTAGAGGAAGCAGAACGACTCGCCACCGCTCACTTTGTCGTCAGCACAGATCGGCTCCTCAGGGTGGCAAGGCAGCACGGTCACCTTGTTATCGTGCTCCTTGTGAAAGGAAAGATCCGACTGATCCCCTTTTCTTATTCGGAGTACCGCCGTTTCAGAGTTTATCGAAGACGTTTCTTTCAGCAGTGCCGAGCTGGCCCAGGGGTATAGCTTTTTGAAATCTGGGGAAGGAATGGAGGCTCCTCCGGCGACTGGTGGAGTAGCCTGAGCCAGGTTAGGGCGGGAGGTTGCAGGCCTCTCAGCCTGGGAAGAAGAAGCACCAGGTGCTCGTGGTGGGTTGTGAGCTTGAGATGAAGGGTTTCGTGACGAGGGAGGAGGATTCGCGGTGGTCTTTGTTCGAGCCATCGCGGAAACTGCAAAGGAAAAAGAAAAGGAAAGGTGATCAGGGTTCGCAGAGGCTGACTCGATCATAAAAGAAGGGTGAAAAACGAACGAACGAAGGTTCGTTGTAACGAAGACGAAGCCCTAAGTTACGAGAAAGGAGAAATAGAAGAAACAGCCCACAGCGTATGCACCAGACAGTTAATGGATGATGCGAATCGGTTAAAATGCAGGAAAAATCAGCAGAAGAAGTAAAGGGAGTACCTTTTTATGATCGGAAGAACGATGAAGGAAGTTGAGGATTCAGGAGGTTGAAGAGCGTCGTGAGTTTTTGCAGAAGAAGCTTGAAGCGTTTGAGAAAGCAAAGAAGTGATGGAACAGTAGAAGTGAAATGGGTTTAAGGGTTTTTCGAATGGGTTTTGGAAGCGCAAACGACAATTAAAGGTAACCGTTGATGGAGCCACGTGTCGAGCGATTGGAAGAGTGTTTGGTGGAGCGTCAGGAAAGCAGAAAGTACAAACGTTTGGAATTCTGCGCCAGCGCCACGTAGATCGGTATTGACGTGACTCCTTTAGTCTTTTCGCTGGACAAGTCTTCGCTTAAGACTGGGGGGCTTGTGTACCGCCCTGGTAGTCGGAAGTGATGACGTGGCATCAAGCTACTGTATAGGCGTGTTGATGGGACGCCTGGCTGGCAGAAGGGAAGGAAGTCGGGGCGCTCGTGTAGTCGCCGGTTATTAAGTTGGCGTGCTCCGATCTCCAGCACACCAGAACCGGCGGTCACCGGGTTGAAGATGAAGTCGCCAGATGTAAACCCAGGCGACCAAGTGATTAGAGATCGCCGAAACAAGGACATCGCCGAAGATGAAGGCAGTTAGACACTTCCCAGCTGGCCAGAGGATGAGGTCGGGGAACAACTTACTTGAGCATATACGGTGAAACAGGTGGTGCAGATCATGAAGGCAGCCGGCGAGACCACAGGGAAGGTGTGTACGAAGGCACCCGAACTCGCCATCCATAAGAGATCACGCTCCAAGGCAACTATGCACTGAGTAGTGATCCTGCTGGCAACTCGAACGTGGAGGAATCGCTTTGTAGCACTCTCTGCCCTGTCTACGCGACTGCGTCTTCTGCAGAATCACCCTCAGAACCTTCTCTTGGATCTCCAAATGTGACCTGCAAAACACACAGACGGCGCCTCTGGCGGCCGTTTGCACTTCGACGATCAAGTTAGTCCACAGAACCACCAAATGAGAAAACTAGTAGTGTGTGTGAAAAACTCTTGCTCTCTGTTTTTCGTATCCCCCTTCTCTCCCTGATTCCTTCTTTTATCTCTCTGTCTCTGTTTCTGGGCATAACAGAATTCTGTTATGCTTTTCTGGCATGTGTCAGAACCCTGTTATGCTTTTCAGAGACAGTGTACCTACAGAATCAGAGAGTGTGGGTGTCTGTGCGTGTCTGCGCTTGGCTGCGCCTGTTTGTACCCTTAATGGTACGGAGTGCACTTTTGTCTGGACCGCACCCCTCTCAGATGGTGACACGTGGAGGCCTGCAACTCACATCTAACCACACACGTCATTTACTGGAAGGGCTCTAGCGCTTCTCTTTGTGTGCCTAAGTTACGCCCTTGCGGAGTAACTTAGGATATTTCTCCCATCTGGGTAAATCGCATACTCTTTGGAGAACGTCGGGTGTGGCTGGTCTAGGCACACTCACCAAACGTTGCTCTCTGCGTAGGCGACTCACCCTCACGATGCCACGCACGTAATGGGTTGAGGGAATCACCAATCACTGACTGGTTTACTAGTTCCCTCAGGCCACTCTCGTGCATGATTCCCTGAGGTGTGCTCATGCGAGATCCATGCGTAACGCTCTCGCTGGGAACCTCAGTCCCAGTTTAACTGCGTGTAACACGAGACCCCGATGACAATACACCCGATGACTGATCAGTGTTTATTTGCTTCTCGCGTTCTGCCCTCAGGCGTTAGCCTGAGAACTGGTCTGTTGGTGGCCACTTGGTTACTGACCACCGATCACCATTCTGGATGATCTGTCCCCCGACCTCTCTGCCGCCTGATCTGTCGGTGGTCACTTGGTTACTGACCACCGATCACCGCTCTTGGCGATCGTCCCCCTGACCTCTCTGCCACCTGGTCCACGTGTCACCCTGCGAGTGGTCCACGTGGTTCTCTGCTGCTGACGTCATCGACTACCGATGACCGATCGGATCACAAGCCCCCAGTCTCGAGTCGAGAACTCGTTCTCAGCGAAGAGACTAAGTGGTCGTGCCCTCAGTCCACGTGGCAAGTGGGACCTCATCACGTGCCACCTCACGTGCTGTTTTTTAACGTTTGAACTTCCTTCCTTAATCTTGCGACACGTGGCCTCATCGACGGCCAGCGTGGTGTGTCGCTAGCGCTTCCCTTATTCAAATTGGCGCGCTCTTTCACTATTCCTTCATCTTCTTCAATCGACTCTCAGACCTTCTGCGAGCTCTTTCTCTGCGCACCCAACTTTCTTCAAGTTTTCTACCTCCAAACCTCTCGCGATCATTCAAAGGTATGGTTTTTCTTCTTCCTGGGCTTATTTGGGTCATCTTTACCGATTGCATTTGTCTTTCTCGTTGTCATGCATTCATCTTCTCTATTTTCCCTCTCTCGACCCGCGCTAGGGTTTCTTCGCGTTCTCGCTCTGACTTCTGCTTCTTCTTCTTCCTCTTTTCACCTGGGCATCCCTCTCTCCTTCGCCCTCTCTGTTTTCACTGAAACATTCATCATTCCCTCTTCTTCCATTCATTCTGACTTTCGTTTTTCCTCCATTTGCAGCTATCTCGCGATGGCTTGCTTGAAACAAACTGCGCGTATAGTTGCCTCATCCTCTGGTGCACAGCCTTCCGCGAGTGCGCCAGCTCCACCACCGCCTGTTGCTACCTCCTTCCATGACAACGCCAGGGTCTACGAATGGGCCTCCCTGGCGTTGCTCGCTGAAACCTCCACTCTACTGCCCCAGGGCCACCTCACGTCCTTGCTGAGCCACAATCCTGATGAGCCTTCCTGCGCCATCGACAGGGAGAATGACTTCAATATCCAAATCCGCATTCCTCCTCGAGGAATGCCCATCTGCGCGGATGACAGGGCCACCAATGGGGTGCCCTTCGTCTTCATCTACTCCGCTATCTTCAAGAGGTTGAAGCTGCGCCTCCCTTTCACCTTCTTCGAAAAGGAGCTGATGATGGAGTTAAACGTCGCGCCTTGCCAACTCCATCCAAATGCCTGGGCCTTCATCCGGGCATTTCAGATCCTCTGCAGTTATTTCGGGCACAACGCCTCCGTGGACGTGTTCCTCTATTTCTTCGAAGCGAAGAACCCTGGGGACAGGTCCTGGGTTAGCCTGAACGGGGTTGCTGGGCGGGTGCTCCTGAGCCTGTACCAGCAATCCTTCAAAGACTGGAAGGGCAGATTCTACATGATATCTGCTACCCCTCAAAGTCCAAATCTGCTTGAGGGGTACCCCCTCTACTGGGTTCCTGGAGTTGAATTCAAGAAATCCAGGGACCTCGAAGCTATGGCCCCCTACGAGCGCGAGCTATGTGGGCTGCTCCTGGGGGCCAAGTACAACTCCGCTCGCCTCATCAAGGATGAATTTGATGTGGTGGCTCTGAAAAAATATATAGGTAGCTCTTCTTGCACCTCTTAGGATACTTGTCTCTTCTCATGCATGTTTTTATGTGTTTTTTGACTTACTTGCATAACTTGGCCAACTAACCCTTCCTTTTCTCGTCTATGCAGACTCAATGTCGGGGAAAGACAGGAGGCTGGCCTTGCTAGAGCTTGCCAAGCGTCGGGGAACCAAGGGCACTGGGTCCTCCTCTTCTACAACTGAGCCCATCGCAGCCCCTCCACTCTCGGTCGCGCCAGCTGAAGGCCCCGAGCAAGGAAAGAAAAGGAAGAGGCTGGTGAAGGCTTCCACTTCACTTGCTGCTGCTGCTACCGCTGCCTCAACTGAAGAGGAGAGCTCTGGCTCTCCTCTTATACACCGTCAGAGGAAGAAGCCAGCAGTTGAGGGGGCTTCGTCTCTCCAGCCTGGAGAGATCGAGGTGGTGGAAGTAGAGGAAGGGTCTCCCTCACCTCCCTGTGCTCAACCTGCCTCAGAGCCCACCTGCCTCCCTTCTCCATGCCAGCAGTTGCCCCCAACTTCTCAACTGCCATCTTCCCCCCCAGCAGGCCAATCACCTGGTCCATCTGCTCATCCTGCTGGGGGTGCTTCTGCCCAAACTAGGGGTGCACCACCACCACTGCTGCCAATCTCTACCGCCACTGCTGAATGTGGTGGGTCCAGCTCGCGCCCAAGCGCTTCTGGGGCCAGCCACGAGAACTTCAGCAGGGTCATTACCCTGGTTCGACAGCTCATAAGCAACCGGGAGCTCGTCGAATGGAATGGTGATGAGGTGGACATGCACCTGGCCAAGCAGGTAGTGCTCTCTCTGGAATTTTCCACCCAGCATCGCAAGCAACTAGCCCTGAAGAAGAGGGTGAAGGATCTTGAGCACGACAAGGAGTCACTGCGAAGTGACTTCGAAGCTGCCCAAGAATCTGTAGAGCTGATGCGGGGCATGGTGGAGAAAGCTAGGAGGGAGTACCTAGCGCAGGTCCAAGAGACCATCAAGACGGAGATCTTGATGGGACAAACTGTTAGCTCTTTGGACTGCGCGATGGTGGAGCTACGGGCCGAGACCTCCTCCCTACGCCAACTGAATTCTCAATTAGTGGGGGAGCTCGAGTCCACCAAAGAAGCAGCTGCTGCTGGGGAGAAGAGACTTAAGGAGGTGGTGGGCAAACTGTCTGAAGCTGCCTCCTCCCTTGCTGCCGTTACCACTGAGAGAGATGCTGCGGAGGCCTCAAAGCAAAAACTGGAGGCGGAGAAGGCTGATTTGATGAACGTGGGTGCTGATGCCCTTACTGATGGATTCGAGCTAGCACTCGAGCAAATCAAATGCGTTCTCCCAGACCTGGACCTCTCGCAGTTCAGCATCTATCACGAAGTGGTGGATGGAAAGCTCATCCCTCCTGCCCCTTAAACTTTCTCCTTCTTGTAAATTTTCACTTCTGCACCACTTTCCTTAGAACTCAAAATTTGTATATAAAACTTGGTTATGAAGATAAACTCCCAATTTGTATGAGCTTCTTCTCTTGTGTTTTTTCTTGAGTTTCACCTTTCTTTACGCAAGCGACTAACTGTTAGCTAGCTTAGGTTCAGCGCGATCTTGAGCTTTGTCTTTCACTTTGCGCACGACTAAGTGTTAACCAGCTTAGGCTTAGCGCGATCTGCTTCTCTTGTTCTTTCGCTTCGCACACGACTAAGTGTTAACTAGCTTAGGCCCAGCGCGATCTGCTTCTCTTGTTCTTGGCCTCTACTTGATCACGACTGGCTATTCCCTTGGCTTGGTGTTTGACAGTCCTCGTGCGCTGCTTTACACCACTAACCAATCACTGACGACTCATCAGTGATCGTTCTTCGATCTTCACCTAGCTTCTCTGTCGCTCTAGCGCTAAGTGCATAGAGAACCTTGACATCGATCGCTCGAGGTGATGCCTTGTTTTGGGGAAATAAAAGTGTTTCTCGCTAACCCCTCTTACTTTCCCCAAGGTCATCACCCTTCGGGGCGTTGAGTCGTTCATTCCCTGCCTCACTCCTGGGGTGAGAAGGGTTTCGGACTAAGAGCTTTACTGGGCCAATATTGGTGCATGCCAAGCGGGTAAGGACATTTTGTCAAAACCTTTCCTTTCCCTCCCTTGGTCTTACTAGCACCCCTGGCTTTTCAAACCTTTAACTGCTTGCGCTCACACCTGGGGTGAGGAAGACTTAGATCGGTGCTAGTACTTGCGCCTAGGGCAAGTAGGGCCTAACCAATCACCTGCACTTGCACCTGGGGCAAGGAGGACTTTAACTTTAATACTTGAGCACACTTGATATGCTGGAAATTTTTCTTTAATTGGGTGGCCTCGTTAAAAACCCTCCTTAGGGAAAAAAGTGCCCCCTTGTCTGTTCAACTGTTTCCACCACATACAAAGCATGTATCTTTTAGCGCGAGAACGCCATTACTGTACAACTTTAACTGAAATAAAATTTTAAATGGGTGGCGTTCCACGTTCTGGGGATTGATCCTCCCTCCAAAGTCTCTAGGCGATAGGCTCCGTTCTCCAATGTCTCCACCACTCTGTACGGGCCTGTCCACTTTGGGGACAACTTGTTCTGCATGTCATTCTGGTGCGCCTTTCTCATCACCAGATCACCTTCCTGGAAGCGCCTGGGCCTCACTTTAGAGTTGTGCCTCCGCTCTACTCTTCTCTTCACGGCTTCAGCACTGACTCAGGCCTCTTCTCGCACTTCGTCTAGCAGGTCCAGATTCACCTTACGCTCTTCATTGGACTCTTCAGCAACGAAGTTCAAGAATCTGGGGGAGCTCTCCTGTATCTCCACAGGAATCATGGCGTCTGTCCTATAGACAAGGCTGAAGGGTGTCTCATGGGTGCTGGACTGTGGGGTGGTGTGATAAGACCATACAATTCTGGGGACCTCCTCTGCCCAGCCTCCTTTGGCCTTGTCTAGTCTTCGCTTCAGCCCCCTGAGCAGTACTCGATTTGCTGACTCCACCTGCCCATTGGTTTGTGGGTGTTCCACTGAAGCGAAAACCTGTTGTATCTTTAACTCTTCACACATCTTCCTCAGCTGATGACTTGTGAACTGGGTGCCATTGTCGGAGACCAGCCTCTTGGGTATTCCGAAGCGGCAGACAATGTTCTTCCAGACGAAGTGCTCGACTTTCTGTGCGGTGATGTGTGTGACTGGCTCTGCCTCCACCCACTTGGTGAAATACTCGATGGCCACGATGAGGAACTTCATCTGCCTTATCGCCAGGGGAAAGGGTCCTAGGATGTCAATCCCCCATGTATGGAATGGCCACGGGCTATGGATGGACCTCAACTCCTCAGGGGGTGCCTTGTGCCAGTCTGCATGCAGTTGACACTGTTTGCAACGCTGAGCAAACCTTATGCAGTCTTCCTTCAGCTTTGGCTAGTAGTACCCCGCGCGGAGTACTCTACTTGCCAAAGCGCGACCACCTACGTGGCTTCCGCACACCCCCTCGTGCAGCTCAGACATGAGTCTGGTGCATTGCTCGCCGTGCACACAGATCTGCACAGGGTGAGAAAATCCAAATCTAAAGAGGTTTCCATCTATGAGAGTAAACTTACTTGAACTCCTCTTTATCCTTTTGGCCTCTGCCGCATCGAGCGGGAGTACACCATCTTCTAAGTATAGCTGGTATGGCGTTATCCAGGTGTCGGGTTCCTTCCCCGCATGGACCTCCATCGACACATCGGTCTTTTACGGTCGCGATCTCACCCTTGGTGCTCTCAGCGTTTCTTGGGTCAACGACCGATGACCGATCGTTAGACGCTCCATTGACTTGTATACATGAAGTACTTGGTTGTCTGACACAAACGCGCGCGGCACCTTCAGGGTCTCCTGAATGACGGTCCTCTGCTTTCCCCCTTTGCCTGAGCTGGCCAGCTTGGCAAGCAGGTCTGCTCTGGCATTTTGCTCTCTTGGCACGTGCACTAATTCAAACTCGGCGAAGGACGTCTCCAGGAGCCGCACATACTCCAGGTAGGCTGCCATCTGGGGATCTTTTGCTTGGAACTCCCCTGTAACCTGCCCGGTGACCAGCAAAGAGTCGCTTTTGGCCAGCAGATTTCTTGCTCCCATTTCTCTTGCTAACAACATTCCTGCGATCAGGGCTTCATACTCCGCCTGATTGTTGCTAGCTTTGAAGGCAAAGCGGAGGGACTGCTCGATCAGTACCCCGTTTGATCCCTCCAGGATGACTCCCGCGCCGCTCCCCTGCTGATTAGAGGAGCCATCCACCGATAATACCCATCAGAAGTCTAATCCTTCCGCAGGTGTCGCGATCGACGACAGCTCGACGACAAAGTCCGCGAACACCTGCCCCTTGATCGGTCCTCGGGGCTCGTACTGGATGTCAAATTCTGACAATTCCACCGCCCATTTGACCATCCTTCCTGCTACATCAGGTTTCTTCAATACGTTCTGGATAGGCAGATCAGTCATCACCACCACTGTGAAGCTGTGGAGGTAATGCCTGAGTCTTCTGGCTGAAAACACCACCGCCAGAGCAGCCTTCTCGAGGGCCTGGTACCTTGTTTCAGGGCCTTGCAGCACCTTACTCACGAAGTAAACAGGCCTCTGGGTCTGGTCTTGCTCTTGCACCAGGACTGAGCTGACTGCTCTCTCCGTCACAGCAAAGTATAGACGAAGAGGGATGCCTACCTGAGGTTTTCGCAAGACTGGTGGGCTCGCCAGATACCCCTTTAACTTGATGAAGGCCTCCTCGCACTCCTGTGTCCAGAGAAATCTGTTGTTGCGTTTGAGACACTGGAAGTATGGGTGACCTTTCTCCCCTCCAGCGGACATAAACCGGGACAAAGCCGCCAAGCGACCGGTGAGCTGCTGCACTTCCTTCACCATCGTTGGGCTCCTCATTGCCACGATCGCCGCACACTTCTCTGGATTAGCTTCGATTCCCCGCTCTGTTAAGAGGAAGCCCAAGAACTTCCCAGCCTCCACACCAAAAATGCATTTCTCAGGGTTGAGCTTCAGCCTGTACTGGGCAATGGTGGTGAATAGCTCTTCCAGATCAACTGCATGATGTTTCTTCTCTTGGGACGTAACCACCATGTCATCTACATAGGCATGTACGTTCCTTCCCAGCATGGGCGAGAGTACCCTATCCATGAGCCGCTGATAGGTAGCCCCCGCGTTCTTTAACCCGAATGGCATGATTTGTAGCAGTAGTAAGACCGTTCCGTCATAAACGCAGTCTTGCACTCATCCATGGGGTGCATCCTGATCTGGTTATACCCCGAGAAAGCGTCCAAGAAGCTGAGTAGCTTTCCCCCCGATGCGCTATCAACTAGAGCATCTATACTGGGTAAGGGGTAAGAATCCTTGGGGCACGCCTTGTTGAGGTCAGTGAAATCCACGCACATTCTCCACTTGCCGCTTGCCTTCTGAACCAGTACCACATTCGCTAGCCACTCGGGGTACTGGATTTCTCTGATGTGCCCTGCGGCAAGGAGCTTCTGCGCTTCGTCGTGGATCACCTTCCTCTTCTCCTCGTTGAATTTCCTTCGCCTCTGTCGCACAGGTCGAACTATAGGGTCCATCGACAGACGATGGCAGAGGAAATCGGGGTCGATTCCTGGCATGTCGGATGCTGACCATGCAAAGGCATTCATGTGCTTCTCAATCACACCCATGATCAGCCTTCGCTCTTCTTCAACGAGGGATCCCCCTAACTTGAACTTTCTCCCCCCAATGTCCACTTCAACCCATCCTTCAGCTGGGTGGGGCCTTCTCTCATTGGCGATGACCGCCCTCGCGATCCCTGACTCGCGAGGAGCGATCGCGCCTCCCTCTTCTTCTTCAACTTGGGCTACCTGGGAGCCCCCCACCGCAGCATCCTCCATCCTCTTAGCGCCCTGTGTCTCCCTGACCACCGATCACTCTTCGCGCACACCTGGTGGTGGTTTCGTGGTGACGTGGCACACACTTCTCTTTTGCTTCAAGCTGTTCTCATAATAGCGTCTTGCCTCAGCCTGATCCGACTTGATGGTTATCACGTTTCCCTCCATCGACGGCAGTTTCAACTTCATGTGCCTCGTTGATGGTATCGCGCCCAACCTATTGAGTGTTGGCCTACCCAACAAAATGTTGTACGCAGAAGGGGCGTTCACCACCAGGTACTTTATCTTTTCAGTGCGGGCTGTCGTTCCGTCAGTGAACGTTGTCCTCAGCTCAATGTATCCCCGCACTTCCACCTGATCTCCGGCAAAACCGTAGAGACACCCGGTATATGGCCTCAGCTGATCAGGTGACAACTGTAACTTGTTGAATGTTGGCGAGAACATGACGTTTGCCGAGCTCCCTTGATCTACAAGTACTCTGTGCACTCGTCTTCCCGCTGTGATGAGAGAAATGACCACAGGGTCGTTGTCGTGCGGGACAACGTCCCGTAGATCAGCCTTCCTGAAGATAATGTCTACTTCAGGGTAATGACTCTCATTTACCGCATCTACCGCCATCACCGATCGAGCGTATCTCCTTCTTTGTGACGCTGTGCATCCCCCACCAGAGAAGCCTCCCGCGATGGTTTGCACTTCCCCATGCACAGGGACTTCATGCTGCTGTTCTCCAGTCTGGGATCCTGACGCGCGATCACCCTGCGGCTCACGCAGGTAATCTGCTAGAAAACCAGACTTCACCAACTCTGCCAGTTGGTGTCCCAGCGCCAAACAGGAGTGAAGTGTATGGCCAAAGGCCTGGTGAAACTCGCACCATTCATTCTTCTTCCTTCCAAGTACCTTATCTGTCTTCTCTGGTACTCGTAGTCTTGCTGCTACAGCAGGAAGGGCGATGAGATCCGCCAATCCCACCATGAAGTTGTATCTCGGGGGTGCGCTATTCTCCCTTGCACGCCCCCTGCTCTGGTCTTTGCCTGGTGCATAGGGACGAGGTTTTTCCCGCACCTTCTTCCCCTCCTTGGCCTCATGCACCCTTGCTTGCTGTGGCTTTCCTTGCCCTCCACGCGGTCTTGGTGGTGCAGCACTTCCTCTCTTCTCAGAAACCTCTGTTTCTGCCACTATGTGCGCCACCGCACGTCGTCGGATCTCTGCAAAGGTGCTGGGATGGCTCCTGATGAGAGACTCGCTGAAGGGGCCAGGCAGTACTCCCTTCTTAAACGCGTGCACCAGCATATCTTCATCTTTGCTGGGCAGTCTAACCACTTGTGCTCCAAAGCGGTTGAGGTAGTCTTTCAGCGACTCACCTTGGTACTGGCGCACGTCGAACAAGTCGTATGACACCACTGCAGGTGCCTTGTTGACGATGTATTGCTCGGTGAAAAGCTTCGAAAACTGAGAGAAAGACGTGATATGCCCTTCTGGTAAACTCACGAACCACTCCATGGTGATTCCGCTCAATGTGCTCATGAACATTTTGCAGTACACAGCGTCTGAGCCCCCAGACAACATCATCTGGGTGTGGAATGCCGTCAGATGCGCCTCCGGGTCTTCTACCCCTTTGAACGATGCCTTCACCCCCACCAGGTTGGGAGGCACCATGGTTCCCATGATCTCAGGGGAGAATGGCATGGGGAATGCTCTTGGAGGTGAGGGTTGCCTAGACATTCTTTCGTCAACCACGCGTTCCCTCTGCGCCTGCAACGTCCTTCTCAACTCTTCGTTGACGCGATTCAGCTCGTCGTTCCTGCTCTGCGACGCGGCCAACTCCGCCTGCATCCTCTCTTGTTCAGCTTTTGACGCCGCAGCGTTATCCTGCAGCGTTCGCACCATCTCCAGGACCTGCGCCATTGTCACAGCTCCTTCGTCAGCAGACGGCGCAGGTGATGGTTGTCTGTTTCTAGGCATCTTTCTCTATCAAAGAAACTGATAAAACTCTGGTAAGCTTTAAAACTGTGGTATATATGGGACAACGATTCACCCTTGCCCCACGGTGGGCGCCAAATGATCCTGCCGGCAACTCGAACGTGGAGGAATCGCTTCGTAGCACTCTCTGCCCTGTCTACGTGACTGCGTCTTCTGCAGAATCACCCTCAGAACCTTCTCTCCCTGATTCCTTCTTTTATCTCTCTGTCTCTGTTTCTGGGCATAACAGAATTCTGTTATGCTTTTCTGGCATGTGTCAGAACCCTGTTATGCTTTTCAGAGACAGTGTACCTGCAGAATCAGAGAGTGTGGGTGTCTGTGCGTGTCTGCGCTTGGCTGCGCCTGTCTGTACCCTTAATGGTACGAAGTGCACTTTTGTCTGGACCGCACCCCTCTCAGATGGTGACACGTGGAGGCCTGCAACTCACATCTAACCACACACGTCATTTACTGGAAGGGCTCTAGCGCTTCTCTTTGTGTGCCTAAGTTACGCCCTTGCGGAGTAACTTAGGATATTTCTCCCATCTGGGTAAATCGCATACTCTTAGGAGAACGTCGGGTGTGGCTGGTCTAGGCACACTCACCAAACGTTGCTCTCTGCGTAGGCGACTCACCCTTCACGATGCCACGCACGTAATGGGTTGAGGGAATCACCAATCACTGACTGGTTTACTAGTTCCCTCAGGCCACTCTCGTGCATGATTCCCTGAGGTGTGCTCATGCGAGATCCATGTGTAACGCTCTCGCTGGGAACCTCAGTCCCAGTTTAACTGCGTGTAACACGAGACCCCGATGACAATACACCCGATGACTGATCAGTGTTTATTTGCTTCTCGCGTTCTGCCCTCAGGCGTTAGCCTGAGAACTGGTCTGTTGGTGGCCACTTGGTTACTGACCACCGATCACCATTCTGGATGATCTGTCCCCCGACCTCTCTGCCGCCTGATCTATCGGTGGTCACTTGGTTACTGACCACCGATCACCGCTCTTGGCGATCGTCCCTCTGACCTCTCTGCCACCTGGTCCACGTGTCACCCTGCGAGTGGTCCACGTGGTTCTCTGCTGCTGACGTCATCGACTACCGATGACCGATCGGATCAAGTAGTATCATGCATAAGTAACTTAGCCAAAGAAGAGTCAGAAGTAGCGCCCAAGTCAAGGATGCTCCAGATGATGGCACGTGTACAGCTGGATGCGAGCCACGTGTCCAGATGTGTATCTGCCAGGAGAGAGAAAGTATCCAGGTATATAAGAGTTTCCAACGAACTTCTGAGGTACGCACGTTCAGATTGTCTTCTTTACGCTTGCGAGTCTTGAGTATACTGAGAGAGAACATTGCACGGTTCCTTCAGAGTTCTTGAGTTTTACTCTTAGTAATTGGTGGTTCAGTCGCTGACTTGGGCGTCGGAGCGTGATCGGCCGCAGCGGCGCCGTTCTGTTCTTTTGCAGGTTCTTGAGGTGAATCGCGGTGAAAGACGGAGGTTGACGCGGCGTAGAAGTCGATCCAAGTTTGACGAGGCAAAGCTCCATCGTTTTGGTCAACAGGCAGGATCAATAAACAAGGTAAAACAAGACCTAACTCACCCACATACCACAAGTAAATATGAAAAAGACAAAGAAGGCCAAGTTGACATGGGTCTTATCCTTTCACCTCCAAGGTGTTTTCCTTCCTTATCTTTTTCATTACCCAAGGTTCCTATTTCAACACCATCTTGGTTCAAAAATGTTAGGCATGATTTTATACCTCCTAATGGTTCTCACCATTTAAGAGGTCTTTTTCCAAAACATATCGTCATTCCCAAACATATTTTTCCAACTTGGTCGATTTCTAGAACCTCCTTTTTTGAAATTCCTTTGTTTCCAAATGCTAAGTCATGTTTACCTTTTTCTTCCACTTTTAAGTATAAAAATAAACTGACTTTGTTATATGCAGGGATTCATAATTCGTGGACGAATTCTCTCCAACTCGAGGAGTATGATGAGAATCAAATAAAGGAGGCTTTTATTAATGAAGGAAAAGGGCATTCACCCTCACATTTGAAGTTCTTCTTTCTAGTCTTCTCAAAATTAAAAGAAGACATAAAATAAAGAGAGGATCAAGCCTAAAGCCAAAGAAGTCTACAAGCTTTCAAGAATGAGCTTCAATTAAATATCTCTCTTTATAGTTTCTTTTAAATTGTAAATAATATAGAATAGTGTTTAGAAAAATGCTTAGAGGGAAACATTAGACACCTCTTTTGTAAAAACATCTCTAGGCTTTAGTTTAGAAAATTCTAGAAGCTTGGGGAGTGAGCTTAGTAAGGGGGGCGTAAGCTTAGGAGCATTTTGGGTAGCTTAGGGAATAAGCTATGTAAATTACCAACCCTTGCTCCTATAAAAGGAGGGCTTAGGTCCTTCATAATACAGATTTGAATTTTGAATTAGAGAAACTCTACTCAATTTGAGAGAGAATTGGAGAGCTTTATGCCTTCCTCACTTAGTTTTATCTTGAGAGTTCTTTGGTTACCTCAAGTGGCGGCATAGCACACTCATCTTGGAGTCTCCATCCTCTAAGTGGCGTGATCATCCAACCAATCCTCCATCTTCATGAGCTTTCTCTTCTCCTTCCTTCCTTCTCTTTTTATGTTCATGTTTTAGCTTGTTTCCTTTGTTTTTCAGTTCGGTTTTCTAGTGTTCTTGTTGTTTTGCTTCGGTTCCTTTTTCTATTTGCTGTTTCTCATTGTTTCTTCTTCTTTTCTAGCTTAATTGTTCGGTGCATTTCTGTTCTTATGCATTTTGTTCGGTGCTTTTGCCTTTTCATTCAATTTGTTCGGTTCAATTTGACAATACATGGAACTTCCATATGAGTTTGGGTTTTGGTACTAGTCTTGGTGAGTTCTTGATCATAGAACCTTGATCCAATTCTATCATAAAGTGCCTATCTCATATCCAACTCAAGATGATTCCTAAGAATGTCAAGAATCGTTCATATTGTGCTATTGGAATCATATCATGCATGGTGCGAGTTTCACCAGGCGTTCGGTCACCCCATATGCAACTGCTTGGTGTTGGGGCATCAGTTGGACGAGTTGGTGAAGAGCGGGTTTCTAAATGACTATTTGGCAGAGTCACAACAACGTTAGGGGAAGATCAGGGGCATGAGATGCCTGTTCATGAGGAGATCCATACGATCTCAGGTGGATTCTCAAGAGGTGGTTGTACCTCCTCTCAGCGCAAGAGGTATACACGTTTCGTGATGTCGGTAAAAGCGCAGGTGGTGGATGACGTGCTCGATGTTGACTTGGCTTTCACGAAGGTCGACCTTCACGACGTCATCCCACATGATAATGACCCTGTGTGATTTCGGTGGTAACTGCAGGGAGGAAGGTGCACAAGGTATTAGTGGACCAGGGCAGTTCAACGGATGTAATGTTTTAGTCCACCTTTAACAAGTTGCAGTTGTCTCCTGACCAGCTCAAACCTATATTGGGTGCTTGTACGGATTTGCGGGGGATCAGGTGGAAGTGCAGGGGTATTTGGAGCTGAAGACTACCTTTACAGATGGCTCCGCATCTCGCACAGAGAATATCAGGTATCTAGTGGTTAACGCACACTCGGCTTATAATGTCTTGTTGGGAAGGCCAGCTCTAAACAGGTTAAGGGCGATGGTGATCAAGTCCGACCAACAAGAGGTCAAGAGATGCTATGAGAACAGTCTCAAGGCCCAGAGGGGGGTGTTCATGGTGGTGGAGCGCCTGCCCATCAAAGATGATTGCGCGGGAGTTGCACGCGCAGAAAGTGCTCGAGAGAGGCGACCCGAGCCAGTTGGGAACATGGTGGAAAGGAAGATTGGTGGCAAGACGTTTAAGCTAGGTAAGTCATTGGACCAAGTAGAGCAAGACCAGGTGGCTGGGGTGATAGCGTGTCATCTGGACGCTTTCGCATGGTCCGCCTGGGACATGCCAGGGATAGACCCGGACTTCTTGTGCCATCGCCTCACTATGGATACTAAGGTAAGGCCCGTTTGCCAGAGAAGAAGGAAGCTCAACGAAGAGAGGCGTCTGGTCATCCAGGAAGAGACGAAGAAGTTGTTGAACGTTGGCCAAATCAGGGAAATTCAATACCCTGAGTGGTTGGCGAACGTGGTCTTAGTAAAGAAGGCTAATGGGAAGTGGAGGATGTGCATAGACTTCACTAATCTCAACAAGGTGTGCCCTAAAGACTCGTACCCCCTACCCAGTATCGACGCCTTGGTAGACAGCGCCTCGGGTTGTAGGATGCTCAGTTTCCTAGACGCGTTCTCAGGGTATAATCAGATCAAGATGTACCCAGGGACGAGTGCAAAACGACATTTATGACCGAGACATCCTGCTACTATTATACAGTGATGCCATTCGGTCTGAAGAATGCAAGAGCCACCTACCAGAGGCTGATGGACAGGCTCCTTGCACCCATGTTTGGGAGAAACGTCCACGCCTACGTAGATGATATGGTGGTGACCTCGCAGGAGAGGGGCTAGCACGTAGCTGACCTGGAAGAGCTATTTGCTACAATCGCGAAGTACCGCTTGAAGTTAAACCCCGAAAAGTGTGTGTTCGGGGTCGAGGCAGGGAAGTTTTTGGGTTTGCTACTCACCGAGCGTGGGATAGAGGCAAACCCAGAAAAGTGTGCGACAATTCTTGCTATGAGGAGCCCTGCCTCGGTAAAGGAGGTGTAGCAGCTGACGGGGCGGATGACGGCCTTGTCCAGATTTGTATTCGCTGGAGGGGACAAGGGCCACCCTTATTTCTAGTGTTTGAGGAGAAACAACCGGTTCGTGTGGACCGTAGAGTGTGAGGAGGCATTCCTCAAGTTAAAGGAGTATCTGACCGCTCCTCCCGTGCTGTGCAAGCCACAGTTGGGCGTACCGCTCCGGCTGTATTTTGCAATAACGGAGCAAGCGATCAGCTCAGTCCTCGTTCAGGAGTAGGACCAGACGCAAATGCCAGTATACTTTGTAAGCAAGGTACTGCAGGGGCGAGAGGTGAGGTATCATGCCCTGGAGAAAGCGGCCCTAACCGTGGTGTTCGCGGCCAAGAGGCTTCTTCATTACTTCCAGAGCTTCACAGTGGTGGTAATGACGAACTTACCTATCTAGAAGGTGCTACAGAAGCCAGACGTAGCATGAAGAATGGTGCCCTGGGCGGTGGAGCTCTCGGAGTTCGACATTCATTATGAGCCCCGAGGCCCCATCAAGGGCAAGGTGTACGCAAATTTTGTAGTAGAACTCTCCTCAGGAGGAGCGCAACCAGAAGAGGAGGTCAGTTTTAGGTGGGTGCTCTCGGTGGATGGGTCCTCCAATCAGCAAGGGAGTGGAGCGGGTGTAATATTGGAAGGACCGACCAGACTGTTGATTGAGCAGGCCCTGAGGTTTACTTTTAAGGCAAGCAACAACCAGGCGGAGTACGAAGCCCTCATAGCTGGGATGCTCCTAGCCAAGGAGATGGGGGCACGCAGTTTACTAGTAAAGAGTGATTCCCAGCTAGTTACGGGTCAAGTCACCGGGGAGTACCAGGCCAAGGACCCACAGATGGTCGCGTACCTAGGGTATGTCCAAGTCTTGAGGAAGGCGTTCGCGGTGTTTGAGCTAGTGCACGTCCCAAGGGAGCAGAATGCTCGTGCTGACCTACTCGCCAAGTTGGCCAGTTTGGGCAAGGGGGGAAGGTAGAGGACGGTGATTCAAGAAACCCTCAAAACACCACGAACGTTTGTCGTTGATAACATGGTAGGTGTCCATCAGATCAGCACGTTTAAGGGAAGGGCGAGGAGTCACCGGTCGTTGACTTAAGAGACTCTAAGGACGTCCAGTGTGAGCGCCTACCCGATCTCGATGGAAAGGGAAGATCCCATGCAAGTATGCGTAGTTGAAGAGGAGGATACGTGGATGACGCCCTATAGGCGCTACCTTGCTGATGGGATACTTCCACTGGAGTTCGCGGAGTCCAAGAAGATAAAGAAGAACTCTGCCAAGTACACCCTTATCGATGGCGAACTGTATAGGCATGGTTTCACCCACCCGATTCTGGTGTGCGTTAGCGGAGACCAATGTACACGTATAATGGCAGAGCTCCATGAGGGGATTTGTGGTAGTCACGTGGGAGGACGGTCCTTGGCGTCGAAGGTTGTCCGTGCAGGTTACTACTGGCTCACAATGAGAGAAGATTGTATAAAGCACACCCAGCGGTGTAAACAGTGTCAACAACACGCCGACTAGCATAAGGCGCCACCATAAGAGTTGAGGTCGATTTACAGCCCATGGCCTTTCCACACGTGGGGTATCGACATTCTGGGGCCCTTCCCCTTGGCAATAAGGCAGATGAAGTATCTGGTAGTGGCTATCAAATACTTCACGAAGTGGATCGAAGCTGAGCCGGTCGCACAGATTACAACCCACAAGGTACAACACTTCGTATGGAAGAATATAGTATGTCGCTTTGGCGTGCTGAGGCGTCTCGTCTCTGATAACGGTACGCAGTTTGCAAGCCAGCAGCTGGGCAAGTTGTGTACAGAGGTCAGGATAAAGTAGGTGTTCGCATCGGTTGAGCACCCCCAGACAAATGGGCAGGTAGAATCCACCAACAGAGTCCTACTCAGAGGGCTGAAGAGAAGACTCGAGAAAGCTAAAGGGACCTGGGCGGAAGAGGTTCCCAGAATAGTGTGGGCCTACCACACCATGCCTCAGTCCACCACTGGAGAAACACCTTTCAGCTTGGTGTACGGGTCGGACGCGATGATTCCAATTGAGATTCAGGAGAGCTCGCCACACTTTCAGAGTTTCGTGGCCGAGGAGTCTAATGAAGAAAGGAAGGTGAACCTGGATCTACTGGACGAAGTAAGAAAGGAGGCAAGGATCAAAGCTGAGGCAGTAAAGAGAAGGGTATAGCATAAGCATAGCTCCAAGATAAAGCCCCGACACTTCCAAGTCGCTGACCTAGTAATGCGGAAGGCTCACCCATACCAGTTGGAGAACAAGCTGTCCCCCAAGTGGACTGGCCCCTTTAGGGTGACGAAAGTCCTGGGAAACGGGGCGTACAGGCTTGAGACCTTGGAGGGAGGCCCCATTCCTCGTACCTGGAATGCAGCCAACCTCAAGTTTTATTTCAGTTAAAAACTCTTGCATTGTATACAGTTTAAGGGGACACTCTTTTTCCCTTACAAGGGTTTTTTAATGAGGTCACCCAATAAAAAATTACATTTACAAGTATTCCTGAGTTTTCTGTACAATGCAGGGGAGAATGTCGTCGCTCTGGTGTTTAGACACCTCGATAGGTAGTGGCAGCCTCTTTCGGGGCGCCTTCTCCTTGAGCGTGGGCGCCAAGCGCGGACAACACGGTTCAGTAAGAAACGAACCTGTTACCTTGGTGTTTAGACACCTCAAGGAAGAATGGCAGTGCCTTGTGGTACGCCCCATCTCGAGCGTGGGCATCAAGCATAACTAGCAAAATTCCTGGTGATGAACTGGTCGCCTTGGTGTTTAGACACCTCGAGAGGGAGTGGCGATATCCTTCGGGACGCCTCCTCCTCGTGCGTGGGCACCAAGTGCATTGGTCGTCTTGGTGTTTAGACACCTCGCAGGGGAAGGCAGCTCCCTTTGGGAAGCCTCCTCCTCGAGCATGGGCACCAAGTGCACCGGTCGTCTAGGTGTTTAGACACTTCAAGGGAAGCAACAGTCTTCTTTGGAATGCCTCCTCCTTGAGTGTAGGCACCAAGTACGAACAGTAGGCTTCGGCCAGTTAAGTCCTCCTTCGCCTCTGAGCGAAGACGAAGCCAGAGACGCGCCTTGAGGGTAGACGCCCCAGGACAGCAAAATACAAGTAAGTATCAAGCAAAGAAGTTCTTTGTCCAAAGCAAGAGGTGAAGATAAGCACAACCGAAGGTTCACGCATGCTCGCTGCCTTCACAAGTAGTTAAGCAAGTTAAAGGAAGAGGGCGTAAGGGCGTGCTACCTAAAGATCAAAGTCTTAAAGAATCTCAAGAACATCGTGTGAAGTTAGCATCAGAGCGCTGTTAGCAAAAGCGGCAAGTAAAGGCACAAGCGGAGATAAGCAAAACATCTAAATTAAGGTACAAGTTACATTCAAAGTTATAAATGTTCTTAAGCATAAGATTTTAAAGCTTAAAAGACTAAGTGGCATTCTGTTGAGAACGCCTTGGCACGATCTGTCCGTCGACAATGTGGTTCCCCGTGGCAAAAGGCGAAGTGTCCATCTCAGGATGTTTGTAAACCACCTGAGCAAGGGCATCTTCAAACCCAGCATCATAAGCATCAGCAGCATCGTCAAGGAGTTTCACCTTGGCCTTCTCAAAGTCTTCAGCTTGGACAGTGAGCTCTACCTTAGTCTTCTCGAGGGCTTCGACCTTCTCAGTAAGCTCATCTTTGGTTCTCTCGAGGGCTTCAGTTTTCTCGGTGAGCTCAGCTTCCACCCTACCCAGATGCACCTCCCGGGCAATAGAGCGTTCCTCGAGATTGGCCATTTTGGCTTTGTTGGCCTCAACTTCTTCTTTGAGCTCCACCACCTCAGCACGTGGTGGCACCACTTTGTTGAGCAAGGTGGTGTACTTTTGGCATTCATCGTGAAGCTTCTTGTTGGCCTCCAGCTCAGCTTTTCAAAGAACGCCCAGCTCTTGGTTTAGTGCAGTTTCCCGAACGTAGAAGCTTTGAGCTTGTTTTGTCAGTTGCTCTTTCACCAAGGTTAGCTCTTCTGCCAGGGTTTGTTGCTCTTTGGCCTTCAACTCAGCCTCGTGGGAAAAGGATTTGGCACGAGCTAAGAGTTCCCCGGCTGAGAGTCAAGCTCTCCGGCACTGCCTCATGAGCAGAGCTCCCTGCGGCCCCTTTCTGGTAGCCTTTTAGGATTTGCTGAAGGACCAAGGGAAGCTCAAGCGTGGGGGCTGGCTTAGGTACGCTCTCGGCCCCATCTTCGAGTGCAAGAAGGTTGGGAAGAGAGGAAGCACTAGGAGGGTTGTCCCTGAGTGAGACAGGGCGCCTGGCAGAAGAAGAGTGAAAAGTGGCTACCATTGTGGATTTCCGCCTCTTGAAGGCAAGGCCCTCCACGATGTCCTCATCTTCGTCTGAACCTATGAGCACCACCCCTTTGTTTTTCTCTAGGGGGGCTGGAGGTGGGGAAGCCCTGACTATTGCCAAGGGCACCGCCGCAATGGGAACTGGAGAAGTGGGGGGAGGAGCAGCTTATGGAGAAGCAGGGGTGGGGGTGGTTTGAGAGGAAGAGGGTAGAGGAGCAGGCTGGGAGGCAGGACGTGGAGAGGCACCTGCCTTAGCAGTTGCGTCATCACGAGTGGACAAGACCTCAGCCAGCCTAGCCCTCTTCTCTGCGTTCAACACCATGCCTGTACCAAAGAAGAAGAGATAAGGACCAAGTAAACAAGAAAGAATCAGAGAATCAGTACAAATATAGGTTAGCAGATAAAGGAGAGCCATAAGTATAGTAGTGCATGAAGAAGATTAGGAATGGACTCCTATACCAATATAGCCAGCGAGCCCAATTGGGCTATATTCGTTCTTGATAAATTTTACAGTATTGAAAATCACCCCAGGCTGGCCAAAACCTGGCATACCCTGCGATTAGCTTAAGAGAGCTCATCCAAGGTCTTGGCCTTCTTGAGTTTGAGCTTCTCCACCCAGTATAGGTGAAATCCATCAAGGGCAGTGTAGTCACACTCAGAGCAGCATACCCTGAAGAATTTTCCTTTAAATCCTTTATAGGATTGCTGGAATAGAGTGAGGATAACTCTCCCAGTTATCCCGTTGAAGCTAACCCAGAGGTTCTTCCTAGGGCTTTTAGCTTCGAAGAAGTGTAGAAAAACATCTACTGAGGGGGCATGGCTGAAAAAGTTGCAGAGGATGGAGAAGGCCCTGATGAAGGCCCAACTGTTGCGATGCAGCTGAGCCGGGGCAACGTTGATCTCAGTTAGAAGCTCCCTCTCAAAGCTGTTGAAAGGGAGGCGCTGCCTAATGCGCTTAAAGACGGTTTAGTAAAAAAAGAAGAACGGCTCCCCGTCGTTGGCGCAGTTATCTACGCAGACTGGTTGATAAGAGTCAAGTAAAGGAGGTTTTTATTAATGAAGGAAGAGGCAATTCACCATCACACTTGAAGTTCTTCCTTCTAGTCTTCTCAAAATTAAAAGAAGACATAAAATAAAGAGAGGCCCAAGCCCAAACCCAAGTCCATCTTATGAAGGGCAAGGCCAAGTATTAAATAATAAAGAATATTGTTGAAGGTGCTTAGAGGGAAACATTAGAAACCTCTATTGTTAAAGCATCTTTTAGTCTTTAGTTAAGAGTCTTAGGGGGGGTGTGTTAGTAGATAGGTGTAGGAGTAAATAAGGAGGTGCCAAAGTGAGAGAAGGGATCACACCTTCCTCATGCTTTGTTTTAGGCGCAAATTCTAGAAGCTTTTTAGGAGGGAGTTTTTGAATATGTGTAGCTTACATTTCAGCACCTTAGGCTATAAATTAAGGTGCAGCCCTTGTATTTTTCAGATTGGAATTAATCTAAGAAAACTCTACTCAAATTTTGAGTGAACTTTGGAGAGCTTTTGGAGCCTTCTTCTCTAGTCTTATCTTGATGGATCAATGGAGTCCTCAAGTGGCGACATCACTCTCATCTAGGAGCATTCCACACTTCTAGTGGCGAGATCATCCATCATCCTTCCATCTTCATGAGCAATTCTCTTCTCCTTCCTTCCTTCTTTGTTAATTCCATGTCTTAGCTTGTTCCTTATTGTTTTTGGTTCGGCATTTTCAGATTTAATTTGTGTAGCTTCGGTTCTTTATGTTCTTTGCTGTCCTTCATCTTATTCTCTTCTTTTTCCAGTTTTTGTTCCGTTCAATTTGACTATAATTGGAGCATCCTAATGAGTTTGGGATTTGGTACTAGTTTTTGGTGAGTTCTTGTCTTAGAACAATGATCCAACTCTAAGAAAAGTGCCTCTATATTGTCCAACTCAAGGTGATTCCTAAGAAGGTCAAGAACCTTTCTCTATGTGGCTAGTGGAATCACATCATGTGGTATCATGAGTCTTAGGTTCTTCTTGTTTAATTGTTGAGTTGTGTGCACTTTAATTTCAAGAGCTCTTTTAATTTCTTGCAATTTAAGTTTCTGTTTTAGATTTTTGCTTGAGTTTTCTTGCTGTTTTTCTTTTACACCAAGTGCTTGTGAAAAGGTTTATGGCACTCATTCTTCTTATGAGTATGGTTGCTCTTTTGGAATGGCATTATCCTTCCTAGAGTTTACCTTAAGCTTCCTTTCACTTGTTGTTAAAATTTGTGATGTGTCTTTTAATTTTGTAATCATGTCAAGTTTTGTCTTAGTCATGTTATTCCATATATGTCATTACTTCTAGTAGTACTTTTATTGCTTTGATTGTTTCTTGCTTTGGTGTCATATAATTTTCTGAATTGATATTGATCCTTTGTGCATTTTTCTTTTTAGAATTGAGTTCATACTTGTATTCTAGACCTATACAAGTTTCAATACATCATTTTCTATTATGTCTTTGCTAGTTCATAATTCTGTTTTTCATTCCTATTAGGATTTCTCTGTTTCTGAAAAAAAGTGCTTACTGTTTTTCCTTATTGCAATTGATTTACTCACTGGAAAATTCTGAAATTCTGGATTTGTGATATTCAAAGTGTTAGAAAAGAGTAGAAAAAAGAATCATTCAAAAATTCAAAGTACACAAAAAATGATAAATAAAATTAAAAAAAGTGTACAATTCTGCCGAAAAGAATACGGTAATCTGGTAGCGATTTTAACAAATTTATCTCAATTAATTGGCTTACTGTTTTTAATTGATTCCAGTGCCATTATTGAGTTAACATCTTGAAGTTTCTGTGGTTTAAATTTCATAATCCAGTTCGCTCTACATCATTCCAGTTAAATCAGTGAATATCAAGCACAGTTTGCATTAAAAAAAAATTTCCAGTAGCTAAATTTTTGTTTTCTTCATCTACTCTAGTGCTTTTCCTTAAGTATTCTTTTGTGTGCCTACTTTTCTCATTGAGTTCTTTATTTTCTTGATTGTCTTTCATTCTTACTCTTTGAGTTTGTCTTACATATAGTTTTCCTTTTGCAATTACCTTTCCTTGCTTACACCTTTTCTTGTTTGTCTTTATTGTTTCATTGGTTTTGTGGTGGTTGCTTTTGAGATTGGTGTGCTTGCTTTGACATCTTTCATTTGAGGATTCCAAGGCCTCAAGATCAGATTGGTGCAAGGACATTCTTTCTTTGAGAGTGACCTCTTTTTCAGCCTCATTTCACTTCGGCATTTTTGCTTAAAACACTCACTGTTTTTGCTAAATTTTGTTTCTTAACTTGTTTGCTGTTTTTGTGTGTTTGCTGTTTTTTATTTCCAAAATGGCTGGATTTTCAAGTGATGCATCATACAAGCAGAATTCTCCTTCCAAAGCTTCAATCCTTGGTGAATTACATGAAGCACAAAGAACTATTAGACGCTTGGAAGAGAAAATGCAAAAGATGGAGGTCCAACAAGGTAGACCATCTCCTTCTATCCATGATGGGCATCATTCTCATAGACCATCTTCAAGAGCCTCTTCAAATGATTTTGGCCGTGAAGAAGAGCATAGGAGAAGGAGGAATCCACCACCATTTCATGGACAAAGACCTCATCATCAAGGAGAAAGACATCACTACGGCAATGGTTACTACCAAGATGCAAAGGCTAGGCTACCTTCGGTCAAGCTTCCTTGTTTTAATGGCTCTAGTGATCCTAATGTATATTTAGATTGGGAGGCTAAGTGTGAACAAATATTTGAGATCCATGAGATCCAAGATGAGCATAAGCTTAAGCTAGCCACCCTAGAGTTTAGTGATTATGCCATGAAATGGTGGCATGGAATTGTAAAGGACATTATCTATCACAAGGGTCCTCCCGTGGACTCTTGGAACTCTTTAAAGGATCAAATGCGCGCTAGATTTGTGCCCCCACATTTTAGGAAAGACCTCATGTTGAGACTCCAACGGTTTCAACAAGGCACGCTAAATGTGGATGAATATTATAAAGAGCTTGAGACGCTTGTGCTTAAAATTGAATTAGAAGAAAGTGAGGAAGCTATGATTGCTAGGTTTGTGAGTGGTCTTAGGAAGGATATTCAAGACATTGTTGAGTTACAAGAGTATTCATCATTGGGCTCTTTAGTTCATCTTGCAATGAAGGTGGAAGCCCAACTTGCTAAGAAAAACTCTTTCAAAAATGCTTCCAATGATGGATACTACTCCAAGTCTTGGAAAAACAAAAATTCTTTTTCTAAACATCCTTCCAAAGATTCTTCTTTCAAACCCAAGGATCCTACGCCATCTACTTTTAGGCCTAAATCCTCAATTAAATCGTCTAGTCAAAAGTGTTTTAAATGTTTGGGATATGGTCACATTGCTGCTAATTGCCCTTCTAAACGAAGTATGTACATGCATGAAGGCATTGTAGTTAGTGAGCATGATTCCAATTCACCTAGGCATTCTTCACCTTCTAGACCATCAAGTGAAAATGAGAGTGAAAGTCCTTGTGAAGGTGACTTATTGATGGTAAGACGTATGTTGGGCACAATTCCAAAATCTTTGAATGATACTCAAAGAGAAAATATTTTTCACACCCGATGTCTTATCAACAACAAGTTATGTTCCTTGATTATTGATGGGGGAAGTTGCACTAATGTGGCTAGTACAAGAGTTGTGGAGAAGTTAGCCTTACCCACTATCTCTCATACCAAGCCCTACAAATTACAATGGCTTAGTGAAGTAGGTGAAATCATGGTGAATAAACAAGTCCTCATTAACTTTGCTATAGGAAAGTATAAAGATGAGGTTTTATGTGATGTTGTGCCCATGGAAGCATCTCATCTTCTTTTAGGAAGGCCTTGGCAATATGATAGACATGTTTTACATGATGGCCTATCCAATACAATGTCTTTTTCCTTCCTAGGGCGCAAGGTTATATTAAAACCCCTCTCTCCCAAAGAGGTTCATGAGGACCAAATAAAAATGAAAACTAAAAGAGAAAATGAGAAAGAAAAAGAAGTAAGTACTACACCGAGTCACACCATTTTCTCCTCTAAATCCATCATGTTGACTCGTGCTATACCTCCAATGGACCCTCCAAGGTCTTTTTCTTCTTTATCTTTTTCATTCCCCAAGGATCCTATTTCAACACCACCTTGGTTAAAATATGTTAGGGATGATTTTTTCATACCTCCTAATGGGTTTCACCATTTAAGAGGTCTTTTTCCAAAAAACATCATCATTCCCAAACAAATTTTTCCAACTTGGTCGATTTATAGGACATCCTTTTCTACAATCCCTTTGGTTCCATCTGCTAAGTCATGTCTTCCTTTTTCTTACACTTTTGATTATAAAAGTAAACTGACTTTGTTATATGCAGGGATTCAGAATTCGTGGACGAATTCTCTCCAACTCGGGGAGTATGATAAGAGTCAAGTAAAGGAGGTTTTTATTAAAGAAGGAAGAGGCAATTCACCATCACACTTGAAGTTCTTCCTTCTAGTCTTCTCAAAATTAAAAGAAGACATAAAATAAAGAGAGGCCCAAGCCCAAAGCCCAAGCCCAAACCCAAGTCCATCCTATGAAGGGCAAGGCCAAGTATTAAATAATAAAGAATATTGTTGAAGGTGCTTAGAGGGAAACATTAGAATCCTCTATTGTTAAAGCATCTTTTAGTCTTTAGTTAAGAGTCTTAGGGGGGGGGGGGGGGGGGGTGTTAGTAGGTAGGTGTAGGAGTAAATAAGGAGGTGCCAAAGTGAGAGAAGGGATCACACCTTCCTCATGCTTTGTTTTAGGCGCAAATTCTAGAAGCTTTTTAGGAGGGAGTTTTTGAATTTGTGTAGCTTACATTTCAGCACCTTAGGCTATAAATTAAGGTGCAGCCCTTGTATTTTTCAGATTGGAATTAATCTAAGAAAACTCTACTCAAATTTTGAGTGAACTTTGGAAAGCTTTTGGAGCCTTCTTCTCTAGTCTTATCTTGATGGATCAATGGAGTCCTCAAGTGGCGGCATCACTCTCATCTAGGAGCATTCCACACTTCTAGTGGCGAGATCATCCATCACCCTTCCATCTTCATGAGCAATTCTCTTCTCCTTCCTTCCTTCTTTGTTAATTCCATGTCTTAGCTTGTTCCTTGTTGTTTTTGGTTCGGCATTTTCAGATTTAATTTGTGTAGCTTCGGTTCTTTATGTTCTTTGTTGTCCTTCATCTTATTCTCTTCTTTTTCCAGTTTTTGTTCCGTTCAATTTGACTATAATTGGAGCATCCTAATGAGTTTGGGATTTGGTACTAGTTTTTGGTGAGTTCTTGTCTTAGAACAATGATCCAACTCTAAGAAAAGTGCCTCTATATTGTCCAACTCAAGGTGATTCCTAAGAAGGTCAAGAACCTTTCTCTATGTGGCTAGTGGAATCACATCACTGGTTCACCTTGTACACAGGGGCGGACGGAGATATAATCTTCACAATCCCTCCCAAATGCCCTACCTTTGAAATCGGGTGTCTAAGTGTGCCCTCCAGTCAGCAAGAGAGGTAGGGGAGGAGGTTTCAGCGAGGAGTTCGTCAGAAGCCCAGGGGTACAGGGGACTATAGTTGATGCTAGGAGGAGGAGGGTTGGCAGTGACTTTTGTTCGCGCCATGATGAAAGAAAGCTAAGAAAAAACAAGGAAAGGAAGAAACAAAGGTTCAACAAGGGGAAAATTGTGGTGTGAAACTAAAAAGCTCAGAAACCCCTATTCTCGTGAAAAACCCAGAAACAGGGGAACGAAGAAGATGTAGAGGAAGATTCGAAACATGGAAATATAAACAGACCCAGACAGTTATTAATGTGTGAGATAAGAAATGAAGATCAATTAATGGATAAAAATCATACCTTTGATGATTGATGAGCGAAAGTTTCGATTTTGTGGAAGGAAGAAATCAGAGAGCTCAAGGAAGAAGATGAAGAGCGTAAGAGAGGTCTCAAGTGATGGAACAGTGCGCGAAGCGCACGTTTTTGAAAGACTTAACGTAAACTTGAGAAGCACAAGCGACGTTAAGTCCCAACCACATGATCAAGCCACATGTGCGTTGATTACAACGTGAACAGAAAGGCGTCACTTCAAGGCACTGTGCACGTCATATCATGAGAAGTCGCGTAGGTCGGTAGGGCGAGGCTATAGTCTCTTCGTTGAACAAGTTGACAGCTCGAGACTGGGGGGCTTGTGTACCGTTCGGTCCTCGGGCGTTGACCGACCTCGAGTGTTAACCAATGTCAACATGGTGAGACCCCGAAGGTGGGGTCCGCTGGAAAGAGAGCCGAGGAAGGGGCGGCGTCGAGGCAGGGTGTGGAGTCCTCGGGCCGCGACACCTCAACAATAAAAGTGGATAAGCAAGGTGGCTTTCAAGCCACACCCTAGTAACCAGTAGGGGAAGGCCCAAATCACAGGGGACCCGTGCATGGGGTGTAGGGACGCGGTAGTACGCACCATCGTTAAAGAGCCACTGGGACAGAGACGATCCGTAAAGGGTCATGTCCTAGGGGTGATCTGCATGCATGGCCCGCGAGTAGGGCAGGAAACCCCCCGGGCGGATGACTCAGAGATTGGATGCATGAGTTGGCATCCAAGTAGTCACCCTGCGCTAGGTGCGCTTCGGCAGAGTTCGGCAGAGCAATCTTACGCACTGGATGGCTCTAAGACTGGGTGCTAGTGTCGCTAAGACGCTTTCCCAGAATGCTTAAGTAACGACAAGATAGAAGGGCAAAGGGACCAAAGGTATATAAGGTTGACAACAGACATAACCAAGATACGTTTTGACATTTTACACAGAACACTCTACGCTTTCATTAGTGCAAGTTACGCATTTCTGAGAGTTAACAGAGTGAGAGAGAACACACAATGATCTAAGAGTAAGAGTTTGGTGTTCATTGCCCGAGAAATTGACTTGACCGTCGGAGTGAGAACGGCCGCGAGAGCGCCCTTTATTTCTTTGTTTTCAGGTGGTTCTACCGGAGGAAGGAAACGTGGGAGCGAAGGGTTCTTGGAAGCGAAGTCAACAGAAACGCACGCACGAAGACGTTGGGTCAATCGGCGGAAACAACATCAAATAATTATTTTTGTCAGTTGATATGATCACAACTATTTAAAATGACATTAATCAAAATTATTCTTATAATATTTACGGTTGAAGTTTCTTTCGCGAAACCTTCTCAACAAGCAATGTCGGTTGAAAAAATCGATTGATATTGGTAAAAATAATCCTAGTTAATGTTGGCGAATTTTTTCCATCATAAATAATAACATTTGTCCATGATTAAAAAATATTCTGCAAACATCAATAAAAAGATAAGAAGAAAAAAAAAAGTCTAATTCACATCTAAAATAATATACTAAAAAAAGAAAAGTTTTAACAAAAGTTATTTAACATATATTTATATAATTTTAGGAATTGATTTAATTAACAATTTTTTTTAATTTTCGTTAAGTTTTAAAAATTATTAAATTTTTTAATAAAATAATAGAGGTGTTTTTAACCTTCGTTAAATTTCAAAGGTTTATTTTAAAATTTTAGGAATTGATTTAATTAACGATTTTTTTTTAATTTTCTTTAAGTATTAAAAATTATTAAAAAAATTTAATAAAATATTAGAGGTGTTTTTAACCTTCGTTAAATTTCAAAGGTTTATTTTAAAATTTTAGCAAAATAATAGAGGTTTCATTAACCATCATTAAATTCCAAAGGTTTATTCTAAAACATCAGCAAAATACGAAGTTTTTTTTAACCTCAGTTAAATTTCAAAGGTTTATTTTAAAACCTCAGCAAAATAACGAAGGTTGAACCTTCGTTAAATTTCAAATGTTCGTTTTTAAAATCTCAGCAAAAGAATAAATATTTTTTTTAACTTTCGTTAAATTTTTAAGATTTATTATAGAACCTCAATAACTTCAAATTTTTCAAACTTCAATAAATAAATCAATATAATTAAATCTATTTATAAATAAATAATTAAAAACTACACAATTTTAATATATTTTATAACTAAATTCTCTAAAATTTTGAAAGATTAACTTTAAAATACAAATAAGTTTTCTATAGTTTCAAAAATTTATTTTAAAAACTCAGCAAAATAACCTTGGATAATAAGTATATCAACAATTAATATTGGATAATAAGTATTTCAACAGTATTTGCATATTTTTTTATGATTGATGGTAGTTGGTTTATATAATTCCTAGTTTTTTTTTTGTTACGAGTTCATACTTAAAAAAACTTGACTTTATTTTGTTTTAACTTTTGATGTACGTATATTTTATGTGCAATTTTAGTTTTAGTTATATTTGTTAATATTTAATTCTCATAATTTTGAAATATTTTAAATTAAGGTCTTTATTTTTGTACTGGCCATACCTCAGACACTGTCATCAGAGGTCGACATCAGACGTCGACATCGAACATTGGAGGTCTGGTCGCGATAATGGGCCACGTAAGCGGGGCCCCAAAAATAATATGAGTTGAAACCTAGATATAAGAATGATCTAATTCACGAGAGAGTTCATGCATGTGGTGTGTATAGTACATTCGGGTCTAGCACAAGCAAATATTCCTTGGCGGCGCCAAATCCCAAGAGCGCTAGGGTTTCCAGGGAAAGTTGCGTGCATGGCACGTGAAGAATTAGGGCACCTATAGAACAAATGAGTGCGCACAATTGGTACATGAGTTGGTACCCTGACAGCCATACTGTTAGCCTTTGCACTCTAAAAGAGGAAGGTTCTGCGTCGCTGTTGTGTTAAGATTACATGACAACGCGACATAATGTCTTCCTAGTAACCCTAATTTCACTAGAAGAAAGGTTCAAGTGAGACAGGGAAGTTGACCTAAAAACAACCTATAAAAGGGAGTTGAGATCCCTGGTAAAGGTACGCCGTTTCTAAGACTGAAACTATTTTACTTATTCATTGTTCTTTAGCCCAGTACTGACTTGATCGTCGGAATGCAATCAATAGGTAGGGTCCCCTCCGTTTCAATGAAGCCACTCTCTATCACCTGAAGGGAGCACATAAACCACTAGAAATAGGAGGAGCCACCACCTGCCTTTGAAGTCAACGGTGGCTGAGTCAACCGGCGAGAACATTTGGCGCCCATCGTGGAGCCCGATAAAACTGGGTCACATCCATAGTCACAAGACCCATCCCGTAACATGAGGAATACGAGACAAGGCGCGACTGCGCTAGAAGGAGGAGACAACGTCACCATGCAACAACTCATGGAGACCATTTGTGCTCTTCAGCAAGCAGTGGCGGCGTCCAAGGCTGATCAGGACAGGGTTTTGGTTGAAGTACAAACTGAGCAAACAACCAGTTAGAACCGATTCCAGGACGATTTGGCTGCGTCGCGAGAAAACAATGAAGAACTGCACAAAGATTTACAATGCATGGGGGAGCGTACGACTGATGACCGAACTCCGCCCATACCAGTTAGGGCTCAACCCATGCCCTTTTCCCAGGCGCATGGACACCTTAATACCAGCCAACTTCATGGTTCCAAAAATAACCTTCACAGGTGTAGAAGACCCAGAGGCCCACATCACGGCCTTCCACACCTAGATGATGATCTCGGGAGGAACTGACACTATGCACTGCAAACTGTTCATGGGAATATTCTCAGGCACAATGTTGGACTAGTTCATCAGTCTTCCCGATGGACACATTACCTCATTTGATCAGTTCTCAACGTTGTTCAAAGAGCAGTTCATCGTCAACCAAGCTCCTCCTCCCGTCTCTTTCGATCTATTCGACGGAAAGCAATACTAGGGAGAGCCATTGAAAGATTTCCTGAACAGGTTCGGGGCACTGGTGGTGAAGCTGCACACTAAGGACGAAGACATGATGGTACACACCTCTAGGAGAGGAGTGCTTCCAAGACCTTTCAGTGATTCTCTAATAAGGTGTCATCCAAAGACGTTTAGCGAGATCCGTCACCGAGCCGTGGCCCACATCGGCACAGGGGAAGAGCTAACATAAAAGTGTGGAAGTGTTGGCCGTGCTAGACCTCGGGGAACTGGTCGTCCTTAGCCCATGAGGGTGCACAAGGCCACGACAGAGAAGAATGCCCTGGGAAAGCAGCCACCATATGAGACAAGGAAGCCTCAGACCAGGGCACAAACAAAGGAAGGTGCTCCCACCAGACACAGCTTCCGGATAGACCTTAAGGAGCTAACTGTTGTCCCCATGACAGACAGACTGAAGTCACCCCCGAAGACCGACAGGAGACTAGGGCCCAACAAAGACACTTGGTGCAAATTTCACCAAGCCTTTGGCCACAGCTTGCACAACTGCTTAGCGCTGGGGCACCAGTTAGACGAACTGGTAAGGAATGGCTTCCTGAAGTAGTACCTACAAGAGAACCAATGGGCCCCGACGTTAGTGGCCCTTGCGGGAGATCAGGGGCATGAAATACCTGTCCTTGGAGAGATCAACATAATCTCTGGAGGATTTTCGGAAGGAGGATGTACCGCCTCCCAGCGAAAGAAGTAGGCTAGAGAGGTGATGGCAGTAGAAGCAGGAGAGCTCGACCAGTCCCCACAACCCGACCTCTTCTTCACAAAGGCCGATCTACAGGACGTGGTTCCACATGACAACGATCCAATGGTGACGGCAGAGGAGAGTGCATCGATCGATCAGGGGAGTTCAATGGATGTGATGTTTTGGTCAACTTTCAATAAGCTGCAGCTGTCGCCCGATCAATTGAGACCTTACGACGGCTGCCTATACAGTTTCACTGGGGACCAGGTGGAGGTGCGAGGGCACATAGAGCTAAGGACAACTTTCACAGACGGCAACATATCCCGCACAGTTAACATAAGGTACCTTGTTGTCAACGCCCCTTCAACTTACAACATCCTTCTGGGCAGGCCTACCCTAAACAGAACAAGGGCAGTAGCCTCGACGAGGCATATGAAGATGAAGCTACTCTCCCTTGAGGGAGCTGAGATAACAATCAAGTGTGACTAGAAGGCGACAAAGAAGTGCTATGAGAATATCCTGAAGACGAAGAGAGGGGTGTGCACCGTCACCAACCAACCTCCAAGGGGAGATGGGGTTACCCGAGTAGAGATCGCTCGGGGAGATCGACTTGAACCTGCGGAGGAGGTACTGGAAAGGGAGATTGGGGGAAAAAAGTTACAACATCCCTCCTCCTTCCACTTTCTTCTTCATGGCCATGAGAATTGGAAGAACTTCTTGAAGAATGTCTATGAGAATGGTGGCTTCCATGGTTGGACCTATCATGAGTCACTTCAAGTCTTTGTAATCTTTCCTCCAATTGTCTTATGGCTTCATCTTTTTGTGCAAGGGAGCGTTTTGCCTCCTTCAATTCACCAAGAATAAATGCTCTTTGTGGAGAGTGTGGTTTGGAAGATTCACCACTTGAATAGGTAGCCATTGCCAAAATGAAAACAGCAAACACAATGAACAAACAATTTCAAGAAAACAAGGTTAGAAAATTGAACAATTATGTTGCGGTAATGGAAAGTAAAAAGGCACTCAAAGCATTCCAAGAAATAATTCTTTCCTCAACCAAGATTTTCTTGGGGTTTGGGTAATTCTCAAATGAAAGGTGTCAAAGCAACCCACTCTTTCTCAAAGCCAAAACACCACAAAACTTTAAAGAACAATAAAAGACAATCAAGAAAAGGTGTAAACAAGAAAAGGCTATAGCAAAAGGAGATACGAGATATATGACAAACTCAAAGAATATTGAAGGAAAAGACAATCAAGAAAATAAGGGACTCAATTAAAAGATAGCACACAAAAGGAACCTAGAGAAAAGCACTAGAATAGGATGAAGAAAACCAAAAAAACAACACTACTGGAAATTTGTATAAAATGTGCGCGACTTTACAAATTTATGGTAAACTGGATAATGCAAACTGGAAGTGCAACTTTAAACCACTGAAACTTCAAGATCTTATCTCAATTTATGCACTGGAATCACACAAAAACAATATACCAATTAATTGTGATAAATTTTCTAAAATCACTACCGCATCATCGTTTTTCCAGAGTCAAAATTTTACACTCTGTACGTATTTCATTTATCATTTTTTTTTGCATTTGGATTTTTGATATACTTCTTTTTTTCACTCTTTCAGAATTTTTCGCCAACAAAATAAATTTCCATAAATCAAACAGTCAACACGTATTCAAGAAAAACAGAGGAAACCTAATTTGGAATGAAAAAAAAACAGAATTGAGAACTTCAAAAGACATTGATGTTTAAGAACTTGTATGGACCTAACACACACGCATGAAGTCAAAACTAAAAATAAAAGGCACCAAAGGATCAAAAACAGAAATATGAAACTGCACTCAATTAAAAGAAATCAACCAAAATTATCAAGAAAAGTACTACATAGAATTGATGACATTTTGGGAGAAACATGACTTGACAAAACTTATAGAGAATCAAAAATCAAAATGACACAAGCAAAATTAATTTGTACCAATTAAAAACAGCAAGAAAGACTCAAATACAGTAAAAATAGAATTCTAATGATAATAAAGGCAAGGTATATGAAATTAAAGAACAAGAATGTAAAGTTCTTGAATTAAAAGTGCCAAAATCAACTCAAACACACAAGAACACACCTAAGACTCATGATACCACATGATGTGAGTTGGTATATGAAAAGACACTTTCAAGAGTTGGATCAAGATTCTATAACCATTCAAGAACTCATCAAGAACACAAAAACCAAGCCAAAACCGCATAGAAACCCATTTCTAGAACTTCAACCGATTGAAACAAGACAATGAAGCATATAAACCGATTGAAACTTCAATAAGAACATGTAAACCGTAAAGAACAACAAACAAACACAAAGAACCGATTAAAAACATAACCTAACACATTTCTACGGATTGAAACATCAAGAAAACAACAAAAACATGTTTTAGAGTTTTTGATATGGAATGGTTATGGAAAGAAGAAACAAAAGTTGAAGAAGACTTATGTGGTTGATGACTCTTGGAATGTTCAGGGTGGAGAAGCTTCAAGATGAGTGGATGCCGCCACTTGAGAGTCCCAAGAATCACCCAAGATAAGACTAGGAAGAAGAGAAGAGAACAAGTCTCACACAATTTCTTTCCAACTTAGCTCTTGTTAATTACTTGTTAATTACGCAATTAGACGGTGAGTGTGTCTTCAAGGGCTCCAAGTGTCCAAGAAGCCTCACCTAGGGCCGACTAGCTTAAAACTATCTAGCTTAGCATTTGTTAATTGCTTTAATTACATCAATTGCCTTTAGTTAGCTACGCTTATTTGCTTTGCTTTTGTTTAGTTTCGCTTAATTGCTTTTGTTTAGCCTTGTTTAAAGCTTTGATAATTTGCTAGATAGCTTGCATTGTTTCTTGCATTAAAAATTTGATTTCTACATCCTCATTGTGTTTTAAGTGATTTACCTAAAGAAAGATTTGTGTGAAGATCTTGAGGGATAGTTTTTGGCTAAGACAAAGACTTGGTATTTAAGTAGTCCATTGTGACTCACCTCTCTTACCTGGAAAACTACCTTCATTAACTTCCCTCATCTTTCTTAAAGTAAAACATTTCTAAACACAAAGTTTTAGTCATGTCTTCTCACTCCTCTAAATCTCTTAAAAGTGATGTGAAATCCTTGAAATCTCTTTTAAAACAACTTTCCAAGGATATTCAATCAATTTCATCTAAACAATTGGAGAATGAGACCAAAACTAATGAATTGACTAAAGCAAAGGATGACAAGTCTCAAATTTCAAAAAAATTACCTTCTCATGCATCTATCTCTAAAGATCATGATTCTTTTGGGGAGGGAAGCCTTAGAATAAAAGATTATTATCAAGCACCCCCTAGAAGATATAGAAGAGATAGAAGAGAACAAGAAAGCCCAAGAGAGGCTAGGGTAGACCTATCCCATTTCCATGGAAAAGAAAATGTAGAAGCTTGCTTAGATTGGGAAATGAGGGTAGAAAAATTGTTTGCTTCCCATAAAGAAAAGAAGGAAAGAAAGATACAAAAGAAAATAGAGGAAGACGAAAGGGAAGCTAAAGAAAAAGAAAAACCAAGTGAGGGGTAGTGTGAATCTAGAAAGAATGAGGAATATCTTATAACACCCCTTACAAGCATAATAAAAATAGAAAATCAAGAGAAAACCCTTGAAGAACAAAAGGCGTGGGAAAAGAGTGTTCCTTCCCACAATGTCATTCAATAAGAAGTAAAAGTTGAAAATACCTTTGAAAATATGCTTCTTGTTGAACAACCTAGCCTTACCTTTTGTAAAGGAACACTTGCAAGCCTAGTCAAAAAAGAAGAATCCTTGAGAGAGGCTTGCATAGATAAAGATGAAGTAGATTATTTCTCATATGTGCTAAGATATCACCAAGTGAAGGACAAGTTATCTACAGGCATCTACAAAGATAAATTTTTATGTGAGCTAGTGCCTAAAGAAACTTGTCATGTCTTATTGAGACAACCATTGCAAAATGTACAAATTCTTATAAACAATGGTTGTAACAACAAGACTACCTTTACACATAAGAGAAAAATTCTTCATGAAGGAGAACTCATGGGCCAAATTAGAGTTGATAAAACTCTAGAGCTTTTAAAAGGAAAACTTTTGTCACCCATGAGAAAGGAGGTTCAAAGACATTACCCTAGATACATTTCTTGTTTTAAAACTACACCTAAGGCAATGTCTCACGAACTCTATACTCCTTCACCTTTTGCAAATGATCCTTGGGAAGACACAAGCCTAAATTTCATATTAGAGCTTCCTAGGACAACAAAAGGTTTTGATTCCATTTTCATGGATATGGATAAACTCTTCTCTAGAGAAGTGATACATCTTCATCGTTTATCCTCAAGAATAGTGTTGGATAGAGCTCCAAATTTTGCAAACCATGATTTGAGGATTCTCTTGGGAAAACTTGCAACTAAATTGTTCTCTTCAAATTTTTATCATCCTCAAAAGAATGGTCAAAATAAAATTGAAAACATAGCTCTTTCTACTATGCTTCGAGAAATCATGAGAGACAACCACAATTCTTGGGATGAGTATCCTTTTCCTATTGAGCCTGCATACAATGGAGTAGTCCACAAGATTACTCATATTTCTACATTTGAAGTTGTATGTGAACATAGTCCTCTTTCCCTTTTAAAGTTGTTACCACCTTCTAAAGGAATTATGCCTAAGGGAAAAGTAACTACTATTGGAAATTTTATAAAACATAAGAGGATTAGAGGATACATACAACCATCAAAAGGGAAATATTGTGAAAAGTTGCCAAAAACAAAAGAAAAACAAAAATGGCAACTTCATACAATTAAGTTTTCTCCAATTGCTCACACTAACTCCTTTGCTTTGTTTCAGGATTCCCATAGATGAACATTTGATCCTGGAGGACGAGCCTAGTTTTCAAAATAAGAATAAGGTTGTTGTTCGAGATCAAACCTGTAGATCTGAGGACAGATTCTCTCAAGAAGGAGGGGATGATGGAAACCATCCAGCCACATACATCCACATAATGATGATGAAGAAGAAGCATTGGATTTGAGGACAAATCCTTTTCAAGAAGGAGGGGATGATGGAAGAGGCCCAAGCCCATGATAGAAAAAGCCCAAGCCCAAGCCCAAATACAAGTTCAAGCTTCAGCTGAAGCCCGACAAATAGAAGATATGGGCCAACTAAGCATCATTGGATATCTTTCTTTTGTAATTACTTTTAAGTATTTTTAGTAGAACATAAAGGGAGGTGCAGATATAAATATAAGAGGTGCAAATGTAAAAAGCTAAGCCACACCTTCCATGTGACATAAAAAAAAGGTGTAGGTGTAGATTTAAAAGGTGCCAAAAAAAGAAACCAAGTCACACTTTCCTTGTGACTAGGAATTGGCTCCAAATTCAAATGCTTCTCATTTGAATTTCCCTCCACTTTCTTTTTAATTTCCAGCCCTCTAAACACTATAAATAAGAGGGCTTGGCTCATGTATTTGGAAGATTAAATAGAGTATTGTTATGCTGCCAATTTAGTGCCATACATTACTCCTTGCCTCTTCTAGGTTTTGATCTTCATTTCACCACCTTCAAAGGGGTTGGCCGAACCTCCCCATTTCCACACTCTTCATGCACCTTCAAGGTCACCACACCTCTTAGGAGGACCTTGTTCATCTCTTCCATTAAGCTTCCGCACCATCTTCAACAAACATCCAAGAAGAGCTCATAGGAAATCCATCAAATTTGGTATAACTTCTTTACTAAAAAATTCAACTTATTATTCAAGGTACCAAGCACCCTCATCATTACCCGAGTAGAGATGGCCCGGCGAGATCGACTCGAACCTGCGAAGGAGGTACTGGAAAGGGAGATTGGGGGAAAGAAGTTCAAGCTCGGCAAATCCCTAAGTCAGGGGGTGCAGGACCAGATTACCGAGGTAATAGCGCAACACTTGGATGCCTTTGCGTGGTCTGCCTTAGACATGCCTGGCATCGACCTAGATTTCTTGTGCCATGGCCTCACCATGGACCCCTAGGTTCGACCAGTGCGCCAGAGTCGAAGAAAGTTTAATGAAGAGAGGCAGCTAGTCATCGGGCAAAAAACCAAGAAGTTGTTGAATGCTGGTCACATAAGGGAGATCCAATATCCCGAATGGCTAGCCAATGTAGTATTGGTCAAGAAGGCCAATGGTAAGTAAAGGATGTGCGTCGAATCCACAAACTTGAACAAAGCTTGCCCGAAAGACTCATATCCACTACTTAGGATCGACGCTTTGGTGGACAGCGCGTCAGGCTGCAGACTTCTCAGCTTCCTGGATACTTTCTCTGGATATAACCCGATCCGGTGCATCGCAGGGATGAGAACAAGACGTCATTCATGACGGAACTTTCCTGTTACTGCTATAAAGTGATGCCTTTTGGTCTCAAGAATGCAGGTGCAACCTACTAGAGGTTGATGGACAGGGTACTCGCCCCCTTGATAGGGCAAAACATTCAGGTGTATGTGGATGACTTGGTGGTCACCTCCCAGGTGAAGGACCAGCACGTTGTTGACTTGGAGGAGCTATTCACCATCACAGCCAAGTACAGATTGGAGCTAAACCCTGAAAAATGCGTGTTTGGGGTAGAGGCAGGAAAATTCTTAGGGTTCTTACTCATTGAGCGTGGAATAGAGGCAAACCCCGAGAAGTGCACTGCGATTATAGCTATGAGGAGTCCGATCTCGGTGAAATGGCCGCTTTTTCCCGATTTGTATCGGCAGGAAGGGATAAGGGACATCCCTTATCCAATGTTTGAAGAGGAACAACAGGTTTGTATGGACTAAGGAGTACGAAGAATCGTTTCTCAAGTTAAAAGAATACCTAGCCAGCCCCCCAATGTTGTGCAGGCCACTGCTGATATGATTCCACTAGCACAATTAGAATGATTTTTTACATTCTTAGGAATCATCTTGAGTTGGTTATGAGATAGGCACTTTATCATAGAATTGGATCAAGGTTCTATGAACAAGAACTCACCAAAACTAGTGCCAAAACACAAACTCATATGGAAGTTCCAATTATTGTCAAATTGAACTGATTAAAATGAGAGGAAAAGCAATTGCACCGAATAGAATTGACATAGAACTGAAACGAACCGATCAAAATGAAATAAAAGGCAAGAATACTGAAAAGAAGTGTTGGAAATGTAAAAGCACCGAACCAAAATACAAAACAAAGAAGAAAAACTTGCTGAAAAGTGAAATAGCCGAACCAAAAGGCAAGAACACAAGCTACAACATGAATATCAAAAGAGAAGGAAGGAAGGAGAAGAGAAAGCTCTTGAAGATGGAGGAATGGTTGGATGATCACGCCACTAGGAGGATGGAGACTCCAAGATAAGTGTGCAAGCCGCCACTTGAGGTAACCATTGAACCATCAAGATAAGACTAGTGAAGAAGGCACAAAGCTCTCCAATGCTCTCTCAAAAATTGAGTATAGTTTCTCTAATTAAAATTCAAATCTGAAATGTACAAGGGCAGCACCTTAATTTATAGCCTAGAGGTGCTGAAATGCAAGCTAAATAAATTCAAAAACTCCCCCCAAATTCAAATGAAAGTGGCGCCTAAACCAAGTCATGAAGAAGGTGTGATCTCTTCTCTCACTTTGGCACCTCCTTATTTACTCCTACACCTATCTACTAACGCACCCCCCTTCCTAAGACTTCTAACTAAAGACTAAAAGATGCTTTAACAATAGAGGTTTCTAATGTTTCCCTCTAAGCACCTTCAACCAAAGAAATTACAAAAAGAGAGAATAAACGTCCCCTAGCTCCTAAAGCTTTGAACATGCTTCTTGTAAGCCTTTGAGGTGGGTTTTGACCTCCATGGCCGTCCTCAACCTCTTCTTGCTCTTGATGATTGGCCTCCATGTCCACTTGAGCTTGATCTCCATCATACTTCCCGAGTTGGAGAGAATTCGACCACGAATTCTGGAGACCTACAGAAAAAGGAGTTAGATCGCTAACATTAAAAGTATGACTACCTAAGAATGTATCAGGCATATCTAACTCATAAGCATTGTCATTAATCCTTTTGAGGATTTGGAAAGGTCCATCCCCTCGAGGCATTAGTTTGGACTTCCTTTGAGTAGGAAAACAATCCTTCCTCAAGTGAAGTCAAACCCAATCTCCCTCATCAAACAACAATGCTTTTCTCCTTTTATTGGCAAGTTCAACATACTTGCCAACCTTCTTCTCAATTCTCTTTTTGATGTCTTTATGCAAAGTTTTCACAAAAGAAGCTTTTTCATCCCCATCTTTGCACAAGACATCTCCAAGAAGGGGAATAGGAAGAAGATCAAGAGGTGTTAAGGGGTTAAACCCATAGACAACCTCAAAAGGAGAATGTGAGGTGGTAGAATTTACTACACGATTATATGCAAACACAACATGGGGTAGTAAATTCTCCCACACTCTAGGGTTCCCCGAAATAAAACATCTCAATAGTTGTCCCAAAGTTCTATTCACCACCTCGGTTTGACCATCAGTTTGTGAGTGGCAAGTGGTAGAAAATAAAAGCTTAGTCCCAAGCTTGCCCCACAAGGTCTTCCAAAAGTGACTCAAGAACTTGGGATCTCTATCGAACACTATAGATCTAGGAATCCCATGCAAGTGAACCACTTCTTGGAAGAAGAGGTTTGCAATGTGGCATGCATCATCCACTTTGTGGCAAGGAATAAAATGAGCCATCTTTGAAAAACGATCCACTACCACAAAAATGGAGTCCTTTCCCTTTGATGTCTTGGGTAATCCTAAGATGAAATCCATAGATATATCAACCCAAGGCATTGAAGGGATAGGAAGAGGAGTATATAAACCATGGGGATGCATTTTAGACTTAGCTTTGCGGCAAGCTATGCATTTATCACACAAACTATGAACATGTTTATGCATATGAGGCCAAAAGAAATGTTCATGCAACACATCCAAAGTTTTAGCAACCCCAAAGTGACCCATTAAACCCCCCTCATGAGCTTCTCTAACAAGAGATAATCTAATAGAGCATTGAGGAACACAAAGACGTTTTCCTTTAAAAAGAAAGCCATCTTGTATAAAAAAATCTTTGTGTCCTCCCTTAAGACACTCTTGATAGATGAGAGAAAAATCAAGGTCATCATGATAAAGTTCCTTAATGTGATCAAAGCCAAGATATTGAGAGCTTAAAAGATTTAGCAAAGTGTATCTTCTAGAAAGTGCATCCGCCACAATGTTTACTTTGCCTTGCTTGTGTTTGATCACATAAGGAAATTGCTCAATGAATTCCACCCACTTAGCATGCCTCTTGTTAAGCTTGTTTTGGCTTTTCAAATACTTAAGAGATTCATGATCACTATGTATCACAAACTCTTTGGGAAAAAGATAGTGTTGCCAAGTAAACAAAGCCCTAACAAGTGCATATAATTCTTTATCATAAGTGGAATAATTGAGATGACTTCCCTTCAATTTCTCACTAAAATAGGCTATGGGGTGGCCCTCTTGAAGGAGAACAGCCCCAATACCTATGCTTGAAGCATCACACTCAATCTCAAATGTCTTAGTGAAATTAGGAAGGGCCAAGATGGGAGCATTAGTCAATTTTTCTTTCAAAGTTTCAAAAGCTTTTTGTTGTGCTTCTCCCCATTGAAAGACCACATCCTTTTTCACTATGTCATTGAGTGGTGCGGCAATGGTACCAAAGTTTGGGACAAATCTTCTATAGAAAGAAGCAAGTCCATGAAAACTTCGGACCTCATTCAAAGTTTCCGGTGTAGGCCAATTTTGAATGGCCATCACCTTTGTTTTGTCCACATGGACCCCTTTGCAACTCACAACAAACCTTAGGAATTCTATATGATCAAGAGCAAACATACATTTAGCAAGATTAGCATACAAATGTTCCTTCCTAAGGGTTTCTAAAACTTGCCTAACATGCAACCTATGGTCATCCAAAGATAAGCTATAAATGAGAATGTCATCAAAGTAAAAAACAACAAACTTACCAATGAATGGTCTAAGAACATGATGCATGAGGCGCATGAAGGTACTTGGTGCATTAGTTAAACCAAAGGGCATAACTAACCACTCATATAAACCAAAATTGGTCTTAAAAGCCGTCTTCCATTCATCACCCGGTTTGATACGGATTTGATTGTAGCCGCTTTTAAGATCAATCTTTGAAAAGATTTTTGAACCATGTAATTCATCCAACAAATCATCTAGTCTAGGGATGGGATGCCTATACTTAATGGTAATGTTATTGATGGCCCTACAATCCGAACACATTCGCCATGTGCCATCCTTTTTTGGCACTAAGATGATAGGCATAGCACAAGGACTCATGCTATCTTGAACCCACCCTTTCTCAATCAAAGCCTCAACTTGTTGGCGAATTTCCTTGGTTTCACTTGGATTGGTCCTATATGCTGGACGGTTTGGTAAAGAAGAGCCCGGTATCAAATCAATTTGGTGCTCAATCCCTCTCAAAGGTGGAAGTCCATTTGGAGGATCTTGAAACACATCTTGAAACTCTTCTACCAAATTTTCCAAGCAATGAGGACTATCAACAAGTGATTCTACTCTAAGAGTTCTAGGGATGGCTAAAAACAGAGGATGATGAGCCACTATTTCCCTTTCAATTTCATGCCTATACAGAAGGAGTGTAGGCTTAGAACTCTTATCTTTTTTATCTTTTTCACTCTCCCTCTTTTTCTTCATTATGACTTGGTCCTCATGGACTTCTCTAGGAGAGAGAGATTTTAAAGTAACCTTGTGACCATGGAATTCAAAAGAGAGTTTGTTGGTAAAGCCATCATGTAAAACTTTTCTATCAAATTGCCAAGGCCTTCCCAAAAGAACATGAGTGGCTTCCATGGGCACAACATCACATAATACCTCATCTTTGTATTTTCCAATTGAGAAATGGATGAGGACTTGTTTATTTACAACTATTTCTCCTACTTCACTAAGCCATTGTATTTTGTAGGGCTTTGTATGAGAGATAGTAGGCAATCCAAGCTTATCTACTACTCTTGTACTAGCCACATTTTCACAACTACCCCCATCCACTATCAAAGAGCAAATGTTGTTTTGAATAAGACATCTTGTATGGAAAATATTTTCCCTTTGACTTTCATCAAAAGGTTGTGAAACTTGTCCAAGAAGTCTTCTCACAACTAGCAAATCCCCTTCAAGTGGACATTCACTCTCTTCCTCACTAGATGCACTAGAATGCAATGAATGCTTAGGAGAATCCGAATCATGCTCACTCACTACAATGCCTTCATGCATGTACATACTTCGTTTAGAAGGGCAATTAGCAGCTATGTGACCATAACCCATACATTTAAAACATTTAGTATTAGACGTTCTAGTGGGTGATTTAGGCCTAGAAGTAGCTGGCTTAGTTTCCTTGGGTTTGAAAGAAGAATCTTTGGAAGGAAATTTAGAAAAATAATTTTTGTTCCTCCAAGACTTGTTGTAGTAACCATCATTGGGAGCATTTTTGAAAGAATTTTTCTTAGCAAGTTGGGCTTCCACCTTCATTGCAAGATGAACTAAAGAACCCAATGATGAATACTCTTGTAACTCAACAATGTCTTGAATATCCTTCCTAAGACCACTCACAAACCTAGCAATCATAGCTTCCTCACTTTCTTCTAATTCAATTTTAAGCACAAGCGTCTCTAGCTCCTTATAATATTCATCCACATTTAGCGTGCCTTGTTGAAACCGTTGGAGTCTCAACATGAGGTCTTTCCTAAAATGTAGGGGCACAAATCTAGCGCGCATGTGATCCTTTAAAGAGTTCCAAGAGTCCACGGGAGGACCCTTGTGATAGATAATGTCCTTTACAATACCATGCCACCATTTCATGGCATAATCACTAAACTCTAAGGTGGCTAGCTTAAGCTTATGCTCATCTTGGATCTCATGGATCTCAAATATTTGTTCACACTTAGCCTCCCAATCTAAATATACATTAGGATCACTAGAACCATTAAAACAAGGAAGCTTGATCGAAGGTAGCCTAGCCTTTGCATCTTGGTAGAAGCCATTGCCATAGTGATGTCTCTCCCCTTGGTTATGATGTCTATGTCCATGAAATTGTGGTGGAGTTCTCCTTCTCCTATGGTCTTCTTCACGGCCAAAATCATTTGAAGAAGCTCTTGTTGAAGGTCTATGTGAATGATGCCCATCATGGATAGAAGGAGATGGCCTAGCTTGTTGCACCTCCATCTTTTGCATTTTCTCTTCCAAACGCCTAATGGTTCGTTGTGCTTCATGTAATTCACCAAGGATTGAAGCTTTGGAAGGAGAATTCTGCTTGTAGGATGCATCACTTGAAAATCCAGCCATTTGTAATTAAAAACAGCAAACACACAAAAAGCAAACAAGTCAAGAAACAAAATTAGCAAAAAAAAAACAGTGAGTTTGGCAATGCAATTGCCGAAGTGAATTTAGCCAGAAAATAGGTCACTCTCAAAGAAATAATTTCCTTGCACCAATCTGATCTTGAGGTCTTGGAATCCTCAAATGAAAGATGTCAAAGCAAGGCACACCAATCTCAAAGCCAACCACAACAAAACCAAAGAAGCAATAAAGACAAACAAGAAAAAGTTTAAGCAAAGAAAGGCTAGAACAAAAGGAATACTAGATGTTTGACAAACTCAAAGATTAATGAACAAAAGACAAGCAAGAAAATTAAAGAACTCAATGAGAAAGTAGGCACACAAAAGAATACTTAAAGAAAAGCACTCTGTAGATGAAGAAAACAAAAATTAGCTACTGGAAAATATTTTTTTATGCAAACTGTGCTTGATGTTCACTGATTTAACTGGAAAGATATAGAGCGAACTGGATTATGAAATTTAAACCACAGAAACTTCAAGATGTTAACTCAATAATGGCACTGGAATCACTTAAAAATAGTAAGCCAATTAATTGAGATAAATTTTTCAAAATCGCTGCCAGATTACCGTATTTTTTTTGGCAGAATTGTACACTTTTTGTATTTTATTTATCATTTTTTGTGTACTTTGAGTTTTTGAGTACTTATTTTTTCTATGTTTTTATAACACTTTGAATATCACAAATCCAGAATTTCAGAATTTTGCAGTGAGTAAATCAATTGAAATAAGGAAAAACAGTAAGCACTTTTCAGAAAAATAGAGGAATCCTAATAGAAATGAAAAACAGAATTATGAACTAGCAAAGACATAATGGAAAATGATGTATATGGAACTTGTATAGGTCTAGAATACAAGCATGAACTCAAACTAAAACAGAAAATGCACAAAGGATCAAATATCAAACTCAGAAAATTACATGACACTAAAGCAAGAAACAACAAAAGCAATAAAAGTACTACAAGAAGTGATGACAATTATGGAAAAAACAAGACTAAGACAAAACTTGTATGGATTCAAAAAGGAAAATACTCAAACATATGATAGGCAAAAGAATTAAAACAGCAAGCAAACTTCAATAAGCCTAAAAACAGAACCAAAAATTGCAAGAAATTAAAGAGCTCTTGAAATTAAAGTGCTACACAACTCAAAATTTAAACAAGAACACACCTAAACTCATGATACCACATGATATGATTCCACTAGCACAATTAGAATGATTCTTGACATTCTTAGGAATCATCTTGAGTTGGTTATGAGATAGGCACTTTATCATAGAATTGGATCAAGGTTCTATGAACAAGAACTCACCAAAACTAGTGCCAAAACACAAACTCATATGGAAGTTCCAATTATTGTCAAATTGAACCGATTAAAATGAGAGGAAAAGCAATTGCACCGAATAGAATTGACATAGAACTGAAATGAACCAATCAAAATGAAATAAAAGGCAAGAATACTGAAAAGAAGTGCTGGAAATGTAAAAGCACCGAACCAAAACACAAAACAAAGAAGAACAACTTGCTGAAAAGTGAAATAGCCGAACCAAAAGACAAGAACACAAGCTACAACATGAATATCAAAAGAGAAGGAAGGAAGGAGAAGAGAAAGCTCATGAAGATGGAGGAATGGTTGGATGATCACGCCACTAGGAGGATGGAGACTCCAAGATAAGTGTGCAAGCCGCCACTTGAGGTAACCATTGAACCATCAAGATAAGACTAGTGAAGAAGGCACAAAGCTCTCCAATGCTCTATAAAAAATTGAGTATAGTTTTTCTAATTAAAATTCAAATCTGAAATGTACAAGGGCAGCACCTTAATTTATAGCCTAGAGGTGCTGAAATGCAAGCTAAATAAATTCAAAAACTCCCCCCAAATTCAAATGAAAGTGGCGCCTAAACCAAGTCATGAGGAAGGTGTGATCTCTTCTCTCACTTTGGCACCTCCTTATTTACTCCTACACCTATCTACTAACGCACCCCCCTTCCTAAGACTCCTAACTAAAGACTAAAAGATGCTTTAACAATAGAGGTTTCTAATGTTTCCCTCTAAGCACCTTCAACCAAAGAAATTACAAAAAGAGAGAATAAACGTCCCCTAGCTCCTAAAGCTTTGAACATGCTTCTTATAAGCCTTTGAGGTAGGTTTTGACCTCCATGGTCGTCCTCAACCTCTTCTTGCTCTTGATGATTGGCCTCCATGTCCACTTGAGCTTGATCTCCATCAACTGCTAGGTACCCCACTCCGTTTGTACTTCGCCATCACAAAGCGGACGATCAGCTCAGTCCTCATCCTGGAGTAGGATCACGTGCAGAAGCCCATATACTTTGTTAGAAAAGTCTTGAAAGGGCCTAATGTGAGATACCAGACCATAGAAATGGCAGCCCTAGCGGTGGTGTTCGCAATGCGAAGGCTCCACCACTACTTCCAGAGTTTCACCGTAATTGTGATGACAAACCTCCCTATTCGCAAGGTCTTATAGAAGCCCGATGTGGCAGGACGGATGGTGCGTTGGACAGTTGAGTTATCAGAATTCGATGTGCAGTACGAACCAATAGGACCTATCAAGGGTTAGGTTTACACTGACTTCGTGGTAGAACTCTCCTCGACAACCACACATATAGAAGATGCAGATTTCAGATGGGTCCTCTCCGTGGACGGGTCCTCCAACCAATAGGGTAGTGGGGCTGGCATCATTTTGGAAGGACCAAATGGGTTGCTGGTCGAGAAGGACCTACGATTTTCCTTCAAGGCTAGTAACAATCAAGTTGAATATGAGGCTTTGATCACATGAATGTTACTAGCCAAGGAGATGGGTGCTAAGAGTTTGCTGGCGAAGAATGATTCACTGTTAGTGACGGGGTAGGTTACGGGAGAATACCAAGCCAAAGACCCTAAGATGGCCGCATATCTAGAATATGACAAAATCTTGAAATAAGCTTTTGTAGTATTCGAGCTGGTGCACGTCCTAGGGAGCGGAATGCCCGAGCTAACTTGCTACCAAAGCTCGCCAGTTCAGGCAAGGGGGGCAGACAGAGGACAGTCATATATGAAACCCTGAGGACACCTCGATCACCACAGACCGTACACTAGAAGTCCAACAAGTAAGCACTTCAGAGGGCGTTAAGAGAAGTCACTAGTCGCTAACTCAAGAAACATTGAAAACACTCAGAATAAGCGCATATAACTTATCAAGGGAAGAATTGTTGCACGTTTGCCTAGTTGAAGAGGGCAAAACCTGGATGACACCATATAGACGCTACTTCACTGACGGGGTACTCCCACTGGAGCCCGCAGAGGCCAGAGTAGTCAAGAAAAATTCAAGTAGGTATACCCTGGTTGATGGAAATTTGTTCAGACATGGGTATGCTCACCCTATCCTGATTTGTGTAAGTTGTGAACAATGCACGCGCATCATGGCGGAACTCCACGAAGGGATATGTGGGAGTCACATCGGTGGCATAGCTCTCTCATCAAAAGCCATTTGCAGGGTACTACTGACCGACCATGAGGGAAGATTGCACGAGGTATGCACAACGATGCAAGTAGTGCCAACAACATGCTGACTGGCATAATGCACCCCATAGGAGTTGTGATCGATCCATAGCCCATGGCCATTTCACACCTGGGGGATCGACATCCTGGGACCGTTTCCTCTAGCAGTTAGACAGATGAAGTATCTTGTGGTTGCCATTAAGTACTTTACAAAGTGGATAGAAGTTGAGCCCGTTACGCAAATCACAGCTCACAAGATCCAACACTTTGTATGGAAGAACATAATATGTCGTTTTGGAATCCCAAAATGCTTGGTGTCCGATAATGACACCCAGTTTGCAAGCCAGCAGTTGGGCAAACTGTGCACAGAGCTCGGTATAAAGCAGGTGTTTGCATCAGTCGAGCACCCCAAGACGAATGGGCAGGTTGAGTTTGTGAACCGAGTTTTGCTCAGGGGTCTAGAGATAAGACTGGAAAAAGCTAAGGGAACTTGTGTGGGCCTACCACACCACTCCCCAGTCCACCACCAAGGAAACACCTTTTAGTTTGGTGTATGGTTCGGACGCCATGATCCCCGTAGAAATTCAGGAGAGTTCACCATGCTTCCAGAACTTTGTGGCCAAGGAATCCAACGAGGAAAGAAAGGTGAACCTAGATCTATTAGATAAGGTCAGGGAAGAAGCACGCATCAAGGCCGAAGCCTTGAAGAGAAGGGTGGAGTACAAGTACAACTCCAAGTTGAGACCTCGGTAGTTCCAGGTCGTCGACTTGGTAATGCGAAAGGCCCACCTCTACCAACTAGAGAACAAGTTATCTTCCAAGTGGACTGGTCCATTCCATGTGACAGAGGTGCTTGGGAATGGGGCGTACAAGCCTGAGACCTTAGAAGGTGGGACAATTCCTCGAACTTGGAACGAAGCCAACCTAAAGTTTTATTTCAGTTAATTATGTCATTGTACGCAGTTAAGGGGACACTCTTTTTCCCTATCAGGGTTTTTTTTAATAAGGTCACCCAATAAAAAATTAGTTGAAAAGATATATATTTGCAAGTGTGTTGTACAGTGCAGCTAGTGAACCTCTCCCTTGCCTTTATAAGCCAAGGTCGAGAACAGTAAGTGTACTGACCAATCCTCGAACATCGTTGACTGTTAGTAATGGTGGACCACGTAAGTTGGTTCCCACATGATGGAAGAGGGCCAAGCACAACCTCACAAGAAAGACAAGAGCCAAGACATGAGCATCCAAAGCCAAACCAAGAGCGTCTAGGGCTAAAGGATGAGCGTCTAGGCCAAAGGGGAGGAGCGTCTAGGCCAATGGAAGGAGCATCTAGGACCAAATTGCTAGGTCCATGGCCAAGCGAATCCATGAAGATTTGTGTATGATACATGAAGGCCCATTAAGTGTAGCTTGGTATTAGTTGTGGTGTAAATAGCACACTTTTGTTTCATAAGGACTTAACCTAGATTTGTTAAGATTTGGCACGTTTTCTAGAAGGAATCTTTAGGCTAGGGCCGGCCATGTGCCTTTAGTCTTTGGATGTAATTTGCATTTCATTTTGTTTAGCATTAGGGTTGCATTATGGTCCTCCTTAGCCTATAAAAGGAGGAGCCTACACCTTGTATTTTCAAGATTGAATAGAGTATTGTTATGCTGCCAATTTAGTGCCATACATTACTCCTTGCCTAGCTTCTAGGTTTTAATCTTCATTTCACCACCTTCAAAGGGGCTGGCCGAACCTCCCCATTTCCACACTTTTCATGCACCTTCAGGTCACCACACCTCTTAGAAGGACCTTGTTCATCCCCTTCATTAAGCTTCCGCGCCATCTTCCACAAACATCCAAGAAGAGCTCATAGGAAATCCATCACCACAAGCAGCATGGGCCAGTGTCTCACAAGCGGCACGAGCCAGGGTGCTGATTAGTGGTCGGGTGTCGATCACCAGGGTGTGCTGATGTGTCCTCGACAACAAAGTGAGGCCGATGTGACATCGGGCATCAGCGATTCAAACAGTTGAATTGGACCATGAAGGTGGGTCCCAGAAAACACACTAGTTATCAGTAAAACCATCCAGAGTTAAGAGAGAAGCCCTAGGTCACGAAGAGTCCATGCATGTGGTGTGAATAGCGCATTCAGGCGCATCACAAGTAAAGAACCACTGAAGGCGCTAAGGCCCGTTAGGGTTACGTCTTCCAGGGGCAGGCTGCATGCATGGCACATGAATAGTTAGGGCACCCCTAGGACGGATGGCCCCAGAGATTAGGTGCACAAGTTGGTACCCAGGTGGCCATTCCGTTAGAGGTAGCATTCCAGTAAGGGGGCCTTACGTGCTAGATTGCCCTAAGATTGGGTAATAGCGGCGCAAGGGCATTCCCTTAGAAATCCTAAAAGCGGGTAACATAAATTGCAGAAACCCTAGACTATATAAAGGGTAGTAAGAAACCCCAAAAGGTACGGAATTCTTGAGACTATAACTATTACACACATTATTGTTTCTTTGCCCCAGTATTGACTTGAGCGTCGGAGTGCAAACGGCCTCTAGGGTGCCCCTTTGTCTTTACAGGTACAAAATGTTTCGATCGAAGGAAAGCACGAACCAAGACAGAGAGAATCGAGTGTGTGATCGTCGTTAGAGGCACGAGGGCAATCGAGTCAACCGACAAGAACATTTGGCGCCCACCGTGGGGCCCAATTAAAGTTTTTTCCCATTCACAAGTATAGAGCAAAGATCCACCAATATGAGAAACACGAGGCAAGGATCCGTCGAACCAAACGGAGGGGAAAACATCACCATGCAGCAGATCCTGGGGACAATGCGCGCCCTTCAGAAAACGGTGGCGACATCGAGAATGGATCAGGAACGCATCCAGGTTGACCTGGTTGCATCGCAAGCAAGGAACGAAGAGCTACGCAAAACGAACGAGGAACTGCGCAGGAATTTGCAACAGCAGGCAGGGGAACGTGTGGTGGATGAGCGAGCGCCGCCCACACAACCTAGGGCTTTCCCAATGCCATTCTCGCAGGCGATCATGGATGTCGTGATACTCGCCACGTTCGTAGGTCCTAAAGCCACCTTTATTGGTGTAGAGGACCCAGAGGCTCATCTCACGGCCTTCCACACCAAGATGATGTTGTCTGGGGGCTTCGATGCAGTGCATTGCAAGCTATTCATGAGCACGCTGACAGACACAACGTTGGATTGGTTCGTCAACCTTCCTGACGGGCATGTATACATCGTTCGCGTAGTTTTCTATGTTGTTCAGGGAGCAATACATAGCCAATTGGGCTCCCGCACCAGTCTCTTACGATCTTTTCGACGTAAGGCAGTACCAAGGAGAGTCCTTAAAGGACTACGTCAACCGATTCGAGGGCACAAGTGGTGAGGCTACACACCAAGGACGAGGATATGATGGTGCACCATATCGTTGTGGAAGGGGAACTCATCAAGAAGCGCGAAAGCGTTGTCCCCATTCGCCCGTGAGGGCCAAGTCGACCTTAACCCATGAGAGTACATGAGGCGATGATGGAGAAGAAGGCCCCAACGAAGCAGCAGCCCTACAAGCCTAGGAAGCCCCAAACCAGGGGGCGTGTCCCCAAGGTACAACTTCCTGGTGGAATTGAAGGAGCTGATAGTTATTCCTAACATAGCGGAGAGATTGAAGATTCCCGGGAAAACTGACAAGAGGTTGGGGCCTAACAAGAACGCTTGGTGGGAATTCTACCAAGAGTAGGGCCAGTTGGACGAACTGGTGAAGAATGGCTTCCTGAAGGACTACTTGCAGGAATCGCAGGGAGCCCAGACGTTGACAGCGCCAGAGGGTGATCAGAGGCACGAGATGCCCGTTCATGGTGAGATTCACACCATTTCAGGAGGTTTCTCGGGCGGAGGATGCACCGCTTCTCAGCGGAAGAAGTATGCACGAGTGGTGATGACGGTAGAGGTGCAAGAGGCCGGCCAAGCCCTTGACAATGACCCAGTGGTGATCTCGGTGGTGACAACAGGGAGGAAGGTGCACCGTGTCCTGGTGGACTAGGGAAGCTAGACAGACGTGATTTTCTGGTCTACCTTCAACAAATTACAGTTGTCTCCCGACCAGTTGAGGCCTTACACCGAATGCCTGTATGGGTTTGCTGGAGACCAGGTAGAAGTGCGTGGGCACATAGAGTTGAGAACCAACTTTACGGATGGTGTCACTTCCCGCACAGATAACATCAGAGACCTTGTTGTTAATGCTCCCTCAGCTTACAACGTACTGCTGAGAAGACCTACCCTGAACAGGTTGAGGGCGGTAGCATCGACAAGGCACATGAAGATGAAGCTGCCTGACTTGGGGGGAACAATGATCACCATCAGATCAGACCAGAAGGATGCTAAGAGATGCTACGAGAATAGCCTAAAAAAAAAGATAGGGGTGTTCACTGTCAACCTCATGAGCCGGTTTTATGGGGTTGAGTTAGGCTTAAAGTCCACTTTGTAATATGGTATCAGAGCCATTTAGAGCCTATCCTAGCGAGTGGTTGTTGGGCTTATCAGGCCACGCGCTATCGGGCTGTTATCGGACCACCCATAATATGTTGTCCCACACACGAGATGTCACTCTTGGCGTGAGGGGGGTGTGTTGGAGATCCCATATCGACTAGAGATTAGGACATTTCATTGTATATAAGTGGGTGCAAACCTCTCCCCATGAGCCGGTTTTATGGGGTTGAATTAGGCTTAAAGTCCACTTCATAATATGGTATCAGAGCCATTTCGAGCCTATCCTAGCGAGTATTTGTGTTGGGCCTATAGTGCCACCCGCTATCAGACCCCTATCAGACCACCCATATATATAGTCCCACGCATGAGTTGACAGTCTCGGCGTGAAGGGGGTGTGTTGGAGATCCCACATCGACTAGAGATTAGAGCCTTTCATAGTATATAAGTGGGTGCAAACCTCACCTCATTGAGCCAGTTTTATGGGATTGAGTTAGGCTTAAAGTCCACTTCGTAATATGGTATCATAGCCATTTCGAGCCTATCCCAGCGAGTGTTTGTGTTGGGCCTATTGTGTCACCCGTTATCGGGCCACTATCGGACCACCCATAATATATAGTCCCACACACGAGTTGGCAGTCTCAGCGTGAGGGGGGTGTGTTGGAGATCCCACATCGACTAAATATTAGAGCCTTTCATAGTATATAAGTGGGTGCAAACCTCACCTTATTGAGCCGGTTTTATGGGATTGAGTTAGGCATAAAGTTCACTTTATAATAATAACAGATAATATGATAAATCCATTTTTTTATGCTTCAGGCTCATTAGAATGATTTTTTTAGGCTGATCAATTTTTTCAGTTTTATAACATTGTTTGGGACTCCCACCTACACATGGTGACCTTCTATATGCGTGATGATGCTCTTAGTTGGTTTAAATAGATGTACCAAAATCATCAACTCAGTGATTGAATCTCATTTAATCTTGCATTGGAACTCCGTTTTGACTTGTCCACGTATGTCAACCACCAACTTGAACTTTTTAAACTACGTCAAAGCACAGTTAAAGATTACCAAAAATCTTTTCAAAATTTGTATAATCGTGTTTTAGGCCTTACTCCAAATATGATACTAAATTGTTTCATTTTAATCCTTGTCCCAAAAATTCAATGAGAGTTAGCCATTCTTCAACCCACGTCCATCTTATTTGTTCTTGTGATGAGTTTCAAAGTGTGTGCTATTGTATACTTTTTTATTTTATTACTTTTAGATATAATTAACTTATTCATTGTTTTCTTTTATTTTTCAAATTTAGTTTAAATATTTTAGTTGTGTCCAAAGTAAAATAACCAAAGATTTTATAATTTAGATTAGTAATTAGATATAAATATAATCAAATGGGTTAGAAATTGTCAATTGACTCTTATTCTACTTCAATTTACTAGATTGAATTGATATTTTTAACTTGCTTACTTTTCTTAACCAATATATTTTTATTTATCCTGATTGTTAAAGGTGGGACGAGATAGAAACCCCCGAATCCATTTGTTTGTAAATTAAATAAAAAAATTTAAAAATTATTTTTTATACTATATTATTTAAGTAATACGAATATGAAATAATATTATAACTTAAATTATTGATATTTATAAATTAATTTTCTATTATTAGTTATAATAGATCAATCTAACATGTAATAATAATTTTAATTTATATAATAAAAATATTAATTAACTAATTGAAAATTTAGAAAAATATTTATATAATTAAGTGTGTTTTTAATATATATATATATATATTAAATTAAAAACAAAATTTTGAAAAAATTTAACTCAATCTCAACAAAATAAGTTGAGATTTCTAATCCCCTTAACTACAAGAGTTTACTTCATCTCATCTTATTTTTATGCATCCAATAACGAATTGGATCAAAATGTTCGGCCTATCCAGTTAGATATTGTTTTATCACCTAGTTTGATATTATGACGGCTCTTTAAGTTTAAAAGAACTTTTTTTTATTGAGACACATAGAATTATGCATTTTTATTGTGTTTTCGAATGTATCCAATAAAAAGGATAAATATTATCCTATGTCCATAAATACTTTATCAAGAGATTAAACTTCTCTTCTTTTGATTAGTCATTAAAAAAAAGACAAATATTAGACAGTTTATTTTATATCTATACAAATTAATTTTAATGACTAGCACTAAAAATATTTAATTAAAAAAATCAAATTCTGAAATTGGATGTCAATATTCTTCTCCCAATATGGTCGACGGGCCTTTTTGTATGGCACGAAATCCTAAGCCCAAAAACAATCCGAAAAGTATGATCTGGGTTTTTCTGGAATCTTTAGTCAGAAATGAAAATGGAGGAAAGTTCGGTTTTTTCTGCGAGAAAAAAAGTGGTGTAAGGTATAACCTTTGTCCCTTTAAATCCTCAAAATTCAAACTTTGTTGTACTTGTTTTCTGCTAAGAGAAGTGGGTGAGGGACGATGTCCAAGTCTTGCAAAGGGTTGGCCACGGAGCTAGTCAAGTGTCTCAGTGAATCTGATTGTGTTAAGGTTCGGCTTTGATGATTTGTATGGCTTTGTTGGATTTAAAAGAAATTGTGTGATTTGTGCAACACTTATTAATCTTGAATGTTGTGATGATGAATGTTTGTGTATTTGTATTTGTATTTGAGAATAGGTTGAGAAGAGATCATATAGGGAATGTATTGGAGAGAAGAGTCCATGTATACCCAGTGAGTGTGTGGGACTCAGGGAAACCTATTTCAATTGCAAGAGAGGCCAGGCAAGTGTTTACCCTTTCTTCTCATCATGGTTCCTTCTGTCATACTGATTTCAAATGCATACAGATGCCCTTGTTTTGGGATATTCATTTTCTAAGCAATTGTTTAGCTGCTAGTGCTAGATTTATTTTAAGCTTCAAACTATGAATTGTAGTTCAAATTATAGTTGAATATTTCATGATTGGGTGTTGCCAAGGTTTTTAGTTGCAGTCACGGTTTAGGTTTCGTGGGAACCCCGAAAACTGTTAATTTTGGACCGATATATAAACTCTTGGTGTTGCTATGATCATCTTTTGTGTGGACATTTTTGTGGGCACATGCGTATGAAATGGAGTTCAACCAAATTATCTGATATTGTATGAAGAGTTGTCAGTAACTGATATGTGGTTGCTAGTATGGAATTGGAAAGTGGTGGAAGGCAGGTTAATCTACACCCCAGGGATTTTCTGAAAAAATATTCAGAGTATTGAGATATATTTTTGGTTTGCCAGGCAGAATAAATTAAAATAAAATAACATTAAACTTGGGGCCAAGAAACTGCATTTACTTTTATAACTGAAGGATGATACTTTTACAAGGCTTTCTGTTTTCGTATCGTATCATTTAATGGTTAAGCTGGCATTACCAGTCTATAGGATATGCTCTATCTTATTATGTTTGTTTGATCTTTTGCATTACTCGATGGAAATGTCAGCATATTGTTTATGTTCCTGTTGATTTCAAAACATTATTACTTCTGTGGTTGTACCAGGTTTTATTCTATTTGAGAAAGGAATTCAACTAGGTTGTTCTTAAGAACAAGTGTATTTGTTAGTAGTAATGCTCACACGCTTTAAGTTCATGATGTATGGTCTGTGTACTTCTGATAAAATTGACTCAGATCCATTTGGCCATCTTCATTGGAAGTCATGTAAATAGTAGATTAGGATGATGATTAATAGTTTTATGTTCATGTGTAAGCTTGAGTATTATATTAAAAAGTAGTAAACTGCTATTGTTTTGCCACTCTTATCAGGTAGACATGAGAGCTAGGATTCGTGGAAACAAGGGCTATTAATGATCCATCATCCATCGGAAAACTCTGTATTTGTTCTGTCCACTTCAGGTTCTTTCAGTTTTTAGCTCAAGATGAAGTCAACACAACTAAAAGATGAAGGCGAATCACAGAAATTGTTTGATTTAATGGCTTGGTTTGGTAGCCACACATCTGCATGACAACAATGATTTTGCTTTTACGGAGATGATTAAAATAAAATCTATCTGGTATTAACATAGCAGTGCATGTACATTCACCTACACTCTTGAATGATACTTTTTCCTTCCTCTTATGATAGTTCCTAAAGTAGGATATGATTTGGATTCTCTGCATTCACCATCTCTTATTCTTTTATTTATGTTTTTACAAAAATATATAGAGACATAGAATGCCTCTCTTTTCCCTATTTTTTAATTACGCTTCGAACAATTAATATATTTAAATTTTAATTTGATATTAAAAAATATTTTGAAAAGATTTTACTGAATTCAATCTTTTTTAAATCCCTTTGACCACTTTTTTGAAAGAAGAAGTCAGGTTCATTATAATTTAAATAACTCCTAAAAAGTAGAGAGAAACCCTAAATTCATGGATTAATATTAGGTCATTTGTTTAAACTTTAAATAAGTGTTTCTGAAATAAATAATTTTTTTAAAAATCACTTGTTAAGAAACAGAGGATTCACTTACTATAATAAATTAAAAATGCTTATTTCAAATCAACCAGATTAGATAAACACAAAGAATATAATTTTGTTTATTTCATTCACTAAAAATAATTCTTTTTAAAGAACAATACCAACAAACTGACTCAAAATAATATCATGTACTACCTAATACCTCCACAACTTGCATAGTTTGATTTTTTATTTATTTGATTTGATGAATAGATAACAAACTAATGGTGAGACAAGTAAAGGTCGTTGTAGAATTTTGTCAACCTATCTCCCAATCTGCAAAGTGCAACTAATGATAAAATTAGTTTGGGCAATATAAATGGATTCTCAACGTATGTAGTTCTTATTCTCTTTAGAAACTTTTGACAGAATAAAATTTCATAAGTTTAACACTTGAACTCTGATATATTTTGATATTTATGTATTAAAATTTAGAAAAGGTTAATTATATGTGTTGTTATAGTAGACATTTATGTTTTGAAGATATACTATAAACAAAAATAAAATTAGTTGTGCAATGAAACGAAGATTAATTCTTGACAATGCGTTTAAAATATAAAACATCTTTTCAGGTTTGACATGATTGACACCAATGGTAAATTAGAGAAAATGTTATTAATGGTAGTCCTTATATTATATTTTTACCATTATTTAACAGTTCGTTAATCACTTTTAGATATCTCTATCATCAACTACTAGATGGATTAAATATTTGCTGTATATATGATTTACTATTTACTTTAATGAAAGTGCATTGTTTACCCTTATCATTGCTATTGCTAAATTGCTTAAAGTTAATTGCTATTGCTAAATTGTTTAAAGTTAACATAACAACTGTTAACACGATAAAAGAGAAATTTATCAAAATTTATGTTGAAATTGACTTAATTATTTTACTGGCTAGAAAGTATTTTTTTTTTTAAATAGAAGATGATATAACATCGAGTATAAGCACACCTTGTGCTTTTTAAGAGAATGTATCTTAAAATTATACTAATTGTTATCATTGATTTTTTATCATTTAATGTTTAATTTGGGTTGTAATCTCCATATATAATTTTAAGAAGTGAATTTTAAGATAACTCAATCTTAAAAAAATTGATTTGTAAGATGAGATCTGCACCCACTTATATTATTATGAATTGATTTTATCTATAGTCGATGTGGGTTTATGAGTGTGATCGATAGTTGCCCAATAACGGATGACTCAATTGGCCTAACAACTTTTGTTATGATAAACTTTAAATGACTTTGATACCATTTTAATAAGTAGTCTTTAAGACTAATTTAACCTTATAAATTTAGCTTCTAAGGTAAGGTTTACACCCATTTATATACTATGAATTGGTCTTATTTATAGTCGATGTGGTATTCTTAAGAAATAAATTTTAAGTTTAACTCAACCTTACAAAACGGCTTGTAAGGTGATGTTAGCCTTCACTAATATATGGGTTCTTGGAATAAAAATATTAAATCTTATTATAAAAAAACCAAGGTGACAAATAATGGTATGAGTTCAAATATAAATATTTAATGTTTTGAAAATGAGTTACTTGTTGTGCAAAGGAAGAAAGAAAATCTTTAAGAAAAGATAATTTTAAAATTTGAATTATTTGACAAAAAAAGATATATTATCAGGATTTGAATATTCATAAAAAAAAATATAACGTTTGGAATAAGAATCGTGAGTTCCACAAAGAAATAAAATCTACATTTCAAAATCCTATCATAAGATAAATTTGTTAATGATGGAGAAATAATTGAAATTCTAATAAGGAGTGGTTAAGGATAAGATTGTCACGCACAAAAATAGGCAAAAAGAATTAATTAGATATTCTAAACAAAATAACAAATAATGGGGATCATTGATTATCTTGAGAAAGGTGAACAAACTATTATAAATTTAATTAATGTTAGAGATAGTTGATACCATTAAAGCGATGAGTACAAGTTAACATCTAACCAAATTATGAACATGTCTTAAACACATTAGATGTGACAATAAATCTGTATCGATCAGTCCTCGGGCGTCGTTGATCGTGATGGAAGAGGCCCAAGCACAAGCCCACATGCAAGCCCACCAAAGGATAGATTTGGGCCAACCATAGAGTTATGGCCAAGAGGATCCAAGAAGACGTTCTTTTACATGTTCAAATGCCATAAACTCTAGTGTAGAGTAGACTTTAATTTCTTGTCAAAATTAGCATAGGAACTTTATTTGTAATTTTCTTAGAATTAATTTTGGCACCTAAAACACCAACATAGGTAAACTTAGAGTTTTTAAAAAAACCTCTAAATTTACCAAGGCCGGTCTAGAAAGTCCATGGAGGGGGTGAGCATAAAAACTAGACACACCCCTCCCCATGTGCTCATTTGTGCACCCATGTGCCATGTGCACCCATGTGCTTCACATTTACATTTCATTTGGCTAGCATTAGGGTTGCATTATGGTCCTCCTTAGCCTATAAAAGGAGGAGCCTACACCTTGTATTTTCAAGTTTATTGTGAGTAAAGTTATGCTGCCATTTTGTGCCAAGCTTTGCTTCTCCCTAGAACTCTAGGCTCTAAACTTCACATCCTTCACCTTTCCTTGGGCTGGCCGAACCTCCCTATAATCATACCTATCATGCACCTTCAAGATCAACATCACTCTTAGGAGGATCTTGCACACACACCTTCATAGCTTTCGCACCATTTTCTTACATGATTCAAGAAGACCTTCATGAAAATGCCATCATTTGGTATCAGAGCTTGGGTTCTTCAAGATGAGTTGCTTTTGGTCTTTTCATTTCTAGTTCTTCTTTTATTTCATGTTGTTTATCTTTTCCATAATTGTCTTGCTGTTTTTTGCATTTTAATTTGTTTTGGTGTGCTTTGTGGAAGATCCAACCGAAGCACTTTTGTTCAATTGATCTTGAACAAGTTCTTGTGCAAATTGTGATAGGATTCCATACACCTTTGAGTTGCTATTTTCTTTTAGGCTTTTGAGTCTTTATTGCTTTCCTATTTGGTTCATATTATGTTTTTAAGTCTTTAATTTCTGAATCCATACATGTTTTGTCAAGTCATGTTCATCCATATTGTCAACAATTCTTAGTAGTCCTTTTATTTGGCTTGATTGTTTCTTGATTTTGGGTATCTTTAATTGCTTTGAATCTGCTGTTCTTTGATCTTTTGATGCCTTTTTAATTTTAGTTTGAGTTCATATTGTGTTTAGATCCTACACAATTCTATTTCACAAATTCCATTGTGTTTAAATTTTGGTATCTTGCTGTTTTTGTTTCCAGTTTCCAGAATCCCCTGTTTCAAATTTTTTCTGTGCTGGGTGTTTTGTTCCAGAAAAATATTTCCACTCATAGGAAAATTTTGATTCTCTGGAATTTGCAAGTTTGAAGTGTTATAGAAAGGACAAAAAAAGAATTAGTCCAAAAGAATCAACAGAAAAAAAATGATAAATCTTTTAAAATCAGTGTGCAAATCTGAGGCGCTACAACTGGCGTAACTGAACACCAAAATTGCAAAATTTATTAAAAACAATTGGTGCATGCGTTTTGAGTGATTCCAAATCCAGATTTTAGCTAAGATCTTGAATATCTTGCATATCAAATTTCAGAATCATATCTTAAAAAAACAGCTCAGCATAAATTGGGGAAAAACACGTTTCTGGCCCACAACATTTTCCAGTGGTGCTGTTTTTTTTTATTTATTTGGTCATCTAATTCTAGTGCCATTCTTAGGATTCTTTTGTGTGCCTACCTTTATTTTGGTACCTTTTATTTGCTTGCTTAATATTTCTTGGACCTCTTTCTAGTTGTCATAATGTAACTCCTTTTGGTGGTACTGTTTTATTCAATTAAATTGTTTCTTGCTTTTGTTCTTTGACCTCTAATTTGGTGCTGGAATTTATTTCTCCTTTGGTGCTTAATTGAATGGAAACTTGACTTGGGTAAGGTCTAGTCTTTTGATAGGTGCTGGAATTGGAGAATCAAAACCTTCATTCTAAGGGGAAACAAAGCCAAGGCCGAAACAAGCTTTCTTGAAAAACACTACAAACACTTGGAGGGTCAACAAGCAAAGACAACAAGGAAGTGCATTTAGCAAAAAGAGGATCAACAAAGGGAGTTTTTCTTAATTTCCTTGCAACTTAATTTGTGTTAATTACCTCTTAATTATGATTTAGACGGTGAGTGTGTCTTCAAGGGCTCAAAGTGTCCAAGAAGCCTCACCTAGGGCCGACTAGTATAGAATTCTTAATTAGTAATTGTTAATTGTTTGTAATTGCCTTTTCTTTTGCTTAGTTAGTGACTCTTTGCATGCTTATTTTTGTTAAGTTTGTGATAAATCGTCTAGCTTTGTTAATTAGTTAGCATACATTGTTTTTCTTGCATTGAAAAAAAAAGTTTTGATTTCTCAACTTAATTGTGTTTCAAGTGGTTTACTAAGAGAAAGCTTTGTGTGAAGACATTGAGGGATAGTTTTTGGCTAAGGCAAAGGCTTGGTATTTAAGTAGTCCACTGTGACTCACCTCCCTTACTTGGAAGACTACCTTCTTTGACTTCCCTAAATTTTTCTCAAGGTAAAATACTTCTACACACAAAGCTTTAGTCATGTCTTCTCACTCCTCTAAATCTCTTAAAAGTGAGGTGAAATCCTTGAAATCTCTTTTGAAACAACTTACTAAGGATATTCAATCAATTTCATCTAAAAAATTGGAGAATGAGATCAAAACTAATGAATTGACTAAAGCAAAGAATGAGAAGTCTCAATTTTCAAAAAAATTACATTCTCATGCATCTAGCTCTAAACATCATGATTATCTTGGGGAAGAAAGTCTTAGGAAAAATGAATATCATCAACAATTCCCTAGGAGAGCTAGGAAAGAGAGACAAGAAAACCTAACCAAGCATATCTCTCACACTCCAGCTAGAGAAACTCCATGTTTAGAATACCTTGGCAATGATCAATTAGCATCTCAATGTTTCAATGAAAGATCTATGATCTTAAGGGACAAAGATGAGAATAGTAGCCAAGAAAAAGAAGCCAGTGAGAGTGAAGAAAATGTAAAAATAGAAAAGCAAGAGAAAACCCTTGGGAAACAAAAGGCGTGGGAGAAGAGTGTTCCTTCCCACAAGGTCATTCAACAAGAAGGAAAAGTTGAAAATACATTTGAAAATATACCTCTTGTTGAACAACCTAGCCTTACCTTTTGTAAAGGAACACTTGCAAGCCTAGAAAAAAAAGAAGAATCCTTAAAAAAGGCTTGCATAGATAAAAATATAGTAGATTATTTTACATACATGCCAAGATATCACCAAGTGAAGGTCAAGTCATCTATAGGCATCTACAAAGACAATTTTTTATGTGAAGTAGTGCCTAAAGAAACTTGTCATGTCTTATTGAGACAACCTTTGCAACGAATTGAAATTTCCATGAACAAAGGTTGTATCAACGAGACTACCTTCACACATAAAAGAGAAATTCTTCATGAAGGAGAACTCATGGGTCAAATTAGAGTTGATAAAACTCTAGAGCTTTTAAAAGGAAAATTATTGTCACCCATGAGAAAAGATGTTCAAAGACATTACCCTAGATACATTCCGTGTTTTAAAAATACATCTAAGGCGATGTCTCATGAACTCTATACTCCTTCACCTTTTGCAAATGATCCTTGGGAAGACATAAGCCTAAATTTCATATTAGATCTTCCTAGGACAACAAAAGGTTTTGATTCCATTTTCATGGACATGGATAAACTCTTCCTTAAAGAAGTGACAAGTCTTCATGATTTCTCTTCAAACTTAGTGTTGGATAGAGCTCCAAAATTTGAAAACCATCATTTGAGGATTCTCTTGGAAAAACTTGCAACTAAGTTGTCCTTTTCAAATTCTTATCATCCTCAAAAGAATGGTCAACATAAAATTGAAAACATAGCTCTTGTTACTATGCCTAGAGAAATCATGAAAGACAACCACAATTCTTGGGATGAGTATCCTTTTTCTATTGAGCATGCATACAATAGAGTAGTCCACAAGACTACTAATATTTCTACATTTGAAGTTGTATGTGAACATAGTCCTCTTTCTCTTTTTGTGTTGTTACCCCTTCCTAAAGGAATTATGCCTAAGGAACAAGTAACCACTATTGAAAATTTTACAAGGCATGAGAGGATTAGAGAACACATGCAACCATCAAAAGAGAAATATTCTAAAAAGTTGCCAAAAACAAAAGAAAAACAAAAATGGCAAATTGATTTGTATATAACTGCTTCAACTAACTCATTTGCTTTATTTGATAATTCCCCTAGGTGGACGTTTGATCCGGGAGGGCAAGCATAGTTGAAGAAGCAAGAGGCTGCTATCCGAGATCAAATCTCTAGATCTGAGGATAGATCTTCTCAAGGAGAAGGAGATGATGGACACCATCCAGCCACATCCATTCCCCTAGCCATGAAGAAGAAGAAGCAATGGATTTGAGGACAAATCCTTTTCAAGAAGGAGGGGATGATGGAAGAGGCCCAAGCACAAGCCCACATGCAAGCCCACCAAAGGGTAGATTTGGGCCAACCATAGAGTTATGGCCAAGAGGATCCAAGAAGACGTTCTTTTACATGTTCAAATGTCATAAACTCTAGTGTAGAGTAGACTTTAATTTCTTGTCAAAATTAGCATAGGAACTTTATTTGTAATTTTCTTAGAATTAATTTTGGCACCTAAAACACCAACCTAGGTAAACTTAGAGTTTCTAAAAAAACCTCTAAATTTACCAAGGCCGGTCTAGAAAGCCCATGGAGGGGGTGAGCATAAAAACTAGACACACCCCTCCCCATGTGCTCATTTGTGCACCCATGTGCCATGTGCCCCCATGTGCTTCACATTTACATTTCATTTGGCTAGCATTAGGGTTGCATTATGGTCCTCCTTAGCCTATAAAAGGAGGAGCCTACACCTTGTATTTTCAAGTATATTGTGAGTAAAGTTATGCTGCCATTTTGTGCCAAGCTTTGCTTCTCCCTATAACTCTAGGCTTTAAACTTCACATCCTTCACCTTTCCTTGGGCTGGCCGAACCTCCCTATAATCATACCTATCATGCACCTTCAAGATCAACATCACTCTTAGGAGGATCTTGCACACACACCTTCATAGCTTCCGCACCATTTTCTTACATGATTCAAGAAGACCTTCATGAAAATGCCATCAGATCGCTAGTAATGATGGGGCAACATAAGTTGGGTCCCACGAGCATGGTTGGGTCAGGGTCTCGCAAGGTGTGAGCCAAGATGCCGAAGAGTGGTCAGAGATCGATCACCAGGATGTGCTGATGTGTCCTCGGCAGTGTAGAGAGGTCGGACATCGGCGACTTGAACAACAGAGCTGGGCCACGAGAGGTGGATCCCAAACCACAAACTAGTTATCAGTTAGGGAGAAGCCTAGGTCATGAGAGTCCATGCGTGTGGTGTGGATGACACCGTTCAAGCGTAACACAAGTAAAGATCCACTAGAAAAGATACGACCTGTAAGGGTCACGTTCCAGGGGTGAAGTTGCACGCATGGTACGTGAGCAGCTAGGGCGCTCCCAGGATGGAGATCAGGTGCACGAGTTGGCACCCAGGTGGTCATCCCATCAGAGGTTGCACTCCAGTTAGGGGGCCTTACGCGCTAGGTTGCCCTAAGAGTGGGTAATAGCGGCGCTAGGGCACATCCTCAAAAATCCTAATTTGGGTAGTGGAAACAGTGGAAACCCTAGACTATATAAAGGGTAGTAATAGACCTAACAAGGTACACTATTCATTTGTGCAACTTTACACACACAGTTTACACAGAGCTTTACGCTTAACAGTTTTGGTGTTTTCTAGCCCTAAGATTGACTTGAGCGTCGGAGTGCAAACGGCCTTTAGGGCGCCCTTTGTCTTTGTGATTTCAGGTGTTATATCGGGAGAAAGGCACGAACGAAGGCATAGAGAATCGGGCGTGGGAGTATCGTGAGACGTATGAAGGCAACCGAGTCAACCGGCAGGAACAAAATCCCATAAAGACTTTGGTCAGAAAGATGTTATAGATAAAGAGAACTTGATGAAAAATCACATAGTCGCAATATCTACAAGATAAGAAGGTTGAAGACCTAAAGTCTTTATTCAAGAGCTTGTGAACAATGAGCCTAATTGTGCTTTATCTGTCTTTCTCAGCCTAATAAAGAGAACAACTCTAGAATGAGGAAATGTACAAACTATCTAATAGAAGACCTCCACACCATGGAACAACAACTAGAGCTTTGGTCAGAAGATTACAAGAAGATTGTGACTCAAGTCCTTATTTATTAGGTTAAGCTTTAGTTTAAATATTTGTATAGAGAATATTTGGATTTCATGAGCCATATATTGGGTCAAGTAGCATAGAATAATTGGTCCTTGTATTTGGACAAAGTAGAGTAAGATTTTGGGCTTCTATTCGGGCTTATGTTAGATTAGGGTTTTCTAAATCTAGTTAGGGTTTCAATTGGGCTTCTAAAGGCCCAAGAGAAATTCTCAACCGGTCATGAGGAGGAGAAGGCACACTCTAGGGTAAAGGATGCATGCTTTCCATGCCTTGTTCAAATGTGGAAAACATGACTAGCTTTGGCACCAAGGTTGAACACTTTCAAACTTGATTTTTCCCACCTTATCTCCTTTTCAAATGGATGTCTAAGTGTCCTATAAATAAGAGTGTTCCCCTCTTGTATTTTTAACTTAGAATTAATAATGAAACGCTGCTCAATCTTGGTCATTCTACTTTTTCCTATGTTCTCCCTAGGTTAATCTCCTTTTAGACATAGCCTAAACTCTTTCTTAGTGAGTTGGTCTCACGTCTCACTTGTATAATATCCTTTCCTCCAATTCAATCACCGAAACTCCTATTGAGTTTCTCAAATGTCTCCATAAATCATGCTTCATCCACTCTCCATCCAAAAAAGAAATCATAAACAAGACTAGAAGAAGAGGCTTCTATCATATCTATTGGTCTTCACTATAATATCTTACATCCCTGACTCATTGTGATTTTAGTGAGATAAAGCCTTTAAAGGTATGTTGATGGAAAACCATTCAGTCACAACATCCACAAAATAAGGAGACCTAGAGCTTTGTTCGAGGACCTATAGCCAAATGAATCTAATTTGGTTTTTATCTATCTTTTGTAGGCCCAATAAAAAGGACAAGTTTAGGATGAAAACATGCATAAAGCATATCCAAGAAGATCTCCATATCATAATAAGAACAACTAGAGCATTGGACAATACATTACAAGAAGACCAAAAGTTAACTGGTTTCAGCAGGGTCAAGTCATCATTTTGAGTCATGCTTTAGTTTGAACAATTGTATAGTATAGATTAGGAATTCATAAGGCCATGAATTTAGGTCAAGTAATGTAAGATTTTAGGCTTCTATTTGGGCCTAGGTCTATTCTAGGAGCACCCTTGTGGGCCAAGCTAGGGTTAAAGGTTTTCAAACCTGAATTTTCACCATTCCTTTCCTGAATTTTCTCCACCCGTTACACTTCATGAATTCATAACTCCTTTTATGTTCTAACTAGCTTTCACACCCTTCCTCCAATCCATCATCCATCAAAATTCAAAAAAACTACATCATGCAAGGAGAAGGACATATGTGAAGACTATTTTCAAATGAGAAACCTTGGTGATGTAATCTAAGCTCTTGAATGGAGAATGCAGCAGAATAAAGTGGTAATGAAGGCACCAAACAGTTCAGAGGTGCTAGGTTTTGGAATTTTGATGGTGCAATGAAGGGGAAGGAGGTTTGGCCAACCTTCCTAGGTTTACTAGTTCAAAGAGGCTCACCAGCAAGAGAGATTTAGGAGAGAATGATTGTTCCAATTCAGAACTCTTCATTCATTTAATTGCAAATCTAAATACATGAGTTAATTTGGGAGTATTTATAGATGAAGATAGCTTGCTCCTTAAGCTACCATAGCTCTAGTTAAGTAAACTTAACTATAGTGATTATGGTGGCTTAATGAAGCCGTATGTTCTCTTCTAAGGTGCTCTAGAAGCCCTTACTTGTGTGAAAAGTTAGGGTTTATAGAGTATCCTTATTTCATTTATAAAATACTCTAGATAAAAGTAGAATATAAATCCTATACGAGTTATTTCTATTATTGATACAAATAGTTCATCTGCCTTTTATTCTTATTTATGGTGGCTTTGGATGGTCCTCCATCAGGCTCCCTCCCTTTAAAGAGGATTTTTCCTTAGATTCGACTTAAAGTGCCACCTTATGTGCGGAAAAAAGGCTTGAAGTTCCGTTGGGTTCATGAATCCACTTGAAAAATGCAGTAAACATAAGGAGAATGTAGAAGACTAGAAGTTGATGGATGTAGAGATAAAAAAAAACAAAGTTTTTGGTATGGTACTTTTATGGTATTTCTTATTTCCTAAGGTGGAAACATAAAACACCACACAGAATTGAGAAAGCAGTGTAGAAAAAAGTGAAATATAATAAGAAGAAGAATTACCTCAATTAAGTGATAAAAGTATACAATTTATTTTTTGTGTTGAGGTAATATGGTCATCTGATTTGTTTTGTGTGAAGTTGAAGATTTTCTTGACCAAGTTTTGTTTTTAGTTTACAAGTATCCTCTGAAACCTATTTGGTGTTAAGAAAATATAGAAAAATTTGTTGTTTTTGCTAGGGTTTAAAGTGTCCCTATAAAAACAAACAAAAATTAACATGAAAAAAATATGGACAATAAAAGGTAGGAGAAAAATAGAAAACATGTTCTTTGGTTCAAGGGTAAGGTACTCCTTTCTTGATAGGTTGATAAAATAGATGCAAAGAGTACTGATATTTTTATTTTGAGTTTTCAATTTTGCTACCTCATGAAGGTTCCTAAAATTTTGATCTTTGTGTTTTATTACTAGCAAGTCTTCACAAGATGTTTGAACAAAGTCTTGTCTAGCTTTATACAAAAGATTTTCAAAAGGAAAACTAGTCATAAAAGCTACTGCCTTTGTTAGTGTAAGTAAGTTTAGGAAAACAACCCTGGTAAAAAAATGTACTTGAAAAAGTCCTAGGGTTGTCTAATAAAACTCACAAGCTTCTATAGGAATAATGGGACTAAAAACACTTTTAGCATAATGTCCTAAAGAAGGCTTGAATTTCACTTGTTGACTCACAACTAAATTCTCATCATTTTGAAGCAAAAAATGTTTATAAGATTGAAAAAGGGTATTTATGTTGTATTTCAACATTTGAATAAACAAAGGTATAATTGATAACTATCCATGAGAGAAATTCTTTGAAAAAATTGACTAATAGGCTGAAAATCATTTTCTCAATGGAAAGTATGAAGTTGATTAACATTTTTAAACAAAATATTGGAATCAAGGGAAGAGTCATTGGAAGTAATATGAATAATACGAGTACTAGACTCCTCTCCTTTATACTCAATATTAATCAACTCTGTAGAAGACATGTCTTTTTCTCTTGATTTGCCCTTCCCTTTCTTCTCATTGGCAATGGGTCTAGAGAAAAGGTTGGCATTAAGTAACTCCTTGGTTTAAGGAGAAATAGTTTATTTTAATGTCTGGTTCAACTCCAGAAAAATAATTGTCTTTGAGCTCGGTTTCATTTTTAGATTCGAAAACTGGAGTTTCAAAAATTTCTTTTTCGTGGAAAGAAAGACTAGTATCAATGGAATTATTATCATCATGATTTGTGGAAAAAACTGTCATGGGAAGAACTTTCAAAAAATTGTTGTTCCTGACTATGATCATAAAAATTTAAAGTATATGGAGATATAGGTAGGATATCTTTATTAGAATGGGAAAATACAAGAGAGGGAGAAGGAAAAAAAGTTTCAAGTGTGTAACATGGTACAATAGGATCAATAAAAGAAACTTTTTGTGAAGTCTTCTCCCTAGAGTATGATTTAGATGAATAACATTCTCTTTTGGAATCCTTCCTAGGATAGGAGGAGCTAGAATATTGCTTCATAATATAGGAATTATATGATACCTCTTTACTTGGAGAATAGGGTTGCTTATAAGGTTCAATGTGAGGATAATGCCGTTCCAGTGTCTACCCCTAGGTCTGTGAAGTGTCTCCATTTACTTCTAGACCTATGTTTTTTATTTTCCTGAGTTTGTTTATATTGTATAAGGAGTTACTTTATCTTAAAGATTTTTAGTCTGTTGGTCTAGTTGGAAGCGGATATCATGTTGAGTTTGAGCATTTATAATGCCATGAACACCAGACTGATGAAATGGTTCACTCATGGTTGATTGTAAGAAACTTTTCACAATTGTTTGAAACAAAATAACTAAAGTGAATCTAGAAATATTTTCAAAGTAAGAGAATTTGATAAAACAATATTATGGGTGAAGTTTAGTAAAGGAAGTAAAAATGATAAAGTTTCAAGTTCACTCCCAAGAAAGTAAGGTGAGCCACAAGGACTTCTTAAGCACCAAGTGATGTGAATGCAATAACAAGAATACATGATTCTTTGACATTCTTAGGAACAACTTGAGCTGGTCATGAACTGGCACTTTAATTAGAATTGGATCAATGTTCTAATTCAAGAACTCACCAAGACTTTGCACCGAACCAAAGCTCACATGGAAGTCCATGTATTGTCAAATTGAATCAAGCAACAAGAATGGAAGAAAACACAATGGAATACAGCCAAAGAACATGAATTACCGAACAGAAATGAAAAATTCAGCAAAGTATCGAACAGAAATGAAGAACAATTAAGCTAGAACATGAACTAGAAAGAAGGAACAAAGCTTGAGAATAGAAAACTTATGGAGATGGAAGGAGAGGTGAGTGATCACGCCACTTAGAGTGTGGATACTCCAAGATTAGTGAGTTGCCGCCACTTGAGGTTCACCATAGACACCCAAGATAAGACTTGATGAAGGCACCAAAGCTCTTCCAATTTCTCTCTCAAATTGAGTAGAGTTTTCTTACTACAATTTCCAAATCTGATTTGTACAAGCCAAGCACCTCTATTTATAGCCTATAAGGTGCTGAAATGCAAAGCTAATCAAATGCAAATGTGCCCCTAAATGACATTCAAATTCGACGCCAACTAGTGCATGAAGGAAGTGTGACTTTCCTTCCTAGTTTGGCACCTCTTAACTCATATCTACCCTCCCCCTAGATTCCCTTACTAAGTTCACCCCCCCCTAAGCTACTACTATTTCTAAACTACAAACTAAGGATGCTTTTACAAAAGAGGTTTCTTATGTTTCCCTATAACCACCTTCCTAAAGACTATTCTATATATTTTCTACTAAAGAGAGATATTAAAAAAGAAGCCTTTTATTTGAGAGTTTGTAGACTTCTTTATCTTTAGGCTTGATCTTCTCTTTGACTTCTTTTAATTTGTGAGAAGACTAGAAGGAAGAACTTCAAATGTGTAGGTGAAATCCGCTTCCTTCATCAATAAAATCGTCTTCTATTGGATATCCATCATACTCCCCGAGTTGGAGAGAATTCGACCTCGAATTCTGAAACCCTGCACGTAAAAAAGTCAGTTTATGTGTACAAGTAAAAGTTGAAGATAAAGATAAACATGACTTAGCTTTAGGAAATGGTGGGATAGCAGAAAAGGAGGTTCGAAAAATTGACCAAGTTGGAAAATGTGTTTGGGAATAATGATTTCTTTTGGAAAAAGACCTCTTATATGGGGAAACCCATTAGGAGGTAAAAAATCATTCCTAACACGTTTTAACCAATTTGGTGTTGCAATAGGAACCTTAGGTAATGAAAAAGATAAAGAAGAAGAAGACCTTGGAGGTTCCATGTGAGGCATAGCACGAGTCAACATGATGGATTTAGTGGAGAAAATGGTGTTACTCGGTAAAGTACTTACTTCTTTGTCTTTCTCATTTTCTCTTTTAGTTTTCATTTTTATGTGGTCCTCATGAACTTCTTTGGGAGATAGAGGTTTTAAGACAACCTTGTGCTTTTGGAAGGAAAAAGACATAGTATTGGATAGGCCATCATGTAAAACATGTCTATCATATTGCCAAGGCCTTCCTAAAAGAAGATGAGTTGCTTCCATGGGCACAACATCACATAAAAACTCATCCTTATACTTTCCTATTGTAAAGTTAATGAGGACTTGTTTGTTAACCATTATTTCACCTTCGGTACTTAATCATTGTAATTTATAAGGCTTGGTATGAGAGATAGTGGGTAAGGCTAACTTCTCCACTACTCTTGTACTAGCCACGTTAGTGCAACTTCCTCCATCAATAATCAAAGAACATAACTTGTTGTTGATAAGACATCGGGTATGAAAAATGTTTTCTCTTTGAGTAGCGTCCAAATATTTTGGAATTGTTCCCAACATACGCCTTATCATCAACAAGTCACCTTCACAAGGACTTTCACTCTCATTTTCACTTGATGGTCTAGAAGGGGAAGAATGCCTAGGTGAATTGGAATCATGCTCACTAACTACAATGCCTTCATGCATGTACATACTTCGTTTAGAAGGGCAATTAGCAGCAATGTGACCATATCCCAAACATTTAAAACACTTTTGACTAGACGATTTAATTGGGGATTTAGGCCTAGAAGTAGATGGCTTAGATTCCTTGGGCTGGAAAGAAGAATCTTGGGAAGGAAATTTTGAAAAAGACTTTGTGTTCTTCCAAGATTTGGAGTAGTAACCATCATTTGGGGAGTTTTTAAAAGAGTTTTTCTTAGCAAGTTGGGCTTCCACCTTCATTGCTAGATGAATTAAAGACCCAAATGATGAATACTCTTGTAATTCCACAATATCTTGGATTTCCTTCCTTAACCCACTAACAAACCTAGCAATCAAAGCTTCGTCATCCTCACGTATTTCTAACTTACACAAAAGCGTTTCTAATTCTTTATAATAAGCGTCCACACTTAGCGTGCCTTGTTGAAACCGTTGTAGTTTCAACATAAGGTCTTTCCTAAAGTGGGGCGGTACAAATCTAGCGCGCATTTGAAACTTAAGAGAGTTCCAAGAGTCCACGGGAGGACCCTTGTGAAACATAATGTCCTTTACAAGTCCATGCCACCATTTCATGGCATAATCACAAAATTCTAAAGTAGCTAACTTATACTTATGCTCATCTTGGATCCCATGTAGCTCAAAAATCTGCTCACACTTGGCCTCCCAATCTAGATAGATGTTAGGATCACTATCTCCATTGAAGCTTGGAAGCTTGACCAAGGGAAGTCTAGCTTTAGCCTCTCGGTAATAGCCATTGTCACGGTGGTCTCTCCCTTTAGGATCATAGCCATGAAAGGAAGGAGTTGGCTCCCTTCTTCTTCGCACTTCTTCACGGCCAAAGGCATTGGATGATCCCCTAGACGAATGTCTATGTGAATGGTGCGCTGCATGGTGAGCATTAGACGGTCCAGCTTGTTGCATGTCCAGTTTTTGCAACCTTTCCTCCAATCTTCTAATATGGCGTTGAGCTTCCAGTAATTCACCACGAAGAGAAGCTTTAGAAGGTGAATTCTGCTTGCAAGATTCCTCACTAGAATATGGAGCCATTTTATCAAAGAAAACAGCAAACATAAAACAGCAAACAAATGTTAGGAAACACAGTCAGCTAAAAGAAATTGGAACCAAAACCGCAGTGAAGTGGTCACTGAAATTCACTCTCAAAGAAAGAATGCTCTCTGCACCAAGCTTATCTTAAGGCCTTAGTAATCCTCAAGTGAAAAATGCCAAAGCAAGAGCACAGAATCTTGAAAGTACTTCATCACAAAACCAAAGAAGAAAGAATGACAAACAAGCAAAGGTATAAGCAAGGAAAGGTAATTGGAAAAGGAATACTATATGAAAGACAAACTCAAAGATTAATGAATGAAAGACAAGCAAGAAAATAAAGAACTCAATGAAGAAAGAAGGCACACCAAAAGAGTCCTAGAGAAAAGTACTAGAGTAGATTTAAGAAACAAAAACAAGCTACTGGAAAATATTTTTTTTTATGCAAATTGTGCTATGTTTACAGATTTAACTGGAATGATTGAAAGCGAACTGGAATGTGAAAAATTAACCACAGAAACTTCAATGTCTCAAATCAATAATGGCACTGGAATGAGTGAAAAACAGTAAGCCAATTGAGAGAAATAAATTTTTCAAAATCGCTGCCCAATTACTGTATTTTTTCGGCAGAATTGTACACTTTCTGTATTTTATTTATCATTTTTTGTGTACTTGGAATTTTTGAGTACTTCTTTTTGCTATGCTTTTGTAACACTTTGAAGAATGTAAATCCAAATTTTCACAAATTTCCAGTGAGCCAATTAATTGCAGTAAATTGAAAACAGTAGCACGTTTGTAAGAAAACAGAGTATCCTATTTAGGAATGAAAAACAGTATGATGAACTAGCAAAGACATAATGGAAATGGTGTAAAGGAACTTGTATAGAATGAAAATACAAGCAAGAACTCAAATCTAAAAATGAAAATGCACAAAGGATCAAGCAATAAACTCAAAAACAGAAAGTAAACCAAAGCAAGAAACAGTCAAAGCAATAAAAGGACTACAAGAAGTAATGACAATTATGGAATAACATGACTAAGACAAAACTTGACATGATTACAAAATTAAAAGACATATCTCAAGAAATAACAAGAAGTGAAAGGAAGCTTAAGGTCAGCTTAAGGAAGGAGAATGCCGTTCCAAAAAGCAGCCAAACTCATATGAAGAATGAGTGCCATAATCCTTTTCACAAACACTTGGTGTAACAAAAGAAAAACAGCAAGGAAACTCAAAATAAAGCCTAAAAACAGAATGTAAACAACTTGAATGAAAGAGCTCTTGAAGATAAAGTGCAACACAACTCAAAAATTTAAGCAACACAAAACCTAAACTCTAGATACCACATGATGTGAATGCAATAGCAAGAATACATGATTCTTTGACATTCTTAGGAACAACTAGAATTGGTCATGAACTGGCACTTTAATTAGAATTGGATCAATGTTCTAATTCAAGAACTCACCAAGACTTTGCACCGAACCAAAGCTCACATGGAAGTCCATGTATTGTCAAATTGAATCAATCAACAAGAATGGAAGAAAACACAATGGAATACAGCCAAAGAACATGAATTACCGAACAAAAATGAGAAATTCAGCAAAGTACCGAACAGAAATGAAGAACAATTAAGCTAGAACATGAAGTAGAAAGAAGGAACAAAGCTTGAGAATAGAAAACTTGTGGAGATGGAAGGAGAGGTGAGTGATCACGCCACTTAGAGTGTGGATACTCCAAGATTAGTGAGCTGCCGCCACTTGAGGTTCACCATAGACACCCAAGATAAGACTTGATGAAGGCACCAAAGCTCTTCCAATTTCTCTCTCAAATTGAGTAGAGTTTTCTTACTACAATTTCCAAATCTGATTTGTACAAGCCAAGTACCTCTGTTTATAGCCTATAAGGTGCTGAAATGCAAAGCTAATCAAATGCAAATGTGCCCCTAAATGACATTCAAATTCGGCGCCAACTAGTGCATGAAGGAAGTGTGACCTTCCTTCCTAGTTTGGCACCTCTTAACTCATATCTACACTCCCCCTAGCTTCCCTTACTAAGTTCACACCCCCCTAAGCTACTACTATTTCTAAACTACAAACTAAGGATGCTTTTACAAAAGAGGTTTCTTATGTTTCCCTCTAAGCACCTTCCTAAAGACTATTCTATATATTTTCTACTAAAGAGAGATATTAAAAAAGAAGCCTTTTATTTGAGAGTTTGTAGACTTCTTTATCTTTAGGCTTGATCTTCTCTTTGAGTTCTTTTAATTTGTGAGAAGACTAGAAGGAAGAACTTCAAATGTGTAGGTGAAGATCCGTTTCCTTCATCAATAAAATCGTCTCCTATTGGATATCCATCACCAAGGCTTTCCTAGCCAGAGATTACCTTAAAGATATCTAACAAAAGTTTCGAGAAGAAAACTTCAAAAGAATTTGGAAAAAGGGAAAAAGATATGGATGTATGGAAATTCTCTTAAAAAACCAAAGAAAGCTTTATCTAGTCGCAAGAAAAAGAAAACCCTAAAGTATCACAAAGACGTATAAGCAAGGAAATGAAAATAGGAAAATAATAAGAAAGACAACAAGATGAAATTTAAATGTAATGCTAGACGAGTCCTATGGAGATAGTGCAAAGAACACTGAGAGCTCGCTGACACACTATCACACTAATGCACAAAAATTATTACAAAGTTTAATGGGATTGTAGTTGAAGCATTTTCCCAAACAATGAAAAAGAAAAGCAATTACTCGAATAAAAATGTAAAGTACACAAATTCTATGATACAAAATTGTTGGAATTAAAGGCCTTTAAACAAGAGGGGGGATGAATTGTTTATTGAAAGATTTTCGCAAATTTTAATCAGATAAGTGAATCAACAAAACTGTTTTAATTTGATTCCAGAAAATCAATCGATTGTTTATATGAATCAATCGATTGTTTTTATCAGTACTTTGAAAAAAAAAATAGATCAAACAATTTTATAAGTAGTGAGAGATAGAGAGATTGAACACACACAGATTATACTGGTTCACTCTTAACCTGAGCTACATCCAATCCCCAGAAACCCTTGGGTATTTCACTAAGCAATCAAATACATATTACACAACACAAGCACCAAAGAGGTGATCTTGAACCCTTCAAGAACACTCACCCTCTTTGAAACACCACCATTACAAGTCTGAACACCCTCTGACTGTAAATATCAGTTTCTCACACTTTTACAAAATGAATTAAGGAACAACAAAGAATAGGAAGGATCACACCTGATACAAAAATGAATACAACAGAACCTATTCCACTCTTAACCAATGCAAAGCTCTTAACAATCTTGCAATCTTTGGAAAATCTCTTTGATCTTTGTAATATGATCTCTCTTTCTAATCATAGATTCAAAAACTAGTTATATAGCCTTAAAAATAGTCGTTCTAGACTATCAATCAGGGGTCAAAACAGATTTGAAATAAGCAAAAACAAATTTAACAGATTTAACCAATTTTGTTATGTTCTCAAAAAATCAATCGATTGAAAGTGAGAATCAATGGATTGAAATGACTTTGACTGTGAGGCCAGCCTGTGAGGTCAGCCAATTTCAGCTTTTTCAAATCCTTTCTAAAAGTAGAAAGTGTAAAACAACTGATTGAAACGAAAAATCAACAAGTTGTTTTTCACTTACTTTGAAAAACACCTTTTCTTCTAAAGAACATGATTGATTTAGTTTTGGATCAAGCTAAGAGTAGATTGATAAATTCTAATCTACCCAGACCCCATGTCCACAAGCAACAACCTAGTCTTCAAACAAACTTCACAAATTTGGAAACATCAAAGCTTCAAGTTCAACAATCTCCCCTTATTTGATGAAGACTAATCCCTGGTTTGCTTGGGATGTTCTATTTGAATTTGACAATACCTGCAAAAAAAATAAAATTGTAAATACCAGAGGTAATCCTTTCCTGATTTCATCAACACCAAAGAACCACTTTTCACTTAGTGATTTCCATAAGGAAAAACAACAAAATGAATGTGAAAAGATAGTTAAAGAGAGGTGCAAATTAGAATATTATGCAACAAAGGTTTATGCAACATTTTTAATCAAAGTAAGAAACATATAAACCAAGTTAAAACAATATTTAAGCATACAATACAAACATACAAACCATAGAAACTTCTCCCCCTATATGTCTTCACAAATAGACTCAAAGGAGAAATAAAAACAACACTTAAAATAGAGTTTGTGAGTCAAGAATTCCTAACTCATTTTTGAGAAAGAAGAACCTATTCTTTGGCAAAGGTTTAGTGACAAAAATATGCCAATTGCATTTCGGTTGCAATGATTTTCACCTCACAGTCTCCATTACTCACATGATCTCTTATGAAAAGGTGTCGGATCTCAATATGTTTTGTCCTAGAGTTCTGAACTTGATTTTTTGTGAGATTGATGGCACTTGTGTTGTCACACAGTAGGGGTACTTTGCTGACTTTTAATCCAAAGTCTTCAAGATGTTGTTTAATCCATAAAATCTTAGCACAACAACTTCATGCAATAATGTATTCTGCTTCAGTAGTGGAGAGTGCTACGCAGGCTTGCTTCTTGCTATGCCAAGAGATAAGGCTGGAGCCAAGTAGATGACAAGTTCCACTTGTGCTTTTCCTGTCCAGTTTGCATCCTACAAAATCCAAAATCAGAGTATCGAACTAAATGTACAGGAGAATGAGTGGGATACCATAACCCAACAGGTGCTTAAAGCAACAAAGCTATGAGGTTGTGAGACGAAAACCTCTTCATTGATAACTCTGTTAAGGAAGGCACTCTTCACATCTATTTGGAACATTTTGAAACCGCTCATGCAAGCAAAAGCTAGCAACAACCTTACAACTTCCAATCTGGGCCCTGGTGCAAAGGTCTCGTCATAGTCTATCCCTTCTTCCTGATTGTAACCTTTTGCAACAAGTCTTGCTTTGTTTCTTGTTATCACCCCTGATTCATCTACCTTGTTTCTGAACACCCACTTTGTTCCAATGATGTTCATCTGATCTATTTTGGGAACCAGGAGCCACACATCATTCCTGAAGAATTGATTTAGCTCCCCATGCATAACAGTAGTCCAATTCTCATCCTTAAAAGCTTCATCAACTAATTTGGCTTCAACTTGAGAGATGAAGGCCATGTGTCTGCAGTAGTTTTCTATGATTCTTCTTGTACAAAATCCTTTATCAATCTGCCCAATTATGTTTTCCACAGAGAGGTCTATTGGAATCCTCCATTCCTTGGTTAGCTCCTCCTGTTGCAGAATATCAATCGGTTGATTCACATAATCAATCAGTTGTTTTTCTGGACAGGTTTCCTGATTCTTAAGAAAGATGTTCTGCTCATCTTCTTCTGCACAATTCCTCAAGGAACCTTGTTCTACAGGGTTAGTTTCATCAAATACAACATGTATATATTCCTCTACAGCCCGCTTTCTCATGAAATTTTCCAAGATTTTCTTTACCATTATTCATAATATAACACTTACATCCAAATACCTTTAGATGACCTATATTGGGTTTCCTTCCATTGAGCAGTTCATATGGAGTCTTCTTCAAGATAAGCCTGATGAGAACCCAGTTCATCACATAGCATGCAACACTTACAGCATCTGCCCAAAAGTATTTTGGCAAGGATGATTCACTCAATATTGTCCTGGCCAGTTCTTCAAGTGATTTGTTTCTTTCCACCACACCATTCTGCTGAGGTGTTCTTGGAGTAGAAAAATTGTGGAAGATACTAAGTTTTTCACAAAAGGAGTTGAACTTTTCATTCAAGAATTCTCCTCCATGATCATTGCGGATAGCACATATGTTGCTACAATGTGTATTCTGCAACCTCGTAGCTAACTTCTTGAATGCAGAGAAGACATCACTTTTTGACTCCAGAAACAGTTTCCGTGTGAACCTGGAAAAATCATCAACCTCAACAAGGCATAATAATTCCCACCAAGACTCATGGTCCTTGAGGGACCAAAAAGATCCATGTGAAGAAGCTCAAGGGGTTTTGAAGTGGAAACCATATTTTTTCCAGTTTAAAGGAATGTTTAGTTTGTTTCCCTTTTTGGCAAGCTTCACATATATGATCTTTTTCAAACTTAATCTTAGGTAGCCCTACGACAAGATCATTAGATATCAGTTTGTTCAAGTGATGTTGTACCGACCAGTCCTCGGACATCGACGTCAGGGATCGACATCGAACCTCGCCAACAGAGGGAAAGATTGGACGTCGGTGGTCTGAACTGTTGAAGATGGTTGCTGCCCCCTTCAAGATTGTGTTTGATGAAGACTTATATGTAGTGTTTGATGAAGACTTGTATGTAATTTTCATGTATTTTTGCTTTGCTTTAAGTATGTCTTAGTTAGTGCTTAGAGGTTGTCTAAGAGTTGGCTTTTTGCTGAGTAACTCACCTCATAACCACTGGCCATGTGATAAGAACAAGCATAAGTTTTCTTAAACTGCTTTTCACATGTTTTACACAAAAACACGTTTACTGCATAAAAATAAATCTGTTCTTTTCTAAATAAACAGATTCATTTTTTCACTGATGCCTTGGCTAAAGTCTTGTAAAAATTAGATTTTGTGCATCAGGTATTTTGACTAAGTCTTCTCCTTTTCAAAACGACTGAGTTTTAAATTGTTAAACTTCCTCTGTTTTCGTTTTGAAAAATAAATCTGTTCATCTGTAAATGAATAGATTCTTTTTGCCTCTGGTGCCATGTCAAGCTTAAACGTTTTTCAGTTTTATCTCAGCACCAGAATGGTTGACTAAGTCTCCTCACTTAACAGATTCTCTAACTGCTTTTGAAAATAAATCAGTTTATTTTATTTTCAATCTGTTCATTTTATAACAGCTTTAACTGTTTTTCAAAATTCTGTTATAAGATGGCTTTCTATAAAATGCAAACTTGTTTCTGAGCTTAATAACGATTCAAACAATTCATACATTTGCAAAAACAAGTTTTGACAGCAGAGAGTTAAGTGTTTTCAAAGGATTAGCATTTGTTCTTCAAAGATTTCAAAAATCACAAAGTGCTTGTTCTTGGTTTGGTTCCAAAAGCTTGGTGTGAGGTGCAGCTACTGTTCTAGCAATCTTGCCTACTGGTTTAAGGCAGATCTGTGTATCCTCAATCAGGTGTAGTCGTTTCACATCTCTTTCTTGTAATAGTTTGGTTGAACACTCTTCTTGATAGGTGTTCTTGAAGAGTGGGTGTGTGTGTATGCTGAAATAGGTTTTTTCAGCAAGAGTACCTAAGTTCTTGTAGGTTTCAAGAACAGTGGGAATTGTACTTGGTTGTACTGTGTGTTAGTGATTTCCACCTGTTGTTGGTGAAGACTGGATGTAGCTCAGGTTGAGTGAACCAGTATAATTGCTTGTGTTCATTCTCTCTCTCTCTCTGCAATTTCGTTTCTGCATAATTGATAAAACAGCAAAGAAATAAATCTGTTCAATTGAAAATAAATCTGTTCTTTCTGGGCACTGTGCATACTGTTCTTGATTTCTGAAAAAGTTGTTTTAATCTGATAAGAACATATAAAATCTGCTAAAAGCCATTGGAACAGATTGACTGTGAAAGGCTGCTCAAGAAACTGTAAATGCTATTAATTGAACCTTAAACAAATTGCTTAAAGTTGAAGCTTGCTGTTCTGTGATTCATTGCTCTTAATTTCTGGAAAATTGCTTGACATCAAGAAGAACACTCATAGTCTGTTAAAAGCCACTGGAACAGCTTGTTTGCAAAGGTCACTCAATTAATTAGCATGCTATCAATTGAACCTTAATCACTTGCTTGAAATTGAAGCTTGCTGTTTTGTGTTTCACTGTTTTTCAAATCTGATATTTGTGTGTGTGCTGCTGGAAATTCTCACTGCATAATCTTGTGATTAACCTTGCTGAATTAAAAGCGTTTCAAACAAAAACAGTGCTGAAATAAATCTGTTCATTTTCACATAAATCGATTTATTTTCTGTAAAACTGTGTTAAACACTGGTTCTGCGAGAAAGATTTAAAAGGTCAATTCACCCCCCCTCTTGAACTTTGGCACTATTAAACCCAACAATTGGTATCAAGAGCTAGGACTTGTATTTTAATCAAGTTTGTTTGTAATAATGTCTGAGTTCAATGTGCTTTTTGCTGAAGGTTCTGTTGTTAATAGACCACCTATGTTTAATGGAATGAATTATGCATTTTGGAAAGTTAGAATGAGAATTTTTATGGAATCCATTGATGCATTAATTTGGAAAGTTGTGGTCAATGGACCTTATGTGCCAATGCAGGTTGTCAAGGATGAACAAGTGGAAAAGCCAAGATCAGAATGGAATGAGACCGAAAGGAGGAAGGCTCAACATGATCTTGTGGCCAAGAACATCATAACCTCTGCATTGACAATGGATGAGTTCTTCAGGATATCTCAATGTAAGTCAGCTAAGGAGATGTGGGAAGTCTTAGAAGTGACTCATGAAGGTACTGAAGATGTGAAAAGGTCAAGGAAACATGCACTCATCCAAGAATATGAGTTGTTCAGAATGCAACCCGAGGAGAGCATTGCTGATGTGCAGAAAAGATTCACCCACATTGTAAATCACCTCACTGGCTTGGGAAAAGAGTTTGATAGAAAGGAGCTCAACATAAAGATATTGAAGTGCCTCGACAGAAGCTGGCAACCAAAGGTGACAGCTATCTCTGAAAGTCGTGATCTGTCAAAGTTGGGAACTGCTGCATTGTTTGGAAAGCTGATGGAGCATGAGCTAGAGCTTAAAAGACTTAAAGAGCAGGAAACAACAGAGAGAAAACCCAAAGGTCTTGCACTGAAAGCAACTGAATTGGATGAGATCAAGGAAGAAAAAGAAGATGCTGAAGATGATGACACAATCAGCCTTCTTACAAAAAGATTCAGCAAATTCCTGAGGAAGAAAAGCAAAAATAGGAACCAGCAGAAAAGAAGGTATCCTAAACCCAATGATTTAAATTCCTCTAAATATACTTGCTTTGGATGTGGCAAAACAGGGCATATCAAAACAGATTGTCCAGACAATCAAACTAAGGACAAATCTGCCAGCAAGAAATTTGAAAGGAACAAAGGAAGAAGAGCCTACATCTCATGGGAGGAAAATGAAGTATCCTCAACTAGCAGCTCTTCAACAGAAGATGAGGAGAACAATCTGTGTTTCATGATGAAGGATGAGGAGTCAAGCTCTGAATCAGTAAGTAATTTCTCTGCTGATTCTGATAACTATGATGATTTGCTTGCTGCCTTCAAGGAAACACATGATGAAGCCAATAGGCTAGCTGTAATATGCAATAAGCTGCAAAAGGTAAATAATGTGCTTGCACCTAAAGTAAAAACACTTGAGGAAGAATTGCATAAAGCCAAAACAGATTTGGTAAGCCTTGAACTGACTTGCTTGCATGCCTCTATTAAAAACTGTGAAAACTGCAAAAGATTGGAAAAACAAGTGGAATATTTGCTGAAAACCCTTTCCAATTTCACCAAGGGAAGAGAAAACCTTGAGTCTCTCCTTGGATCACAGAATGCTGTTTTCAATAAGAATGGACTTGGTTATACCCCTGGAAATACAACCAATGTCAAAAAGCTTTCAAGTTTTTTTGTTCCAGCAAAATCAGTTTTTTCAGCTTTTAGCAGTGGCAAAAAGGCATCTCATGTAACCTGTTTTTACTGCATGAAATCTGGTCATACATCTAGGTCTTGCATTGCTAGAAAACATCTTGTGCCTAAGAACTTAGCTAAATGGCTACCAAAGAGAAGGTGTTAATCTGTGCTGGACCCTATACTGAAAAGGGTACCATTTGTATATTTTTTATTCTGTTTTGCAGATTGGAAGCAAGAAAAACCAGTGGTACTTGGACAGTGGCTGTTCCAAGCATATGACTGGAGATCTTACAAAGTTCACCAGCTTAAAGCTTAAAGCAGAAGGACATGTAACCTATGGTGATAATAACCGAGGGAGGATTTTGGGCAGAGGAACTGTTGGAACAGGGAATTCAACAACCATTGAGAATGTGCTGTATGTAGAAGGACTCAAGCATAGTCTTCTCAGCATAAGTCAGCTTTGTGACAAAGGATACAAAGTGAATTTTGAGTCAAGTGGCTGCACAATCTCAAGTAATTCATCTAGTAAGGCACTGTTTACTGGTAAGAGAGTGAATAACATTTACTTGTTGAATATCATGGAAACTAACTCTTCAAATGAGTGCTTGCTGTCCAGAAGTGATGAGTCTTGGTTGTGGCACAGGAGGTTAGCTCACATACACACAAATCACTTGAATAAATTGAAATCTAAAGATTTAGTTTCTGGTTTGCCTAACATTAAATTTCAGGATAACAGGCTTTGTGATGCTTGTGTGAAAGGTAAACAAATCAAATCCTCTTTCAAGTTAAAGGATATTGTCTCTACAAAAAATCCATTGGATGTGTTACATATGGACTTATTTGGTCCATCTAGAGTTGCTAGCTTGGCTGGAAATTTGTATGCTTTAGTTGTTGTGGATGATTACTCTAGATTTACATGGACTCTATTTCTTGCACATAAACATGATGCTTATTCTGCCTTTAAGAGATTAGCAAAAATTCTGGAAAATGAAAATGGTTGCTGCATTAAATCAATTCGAAGTGATCATGGGGGAGAGTTTCAAAATTCTAAGTTTGAGAGGTTCTGTGAGAAGCATGGGATAACTCATACCTTTTCAACCCCTAGGACACCCCAACAAAATGGTGTAGTTGAAAGGAAAAATAGATCACTAGAGGAACTTGCTAGAACTATGTTAAATGAATCTAAGCTACCTAAGTATTTTTGGGCTGATGCTGTTTATACTGCAGGTTATGTCTTAAATAGGACCTTAATAAGACCAATTCTTAAGAAAACCCCATATGAATTGTATAAGGGCAGAAAACCTAGTGTGAGTCACCTTAGAGTATTTGGGTGTAAATGTTTTGTATTGAATAATGGCAAAGAAAATCTTGGTAAGTTTGATGCTAAATCTGATTAAGGTGTGCACATTGGTTATGCTTTGAATGGTCATGCATATAGAGTCTTCAATAAAAGGTTGCTCATAGTAGAAGAATCAATGCATGTTGTTTTTGATGAAACTGATCATAGTATATCTAAAGCTGCTGATGAACCTGACAGTAATGAATTTAAATCTGTTTTAAATCAAAATGAATCGATTCATTTTGATACTGCTGATACACATACTGTACAAGAATCTACTGCAGCTGCAGGTTTGCCAAAAGAGTGGAAAACCCCAAGAGACTTAACCCTTGATAATGTCATTGGAAACATTGAGAAAGGAGTGTCAACTAGAAAATCCTTGAACAATTTCTGTGAAGCAATGGCCTTTGTATCTCAAGTTGAACCCAAGAATTTGAAGAAAGCTCTCAAGGACAGCAACTGGATTTTAGCTATGCAAGAGGAACTGAATCAGTTTGCTCTTAATGAGGTCTGGACTCTTGTTCCTAGAATACCAGAGATGAATGTAATTGGAACAAAATGGGTATTTAGAAACAAAATGGATGAGCATGGAGTGATCACCAGAAACAAGGCTAGGCTTGTAGCTAAAGGGTACAATCAAGAAGAAGGAAGAGACTATGATGAGACATATGCACCAGTGGCTCGGTTAGAAGCTGTTAGACTGCTGCTTGCCTTTTCATGCATCAAAGGGTTCAAGCTATTTCAAATGGACGTGAAGAGTGCCTTTCTAAATGGCTATATAAATGAAGAGGTATTTGTCTCACAACCACCAGGTTTTGAAGACCATCAACATCCAGAATATGTGTTCAAACTCCAAAAGGCCCTCTATGGACTCAAGCAAGCTCCTAGGCAATGGTATGAGAGGCTGAGTGATTTTCTCACTTCACGAGGCTATGACAGAGGCACATCAGATAAGACCTTGTTCATTAAGAAGAAAGGAGATGACTCAATTCTAGTCCAAGTATATGTGGATGACATCATTTTTGGATCAAACAATGGAGAATTGTGTGAAGCTTTCGTGAAGGTCATGAAGAGTGAGTTTGAAATGTCAATGATGGGTGAGTTGAACTATTTTCTAGGCTTGCAGGTCAAACAACTCAAGGATGGCATTTTCCTAAGTCAAGCCAAGTATTGCAAGGATCTGCTGAAGAAATTTGAAATGGACAAGTGTAAACCAATCAGCACACCCTTCTCAACAAGCTGTCATTTGGATCATGATGAAGCTGGAATTTCTGTTGATGAAACCAAATACAGAGGACTCATAGGATCACTGCTGTATCTTACTGCCAGCAGGCCAGATATAATGTTTGCAGTATGCATGTGTGCAAGGTTTCAGTCTGCTCCTAAAGAATCACACTACAATGCTGTCAAAAGGATTTTGAAGTATTTGCAAGGAACTAAAGAAGTTGGCTTGTGGTATCCAGGTAACATTTCATTAAGCTTAACTGGGTATTCTGATTCAGATTTTGCAGGTTGCAAAATTGATAGGAAGAGCACAAGTGGAACCTGTCATTTGCTTGGATCAAGCTTGATCTCATGGCAATGCAAAAAGCAGGCTTGTGTAGCACTTTCCACTGCTGAAGCAGAATACATTGCAGCAGGGAGTTGCTGTGCTCAAACTATATGGCTAAGACAACAATTGAATGATTTTGGTATCTTACTTAACCATATACCTCTGCTGTGTGATAATACAAGTGCAATCAACTTAACCAAAAATCCTGTCATGCATTCAAGAACCAAACACATTGAAATAAGGCATCATTTTCTAAGGGAACACATATCTAATGGAACATGTGACATTAAGTTCATTGGTACTGATCTACAACTTGCTGATTTGTTCACAAAACCATTAGCTAAAGATAGGTTTAATTTTCTGCCTAATGAATTGGGTATTATAAATGTCAATTGTACCTAGCAGTGAAAAATTAAATCTGTTTATTCGTAATTGAATGTGTTTATTTTCTGCACTGATATGAATTGATGACTAGGAAAGAGAAATTCTGATCTTTGACTGCTTGACTGACTTAGTGAGCATTAACCTCTGTACCTTTGACGGTTTTGGTCATGGTTATGTAACCGATTTGATGGTTTGGGTGCTCAATAAGAATTTGAGTGTATGCATCGTGACCCTAAATATTTGGTGCATATTTTCAAAGATTCTCTGCACAAATTCAGAGCATAATATCTTCATGCATATCCACTCATAACTGCCATATCAATCCATTTATTCTGCTATAAATCTGTGTGAATACTTGCTACCCACATTGGCCATTCTCTTTCTATTCTCACCATTTGAAATCAAGAAAAGATTTCAGGTTCAAACATGGCTTCGTCTTCAAGACAAAAACAGAAAAGCAAGGGAAAGCAAACCACTTCTCAAGGTGTGTTAGAAGGATGGTTCGCTGGAAATGAAGAAGGCATCAATGCCTACATTCATGAAACAAGCAGGAAGCAGATCAACATACCCAAGGTGCTAGATTTCAACTGGCTGAAATCTGAAAAATTGGTAGAAACAAGGGTTGTGTTGAAGCACCAGAAACTGAAAAAGATGCTGGAATTAACGGGTAATGTTTATCCTGACTTGGTTAAAGTGTTTTATACTAACCTCACATTGGATGGGAAGAATGTTGTCTCTTATGTGAAAGGAATCAAGATGAAGATCACAAGTGAGGTGTGGAATTCTGTGGCTGGAATAAAATATGCTGGACTGAAAGTTGGGAAAGGAAATACCAGTGGAATTTCAGAATTCAATAAGCTGCAATATTATAAGAGTTGCATGAGGAATCCTACAGAGAGTATAAACAGGTTCCATGCAGGGCATTTGAACCTCACTCCACGTCTAGTTGCATACATCATAGCATGGCAACTGATTCCAAGAGGGACAAACCATGCTGTCTTACATGAAGAGGATCTCATTCTCCTATATTGCATCATGAACCAGATTAAGGTAAACTGGGTGTTCATTGTCAATGAACACATGCTCAAGTCAAAAAGGTTGGCTGATTACAGATTTCCCTATGCTATTCTTGTTTCCAAATTAATTGATTACTTTGGTGTTGATGTTACAAATGAGAGAAATGACCCTATCAAAGCTGTAAGTGAGATTGATACTTCAACTCTCACCAAAATGGGTTTTCACAAAATTGAAAACAAGTGGGTGGTTCTCAAGGAGAAGGACTCCCAAGCAGAACAAGAGGATGAGGATGAAGCTATTCCTATGGATGATGACTCACCTGCTGCCCAATCTGAACATGAGGAAGTTGCTGCAAATGCCATAGTTGCCTATCAAAGTCCAGAATACCGTGGAGAACCAATGTCTATGTTTGAGAGGCAAGTACTGTACCGTCTTGATGTCATGTCTGCAGAACAAAGGGCACACTTTGAGGCTACTCATGCAAGGTTCCAACACCTTGATAATCAAATTGAAGGAGTTCAGGCACAACTTGCAGAGCTTTACTACAAGGATCAGTAGTTTTCTGTTTTTAATGCTTTCATTATCAGTTTTCAAGTTTCTGTAATGCTGAACAATTTGGTTTTATGTTTCTGAACTATTGTGGTTATGGTTTCTGCTTTATATCCCTTTATTCCCTATGCTTATATGCTGTTTGATGAATCCAAAGGGGGAGAAAAATAGCTCACCATGCTAGGTGAAGCTAGCTGTAACAGGGAGTTAATTTTGCACCTTTAAACCAATTCATATGCTATGCAATACTGCTGTTTTTTCTGGTTTAAAATCTGGTGCGGTGCAGGTGCTATTTTGGTTTAAAATCTGGTGCAGTACAAGTGCTTAAAGCAACAAAGCTATGAGGTTGTGAGACGAAAACCTCTTCATTGATAACTCTGTTAAGGAAGGCACTCTTCACATCTATTTGGAACATTTTGAAACCGCTCATGCAAGCAAAAGCTAGCAACAACCTTACAACTTCCAATCTGGGCCCTGGTGCAAAGGTCTCGTCATAGTCTATCCCTTCTTCCTGATTGTACCCTTTTGCAACAAGTCTTGCTTTGTTTCTTGTTATCACCCCTGATTCATCTACCTTGTTTCTGAACACCCACTTTGTTCCAATGATGTTCATCTGATCTATTTTGGGAACCAGGAGCCACACATCATTCCTGAAGAATTGATTTAGCTCCCCATGCATAACAGTAGTCCAATTCTCATCCTTAAAAGCTTCATCAACTAATTTGGCTTCAACTTGAGAGATGAAGGCCATGTGTCTGCAGTAGTTTTCTATGATTCTTCTTGTACAAAATCCTTTATCAATCTGCCCAATTATGTTTTCCACAGAGAGGTCTCTTGGAATCCTCCATTCCTTGGTTAGCTCCTCCTGTTGCAGAATATCAATCGGTTGATTCACATAATCAATCAGTTGTTTTTCTGGACAGGTTTCCTGATTCTTAAGAAAGATGTTCTGCTCATCTTCTTCTGCACAATTCCTCAAGGAACCTTGTTCTACAGGGTTAGTTTCATCAAATACAACATGTATATATTCCTCTACAGCCCGCTTTCTCATGAAATTTTCCAAGATTTTCTTTACCATTATTCATAATATAACACTTACATCCAAATACCTTTAGATGACCTATATTGGGTTTCCTTCCATTGAGCAGTTCATATGGAGTCTTCTTCAAGATAAGCCTGATGAGAACCCAGTTCATCACATAGCATGCAACACTTACAGCATCTGCCCAAAAGTATTTTGGCAAGGATGATTCACTCAATATTGTCCTGGCCAGTTCTTCAAGTGATTTGTTTCTTTCCACCACACCATTCTGCTGAGGTGTTCTTGGAGTAGAAAAATTGTGGAAGATACTAAGTTTTTCACAAAAGGAGTTGAACTTTTCATTCAAGAATTCTCCTCCATGATCATTGCGGATAGCACATATGTTGCTACAATGTGTATTCTGCAACCTCGTAGCTAACTTCTTGAATGCAGAGAAGACATCACTTTTTGACTCCAGAAACAGTTTCCGTGTGAACCTGGAAAAATCATCAACCTCAACAAGGCATAATAATTCCCACCAAGACTCATGGTCCTTGAGGGACCAAAAAGATCCATGTGAAGAAGCTCAAGGGGTTTTGAAGTGGAAACCATATTTTTTCCAGTTTAAAGGAATGTTTAGTTTGTTTCCCTTTTTGGCAAGCTTCACATATATGATCTTTTTCAAACTTAATCTTAGGTAGCCCTACGACAAGATCATTAGATATCAGTTTGTTCAAGTGATGTTGTACCGACCAGTCCTCGGACATCGACGTCAGGGATCGACATCGAACCTCGCCAACAGAGGGAAAGATTGGACGTCGGTGGTCTGAACTGTTGAAGATGGTTGCTGCCCCCTTCAAGATTGTGTTTGATGAAGACTTATATGTAGTGTTTGATGAAGACTTGTATGTAATTTTCATGTATTTTTGCTTTGCTTTAAGTATGTCTTAGTTAGTGCTTAGAGGTTGTCTAAGAGTTGGCTTTTTGCTGAGTAACTCACCTCATAACCACTGGCCATGTGATAAGAACAAGCATAAGTTTTCTTAAACTGCTTTTCACATGTTTTACACAAAAACACGTTTACTGCATAAAAATAAATCTGTTCTTTTCTAAATAAACAGATTCATTTTTTCACTGATGCCTTGGCTAAAGTCTTGTAAAAATTAGATTTTGTGCATCAGGTATTTTGACTAAGTCTTCTCCTTTTCAAAACGACTGAGTTTTAAATTGTTAAACTTCCTCTGTTTTCGTTTTGAAAAATAAATCTGTTCATCTGTAAATGAATAGATTCTTTTTGCCTCTGGTGCCATGTCAAGCTTAAACGTTTTTCAGTTTTATCTCAGCACCAGAATGGTTGACTAAGTCTCCTCACTTAACAGATTCTCTAACTGCTTTTGAAAATAAATCAGTTTATTTTATTTTCAATCTGTTCATTTTATAACAGCTTTAACTGTTTTTCAAAATTCTGTTATAAGCTGGCTTTCTATAAAATGCAAACTTGTTTCTGAGCTTAATAACGATTCAAACAATTCATACATTTGCAAAAACAAGTTTTGACAGCAGAGAGTTAAGTGTTTTCAAAGGATTAGCATTTGTTCTTCAAAGATTTCAAAAATCACAAAGTGCTTGTTCTTGGTTTGGTTCCAAAAGCTTGGTGTGAGGTGCAGCTACTGTTCTAGCAATCTTGCCTACTGGTTTAAGGCAGATCTGTGTATCCTCAATCAGGTGTAGTCGTTTCACATCTCTTTCTTGTAATAGTTTGGTTGAACACTCTTCTTGATAGGTGTTCTTGAAGAGTGGGTGTGTGTGTATGCTGAAATAGGTTTTTTCAGCAAGAGTACCTAAGTTCTTGTAGGTTTCAAGAACAGTGGGAATTGTACTTGGTTGTACTGTGTGTTAGTGATTTCCACCTGTTGTTGGTGAAGACTGGATGTAGCTCAGGTTGAGTGAACCAGTATAATTGCTTGTGTTCATTCTCTCTCTCTCTCTGCAATTTCGTTTCTGCATAATTGATAAAACAGCAAAGAAATAAATCTGTTCAATTGAAAATAAATCTGTTCTTTCTGGGCACTGTGCATACTGTTCTTGATTTCTGAAAAAGTTGTTTTAATCTGATAAGAACATATAAAATCTGCTAAAAGCCATTGGAACAGATTGACTGTGAAAGGCTGCTCAAGAAACTGTAAATGCTATTAATTGAACCTTAAACAAATTGCTTAAAGTTGAAGCTTGCTGTTCTGTGATTCATTGCTCTTAATTTCTGGAAAATTGCTTGACATCAAGAAGAACACTCATAGTCTGTTAAAAGCCACTGGAACAGCTTGTTTGCAAAGGTCACTCAATTAATTAGCATGCTATCAATTGAACCTTAATCACTTGCTTGAAATTGAAGCTTGCTGTTTTGTGTTTCACTGTTTTTCAAATCTGATATTTGTGTGTGTGCTGCTGGAAATTCTCACTGCATAATCTTGTGATTAACCTTGCTGAATTAAAAGCGTTTCAAACAAAAACAGTGCTGAAATAAATCTGTTCATTTTCACATAAATCGATTTATTTTCTGTAAAACTGTGTTAAACACTGGTTCTGCGAGAAAGTTTTAAAAGGTCAATTCACCCCCCCCCCCTAAATAGTCCTTGGAGGCGCTAAGGCCCATTAGGGTTAGGGTTTCCAAGGGAAGTTGCATGCATGGGACATGAATACTTAGGGAACCCAAAGAACAGATGGCGCCAGAAATTTTGTGCACAAGTTGGTACCCATACGACCATTCTGTTAGTCGTTGCACTCCAGTTAAGGGAAGTCTTATGTACCAGATTATGTTAAGATTATGTAATAGCGACGCAGAGGCATTCTCCAAAGGAACCCTAGACATGGGTAACAGAACAAAAGTCAACCCTAGTTTCATCCTATATAAATGGCACTAAGAACCCTATGAAGGGACACGGTTTCTAAGACTGAAACTACTTTATACACTTATTGTTTCTTTGCCCCAGTATTGACTTGAGCGTCGGAGTGCAAACGACCGTCAAAGCGCCCTTTTTCTTGCAGGTGAGAGATTCTTCAACCAATGAAGTTCGATTCTCAGGCGAGACAGATGGGCCAAGGATTGCCGTTCGAGTCAACCGGCGAGCAAGTCAACCGGCGAGAACAAATACATATGAATATTAGCAATTATTCTATGCCAAAGCCATGATTCCTCATGCTTGGTTAAAAAACAACCAATAAATGTTGGATTTGATATATCAAGAAGGTAAACATTATTAACTCTTTTACCAACCAACAATACTTCCTGTGAATTTGATAGACGAATCTCACAATTGTTAGGTTTGAAAGTCACTTGATATCCTTTATCACACAGTTGGCTCATGCTGAAATGATTATGCTTGAATCCTTCCACATGTAGAACATCATAAATCAAGAAGTTGTTTTCATTCCCTATAGTGCCTTTCCCAAGAATCTTCCCTTTGTTGTTATCCCCATAAGTAACATGGCCTTCTTGCTTGAGGATGATGTTGACAAACTTGGATATATCTCCTATCATGTGTTTGGAACAACCACTTTCCAGGTACCACATATGCTTGCTTTTCATAAAGGAATCTTGGAAAAGACAAAATTAGGTGGCAAGGTTTGGTCCCCTAACAAATTTGGGCCCATAGAGGTTAAATTGGTTATTAGGAACCTTAGGATTCTTAGGAACCCATTTTAAAATACCCTTGGAGATGAGAGTACAGTCTCAAAGTTGGATATTCCTTTGGAGAGTTTATCCACAATTTTCACAAGATACAAAACTTTCTTTTGAAGAGATTCACAGTTTTCACAAGAAATAGGTTCACACTTGCATAAAGAATTTTGATAAATCATTTCCAAGTTTTCAAAATCAGTTTTTGAATTGTTTAATTCTTCTTCCAAGATTTTGACTCTATTTTCCAACCAGTTGCTTTTACTTTTCAACTGATTATTCAAAAGGTCAACCTACAAGTTTCTTCATGAATCTCCTTAAAAGCCTTAAGAAGTTGATAGTAGTTTTCATCATTAATGGAAGAGTTTGTACTTGCACTGCTTGATGTAGATTTTGCCTTTGTCATTAGACACAGATTGGGTTTTTTAACTTCTGAAGATGAACCAGAAGAAGATATCTCATCATCTTGCAAAACAATTTAACTTGAACCTTCATGTGTGCTTTCAAGAGTGTCCCACATGTCCTTTGCTGAAAGACACTTTGAAACTATGAGAAACTCATTAGAGTCAAGAGCAAAATTATGACATTTTTAGCAATGCAATCAAGTTGAACCTTTTTACTTTCTCTCTTAGTCCATTTGGACCAAGGTTTTTCAGAAGAAACTTTATCTTTTTAACACATAGGCATAAAAGAATCATTTGTGATAACATCCCAGATTTTTCTATCAATAGATTAAAAAAAAAAATTCATTCTCATCTTCTAAAGTTGATAGTTTAAACCACAGAATAAAGGTGGTCTATTTATAGAAGCACCTTCCCCAAAAGGTAGTTTGTCAGCCATAAAAAACTTTGAATCAAAACTTGAGTAACTTTCAAGAACCTTGCTCTTGATGCCAATTGTTGGAATTAAAGGCCTCTAAACAAGAGAGGGGGGGGGGGGGGGGGGGGGGGGGGGGGGGAGGGGGGTGAATTGTTTATTGAAATATTTTCGCAAATTCTGGGCAAGAATGAATATTAATGCAGAACCAGAGAAGAAGCAATCAAATAATCCAATCAGCAAAACTCTTTCAATTTGATTCCAGAAAATCAATCGATTGTTTATAATAATCAATCGATTGTTTTTATCAGTACTTTGAAAAAAACACAAATCAAACAGTTTTATTAAGCAGTGAGAGATAGAGAGATTGATCACGCAAGGATTATACTGGTTCACTCTTAACTTGAGCTACATCCAGTCCCCAGAAACCCCTGGGTATTTCACTAAGCAATCAAATACAAATTACACAACACAAGCACCAAAGGGGTGATCTCGAACCCTTCAAGAACACTCACCCTCTTTGAAACACCACCACTATAGGTCAGAACACCCTCTGAATGTAGACACCAATTTCTCACACTTTTACAAAATGAATTAAAGAACAACAAAGAATAGGAAGGATCACACCTGATACAAAAATGAATACAACAGAACCTACTCCACTCTTAACCTATGCAAAGCTCTTAGCAATCTTGCAATCTTTGGAAAATCTCTTTGATCTTTGTAATCTGATATCTCTCTCTAATTAGAGATTCAAAATCCAGTTATATAGCCTTAAAAATAGCCGTTTCAGACTATCAATCAGGGGCCAAAACAATTTTGAAATAAGCAAAAACAAATTTAATAGATTTAACCAATTCTGTTATGTTTTCAAAAAATCAATCGATTGATAGTGCGAATCAATCGATTAAAATGGCTTTGACGGTGAGGTCAGCCAATTTCAGCCTTTTCAAATCCTTTCCAAAAGTACCAAGTGTAAAACAACCGATTGAAACCAGAAATCAACAGGTTGTTTTTCACTTACTTTGAAAAGCACTTTTTCTTTTAAAGAACATGATTGATTTAGTTTTGGATCAAGCTAAGAGTGGATTGACAAATTCTAGTCTATCCAGACCCCATGCCCACAAACAACAATCTAGTCTTCAAGCAAACTTCACAGATTTGGAGACATCAAAGCTTCAAGTTCAAAAAAAGTTACAAGTGAAATCAAAGGTGTTTGGTGAAGCTGTACATGAAATGGATTGATTTGCTTGCTTTGAAATGATATAGTCTGAAAAGGTTTCTCTGGGACCCCTCTTTCCCTTCTTAGTAGAGAGTCTGGATAGCCAAAATAGAATTCCCAGGAATGGTAAATCACCCCACTTCTTGATGCACCACTTCAAGCATCACCAACTCACTAAAATTGTGCAATGAAGCAAGCCAAGAAATAAAGCAAGAAGAGCTAAAATTTGAAATGCTAAACTCAAAATAGAATAAGATGTAAAAAACAAGAATAGAGAGCCAATAAAAGATAAGCAAAAAAAATAAGGCAACCAAGAAAAAGTCAGCACAACGAAAGGACCTAAGAAAAGTTATAGAAAAATAAAAATAAAAAATTCTAGAGGAATTGGTAGGGACTGTTCCAGAATTTATATGTAATTTTTCCCAAAGCTTTGGAATCTAATTTTTTTATGGTATATTCTAAGCTCGAAAAGGAAAAAAATGCCACAAATTTAAGGGCAAACAGATATGTATAGAAACAAGTCAACCAAACTTGTAAAAATGCAACCAATTTGGTAGCTAAGGAGAAAATGGTTTCAGAATTGGAAGATTGGATTGTAAAATTTATGGTAATTTTTATACAATGAAATTTAACCTGAAATTTTAACTGGAGATAGGTAACATGAAACAAGATATGGTAAAAGTTTCAGGATAAAAAACCAAGGGAATTAGGTGCAGAAAATTTAAAACCGAGAGATAAATTGACACTGAAACAGGTTGTCAAAAAGAAAAACGTCATGGTTTTTTAAATTTATAACTTTTTTTGTAGTTGAAATTAGGACGTGCGTTTTTTTTCTGAGTATTGTTAACATGTTAAGGCCTTGACATAAAAAGTTTCACAAGCTTTGGATATGAATTAAGGTCAACATTAATTTTCAAAAGAAAGAATAATCATACCAAGTTACAAGACTCAAGAATAGGGAAACACAACACATACGAAAGCAAAGACTCAACAAAAACAAAACAAGGACTTTTATCAAATAGTTGGTGTGCACTAGAGAAATTTAACAAACACATTGCATACAGCAGCAACACATGACTAAGTTTGACAAGATTAGGCAATATTTGGACGTGACAGTGGACATGCAAAGGTTAGAAAAAAAACATAACACCTAATTGCTCACAAAAATAGAATTAAACATAAGAAATAACAAGAACACATGCTGAATTAAAAGAAAACAGCAAGAACATGCACTATGTGGACAGGTTAGATTGCGAAAAGTGTATGATCGATCTTGAATGAAAATAAATCGTACAAAACACAATATTAACCAAGGAAATGAAAGACAATACACATTAAATGATGAGCAACAAGAAATGAGAAAAAAAAACGATTAATTTTCTTAAAACAGCAAGAACAAACCGCAACAATGAAGAACAAAAACAATGCTAGACAGGTTTGCATGAAGATGAAACTTTGAGTAAGTTGAAGCAAAATTAACCGAATCAAAGGCAATGTAAACCAATTAAATTGTGTATAAGAGATAGTAAACGATGAAACATCAAATAAAACACAAAATTAATCAATTAAAATGAGGAAAACAACAAGATCAACTAAAAATAGTGAAGAACAAAGAGGTTTGGCAGCGAACCATGCAACAAAGTGTTTGATGAAGGTTTGAACGAAAATAAATGGTAGAACTTGATGTTTAGTTGGTGGAAATGAATTATAAATGGTAGAAATTTATTTTAAATGGTGGAAAGTGAAGAGAACAAGAAGGACACTCAAGAACAAGGACAAACCCGAACAAGAACAAGTGCTGAAACAAAAAAATTTGTAGAATTTTGACTTAGATTGGTCGAAGGATTTTTGGTGTGCTCTGATCCACCTGATGCAATCCAAGCTCTTGAAAGGATGATTTAATGGAAAATGCAGCCGAATGGAGTGGTAATGGAAGCACCGAACGGTTGAGAGGTGTTAGGTTCACTAGGCTAAAGAGACTTACTAGTAAAAGAGATTTGGGAGAGAATGATTGTTCCAATTCAAAACTCTTCATTCATTTAATTGAAAATAAGAATACATGAGTGGATTTGAGAGTATTTATAGATGAAGGTAGCTTGCTCCTTAAGCTACCATAACTCTAGTTAAGTAAACTTAACTATAGTGAGTATGGTGGCTTAAGGAAGCCGTTTGTGCTCTTGTAAGGTTCTCTACAAGCCCTTACTTGTGTGACAAGTTGGGGTTTCTAGAGTATCCTTATTTCATCTATAAAATACTCTAGATAAAAGTAGAATACGAATCCTATACAAGTTATTTCTATTATTGGTACAAACATTTGATCTGTCTTTTATTCTTGTATATGGTGGCTTTAAATGGTTTTCCATCACTTGGTTTGGCCAAAAAAAGAACATGCATTTTGAATAAAACATTGCATTTATAAATAACAATTCCAACATATGTGTTATATTTCCATTTCTCTACTTCAATGTTTATCTAACACTTCACCTAATGCAAACCAAGACAACAAGAAGATAACCAAGGATGCAAACTATGAAAGGTCATCTCTACATTCAAGTGAAGACCTCACCAGAGGGAGAAATGGACAAAGACCAGAGCATCTCAAGTTGGTCTAATTAAGAATAAAACATGTTGTAAATAATTTGGACTCACTTTAGGGGTCCAAACAACAAAGATAGGCTAAAATAATGTGCCTTTAGCATAATAGGGGGTGTGGGTAGCATTTTAGCTTGTTCTTACCCTTTTGGAAGGCATTTTGACCTAATTTCTAGAAGGACAAGCCTAGGATGCGGGTTTGACTAAGTCAAGCCCTAAGGCTGCCCATTTTTTCCCTTTTCCAATCCTACCCCTTTAGCTTGTTCTCCAAGGCTCCTTTACCTATAAATAGGAGGCCTACCTAGTGTATTTTACAAGTTGAAATTAATAGAAGAGTTACTATGCACAAATTGTGTGAGGTGTTAGTGAGGTTTGAATTCCTCTTATCATTTAGGTCTTATCTTGTGAGTATTGAGAGCTCTCAAGTGGCAACTATCTTCACTTATCTTGGAGGTCAATCACACTCCAAGTGGCGTGTTCCACTTCTCAAATCCATCACATAAGCTTTCTCCTTCCTTCATCTATTCTTCCATTGTATCATGTTCTTGTTTGATTTTCCTTGTTTCCATTCGGCAATTTTATTTTGATTTCTTTTCCTTGTTCTTTAATTCCGCACCTTTTAGCATCATTTTCACCTTATAATTGTCTTTTCCTTTTGCCTTTGTGAAATGAACCTTCACATCTACTTAAACACTTGGTTAAGTTAATGCCCAGTGGGGATTTTCCTAAGGTCTTCACTCTTAAATTCCTAAAATCTCAATCTAAGTAAAGTGTCACACCATAAAAGGAACAATCCTAAAATCAACTCACATCATGTGGTTATCAGAGGTTAGGTTCTTGAGCTTATTTTGCTTTGAGTTGATTGACACTTTACATTCTTTACATTCAAGCACCTTTAATTTCTTGTCTTTAAATTCAAGTACCTTTAATTCTTGTCTTTAAATTCAAGTACCTTTAATTCTTGTCTTTATATTCTTGCAATTTAAATTTTCAGCCCTTTATTTTCTTGCAATTTTCATTCGGCCATTTTATTTTCCATAGCTTTATTTCGCTTTTGGATTGTTATTTTGTGTCTTATTGTGTTCTTACCTTTTGCTTTGAGTCATATGTTCATTAGTGTTCTAGGAGTCTTTACTTTGATTCTATTTACTTTGTTTTTAATTGTGAAAGTTTGAGAAGTAATTAGAAACTTGTTTTAGTAGAAGTAGATTTAAAGTTCCAAACAAAAGATTTAAAGTGTTTAATTATATTGAATCCCAAAATTTTGGTGAAAATTGGAGTTATTGAAAATTATGCATGATTAAAACCATGGGCATTTCATTTCCATAATTAAAAAAAAAAACCAGTAGAGAAAAAAAAGTGAAAACGTAAATTTGTGGTATCAATTACCCAAGAAAAACATTTCCAAATTTGGATTCAACTTGATTGGCAAATTGATTTCAACCATTGTGGAATTTTTTATCCTTTTGCTTTAGCAATTTCTAAGGAAAAAGTTTCATTGATAAAAGTTTAGTAAGTAACTTTGAGTCCTTTTTGTGTGCCTTTTTTCTTGATTGTCTTTCTTCAAGTTTTGTCATAATCTCTTTCTCAAATTTGGGTTAGCTTTTCTTGTTTGTCTCTTATTTCTTTTCCTTACATTTTGTGGTGGTTTTCTCTAAGATTAAGTGTTGAAGGCTTTGACCTTTTTTCATTTGAGAGTATTTCAACCTCAAGAAAGACCTTTGTGAAGGGAAGAAAACTTTCTTTGAGTGCTTTGAGTGATCTCTCCATATGTGGCACAAACTTGAGAGTATTTTTCTTACTAACTTCTATTTCTCTAATTGTTTGTCACTTGTGAATTATGGCTCATATTTCTTCAGGAGAATCTTCTAAACCTAATGCTAATCAAGTCAACAAGGAGATGCCCAAGGATGCTAATTTACACAGAGAGAAGTCATCTCAAAGTGGAGAGCTCACCAGAGGGAGAATTGGACATAGACTAGAGCATCTAAAGTTCTTCATGCTGGTCTTTTTAATGATTAGAAACTGTTGTAAATAAGTTGGGCTCACTTGAGGTGTCCAAATAGTAGAATAAGCAAGAGTAGGTCCATATAGCATAAATATGAGGTGAAGTTATAAAAATGGGCATGTGAGAAGTCCATTAGGGAAGGAAGGAAACCCTAGCTTCTAGAAAGCCAAGGAAGGGGCGACATTGACCAAAAGTCCAAACCTAGGCTGCCCCCTTTCATGGACCATCCTACCCCTCTCCCTTCTTGTTCTCCAAGGCTCCTCTTCTTATAAATAGGAGGTCTCCCTCATTGTATTTCCAAGTTGAATTGAATAGAAGAAAAGTTACTCTGCACAATTTGTGTGAGATACTAGTGAGGTTTGTTCCTCTTATTCTTTAGTCTTATCTTGTGAGAATTTGAAAGCTCTCAAGTGGCGGCTTCCAACACTTATCTTGGAGTAAATTCATCCTCCAAGTGGCGTGCTCATCATCTCAAACTCCATTCTCATAAGCTTCTTTTTCCTTCATCTTTTCCTTCCATTGTCATTCCATTCAATTCATAAATATGTTCTTCTTTTGGTTTCCTTTTGTTCATTCGGTTATTATCTTTTTAATTGTTTCCCCATATTCTTGTCATCATCTTCACATTATAATTGTCTTTTCCTTTTACCTTTGTGAAATGAACCTTCACATCTACTTAACTACTTGGTTAAGTTAATGTCTAGTGGGGATTTTCCTTAGGTTCTAACTTATAATTGCCTAAAAATCTCAATTCTATAAGTAAAGTGTCACCTAAATGAAAACTCTTAAAATTAACTCACATCATGTGGTTATTTGCTTAATTTGCTTGAGTTGATTTGGCACTTTACAATTTCTTTACATTCTAGCATCTTTAATTTTTTTCTTTAAATTCAAGTACCTTTACTTTCTTGTCTTTAAATTCAAGTACCTTTAAATTCTTGTCATTATTTTCTTGAATTTTATTTTCCAGCTCTTTATTTCTTGCAATTTTGTTTTCTTCATCCATTTTAATATTCATAGCATTTTTCGTTTTGAATATGTTTCTCTTTATGTCTTTTATTGATCTTGCCTTTTACTTTGAGTCATATGTTCATTAGTGTTCTAGGAGTCCTTGTTTTGTTTCTACTTACTTGCTTTTAATTTTGAAGTTTGAAAGTAAATAGAAACTTGTTTTTAGTAAAGGTAGATTTAAAGTTCCAAACAAATGATTTCAAGTGTTCAATTATATTGAATCCCAATTTTTTTTGTGAAAATTGAAAGTTCTTGGAAATTATGCATGATGCAAACTATGGTCATTTCTTTCCATAAGTCAAATTAGTATTAAAAAAACAAAAACAGCAAAGAAAAGTTTAAAATGCATCTTTGGTTATCACTTATCAAAGAAAATCATTTTCCAAAATATGGATTCAACTTGATTGGCAAATTGTTTTCAACCTTGTGAAATTTTTTATCCTTTTGCTTTATCAATTTCTAAAGAAAAAGTTTCTTAGTTAAAAGTTTTGTGTGTGCCTTTTCTTGCTTGTCTTTCTTTTCAAGTGTTGTCATATTCTTTTTTTCCAATTTGGTTTAGTTTTTTCTTGCTTAAGCTTTTCTTGTTTGTCTATTATTTCTTTTCCTCAAGTTTTGTGGTGATTTTCCTTTGAGATCAAGTGTTGAAGGCTTTGACCTTTTTCATTTGAGAGTTTTTCATCCACAAGAAAGACCTTGGCTAAGGGTAGAAATTTTTTTCTTTGAGTTCTTTGAGTGATCTTTCTTAAGTGGTGCAACCTTGCATTTTGTTTTTCCTAACTTCTTTTTATCTAATTGTTTGTCCTTTTTGTTTTGTTTTTATGGTTCATATTTCAAGTGGAGAATCTTCTAAACCACAATCTCCCTAAAAGGCTTTCCTTATGGGAGAATTGGCAACGACAAAAAGATCTATAACACAAAAGAATGAAGAGATGAGGAAAATGGAGGAGAGATGATGGAAGAGGCCCCAACACCAATCCATTGAAAGGCTACCAAAATGTCAAATTGAGGCAACCACTAGAGTTATGGTCAAAGAGGGGTCAAGAGGACGCATTATACATGTCATAAACTCTAGTGTAGAATAGTTTTTACTTTTTTGTCAAAAGTAGCATAGTTTAATTCATTTGTATTTTTGTTGAAACATGCAAAGTTGTACCTAAAATGCTAACCTAAGTTTAATTAGAGTTTCCTACTCCTAATTAAACTTAGGTCCAGCCCACATTTAGCCTAAGTGGAGCGTAAGGTTCTAGAACTCCTAGCACATGGAAGAATTCTAGAACCTATCTCACATGTGCTGAATTTAGGAGCCACCTTCCCATGTGCCAACATTTGAATTTCCCTCCAATTCTCTTTTCATTTTCAGCCCACTCTTGCTATATATAGAAGAGTTTGGGTGATGTAAATTCAAGATTAATACATGAGTGAATTGCTGCCAAAATTGTGCCAATATCACTCTTTGCCCAAAACCTCCTAGGTTAGCCTCTTAATCTTCCTAAACCGTCTCCTTCCAAGTAGAGTTGGCCTCACCACTCTTAGGAGGACCTTGTTCCATCTCCATTCCATGAAGCTTCCGCAATTCATCTACAAAACCGAAAATAGGAAGGCACAAATCCATCATTTGGTATCATGAGCTACGGTTCTACAAGAGCTAAGTGTCTTCTTTCATTTTAATTTTTGTGTTCTTCTTGTTTCCGTGTTGTTCTTCAATTCTCCACATTTTCTTGCTGTTTTTTGCATTTTAATTTGATTTAGGTGTTGTTTGGAGAAATCCAATTGGTTCATTGTGTTCAAATTGTTCTTGAGCTTGTAATTTTCACATTTGTGTAGGAATCTATATAGAATTGTGTTGCTGTCTTGTTTTTAGTTTGTTTAGGTCTTAATTGCAATTATAATCGGTTCATATTATGTGTCTTGAGTCATTTTAATTTTTGAATCCAATTGTGTTTTGTCTATGTCATGTTTCTCCTAATTTGTCATCAAATCCATGTAGTGTTGATTTTTGTTGATAATTTTGGTTTCTTGATTTGATTTGAGTCCAAATTTATAATTTTGTGTTTGTTGATCCTTTGGTGCATTTTTCTTTTAGTTTGAGTTCATAGTTGTATGTTAGATACATACAAGTTCATATACATTCACTCCATTGTGTTTTTGAAGTTCATCATTCTGTTTTTAAATTCCAGAATTAGGATTACTCTGTTTTTCAAATTCTGTGCTGACTGTTTGTTTGTTATGAATTTCAAATACGTTGAAGAAAAATTATGAAAATCTGGATCTATACAGTTTGATATATTAGAAAATCAAGAAGAAAAAGAATCAGATCAAAAGACAAAATAGATAAAAAATGATAAATAAAACAAAAAAAAGTGTGCATCCTGGCGCCAAAAGATACAGTAGTTGGACAAGAATTTTGAAAAATTTATCACAATTATTTGGTGCATAGTTTTGGTGTGATTCCAGCGCCAAAATTTTGCTAAGACCTTGAATTGTTTGTGGTTCAAATTTCAGAATCAAATTTCAAATAGCCAGCTCAGCATAAATTTTATAAGTCACGTTTTTTGGACCTAAAAAAAATTCCAGTAGTACTGTTTTGGTTTTTTTAATCAATTCTAGTGCCATTCTCTAGGTTCAATTTGTGTGCTACCTTTTGTTGAGTGCCTATTTTTATTGCTTGTCCAATATTATTCAATACTCCTTCTAGTTGTGTCCTATAAATCAAATCCATTTGTTGTTGTCCTATTTTTAAATTTGAATTGTTTCTTGCTTTCATTTCTTGACCTCTAAATTGATTGGAGAACAACATTCAAATTGGTGTTTCTTAAGTGGAATTAACCTTGTGGTGAGTCTATCCCTACTTAGTAGGTACTGTTTTGAAGATTTTAATTGGCTAACCATAAGACGTTAAGGCAAGGAGCTGCAACAAATATAAATACAAACACATACATATTGTAGAACACATCAAGGAAGATCAACCACAAGCCAAGGAGTGCATAGTTTAGGAAATCTGAATTTTATTTTGTGTAATTCAATTTTTTTGTATTTCTTTGAGTTGTAATTACATTCAACCTTGATTAATTAGTGGATTAATTGCGTGTAGACGGTGAGTGTGTCTTCAATGGCTCCAAGTGTCCAGAAGCCTCACCTTAGGAATCGTCTAGTTTAAAGCTTTGTAGTTAGCAATCTTTAATTTGTGCTTAGTTAATTGCTTTACTTTAATTACTTGTTTTGTATTGTCAAACTTGATTTGCATTGTTTAATTGCTTTGCATTGTTTTTTCCTATGCATAAAAATTGACTTTTCATTCCTAATTGTGATCTAAGTAAATTACTTAGAAAAAGAATTGTGTGAAGTCTTGAGGGATAGGTTTTGGCAAGGAAAGACTTGATACTTAAGAGATCCTAGTGATCCACCTCTCTTTCCTGGAAAGCTACCTTCATTACTTTCCTTTTTCTTTCTTGAGGTAAAATACTTTTAACACAAAGCTATAGTCATGTCAACTCACTTTTCTAAATCTAGTGAGAGTGATATAAAGTCCATTAAATCTCTTATAAAACAATTAGCCAAGGACTTTCAATCACTCTCATATAGACAATTGGAACACGAGGCACAAATCAAAGAGTTGAAAATGGCTAAAGAAAAGGATGAAAGCTCTCAAAAATCTAAAAAAATATGTTCACATGCATCTAGCTCTCACAATCATGAATCTTTTGGGGAAGAAAGTCTTAGGATAAATGAATATTACCAACCACCCCCTAGGAGAACTAGAAGAGAAAGAAAAGAACAAGAGAGCCCAAGAGAGGTTAGGGTAGATATACCTCATTTTCATGGAAAAGAAAATGTAGAAGTCTATTTAGATCGGGAAATGAAGGTAGAACAATTATTTGCTTGCCATAGAGTAAGTGAAGAGAGGAAAGTACCCTTAGCCACTCTTAGTTTTCAAGGCAATGCTATGTATTGGTGCACGACCCTAGAAAGAGATAGGCGTCTTCATAGGGAACCTCCCATAGAATATTGGAATGATCTTAAGGGAGCCTTAAGACGCCGCCATATTCCCTCCTATTATAATAGGGAGTTAATAGACAAGCTCTAAAGACTCCAACAAAGAACTATGAGTGCAGAGGAGTATAGGCAAAAAATGGAATTATACATGATGAGAGCCTCTATTAGGGAAAACGAATCCACCACCATAGCTAGATTTTTAAGTGGGCTAAATCTTGATATTAGAGATAGAGTTGAACTTTTACCTTATCAAGACTTGAATGATTTGGTTCAACTATGTATCAAGGTTGAACAACAAAATTTAAGGAAAACTTCAAGTAGTAAGGAAGGTTCATACTCCAACTCCTATCCAAGAAGAGAGTTTAAAAGGAAGGAGAGTACACCTAAGGAAAAAGCAAAAGAGACTCCCAAAAATATAAGTAAAGATATGCTCACTCCACCCATTCGCACTAGGGATGTTAAGTGTTTCAAATGTTTTGGAAGAGGCCATGTGCAAGCTCAATGCCCAAATCAAAGAACCTTGTTCTTAAGGGGCATAGATGAGTATACTAGTTATGATGAAGCACCTAGTGGGAAAGAAGAGGGGGAAGATAATGAAAGAGTATATCCTTTAGAGGGGGAATTAATGATGATTAGGAGGACCCTCAACAACCAAACTAGTATAGAACTAGAAACACAAAGGGAGAACATATTTCACACAAGATGCAAAGTTTTAGAAAACATATGTTCTCTCATTGTGGATAGTGGTTCTTGCTGCAATTGTTGTAGCACTAGGATGGTTGAAAAACTAAGTCTACAAGTAGTCCCTCATCCAAAACCTTACAAACTTCAATGGATTAATGAAGATGGGGAAATAACTGTAGACAAGCAAGTGAAAGTCGAGTTTTCTATAGGTAACTACAAAGATAATGTTTTATGTGATGTAGTTCCTATGGAGGCTTGCCACATCTTATTGGGTAGACCTTGGCAATTTGACAAGAAAACCATGTATAATGGTCTAACCAATGAGATTACCTTCACCCATAATCAAAAGAAGTTTATACTTAATCCTTTACCACATTCACAAGTGGTGAGAGATCAAGTACAAATGAAACAAAAGAGGGATGAAGAGAGAAAAAAAATCAAAATAGAAAAAGAGAGAACCCTTAGGGAGCAAAAGGCGTGGGAGAAGAGTGTTCCTTCCCACAAGGTCATACCACAAGACAATCCATCTGAAAATATGTTTCTTGTTGAACAACCTCAAAGCCTTACCTTTTGTAAAGGAACACTTGCAAGCATAGTTAAAAAAGAATCCTTAAAGGAGGATTGCATAGATAAAAATGTAGTAGATTATTTTGAATATGTGCTAAGATATCACCAACAAGTGAAGGTCAAGTTATCTATAGGTATCTACAAAGATAAATTTTTATGTGAGGTAGTGCCTAAAGAAACTTGTCATGTCTTATTGAGACGACCACTGCAAAGTGTTAAAATTTCCATGATCAATGGTCGTATCAACGAAACTACCTTCACACATAAAAAAGAAATTCTTCATGAAGGAGAACTCATGGGCCAATTTAGAGTTGATAAAACTCTAGAGCTTTTAAAAGGAAAATTCGTTTGGTCACCCATGAGAAAAGATGTTCAAAGACATTACCCTAGATGCATTTCTTATTTTAAAACTAACTCTAAGGCAATATCTCATGAACTCTATGCTCCTTCACCCTTTGCAAGTGCTCTATGGGAAAACATAAGTATAGATTTTATATTAGAACTTCCTAGGACAACAAAAGGTTTTGATTCTATTTTTATGGTTATGAATAAGCTCTTCTTTAGATAAGTGGTAAGACTTCATGGTTTATCTCCAAGCATAGTGTTAGATAGAGAACCAAAATTTGAAAACCATTTTTTGAGGATTCTTTTGGAAAAACTTGGAACTAAGTTGAACTTTTCAATTTCTTATCATCCTCAAACGAATGACCAAAATGAAGTTGAAAATATAACTCTTTCTACTATGCCTAGAGTAATCATGAGAGACAATCACAACTCTAGGGATAATTATGCAAACAATAAAGTAGTTCACAAGATTACTAATATTTCTTCATTTGAAGTTGTATATGAGTTTGATCCTCTTACTCCTTTAGATTTATTACTCCTTCCTAATCCACATACCTTTGTGCATAAGGAAGGAGTTACAAAAGATGACTTTGTTAAAAAAATGCATGAGAGGATTCAAGAACAAATACAACAACAAATAGAGAAATATTATGAGAAGTTTCCAAAAACAATAGAAAAACAAGAGGAATGGCAACTTCATAAAGTTGATTTTTATACAACTGCTCCAACTAACTCATTTGCTTTGTTTGATGATTCCCATAGATGGACATTTGATCCAGGAGGACGAGCATAGTTGTCAAAGCAAGAGGCTGCCATCCGAGATCGACCCTGTGGATCTGAGGATAAATTTTCTCAAGAAGGAGGAGATGATGGACACCATCCAGCCACATACATCCCCCTACTAATGACGAGGACAAAGCCTTGGATTTGAGGACAAATCCTTTTCAAGAGGGAGGGGATGATGGAAGAGGCCCCAACACCAATCCATTGAAAGGCCACCAATATGTCAAATTGAGGCAACCACTAGAGTTATGGTCAAAGAGAGGTCAAGAGGACGCATTATACATGTCATAAACTCTAGTGTAGAATAGATTTTACTTTTTTGTCAAAAGTAGCATAGTTTAATTCTTTTGTATTTTTGTTGAAACATGCAAAGTGGTACCTAAAATGCTAACCTAAGTTTAATTAGAGTTTCCTACTCCTAATTAAACTTAGGTCCAACCCACATTTAGCCTAAGTGGAGCGTAAGGTTCTAGAACTCCTAGCACATGGAAGAATTCTAGAACCTACCTCACATGTGCTGAATTTAGGAGCCACATTCCCATGTGCCAACATTTGAATTTCCCTCCAATTCTCTTTTCATTTTTAGCCCACTCTTGCTATATATAGAGGAGTTTGGGTGATGTAAATTCAAGATTAATACATGAGTGAATTGCTGCCAAAATTGTGCCAATATCACTCTTTGCCCAAAACCTCCTAGGTTAGGCTCTTAATCTTCCTAAACCGTCCCCTTCCAAGTAGAGTTGGCCTCACCACTCTCAAATCCTACCTCTCATGCACCTTCAAGGTCACCACCACTCTTAGGAAGACCTTGTTCCATCTCCAATCCATGAAGCTTCCACAATTCATCTACAAATCCGAAAATAGGAAGGCACAAATCCATCAAGAGACTCCAAAGGCTAGAAGCAGCCTATGATAGACCCCAAAGAGGAAGTAGATATAATCCTAGGCGTGAATCAATAAGTTATCAAATGTATGGTAGCCATGAAGAAGAGGACGAATGGAGAATGCATCATGTTGATGATAGGCACCAACATGTGGCAAAACCTTCTTTACCATTGTAAAAATACCTAGTTTTAGTGGGGAAGGTGATCCCAATATTTACCAAGGATGAGAGGCTAAAGTAGAACAAATCTTTAATGTACATGAGGTCCAAGATGACCAAAAATTAAGTAAGCCTCCTTAGAATTTTTGGATTATGCCATGCAATGATGCCACAAAACTGTAATGGACATTGGACTTAACAAGAGGCCAGTCATGGTCTCTTGGGAGGATTTGAGGTTATGCATACGCGCTAGATTTGTGCCTCCACACTATAGGAAAGAGCTCTTGTTGAAGCTTCAATGGCTTCAACAAGGAACACAAAGTGCGGATGCTTATTTTAAAGAACTTGAAACCATATTAACTAAAGTTGACATGCATGAAAGTGAAAAGTCTAAAATGGCTAGGTTTGTAAGTGGCTTAAAAAGGGACATTCAAGATGTGGTAGAATTATATGAGTACTCATGTTTAGAAAAATTGGTTCACCTTGCCATCAAGGTTGAATCACAACTTTCAAAGAAATCCTTTTCCAAAAATCCTCAGAATGATGGCTACTACCAATCAGCTTGGAAAAATAAAACCAAGTTTTCTTCTAAGACTTTTCCCTCCAATCTTGTAAAGAAGTCCACTTACAATTATAGGGATTTTAAACCCTCCACTTCAACTCCTAAATGTCCTACCAAAACCTCAAGTAAAAAGTGTTTTAAATGTTTAGGTTTTGGGCACATAGCGGTCCATTGTCCAACAAAGCGAACCATGATGTTTAAAGGGGGGCAAGTAGTAAGTGAACATAGTGATCAATCTTCTAGGTCTAACTCCCCTTCCCCTTCAAAAACCCCTAGTGATAATGAGTATGAGATACCTTGTGAAGGTGGCTTATTAGTAATAAGGCGAATTCTTGGGACCATTCCAACACCTTTTTCATTCTTGTGCCTTATCACCAACAAGTTATGTTCCATGATAATAGATTGGGGTAGTTGTGCTAATGCGGCAAGTACAAGAGTTGTGGAGAAGCTTGGCTTACCCAATATCTCTCATACAAATCCCTATAAATTACAATGGCTTACTGCTGAAGGCGAAATCATGGTTAATAAACAAGTCATCATAACTTTTGCTATAGGAAAGTATAAAAATGAGGTTTTATGTGATGTTGTGCCAATGGAAGCAACCCATATTCTATTGGGAAGGCCTTGGCAATATGATAGACAAGTTTTACATGATGGCCTAACCAACAAAATGACTTTTACCTTCCAAGGGCACAAGGTTACCTTAAAACCCCTCTCTCCCAAAGTGGTTCATGAGGACCAAATAAAAATGAAAACAAAAAGAGAAAATGAAAAAGAGAAAGAAATAAATGATAAATCGAGTCACAAAGTATCATCTTTCACACCTAAATCAATCATGTTGACTCGTGCCATGCTACAAATTACACCTACAAGGTGTCCTTCTTCCTCATATTTTTCATTACCAAAGGTTCTACCTACACACCATCTCTGTTAAGGAATGTTAGGAATGATTTTCAAACACCTTCTAAAGGTTTCCACCTTCTAAGAGGATTTTCTTCAAAACGATTTGTCATTCCCACACAATCTTTCCAAACATGGTCTGTATATAAAATCCCATCTTTTAAACTCCCGAGCTTAAAGAATATAAGTCAAGTTCACATCTCACTCCTTGCACTATTTTATATGTGAGCAAGCTGACTATGTTATCTGCAGGAGTTCTAAATTTCTGGTCGAATTCTCTCCAACTTGGGGGGCATGATGCAAATCAAGTCAACAAGGAGATGCCCAAGGCTGCTAATTTACACAGAGAGAAGTCATCTCAAAGTAGAGAGCTCACCATAGGGAGAATTGGACATAGACCAAAGCATCTAAAGTTCTTCCTGCCGGTCTTCTTAATGATTAGAAAATGTTGTAAATAAGTTGGGTTCACTTGAGGGGTCCAAATAGTAGAATAAGCAAGAGTAGGTCCATATAGCATAAATATGAGGTGAAATTATAAAATTGGGCCTATGAGAAATACATTAGGTTAGGAAGGAAACCCTAGCTTCTAGAAAGCTAAGGAAGGGGCGGCATTGACCAAAAGAACAACCCTAGGCCGCCCCCTTTCATGGACCGTCCTACCCATCTCCCTTCTTGTTCTCCAAGGCTCCTCCTCCTCTTATAAATAGGAGGTTTCCCTCATTGTATTTCCAAGTTGAATTGAATAGAAGAAAAGTTACTCTACACAATTTGTGTGAGATGTTAGTGAGGCTTGTTCCTATTAGTCTTTAGTCTTATCTTGTGAGAATTTGAGAGCTCTCAAGTGGCAGCTTCCAACACTTATCTTGAAGTAAATTCATCCTCCAAGTGGCGTGCTCATCATCTCAAACTCCATTCTCATAAGCTTCCTTGTCCTTCATCTTTTCCTTCCATTGTCATTCCATTTAATTGATAAATATGTTCTTCTTTTGGTTTCCTTTTGTTCAAGGGTTATTGTCTTTGTAATTCTTTCCATGCTTAATTTTGCACCATATTCTTGTCATCATCTTCACATTATAATTGTCTTTTCCTTTTACCTTTGTGAAATGAATCTTCACATCTACTTAACCACTTGGTTAAGTTAATGTCCAGTAGGGATTTTTGTTAGGTTCTAACTCATAATTGCCTAAATATATCAATTCTAAAAGTAAAGTGTCATCTAAATGAAAACTCTTAAAATCAACTCACATCAAAACCCCAATCTCCCCAAAAAGCTTTCCTCATGGGTGAGTTGGTGGCGGCCAAAAGATCCTTAGCTCAAAAGGATGAAGAAATGAGACAAATGGAGGAGAGGCTCCAAAGATTTGAATCGGCCCATGATAGACCCTCAAGAGGAAGAAGATGGAATCAAAGGTGTGAATCAAGGAGTTATCACCAATATGGAAGCCAAGAAGAAGAGGAAGAATGTAGATTGAACAATTTTGAAGAGAGGCGCCAACATGTTTCTAAAATTCTTTACCTTATGTTAAAATTCCTAGTTTTAGTGGGAAGGTGATCCCAATATGTATCTAGGATGGGAGTTTAAAGTAGAATTTTTTTTTTTAATGTATATGTGGTCCAAGAAGACCAAAAGATTAAGTTAGTCTCCCTAGAATTTTTAGACTATGCCATGCAATGGTGGCATAAAACTGTAATGGACATTGGACTAAAGAAGAGGTCAGTCGTGGTCCCTTGGGACGATTTAAAGTTATGCATGTGCGCTACATTTGTTCCTCCACACTATAGGAAAGAGTTCTTGTTGAAGCTCCAACGAATTCAACAAGGAACACAAAGTGTGGATGATTATTTTAAAGAACTTGAAACAACCTTAACTAAAGTTGACATGCATGAAAGTGAGGAGTCCAAAATGGCTAGGTTTATAAGTGGCTTGTGTTCCTGCCGGTTGACTCCAACAGCTGCTTTGGCCCTTCAATCTTACCTGAGAATCGTACCTTCTTGATCAAGAAACCTCTCACCTGCAAAGACAAAGGGGCGCCCTATCGGTCGTTTGCACTCCGACGCTCAAGTCAGTATTAGGCAAAGAAACACCAAGTGTGTGTATTAGCTTCAGTCTTAGAAACTGTGTACCTTGCTAGGGTTCCTAGCACCCTTTATATAGGTTGAAACTAGGGTTTACCTTTGTGTTGTTACCCTTGTTTAGGGTTCCTTGGGGAACGTCCTTGCGCCGCTATTTATAGAATCTTAGCGTATCTGGCACATGGAACTTCCCTTAACTGGAGTGCAACGAATAACTGAGTGGCCACTTGGGTACAACCTTGTGCACCTAATCTCTAGTGCCATCTGCTTCGTGGGTGCCCTAAGTATTCACGTGCCATGCATGCAGCTTCCCGGGAAACCCTAACCCTGATGGGCCTTAGCGCCTCCCAGGATTATTCACTCATGTCGCGCCTTCATGCGCTATACACACCACGAGTAGGGATCCTTCGTGACTTAGGCTTCCCACATATCTCATGTCTTAACTGTTAACTTAGTATAACTCTAGGGCCCACCTTACATGGCCCTTTATAGTGTTCAGACCATCGACCGATCTTCTCCCTTTGTTGGCGAGGTCCAATGTTGATCTCCAACATCGGGGTCTATGATACTATTGTCCAAAATCTAACCAATCCCTTGGTAGGTGCATCTGGGGCCCACCTTACGAGGCCCCCTTCCATTACTAAGCATCGGTGCGCGATGTCTGAGATCAGTCCCTGAGTCAATGACCGAGGACTGGTCGGGACATAAGCCCCCCAGTCTTAAGATATAACTTGTTTTTAGCGAAGAGACTAAGTGATCGCGTTGGGCGAGCTACGTGGCATTGGGTAACGGGCGTGAACAGTACACCGAAGTGACATCTCACCATTCTTCGTTAATCAACGTACACGTGTCAAGATCGACGGCTGGAACTTGTTGGCGCTCGAACTTCTTCGTGCACTGTTTAAACACTTTAACTCTTATGCTTCCCCCACTGTTCCATTACTTCTACTTACACGAACCTTCCCTTAGCATTTCTGCAAAAACGCTCTCTTCTCTTTCTTCCAGACTCAAACCCTCGAACCTCAATATTCGAAAGGTATGATTTTTATTCACTGATTACTTTGTCATTTATGATTTCGCTGCTTGTAACATGCTTATAACTAACTGCCTGGGACTATTTATGATTCTTGCATTTCTTCGCGCATTCATTTCCACTGTTCATGTCTCGAGTCTCTGTTTTTCTGGTTATCTCTGGTTTCGTCAAGTTACGCCATCTCTTCTTCTGAAGTTTCTCTTTTTATTCTCATTTTTAGCTTTCTTATCTAAGATGTCCCAACGAGAACCTTCTTCAGCTTCTCCTTCAGACTCCAACTCAACCTCGTCTTCATCCCCTGTTCCATCCTCTTTGCCAATTCCCCCTCCTTCCGCCTCACTCTATAAGTCCATGTATTGCTGGGCACAACGGATTTTCTAAAGGAGACGTCTACCTTTACCTTCCTTGCAAGCATAGCCACTTATAGGAAAAAACAAACTTGCCACCCATCGCTTGTCTTTGGAAAAGACCATGACAAGTTTGTGAGGATAATGGCTTGCCGTGAAGGTGAGCCGATGTGTGTTGACGAAGCCTCAGACCCCGAAGGCCCCTTCTGCTTTGTTTACTCCACCATTTTTCAAAGGCTCGGGCTTCGACTGCCTTTCTCTCCCTTCGAGCATTCGCTCCTGACCGAAGTGAACGTCGCCCCCGCCCAATTGCATCCCAATAGTTGGGCATTCGTAAGGGCCTTCACCATTCTTTGCCACAGTCTCGGTCATACGCCGTCAGTGGACTTTTTCCTCTAATTTTTTGAAGCTAAAAACCCTGGGAAGAAGTTGTGGGTTATCTTCAACAGTGTGGCTGGGAGGGTGCTCTTAACGCTCTTTCAACAATCATACAAGGGGTTCAAGAAGAACTTCTTCAAAGTTCGAAGCAATCGGAGGGACCCTGCCCTTTTAGATGGGTTTCCCTTATACTGGTCAGAAAAGCCAAACCTTCATAGGGCCCAGAGTCTGGAGGACCTTTCCCCTCAGGAGCGAGGAGTATGTGAGCTCTTTTCTGAACTCCATACCCCATTCAGTACCTTGGAGCTACTCCAGTGTGAGTTTAACCCCGAAAACCTTAAGACATATATTGGTATTTTCCTCGTTCCCATGCTTCTTGTCTCATTTTGTTCTTGCTTGTATGTGACTTGCCTTGTCATTATTTCCTATGCTAACTTATTTTTTACGTGTAGATATGGGCTTCAATAAGGACAAAATGAAGAAATTGGCCGACCAGCTGGCTAAACGTAGGGCAGCCGTTGCAGGGGTGGGCACTTCAACGTCCATAGCCCCTCCAACCTCAGCTACTTCTGCTCCCCACCCAATCGAACCAGCCCCTGCTGTTGATAGGCAAAAAGGGGTGGTGGTCGTTGAAACCGATGACGAAGACACATGCACCGGCCTTGTCTTCAAAAGGCAGAGGGTAGAGGAGGTCGTGGCGCCCTCTGCTTCTGTATCCGGTGGGACCTTGCTTTCACGGACAATCCCCCAAGCGCCTCCTCCCCGCGCCACTTCGTTGTTCACGAAGGTGGGGGAGAGAGCGCCCCCGAAGGCCAAGAGATGCCTTCCACCTCCGAGCTCCCCATGTTGCTTCAACGAATCTTTAACTACTTTTAAGACAAGGGGGTGCTGAAGAGCTTGAGCGGCAATCTCTCCAAGGATCGTGTTGTCGACGGCCTTGGGGACTTCCTAATCGCGTCCAACCTCGCACTGAGTAGGGCCCAAGAGGCCGAAGAACTCAAGGTTAGGATGGCAGAACTCGAGGAAGAACTGTCCCTTAAGACCAAGACCTTCGCCAATCGCGAGACTGCCATGTACGTTGAGTTGGCAAGCCTTCGCCAATCTGAGAAGGACGCAAAGAAAGCTCTTCATGACAAGGGCCAGGAGGCTGTCCAACTAGAAGCGAAGATATTGCCTCTTTGCACCAACGTAATTGAGCTGGATGAACTGGTCAAGGAGATGAAGGAAAAGATGGCTAGGCTGGAGGAGAGGGCAACCTAGCGCGAGGTCCGGCTAGGGCAGGTCGAAGGGGAGCTAGCAGAGAAGGTTGAATCCTTCAAGAAGGTGGAGGAAGAGCTCACCAACGACGTCGCTGATGCTTACGACGAGGAATTTCAAGATGCCATCGCTTAGTTTGCCTGCATGCATTCTGAGGTGGATTTCTCCATTCGCGGAGTCGAAGTGTATCGTTGATGGGCAGCTCGTGCTCAGATAATGACCTTTGTAACTTACTGTCTCAACGAACAATTTGCCCCTTTGTAGATATATATATATATATATATATATTGCCCATCTGGTTCTTCTTTAGCTGTTTGTTTTAGCTTGCATTTTTCTACCTTTACGTGCCTTGGCTCTCACTAACAGCACCTTCGACTTAGGTTTGCGCCTTAGGTAGCATGTTTTCACTTCCCGCGTTCCCCTTAGCTGGTTCGACCTTTGTTCGAGGGTAGGCTCCTCTCGTTGTTCCTGATTCTCCTTAAGTAAGGTGTCTTGTTGGACTCGTTCCTACCCTTCTTGGGTCGACGGGAATGCCTTGCTAGCGAAACTGGTGAATCATACTGCTCTCGCCCTTGGCTTACAAACAGGGAAGAAGTGTACCCTCCCGATTTCGACCCTACACTACAAAGGTAAGGGTGAATTTTAACCGATGAGCCATATTGTTCGATCCTGGAGTTCATACGCAAGAGGGGGCCTCCTAAGGAATTGTACTGCCCCCATCTTGGTGTTTCTAACTCGAGTGAACGGCTTTTACCGACCTCATCGTTGCTGTGTAAAGTCAAGGGACAGGCTTAAATAACTGACCGTGACCTTGCTGTAAAAAGTCAAAGGGCAAGCCTGTGACATTTGAGCCATACTTGTTCCCAACCTTGGTAAACTTGCGCAAGAGGGAGGTTCATCATCGAACCATACTATTCCCGACCTAGGCGCATTACTTCAAGGGAGAGGTTCATTTTGACTGGAGAACCATACTATTCTTCTCCTTGGTGAACTTACACGAGAGTGGCTTATTGGGAAAACCAAACTACCTCTACTCTCCGTGTATCACTTCAAGGGAGAGGTTCATTTTGATTGGAGAACCATACTATTCTTCGCCTTGGTGAACTTACACGAGAGGGGCTTATTGGGAAAACTAAACTACCTCTACTCTCCGTGTATCACATCAAGGGAGAGGTTCATTAAGCGCAATGCATGCACATTTCTCAACTGAATAACTAAACTTTTATTCGAGTAACCTCCTTAAAAAACCCTTATGAGGGAAAAAGAGCGCGCCCCCTTAAACGTGTACAATGCAAAATACTTTTAACTAAAATAAAACTTCAGATTGGCCACGTTCCAAGTGTGAGGGATCGCGCCACCCTCTAACGTTTTGAGCCTGTATGGTCCATTCCCAAGGGCCTCTGTTACTCTGAAAGGGCCAGTCCACTTGGGAGATAGCTTGTTTTATAATTCGTACGGGTGGGCCTTCCGCATTACCAGGTCGCGACCTAGACCTGCCGAGGTCTCAGCTTGGAGTTGTACTTGTACTCCACCCTCCTTTTCAAGGCTTCAGCCTTAATCCTTGGTTCCTCCCTTCCTTTATCTAGTAGGTCCGGGTTCACCTTTCTTTATTCGTTGAACTCCTTAACCACGAAGTTCTGGAAACGCGGTGAGTTCTTCTAGATTTCTACCGGAATCATAGCGACTCAGTCGTACACCAAGCTGAAAGGTGTTTCCCCGGTTGCAACCACGAGATACTTCATCTGCCGTGCTGGCAAAGGAAAAGGCCCTAGAATATCGATCCCCCAGGTATGAAATGGCCATGGGCTGTAGATCGATCTCAACTCCTCTGCGGGCACCTTGTGCCAATCAGCATGTTGTTGGCACTCCTTGCACCGCTGGGCGTACCTCGTGCAGTCGTCCCTCATAGTTGGCTAGTAATACCCTGCACGAATGGCCTTTGATGAGAGGGATCGACCACCGATGTGGCTACCGCATATCCCTTCATGCAGTTCTACCATGATGCGCGAGCATTGTTCACCGTCTACACATACCAGGATAGGATGGGTAAATCCATGCCTGAACAACTTCCCATTGATCAGGGTGTACTTACTCGAATTTTTCTTGATTTTTCGAGCTTCTGCAGGTTCTAGTGAGAGTACTTCATCAGCCAAGTAGCGCTGGTAGAGCGTCATCCAGATTTCTCCTGATTCAACCTGGTAAATTTGTGACGCTATCTCCCCAGCAACCGGGTACCTGCTTGATGTGATTCCAATAGCAAAGAAGAGAATGATTCTTGACATTCTTAGGAATCAACTTGAGTTGGACAATAGATAGGCACTTTTTCTTAGAATTGGATCAATGTTCTAAGTCAAGAACTCACCAAAACTAGCACCAAATCCAAACTCATATGGAAGTTCCACATATTGTCAAATTGAACCAACAAAAAGAGAGAAAGAGCAAAAGCACCGAATGGAAGAACTTCAAATGTGAGGGTGGATGTCCTCTTCCTCCATTAATAAAAGCCTCCTTTATTTGATTCTCATCACTGCTTATTCTGGGTGTTTTCACCGTCTCCTGCATTAACGACCGATGACTCCTCTTCATCCCTTCTGATGTTCTAACCTGTTGGACTTCTGCCACGTTGTCCGTGGTAGTTCGAGGTGCCTTCAGGGTCTCCTGAATCACTGTCCTCTGCCTACCCCCCTTGCCCGAACTGGCGAGCTTTGCAAGCAAGTCAGCTCGGGCATTTTGTTCTCTGGGTATGTGGACTAGCTCGAACACTTCGAATGACTCCTTCAAGATCTGGACATATTCTAGGTATGCAACCATCTGAGGGTCTTTAGCTTGGTACTCCCACGTGACTTGACCTGTAACCAACAAAGAATCACTTTTTGCCAACAACCCCTTCGTTCCCTTCTCCTTGGCCAACATCATTCCAACGATCAGGGCCTCATACTCTGCTTGGTTGTTACTGGCCTTGAAAGCAAACCGTAGGGCCTGCTCAATCAGCAACCCATCTGGTCCTTCCAAGATGACACCAACCCCACTACCTTGTTGGTTTGAGGAACCATTTACAGAAAGCACCCATCTGAAACCTGCTCCCTCTTGGTATGTGGCTGCCGAGGAGAGCTCTACCACAAAGTCAGCATAATCTGGCCCTTGATGCTAGAGCTGCCTTTTCTAAGGTGCCTGGTGTCTCACCTCCGGCCCCTACAACATCATGTTGACGAAATAGATTGGGCTCTGTACCTAATCCTGTTCTTGTAACAGGACCGAACTGATCGCCTTCTCCGTGACTGCGAAGTATAGGCAGAGCGGGGTTCCTGGTTCTGGCTTGCACAACATTGGTGGGCTGGCCAAGTACCCCTTCAGCTTCACAAACTCCTCTTCGCACTCCCGGTTCCATGCGAACCGGCTATTTCTCTTCAAGCACAGGAAGTAAGGGTGCCCCTTTTCTCCTCCTGCTGATACGAATCTGGACAGAGCGGTCATGCGCCCTGTCAACTGTTGCACCTCTTTCACTGAGGTTGGGTCCCTCATGGCTATTATTGTGACGCACCTCTCAGGGTTTGTCTCTATCCCAGGCTCAGTGAGTAGGAAACCTAAGAACTTGCCTGCCTCAACCCCGAACACGCACTTCTCTAGGTTCAGTTTCAACTTGTACTTTGCTATCGTGGTGAAAAACTCTTCCAGGTCGGCTACATGCTGCTCCTTCTACTGGGAAGTGATCACTATATTGTCCACGTATGCTTGGACATTCCGCCCTAACATGGGGGCTAGTACTCTGTCCATACCACTGGTAGGTGACACCTGCATTCTTTAGCCCGAAAGGTATTACCTTGTAGCAATAAAAAGACATCTCTGTCATAAAAGCTGTCTTGCACAAATCTTTGGGGTGCATCATGATCTGGTTGTAACCAGAGAAGGCATCTAGGAAACTAAGGAGTCTGCATTCAGAGGCGCTGTCCACCAAGGCATCAATACTGGGCAGCGGGTAGGATTCCTTCGGACAGGCCTTGTTGAGGTCCGTGATGTCCACACACATCCTCATCTTCTCACTAGCCTTCCTTACTGATCCGGTCGGTCATCGGTAGTCGATGACGTCAACAGAAGACAACCACGTGGACCACTCGTAGGGTGACACGTGGACCAGGTGACAGATAGATCAGGGTGAACGTGATCGGTTGTCAGTAACCAAGTGACCACCGACAGATCAGGCGGCAGAGAGGTCAGGGGACAGATCACCCAGAACGGTGATCGGTGGTCAGTAACCAAGTGGCCACCAACAGACCAGTTCCCAGATGAACGCCTGGGGGCAGAATGCGAGAAGCAATAGAGCACTGATCAGTCATCGGGTGCATGGTCATCGGGGTCTCGTGTTATACGCAGCTAAACTGGGACTGAGGTTCCCAGCGAGAGCGTTACGCATGGACCTCGCATGAGCACATCTCAGGGAATCGTGCACGAGAGTGGCCTGAGGGAGCTAGTAAACCGGTCAGTGATTGGTTATTCCCTCAACCCATTACGTGCGTGACACTGTGAAAGGTAAGCCGTTTACGCAGAGAGGAACGCTTGGTGAGTGTGCCTAGACCAGCCACACCTGGCGTTCTCCTGAGAGTATGCGATTTACCCAGATGGAAGAAATATGCTAAGTTACTCCGCAAGGGAATAACTTAGGCGCAAAAAGAGAAGTGCTAGAGCCCTTCAAGTAGTGAAACGTGTATGGTTAGATGTGAGTTGCATGCCTCCACGTGTCATCATCTGAGAAGGGCGCGGTCCAGACAAAGGTGCACTCCGTACCGCTAAGGGTACAGACAAGCGCAGACACGCACAGACACTCACGCTCTACTGATTCTGGAGGTACGTTGTCGCAGAAAGGCATAACAGGGTTCTGGCACATGCCAGAGGGGCATAACAGAATTCTGTTAGGCCCAGATACAGAGAGAGGCATAAAAGAGAATCAGGGTGAGATTCAGAGAGATAAAAAGAAAAAAACAGAGAGCAAGAGTTTTCACACACACTACTAGTTTTTCTCATTTGGTGGTTCTGTGATCTAACTTGATCGTCGGAGTGCAAACGGCCGCTAGAGGCGCTGTCTGTGTGTTTTGCAGGTCGCGTTTGGAGATCCTAGAGAAGGTTTTGAGAGTGATTTTGCAGATAACACAGTCGCGTAGACGAGGCAGAGAGAGCTGCGAAGCGATTCCTCCACGCTCGAGTTGTCGGCAGGATCACTTACCAATACCACGTTGGCTAGCCATTCGGGGTATTAAATCTCCCTAATGTGGCCAGCCTTCATCAGCTTCTCCGTTTATTCGCGCACGACCTGGCGCCTTTCTTCATTAAACTTTCGCCTTCTCTGGCGAACAGGTCGGATCGAGGGGTCCATGGTGAGACGGTGACACAGGAAGTCGGGGTCTATGTCAGGCATGTTGGAGGCAAACCACACGAAAGCGTCAAGGTGCCTCGCTATGACCTCAACAACCTGATCCTGCGACTCTCGGCTCAAAGATCATCCAAGTTTGAACGTCTTCCCGCCGATCTCTCTTTCTACTATGTCTCCGGCGGGTTCAGGTCGTCTTTCCCGGGCGATCTCTGCACGGGTGATCCCTTCTTCCCTTGGAGGCTGGGTTGTAACAGCGAACACCCTTCTCTTCGTCTTGAGGCTGTTTTCGTAGCACTTCTTAGCCTCTTTCTGGTCAGATTTAATGGTGATCACCGCACCCTCAAGGGAAGGCAACTTCATCTTCATATGCCTCGTGGAGGAAACTGCTCCGATCCTGTTCAAAGCTGGCCTACCTAACAGTATATTGTAGGCCGATGCAACATTAACAGCGAGATACCTGATGTTGGTAGTGCGCGAAGTCGTGCCATCCGTGAATGTCGTACTCAACTCTATGTGCCCACGAACCTCCACCTGGTCCCCTGCAAAACCATACAAACATCCGGTGTAGGGCCTTAACAGGTCCGTGGATAGTTGTAACTGGTTGAAGGTCGTTCAAAACATCACATCGGCCAAACTTCCTTGGTCCACGAGGACGCGATGCATCTTCCTTCCTGTTGTGACTAGCGAAATCACTACCGGGTCATTGTCATAGGGTATGACATCCTGGAGGTCGGCCTTGGTGAAGACAAGGTCGACATTGGGGGTCTGGTCTACCTTTTGTACCTTCACCACCATTACACTTCGTGTGTACTTCTTTCACTGGAAGGCAGTGCATAGGCACCTCGTGCCCCTGATCTGCCCCTACAGCTACTAACGCCTGATCGTTCTGCGACTCTTGAAGATAATCCTTTAAGAAACCGCTCTTAACCAGCTAAACTAGTTGGTGTGCCAGGGCCAAGCAATTGCGTATGTAGTGCCCATTTGCTTGGTGAAACTCACACCAAGCGTTTTTGTTGGGCCCCATCTTCCTGTCGGTCTTTGCTGGCACCTTCAGCCTCGCCGCTATGTTCGGGGTAGTGATCAACTCCTTGAGTTCCACTCGAAAATTATGCCTCGGGGTGGGTCCCTTCGCATGCGGGTCTCCGCCTGGGTCCACTTGTAGGGTTTTCCGGCCCCCTTTTTCTCGTGGTTGCCTCGTGCACCCTCATAGGTTGAGGTCGTGCCGCCGCTTGAGGTCGGACAGGACCGACAAGACCTTGTTTTTGTGTTACTCGACGCCTAATCTCAGTGAACCTCTTCGGGTAGAACCTTAGAAGCGATTCACTGAAAGGTCCAGGCACCATTCCCTTGACAAAGGCATGCACCATCATGGCCTCATCAGTGGGTTTCAACCTTACCACTTGGACCCCAAACTTGTTCAGGTAGTCCTTCATGGACTCCCCCTAGTATTGTTTAATGTCGAAGACATCGTAAGAAAGTCGGGTGGGGGCCTTGTTAACAAGGTACTGCTCCCTGAACAGCGTTGTAAATTGGTCAAAGGTGGTGATGTGTCTATCGGGAAGGCTAACGAACCATTCCAACGTCGTGCCTGCCAACGTGCTCATGAGAAACTTGTAGTAAACAGAGTCAAATCCTCTTGTAAGCATCATCTGGGTGTGGAACACCGTGAGATGGGCCTCTGGGTCCTCTACTCCTGTGAAGGAGACTTTCGGGCCTAAAGAGGTCATTGGTAACGCCGTATCCATGATCGCTTGTGAAAACGACATGGGGTGTGCCCTAAGTGGTACAGGTGGGGCACGTTTGTCCGTCGCGCGCTCCCCTACTTGTTGTAAATCCCTGCGCATTTCCTCATTGGCCCTACGCAGTTCCGCGTTGTCTGCTCGTGACGCAACAATTTCATCCCTGGACACTACCACTTCTGCTTGGAGGGCTCGCATTGTGTCCAAGATTTGCTGTGTGGTAAAGTTGTCCCCTCCGGGGGGCACAACTCCTGCGGATCCAACAATTCCTTACCTCGTACTCCTCATATTTATGGTAAAGACTCCTAATGTGATTGCGAGTGGGACCTTTCTTTAACGGCCCCATGGTGGGCGCCAAATGTTCCTGTCGGTTGACTCGCTTCGCCGATTGACTCCAACATCTGCTTTGGCCCTTCAATCTTGCCTGAGAATCGTACCTTCTTGATCAAGAAACCTCTCACCTGCAAAGACAAAGGGGCGCCCTAGCGGCCGTTTGCACTCCGCGCTCAAGTCCGTATTAGGGCAAAGAAACATCAAGTGTGTCTATTAGCTTCAGTCTTAGAAACTGTGTACCTTGCTAGGGTTCCTAGGACCCTTTATATAGGCTGAAACTAGGATTTACCTTTGTGTTGTTACCCTTGTCTAGGGTTCCTTGGGGAACGTCCTTGCGCCGCTATTTACAAAATCTTAGCGTATCTGGCACATGGAACTTCCCTTAACTGGAGTGCAACGAATAACTGAGTGGCCGCTTGGGTACCAACTTGTGCACCTAATCTCTAGCGCCATCTGCTTCGTGGGTGCCCTAAGTATTCACGTGTCATGCATGCAACTTCCCTAGAAACCCTAACCTTGATGGGCCTTAACACCTCCCAGGATTATTCACTCGTGTCGCGCCTTCATGCGCTATACACACCACGTGCATGGATCCTTCGTGACTTAGGCTTCCAACATATCTCATGTCTTAATTGTTAACTTAGTATAACTCTAGGGCCAACCTCACATGGCCCTCTATAGCGTTCAGATCACCAATGTCCGATCTTCTCACTCTGCTGGCGAGGTCTGATATCGATCTCCAACATCAGGGTCTATGATACTATTGTCCAAAATCTAACCAATCCCCTGGTAAGTGCGTCTGGGGCCCACCTTACGTAGCCCCCTTCCATTACCAAGCATCGGTGTACGATGTTTGAGATCAGTCCCTGAGTCGATGACCGAGGATTGGTCAAGACAGCTTGAGAAGGGAAATCCAAGATATGGTAAAATTATATGCGTACTCATCTTTAGAAAATTTCAAAGCATACCTCTTCCAAAAATTCTCAAAATGATGATGGTTACTACCAATCATCTTGGAAAAATAAAAACAAGTTTTCTTCTAAGACTTCTCCCTCCAATTTTGTAAAGGAGTCCACTTACGACCCTCGGGATTCTAAACCCTTCACTACAACACCTAAGTCCCCTACCAAAACCTCAAGTAAAAAGTGTTTTAAATATTTAGATTTTGGGCAAATAGCGACCGATTGTCCAACAAAATGAACCATGATGGTTAGGGGGGGGGGAGTAGTAAGTGAATATGGTGATCTTTCTTCTAAGTCTAACTCCCCTTCACCTTCAAAAATCTCTAGTGATACTGAATGTGAGATACCTTGTGAAGGTCACTTATTGGTAATATGTGGCAAGTACAAAAGTAGTGGAGAAGCTTGGCTTACCCACTATCTCTCATACAAAGCCCTATAAACTACAATGGCTTAGTGCCGAAGGAGAAATCATGGTTAATAAACAAGTTCTCATAACTTTTGCTATAAGAAAGTATAAAGATAAGGTTTTATGTGATGTTGTCTCAATGGAAGCAACACATATTCTTTTGGGAAGGTCATGACAATATGATAAACAAGTTCTACATGATGGCCTAACCAACAAAATGACTTTTACCTTCCAAGGGCACAAGGTTTACTTAAAACCTCTCTCTCCCAAAGAGGTTCATGAGGACCACCTAAAAATGAAAATAAAAAGTGAAAATGAAAAATAGAAAGAAAGAAAAGATAAACCGAGTCACACCATATCATCTTCCACCACTGAATCAATCATTGGGGGGGAGGGGGGGGAGTAGTAAGTGAACATGGTGATCTTTCTTCTAAGTCTAACTCCCCTTCCCCTTCAAAAATCCCTAGTGATAATGAATGTGAGATACCTTGTGAAAGTGACTTATTGGTAATATGTGGCAAGTACAAAAGTAGTGGAGAAGCTTGGCTTACCAATTATCTCTCATACAAAGCCCTAGAAACTACAATGGCTTAGTGTCGAAGGAGAAATCATGGTTAATAAACAAGTTCTCATAAATTTTGCTATAAGAAAGTATAAAGATAAGGTTTTATGTGATGTTGTGTCAATGGAAGCAACACATATTCTTTTGGGAAGGCCATGGCAGTATGATAGACAAGTTCTACATGATGGCCTAACCAACAAAATGACTTTTACCTTCCAAGGGCACAAGGTTATCTTAAAACCTCTCTCTCCCAAAGAGGTTCATGAGGACCAACTAAAAATGAAAATAAAAAGAGAAAATGAAAAAGAGAAAGAAAGGAAAGATAAACCGAGTCACACCATATCATCTTCCACCACTGAATCAATCATTGGGGGGGAGGGGGGGAGTAGTAAGTGAACATGGTGATCTTTCTTCTAAGTCTAACTCCCCTTCCCCTTCAAAAATCCCTAGTGATAATGAATGTGAGATACCTTGTGAAGGTGACTTATTGGTAATATGTGGCAAGTACAAAAGTAGTGGAGAAGTTTGGCTTACCCACTATCTCTTATACAAAGCCCTATAAACTACAATGGCTCAGTGAAGGAGAAATCATGGTTAATAAACATGTTCTCATAACTTTTGCTATAAGAAAGTATAAAGATAAGGTTTTATGTGATGTTATGTCAAAGGAAGCAACACATATTCTTTTGGGAAGGCCATGACAATATGATAAACAAGTTCTACATGATGGCCTAACCAACAAAATGACTTTTACCTTCCAAGGGCACAAGGTTATCTTAAAACCTCTCTCTCCCAAAGAGGTTCATGAGGACCAACTAAAAATGAAAATAAAAAGAGAAAATGAAAAAGAGAAAGAAAGAAAAGATAAACCGAGTCACACCATATCATCTTCCACCACTGAATCAATCATTGTATTTTGCCAGTATATATTAAAAAAACATATTTCACCCTAAATTATTTTAAGCCAACATCACTTATTTTTAATCTTAAATCAACTATGAGGAATAACATTTAGATAATTCTATAAAATATTTAAATTTAAATATAATTTTAATCCCTATAAAATGAGTGATGTTTTTTTTTATTTTAGTCGCTATAATTTTTTTCTAAATTTTCATTTCCTTGTTAATTGAAATTATTATTTTTAGTTCTTATGAAATATATGAATTTTAGTTTATTTTTTATAAATAAAATTCGTTGTTTTTCTTACAAAATTTAAAATGATTATTTTTTTATCATTAACATTTATGTTAGATAAATAAGTAACATATATTTTGTTGTTTTTAAAGAGGCTAGTAACTGAAATTATATCACAGTACTTTTAAAGAGTGATACATAATATTAGAGATAAAAGAAATCAATTTTAGAGATACTAAAATTAAAGAGTTTATTTTACAAGGATCAAAATAAAATAATAAAAAAACTTGCTCATTTATAGGGATTAAAATCATATTGTAGTTTTGGGTTTTGTTCAAATGTTATCACAATAAAGAATTGAAAATGAATAAAAAATCATTAAAACATATACTTTGACAAAAAATATTTAAGCGGTTACAAATTTAATTGATATTTCACTTTATTGATATTTTAAAACATATGTCTAACATTTTTTATTTTCTAACAGAAAACAAAATTTAAATGATAAACCAATTATTACAAAATATATTTAAATAGTTATTATCAATTAATATTTTGATTCTAGGTTACGAGTAGAAAAATAACGAATAAGGAACGAGCTAATTTAAGAATAATACATGTTAGCATGGTTTTAACCTATCAGATATAACATAATACCTTTGAAAAATAATTAAGCTAATGAAACATGTGCTGGTTATTGGTCGCTTCTCGATAGCAATTTTGAGACTGCTCGACTCTAGAGTGGGGAAACAACTCGATTGTTGGGTTTGGATGAAACTTGCATAAATGGTATTTTCAAGGATGGACCCAAGGCACGCAGGAGGGTCGTTATGTAAATAAATCAATATACGTGTGCTTATAAATATATTTGGAGTGATGAATATAATATTTATTATTATTGTGTATATTTGTTATTATTACAGATATTTATTATCATCGTATATTTGATATTATTATACTTGTTATTATTACGTGGTAATATTTTTTTTTTGTTGCATGCTTGTTGCACGTGGCTAGTTGCTAGTAACCCTAAGAAGATGGGGAGATGCATTGATAACAAGTGGGCTTGCGGATAGCACTGGAAGAATGTTAGTGTCCGTGGCATGCGGTTTTCTGCAAAAAATAAAAGTTAATATGATTATTTTGAGTTAAGATTTGCTTATCTACAGGGAAAGTAGTTGCATTTTGCGTGTGCGGTGATAAAAGGCGATGAAGTCTCCTTGTAAAGGTACATTGTTTTTGCACACTAGATTGAAAACTGTTTACTTTTGGTGAACCCTAGCTGACTTGATCGTCGGAGTGTAATCAACAGGTAGGGCGCCCTCTGTCCCAACAGAGCCTTATTCTAGCATCAAGAAGGAAACCTGGGTCCGCTTCCAGAAGAGGCATTTCCAGGAGGAGGCGTTCAATCTAGTCAATCGGCAGGAGAGTAAACCGGCAAGAACATTTGGCGCCCATCGTGGGGCCCGCTAAAACTTGATCCCAAAACATTCTGGTTCAAGTTTGCAGACGAAGATGAGGAATACGTTGCAAGTACCATCGTGACAATAAGGAGGTGAGGCTTCTACACTGTAGCAGCTTATGGAGACCATTAGGAATCTCTAAGAGGCCAACGAACAGTCCAGACAGGAGCAAGAAAGAGTATGAGAAGAGTTACGCAAAAGCAATGAAGATTTGCGTAGAGACCAACAACAGCGAGATCGGCATATCCCGAGAGGGCGAGATTCAAACCCGCCTGAGAGAGACTACCCCAAGCCTTTCTCACGGGCTATCACGGACGAGCCAGTACTCGCAGATTACGTGACACCTAAGATCACTTTCACCAGAGTAGAAGACCCTGAAAGTCATCTTACTACGTTTAATGTCCAAATGATCATCTCGAGTGGGTCAGACGCAGTGAGGTGCAAGATGTTCATGGGCACTTTCGCGGGTACGATGATACAGTGGTTCAATGGACTCCCAAACGACCATATTACCTCTTTTACACAGTTTGCTAGACTGTTCCGAGAGTAGTTTTATGCCAACCGGGTTAAACCCCCAGTCCTATATGACCTCCTCAATGTGCGCCAGAGGAAAGGGGAGACGTTGAAGGATTATCTGAACCAATTTTGGGCTCTCACTATGAGACTCCGAACTCATGATGAGAACGTCATGGTGTCCGCCTTTGAGCAAGGAGTCGCTCCAGGACCGTGTTGCGATTCCCTCATCAGAAATCCGGCAGAGGCTTTCTCTGAAATCAGACGAAGGGCAGTAGCCCACATTAATGTTGAAGAAGCAGTGGTGGCTAGCAACAATGCTTCACATTCTCGGCTGGCTAAGCCGAGGGAGGCTAGCAAAGCTTCCCGGCCTTTGAGCGTTAATAAGGCCTCAACCGGGAGGAAGGCAGAAGTCAAACATGCCCCTTACAGGAAGGGTGAGCTCAAGGCAATAGGCAAAGAAGAGGACTCAGTCCCAAGTTCCGCATATCGTACAAGGAATCGATAAGCATATCTATAGTGGCCAAAAAGTTGAGGTTGCCCCAAAAACATGGTGATATTTCTTCTAAGTCTAACTCCCCTTCCCCTTCAAAAATCCCTAGTGATAGTGAATGTGAGATACCTTGTGAAGGTGACTTATTGGTAATATGTGGCAAGTACAAAAGTAGTGGAGAAGTTTGGATTACCCACTATCTCTCATACAAAGCCCTATGAACTACAATGGCTCAGTGTCGAAGGAGAAATCATGGTTAATAAACAAGTTCTCATAACTTTTGCTATAAGAAAGTATATAGATATGACTTTATGTGATGTTGTGTCAATCGAAGCAACACATATTCTTTTGGGAAGGTCATGACAATATGATAAACAAGTTCTACATGATGGCCTAACCAACAAAATGACTTTTACCTTCCAAGGGCACAAGATTATCTTATAACCTCTCTCTCCCAAAGAGGTTCATGAGGACCAACTAAAAATGAAAATAAAAAGAGAAAATGAAAAATAGAAAGAAAGAAAAGATAAACCGAGTCACACCATATCATCTTCCACCACTGAATCAATCATTGGGGGGGAGGGAGGGGGGAGTAGTAAGTGAACGTGGTGATCTCTCTTCTAAGTCTAATTCCCCTTCCCCTTCAAAAATCCCTAGTGATAATGAATGTGAGAGACCTTGTGAAAGTGACTTATTGGTAATATGTGGCAAGTACAAAAGTAGTGGAGAAGCTTGGCTTACCCATTATCTCTCATACAAAGCCCTAGAAACTACAATGGCTTAGTGTCGAAGGAGAAATCATGGTTAATAAACAAGTTCTCATAAATTTTGCTATAAGAAAGTATAAAGATAAGGTTTTATATGATGTTGTGTCAATGGAAGCAACACATATTCTTTTGGGAAGGCCATCGCAATATGATAGACAAGTTCTACATGATGGCCTAACCAACAAAATGACTTTTACCTTCCAAGGGCACAGGGTTATCTTAAAACCTCTCTCTCCCAAAGAGGTTCATGAGGACCAACTAAAAATGAAAATAAAAAGAGAAAATGAAAAAGAGAAAGAAAGAAAAGATAAACCGAGTCACACCACATCATCTTCCACCACTGAATCAATCATTGAGGGGGAGGGGGGGGGCGAAGTAGTAAGTGAACATGGTGATCTTTCTTCTAAGTCTAACTCCCCTTCCCCTTCAAAAATCCCTAGTGATAATGAATGTGAGATACCTTGTGAAGGTGACTTATTGGTAATATGTGGCAAGTACAAAAGTAGTGGAGAAGTTTGGCTTACCCACTATCTCTCATACAAAGCCCTATGAACTACAATGGCTCAGTGTCGAAGGAGAAATCATGGTTAATAAACAAGTTCTCATAACTTTTGCTATAAGAAAGTATATAGATATGACTTTATGTGATGTTGTGTCAATGGAAGCAACACATATTCTTTTGCGAAGGTCATGACAATATGATAAACAAGTTCTACATGATGGCCTAACCAACAAAATGACTTTTACCTTCCAAGGGCACAAGGTTTTCTTAAAACCTCTCTCTCCCAAAGAGGTTCATGAGGACCACCTAAAAATGAAAATAAAAAGTGAAAATGAAAAATAGAAAGAAAGAAAAGATAAACCGAGTCACACCATATCATCTTCCACCACTGAATCAATCATTGGGGGGGAGGGAGGGAGGAGTAGTAAGTGAACATGGTGATCTTTCTTCTAAGTCTAATTCCCCTTCCCCTTCAAAAATCCCTAGTGATAATGAATGTGAGAGACCTTGTGAAAGTGACTTATTGGTAATATGTGGCAAGTACAAAAGTAGTGGAGAAGCTTGGTTTACCCACTATCTCTCATACAAAGCCCTAGAAACTACAATGGCTTAGTGTCGAAGGAGAAATCATGGTTAATAAACAAGTTCTCATAACTTTTGCTATAAGAAAGTATAAAGATAAGGTTTTATGTGATGTTGTGTCAATGGAAGCGACACATATTCTTTTGGGAAGGCCATGACAATATGATAAACAAGTTCTACATGATGGCCTAACCAACAAAATGACTTTTACCTTCCAAGGGCACAAGGTTATCTTAAAACCTCTCTCTCCCAAAGAGGTTCATGAGGACCAACTAAAAATGAAAATAAAAAGAGAAAATGAAAAAGAGAAAGAAAGAAAAGATAAACCGAATCACACCATATCATCTTCCACCACTGAATCAATCATTGTATTTTGCTAGTATATATTAAAAAAAACATATTTCACCCTAAATTATTTTAAGCCAACATCACTTATTTTTAATCTTAAATCAACTATGAGGAATAACATTTAGATAATTCTATAAAATATTTAAATTTAAATATAATTTTAATCCCTATAAAATGAGTGATGTTTTTTTTATTTTAGTCGCTATAATTTTTTGCTAAATTTTCATTCCCTTGTTAATTGAAATTATTATTTTTAGTTCTTATGAAATATATGAATTTTAGTTTATTTTTTATAAATAAAATTCGTTGTTTTTCTTACAAAATTTAAAATGATTATTTTTTTATCATTAACATTTATGTTAGATAAATAAGTAACATATATTTTGTTGTTTTTAAAGAGGCTAGTAACTGAAATTATATCACAGTACTTTTAAAGAGTGATACATAATATTAGAGATAAAAGAAATCAATTTTAGAGATACTAAAATTAAAGAGTTTATTTTACAAGGATCAAAATAAAATAATAAAAAAAACTTGCTCATTTATAGGGATTAAAATCATATTTTAGTTTTGGGTTTTGTTCAAATGTTATCACAATAAAGAATTGAAAATGAATAAAAAATCATTAAAACATATACTTTGACAAAAAATATTTAAGCGGTTACAAATTTAATTGATATTTCACTTTATTGATATTTTAAAACATATGTCTAACATTTTTTATTTTCTAACAGAAAACAAAATTTAAATGATAAACCAATTATTACAAAATATATTTAAATAGTTATTATCAATTAATATTTTGATTCTAGGTTACGAGTAGAAAAATAACGAATAAGGAACGAGCTAATTTAAGAATAATACATGTTAGCATGGTTTTAACCTATCAGATATAACATAATACCTTTGAAAAATAATTAAGCTAATGAAACATGTGCTGGTTATTGGTCGCTTCTCCATAGCAATTTTGAGACTGCTCGACTCTAGAGTGGGGAAACAACTTGATTGTTGGGTTTGGATGAAACTTGCATAAATGGTATTTTTCAAGGATGGACCCAAGGCACGCAGAGGGTCGTTATGTAAATAAATCAATATACGTGTTCTTATAAATATATTATAAATATATTTGGAGTGATGAATATAATATTTATTATTATTGTGTATATTTGTTATTATTACAGATATTTATTATCATCGTATATTTGATATTATTATACTTGTTATTATTACGTGGTAATATTTTTTTTTTTTTGCATGCTTGTTGCACGTGGCTAGTTGCTAGTAACCCTAAGAAGATGGGGAGATGCATTGATAACTAGTGGTCTTGCGGATAGCACTGGAAGAATGTTAGTGTCCGTGGCATGCGGTTTTCTGCTAAAAATAAAAGTTAATATGATTATTTTGAGTTAAGATTTGCTTATCTACAGGGAAAGTAGTTGCATTTTGCGTGTGCGGTGATAAAAGGCGATGAAGTCTCCTTGTAAAGGTACGTTGTTTTTGCACACTAGACTGAAAACTGTTTACTTTTGGTGAACCCTAGCTGACTTGATCGTCGGAGTGTAATCAACAGGTAGGGCGCCCTCTATCCCAACAGAGCCTTATTCTAGCATCAAGAAGGAAACCTGGGTCCGCTTCCAGAAGAGGCATTTCCAGGAGGAGGCGTTCAATCTAGTCAATCGGCAGGAGAGTAAACCGGCAAGAACATTTGGCGCCCATCGTGGGGCCCGCTAAAACTTGATCCCAAAACATTCTGGTTCAAGTTTGCAGACGAAGATGAGGAATACGTTGCAAGTACCATCGTGACAAGAAGGAGGTGAGGCTTCTACACTATAGCAGCTTATGGAGACCATTAGGAATCTCTATGAGACCAACGAACAGTCGAGACAGGAGCAAGAAAGAGTATGAGAAGAGTTACGCAAAAGCAATGAAGATTTGCATAGGGACCAACAACAGCGAGATCGGCATATCCCGAGAGGGCGAGATTCAAACCCGCCTGAGAGAGACTACCCCAAGCCTTTCTCACGGGCTATCACGGACGAGCCAGTACTCGCAGATTACGTGACACCTATGATCACTTTCACAAGAGTAGAAGACCCTGAAAGTCATCTTACTACGTTTAATGTCCAAATGATCATCTCGAGTGAGTCAGAAGCAGTGAGGTGCAAGATGTTCATGGGCACTTTCGCGGGTACGATGATACAGTGGTTCAATGGACTCCCAGACGACCATATTACCTCTTTTACACAGTTTGCTAGACTGTTCCGAGAGTAGTTTTATGCCAACCGGGTTAAACCCCCAGTCCTATATGACCTCCTCAATGTGCGCCAGAGGAAAGGGGAGACGTTGAAGGATTATTTGAACCGATTTTGGGCTCTCACTATGAGACTCCGAACTCATGATGAGAACGTCATGGTGTCCGCCTTTGAGCAAGGAGTCGCTCCAGGACCGTGTTGCGATTCCCTCATCACAAATCCGGTAGAGGCTTTCTCTGAAATCAGACGAAGGGCAGTAGCCCACATTAATGTTGAAGAAGTAGTGGTGGCTAGAAACAATGGTTCACATTCTCGGCTGGCTAAGCCGAAGGAGGCTAGCAAAGCTTCCTGGCCTTTGAGGGTTAATAAGGCCTCAGCCGGGAGGAAGGCAGAAGTGAAACATGCCCCTTACAGGAAGGGTGAGCTCAAGGCAATAGGCAAAGAAGAGGACTCAGTCCCAAGTTCCGCATATCGTACAAGGAATCGATAAGCATATCTATATGGGCCAAAAAGTTGAGGTTCCCCCAAAAGGCTTATAGAAATTTGGGGGGAAGAAAGGATATTTGGTGTGAATTCCACAGGGGGTTCGGGCACGATATTGAGCGGTGTATGGCCCTGGGCTACCAGTTGGTCGAGCTGTTGAAAAAAGGTTTCTTAAAGGAATACCTTGAAGCCTATCAAAGTGATCCACAGGGGGAATTTGTCCTACGCGACCAGGTGCACGAGGTCCCAATGCACGCCGAGTTAAATACGATCTCGAGCGGGTTTTATGGGGGAGACAGTACAATCATCAAGATGATACGCTAGAGCTAGATCTCTACTTCACGAAGGCTGACTTGGTAGGTAAAGTCCCTCACAACGAGGACCCGATAGTGATATCCGTTGTTATGGTGGGGAGAAAGGTGCATCTGGTTCTCATTGACCAGGGAAGCTCGACAGATGTGCTGTTTTGGTCCACGTTTGTCAATCTATGGTTGGTTTCGTAGGGGACCAAGTGGAGGTTCGGGGCTATATCGATTTGAGGACGACCTTCTGAGATGAGGAAGCAGCCAAAACTATCGTCATCAGATATGTTGTGGTTTACACTCCCTCTGCTTATAACCTGTTGTTACGAAGGCCCTCGTTGAACAGGTTAGGAGCGGTGGCTTCTACGAAACACATGAAAATGAAGCTACCATCCCTCGAGGGAAAGGTGATTACGATAAAGTCCAACCAGAAGGTTGCTCGAAAGTGTTATGAGTAGCCTGAAGAATAGAACGAGTTTTAATTTTGCCACCATTTCTCATGAGGGAAAGGTGACCGAGGTCCTAGAACTTGAGATAGACCATAAACAACGACCGGGACCAGTTGGTAATGTTCAGAAACGATAAATTGAAGGAAATTTGTTCAAGCTCGGTGCCTCGTTAGGTCGGGAGTTGCAAAACCAAATAGTTGGGGTGATAGCCAAGCACCTGGACGTGTTCGCATGGTCCTCCGCTGACATGCCTGGGATAGACCTTGACTTCCTATGTCACAGATTCACTATGGATAGCAGGGTTCGACCGGTAGTGCAAAGGAAGAGGAAATTTAATGAAGAGAGACGCCTAATTATTAAGACGGAGACTCAGAAGTTGTTCAATGCCGACCATATCCGAGAGATCCAGTACCCTGAATGGTTAGCAAACGTGGTGCTAGTTCAGAAGGCCAACGACAAATGAAGGATGTGCTTCGACTTCACGGACCTGAACAAAGCATGTCCGAAAGACTTTTACCCACTCCCGAGCATCGATTCCTTGGTAAGCAGTGCCTCGGGTTGCCAACTACTGAGTTTCTTGGATGCCTTATCGGGGTACAATCAGATCCGGATGCAGCCAAATGATGAGAACAAGACTGCTTTCATGATAGATCTCGCTAGCTATTGCTACAAGGTCATGCCCTTTGGCCTAAAAAATGCTGACGCTACTTACCTGCGATTGATGGACAGGATTCTCGCCCCCTTGCTCAGGCGAAATGTGCAGGCGTACGTAGACGGCATGGTCGTTACCTCCAAGGAGAAAGAGCAGCATGTGACGGATCTTGAGGAGCTCTTCGCGACCATAGCCAAGTATAACCTGAACTTAAACCCTGAAAAATGTGTGTTCGGGGTGGAGGCAGGGAAGTTCCTTGGATTTATGTTAACCGAGAGAGGCATAGAAGCTAACCCTAACAAGTGTGCCGCCATCATCGAAATGAGGAGCCTTGCCACCGTCAAAGAAGTCCAACAGCTGACTGGACAGATGGCAACTCTCTCTCGTTTCCTATCAACCAGTGGAGACAAGGGTTATCCATATTTCCAATGCCTAAAGAAGAACAATCACTTTGTGTGGACTTCCGAGTGTGAGGAAGCTTTCGTCCCGTTGAAGGAGTATTTAGCCAGCCCTTCCTTTCTCGGTAATCCAATGGAGGGTGTTCCTCTCCGCCTGTATTTTTCTATCACATACCGGGCGATTAGCTCAGTGATAGTGCAGGACCAGGACTAGGTTCAAAAGCCAATTTACTTCATCAGCAAGGTGCTACAGGGGCTTGAGGAACGTTACCAAGCGATTGAGAAAGTTGCACTAGCGGTAGTATTCACAGCTAGGAGATTACGCACTATTTTCACAGTTTCACTGTGATAGTGATGACTAACCTACCCATCCATAAGGTTTTATAGAAGCCTGACATAGCAGGGCGCATTGATGGGTTGTTACCAAATGATGGGTTGTTCTTCTTGGAGATTTGAAAGGGTGGCGGAAGCAAATGGATGTGATGGATCAAGGAGGGCTCATATAGAGCTATGGGTTCCTTGTAGGTGCATGAAAGGTATGGAGAGTGATTGGTTGGGCCATATCACTTGGAGAAAGGTGGAGGTGAAGATCAAAGTGTTTAACCTAGAGAGACTAGACAAGGGAGTAGAAGCTTGCAATATTTGGCAGCAATTTACTCATAAAATTGATCTTATTAAAACATGAGCCAAGCACCCCATTATAAAGGTTCAAGTGCCTTGGAGAACAAGGAGCAAGGGTAGGAAGGGGAATACACAAAAGAGCGGCTGCTAGGGTTTTGACTAAAGTCAATGTCGCACCCTAGGAACAAAGTTCTAGAAGCTAGGTTAACTTCTTACCCTAAAAGGCTTTACTCAAGCTACAATGATAAGCACACCCCCCCCCCCATTATGCTAAAGGAACCCTATTCTACTGAAATTACAAATAAAGAAACTAGCTCTCATGGCTTGGGCTTTACTTCTTGTGGTCCTCTTTGAACATATAAAGAAACATTTCTCTGCCATCAGTAGTATAAAGATGAGGTCTATGAGCAAGCATATGCTAAGTCTGAGGCGCTGAAAAGAAGGGTTGAGTTGAAATAAAAAACCAAGGTCAGACCTAAGCAGTTCTAGGTGGCCGATTTGGTAATGCGAAAAGCTCATCCTTATAAGTTGGAAAATAAGTTGCCTCCAAGGTGGACAAGATCGTTTCGCGTGGTTGAAGTGCTCGGAAACGGCGCGTACAAGTTAGAAACCTTGGAGGGAGGACCTATTCCTCGGACATGGAACGTTGTAACCTCAAGTTTTATTTCAGTTAATTCATCTAATATTTGTTGTTGAACAATACAATGTTAAAGGGTGATGCTCTTTTTCCCTAGAAAAGGATTTTTTAACGAGATCACCTAATAAAAAAGTTGGTTATGATGCACTGTTGCTTTATTTTGTCTTTGTCGTTTGATTGTGATGCATGGTGCGACGACCTTTCTCGGAGAAGTTCTCTGAGAAAATGGTCGTGTGAGCGATTAATTACCATTGGCAGATAAATCGACCTTCCTCGTGAAGTCGAACAGCGGGTAAAGTTGCATAGATGCCTCATCCAGACCAACACAAAATAAGTCGGGCTAACTCGGTGTGAAAGTGATCACTCGGGTCTAGGCGCTTTGTGGGATGAGTAAAGTTGCACCAATAAATCACTTGACCCAGTATAGGGTAAGTCAGGCTAGCTCGGTGTGAAAGTAATCACCCAAGTCTAGGCGCTCTGTGGGGTAAGTGAAGTTACATATAAAGGCCATCCAGTTGGCACATGGTGAGTTAAGCTAGCTCGGCGTGTGAGAAACACTCGATTATAGACGCTGTGTGGGATGAGCCAGTTGCGCAGGTAAATTGTCTAATTGGTGTAGGAAAACTCAGGTGTTGCCAGTCACCTGAGTACAAGCGCTCTATGAGAATGGTTTTTTCAGTTGCATAGCTCAGTCGTCCGAGCATGCGCCATGCACGACGGTACCTGTTGGATTCGAGGTAAGATACCTTTGAACACACCACTTTAAGCGCTAGCCTATAAAGGCTATGGTGAATGGTCCAACAACAGGTTAGTTTCGTTAAACTTTGATTATATTTATTATCCCATGGTGGGAAGAGTTAGCACCAAAGACGAGTTGGTTGATTGATATACTTAGACGTGTACGCATTATCATGAGCTACTTGAACTAGTCGAGGTTAATCATAGCATGCATGTGCAAAGATTTAAGGCATTATTATACGACAAATGATTGCGGTAAACTAAGGCAGGTTAATAATAAAAATAAAATACAAAAGTGCCAATAAGTGCATAATTACATTATGTTTAATTTTCTACAATTTATCTGTCTACGACCCTTTTTCTTGGTCCCAGTTGAGATAAGTCCAAGCTCGGATGGAGGCTGGAGGCTTACTCGACAACAACCTCAAATTCCACCAAGAGGGCTTGGGTAGCTTCACCTTTGTAGACCTCGACCTCGTCGGCAAAGAACTTGTCCTTCTGGACAAGCTCTTGTTGCAAGTTGGACATTCGGTCGTTCTGCTCTGTTTTAGTTTGAGTTCATGCTTGTATTCTAGACCTATACAAGTTCCATATACATCATTTTCCATTATGTCTTTGCTAGTTCATAATTCTGTTTTTCATTCCTATTAGGATTCCTCTATTTTTCTGAAAAGTGCTTACTGTTTTTCCTTATTGCAATTGATTTACTCACTGGAAAATTATGAAATTCTGGATTTCTGTTATTCAAAGTGTTATAAAAGCATAGAAAAAAGAAGTACTCAAAAATTCAAAGTACACAAAAAATGATAAATAAAATACTAAAAGTGTACAATTCTGCCGAAAAAAATACAGTAATCTAGCAGCGATTTTAAAAAATTTATCTCAATTAATTGGCTTACTGTTTTTAAGTGATTCCAGTGGCATTATTGAGTTAACATCTTGAAGTTTCTGTGGTTTAAATTTCATAATCCAGTTCGCTCTATATCATTCCAGTTAAATCAGTGAACATCAAGCACAGTTTGCATAAAAAAAATATTTTTCCAGTAGCTTTTTTTTGTTTTCTTCATCTACTCTTGTGCTTTTCTTTAAGTATTCTTTTGAGTGCCTAATTTTTCATTGAGTTCCTTATTTTCTTGCTTGTCTTTTGTTCATTAATCTTTGAAGTTTGTCAAGCATCTAGTATTCCTTTTGTTCTAGCCTTTCTTTGCTTATACTTTTTCTTGTTTGTCTTTATTGCTTCTTTGGTTTTGTTGTGGTTGGCTTTGAGATTGGTGTGCCTTGCTTTGACATCTTTCATTTGAGGATTCCAAGACCTCAAGATCAGTTTGGTGCAAGGACATTCTTTCTTTGAGAGTGACCTCTTTTTTCTGGCCAAATTCACTTCGGCAATTTGGTTGCCAAACTCACTGTTTTTGCTAATTTTGTTTCTTGACTTGTTTGCTGTTTTTGTTTGCAAATAGCCGGATTTTCAAGTGATGCATCCTACAAGCAGCATTCTCCTTCCAAAGCTTCGGTCCTTGGTGAATTGCATGAAGCTCAACGCACCATTAGGCGTTTGGAAGAGAAATTTCAAAAGATGGAGGTGCAACATGCTAGGCCATCTCACTCTATCAATGATGGGCATCATTCACATAGACCTTCATCAAGAGGTTCTTCAAATGCCTTAGGCCGTGAAGAGGAACATAGAAGAAGGAAGCATCACCATCATTCTCATGAAGAGAGCTATAACCGTGACCAAAGATATCACCAAGTGTTCAACATTTCTTGTGGACAAGTCCCTAGTTTTAATGGTGATAGTGATCCTAATGTGTATTTAGATTGGGAGGCTAAGGTTGACCATTATTTTCATGTGTATAAGGTCCAAGATGACGATAAACTTAGGGTAGTTTCTTCATCCTTTTTGGGCTATGCCAAAGAATGGTGGCATAAAATTGTAATGGACATTATATATCGCAAGAAACCTCCTGTGGTTTCTTGGAATGCTTTGAAAGAGCGTATGCGCGCGAGGTTTGTTCCTCCTTCTAGGAAGGAACACTTGTTGAAGTTCCAAAGGGTTCCTCAAGGACATAGGATGGTAGATGAATACTTTAAAGATTTTGAAACAACTTTGACTAAAATGAATATACATGCTAATGAAGAGTCAAAGATAAAATGGTTTGTACGTGGTTTGAGAAGAGATATTAGAGAATTTGTAGAATTAAATGAGTACTCTTCTTTAAAGAAAGTGTTTCGCAAAGCCATCAAGGTGGAATCCTATCTTTTGAAAACAACTTTCAAAAATACTCATGATGATGATTTCTACAACTCTTCTAGGAAGGATGCCAACAAAATTTCTACTCAAAATTCTCCTTCCAATTTTTCTAAACAAACCTTGTTTCCAAAAAAAGTTTCTACTACAAATCCTTCTACTCCTAAGTCACCTACCAAAACTTCAAATATCAAATGTTTTAAATGTTTAGGTTTTGGGCACATAGCTCTTCATTGTCCACAAAAGCAAATCTTAAAGCTAAACAAGGTAAAACAAGACCTCACTCACCCACCTACCACAAGTAAAAATGAAAAAGACAAAGAAGGCCAAGTTGACATGGGTCTTATACTTTCACATCCAAGGTGTTTTCCTTCCTTATCTTTTTTCATTTCCAAAGGTTCTTACTTCACCACCATCTTGGTTAAAAAAATGTTAGGGATGATTTTTTCATACCTCCTAATGGTTGTCACCATTTAAGAGGACTTTTTCCAAAAGATATCATCATTCCTAAACAACATTTTCCAACTTGGTCGTTTTATAGCACCTCATTTTCTGAAATCCCATTGTTTCCAAATGCTAAGTCATGTTTTCCTTTTTCTTCCACTTTTAATTGTAAGAATAAACTGACTTTGTTATATGCAGGGATTCAGAATTCGTGGACGAATTCTCTCCAACTCGAGGAGTATGAAGAGAATCTTATAAAGAAGGCTTTTATTAATGGAGGAAGAGGACATCCACCATCACATTTGAAGTTCTTCCTTCTAGTCTTCTCAAAATTAAAAGAAGACATAAAATAAAGATGAGGCCCAAGCCCAAAGCCCAAGCCCAAACCCAAGAAGGCCAAAGCCCAAAGAGCCCAAGTCTATCCCATGAGGAGCAAGGCCAAACTTTGAAATACTCTTGTATAGTTTTTAGGAGGTGTGGTTATTAAATAAAGGAGTGTGAAAATGTAAAATAAAGTCACATTGTCCATGTGACTTAGGAGAGTGGTGTAGGTGTAGTTTTTAGGAGGTGTCATAGTAGAAAAAGGTCACACCTCCGATGTGACTTGTTTTTTGGTGGGAATTTCAAATGAGTTTATTTGAAATTTCCCACCTATTTTTCAGCACCTCTAGGCTATAAATAAAGGTGCTTAGCTTGTACAATTCAGATTTGAATTTAGACTAAAGAAACTATACTCAATTTTTGAGAGAGCATTGGAGAGCTTTGTTCCTTCTTCACTAGTCTTATCTTGATGGTTCCATGGTTACCTCAAGTGGCGGCTTGCACACTTATCTTGGAGTCTCCATCCTCCTAGTGGCGTGATCATCCAACCATTCTTCCATCTTCATGAGCTTTCTCTTCTCTTTCTTTCCTTCTCTTTTGATATTCATGTCTTAAGCTTGTGTTCTTGTATTTTGGTTCGGCACTTTCATTTTCCAGCTGCTGTTCTTCTTTTATTTTGAATTTTGGTTCGGTGCTTTTACATTTCCAGCACTTCTTTTCAGTATTCTTGCCTTTTAGTTCATTTTGTTCGGTTCATTTCAATTCTATGTCAATTCTATTCGGTGCAATTGCTTTTCCTCTCTTTTTAATCGGTTCAATTTGACAATAATTGGAACTTCCATATGAGTTTGTGTTTTGGCATTAGTTTTGGTGAGTTCTTGTTCATAGAACCTTGATCCAATTCTATGATAAAGTGCCTAGCTTATAACCAACTCAAGATGATTCCTAAGAATGTCAAGAATCATTCTAATTGTGCTAGTGGAATCACATCACCAAGGCTTGTCCAAACTGCTTCATAGCCTCTTGCAACAAATGGTGACCCTCGTGAACCACCATCCTCTCCTCATCCTCAGGACGCAGCATGGAGTCTTCCAGGTAGGAGGTGATATCGACGTCAGAATCCCATAAGCCCTTCCTCTTTGAGCTCTCTGCACCCCTTCAAGATAGCACGGTGTGGCTGGAAGGACGTTGGAGGGTTGCAGAGGAGGAGCAGTATTCGAACCCGCCTAGCCTTGGGAAGGAGAAGGCATCGGGCTGATGGCATGGTTTCTCCCTCTTTTCCTAGTGAAGACGAAGCCTGAGGTAGTGTCCTCGTCTTCTTCAGAAGAAGTTGGAGCGACCACCGCCTTCAGTGGCATTTGGCTCCCCACCTTCACCTTCGAGGACAGTTTCAACAGGTCTTCCTTGTTGAAGTGTGACAACATTCTATCTGCAAAAAAGACACAAGAAGAATCGGTTACATTTCATAAGTAAAAATCTTACTCTCTAAGGTTAGAGGAAAAAAGTGTACCAGTATAACTCTTTAAAGAGTCTGGGTCAAACTCGTTGGCCAGGAGGTAAGCTGTATCGAAGGCAACTGGGAGGCTTGAGAAAAATTCGCAAACCTTCTGGTCAACAGGAGTCTAATACAGGGGAAACCCATCTAGAAGGTCAGGATGCTTCTTATTGGCGCGGACCTTGAGGAAATGGCCTTTAAAGTTTTTATAAGATGATTGGAAAAGGGTAAGTTTCTATTTGCAGAGACCCATAGTTGACGACCTAGTTTCTTCCCCTTGAAGAAGTAAAGGAACACGTCGAGCTGATCACAGAGAATGAAGAAGGCTCGGACGAATGCCCAACTATTGGGATGTAGCTGGGCAGGGGCCACGTTGAGCTCGGTTAAAAGCTCTTTTACAAAAACAAATAAGGGGAGACGAATAAGGACTCTTTTAAAAATAGTGGCGTAGAAGTAGCAAAAGGGTCTGTTAGGGGATATGGATTCATCACAACACATAGGCTCGTCTACCTCACAAGGGTCCAAGAAAATCCAATTGTCTTCCTTACCGAAGTGGCATTTACTCTTTATAAGGGTTATTATTTTCTCGTGGGAGGTATAGGAAGAGGTTTCGGTTAGGAGGTTTGGCAGTGCCCAAAGGTACAAGGATTTATAATCCATGGTTGGTTGCATCTAAACACAATCACATGCAGAAAGTGAAAAACAACTCAGACCCAACACAACAGAGAAACAAGCAAGGCGAGCATAAATTTAGAAATTCATACAATAGAACAACAGAAGAACAAAACCTAACACACATTTGGGAATTCATGCGACAATCTATAAGTGATCAACATAAAGCATGTATATGAACAGAAAAAAGTAGAGAACGATGCCAAGCAGAACATGCAATTGTAAAGATGAATAATTGAGGTTGAGAAAAAGTGATGGATTTCCTATGAGCTCTTCATGGATGATTGGTTGAAGATGGTGCGGAAGCTTATGGATGAGAGTGGGCAAGGTCCTCCTAGGAGGTGTGGTGACCTTGAAGGTGCATGTAGAGTGTGGACATGGGGAGGTTCGCCAGCCCCTTTGTAGGTGGTGAAATGAAGATTAAAACCTAGAAGCTAGGCAAGGAGTAATGTATGGCACTAAATGGGTAGCATAACAATACTCTATTCAATCTTGAAAATACAAGGTGTAGGTTCCCCCTTTTATAGGCTAAGGAGGACCATAATGCAATCCTAATGCTAATCAAAATGAAATGCAAATTACTCCACATGGAGCACATGGCCGGCCATGTGAGGCAATGTTCTAGAACGTGCACAAAATCTAGGGTAAATCACATGTAAGACAAGTTTATGCTATTTACACTACACTTAGTACTAAGCTACCCTTAATGGGCCTTCATGGAGCATATACATGTTGTTTTCTCTCCCATCCGTGGCTTGGCCCAAGGCTCCCATCCGTAGCTTGGTAATGGACCTAGTAAGAGGTCCTAGACGCTCTCCTCCTCCTTCTAGACACTCCCCTCTAGACGCTCTTCTTCATGTGCTAGACGTTCCCCTCTTGGCTCTAGATGCTCTAGGTTTGGCCCTTGTCTTTCATGGGGTGTGGAGCTTGGCCCTCTTCCATCATCCCCTCCCCCTTGGAAAGGATTTGTCCTCAAATCCAAGTCGTCTTCGTCGTCATTGGTACCAACAAATGGAGATAGGTCAATTACATTAAAAGTATCATGTACTCCATATTTAAGAGGTAGGTCCAATTTATATGCATTGTTGTTGACTCTTTTGAGGACTTGAAAGGGTCCATCACCTCGGGGACTTAGTTTGGACTTCCTTTGAGTTGGAAAGCGGTCTTTTCGAAGGTGAAGCCAAACTAAGTCTCCTTCCTCAAAAAATATTTCTTTCTTCCCTTTATTGTTGTATTTTGTATACTTTTCATTTTGTTGTTGTATTTGGAATTTAATCTTCTCATGCATTTTCTTCACAAAATCGGTTTTGATTACTCCTTCCTTATGCACAAAATCTTGTGGATTAGGAAGAGGTAACAAATCCATAGGTGTGAGAGGATTAAATCCATATACCACTTCAAAAGGAGAAGCATTAGTAGTCTTGTGGACCACTTTGTAAGCAAACTCAATATGGGGAAGATACTCATCCCAAGATTTATGGTTTCCCTTCATGATAGCCCTAAGCATAGTCCCAAGAGATCTATTGACTACTTCAGTTTGACCATCCGTTTGAGGATGACAAGAAGTTGAAAATTGTAGTCTTGTTCCAAGTTTGCTCCAAAGAGTTTTCCAAAAGTGGCTTATGAACTTGGGATCTCTATCGGATACTATACTTATAGGGAGACCATGGAGTCTCACCACTTCTCTAAATAAGAGTCTAGAAATATTTTGAGCATCATCTACCTTGTGGCAAGGAATAAAATGGGACATTTTGCTAAAACGGTCCACTACCACAAAGATAGAGTCATGGCCTCTTGCAGTCCTAGGGAGTCTTAAAATGAAGTCCATGCTAATGTCTTCCCAAGGAGCATTTGCAATCGGCAAGGGGGTATAGAGTCCATGAGGCATTGTTCTAGACTTTGCTTTTAAACATGATATGCATCTAGAACAATGTCTTTGGACATCCTTTCTCATGTGTGGCCAACAAAATTTTTCTTTCAAAATGTCTAGAGTTTTATCAACTCCAAAATGGCCCGTGAGTCCTCCTTCATGTGATTCCTTGCAAGGAGCTTTCTATGTGTGCCTTGGGGAATGCAAAGTTTTCCTTCTTTAAAAAGATATCCCTCGGCCACATAGTAACCTCCTTGCGCCCTATGTTGACATTGGGCATAGATGGATGAAAGTTCTTGGTCCTCTTGATAAATCTCTCTTATGTGATCAAATCCAAGAATTTGGGCACCTAATTTGGAAAAGAGTGTATGCCGTCTTGAAAGAGCATCGGCCACTATATTGGTGCTTCCTTTCTTGTATTTGATTACATAAGGAAATTGTTCAAGAAACTCCATCCATTTAGCATGTCTCTTGGTGAGCTTGTGTTGGCCCTTTAAATACTTTAAAGACTCGTGATCACTATGGATTACAAATTCTTTGGACACAAGGTAGTGTTCCCAAGTCTTTAGGGCTCGCACAAGAGCATAGAGCTTTTTGTCATAGGTGGGATAGTTGAGGGTGGCACCATGGAGTTTTTCACTAAAATATGCAATGGGGTGGCCACCTTGCAACAATACCGCACCTATGCCTACTCCCGATGCATCACATTCTATCTCAAAAGTTTTGGAAAAATTTGGAAGAGCTAGAATTGGTGCATTGGTGAGTTGAGCCTTTAGCCTTTGGAAGGCTTGCTCATGCTTATCACTCCAACAAAATGCAACATCTTTTTTTACAAGTTCATTTAAAGGAGAAGGTAAGCTTGAAAAATTAGGCACAAACCTTCTATAGAAGCTAGCTAACCCATGAAAACTCCTTACATCACTTACATTTAGTGGAGTGGGCCACTCTCGGATGGCTTTGATCTTCTCGGGGTCAACATGCACCCCCCTTTTGTTAACTATGAAACCTAGGAAAACTACACTATCTACACAAAAGGTGCACTTATCCCTATTGGCAAATAAACTATTGTTCCTAAGCACTAGAAGAACTTCCCTAAGGTGACTTAGATGGTCTTCTAGGGTTTTGCTATACACTAGGATATCATCAAAGTAAACTACTACGTATTGACCTATACAATCCCTCAAGGTATGATTCATGAGCCTCATGAATGTACTAGGGGCATTAGTGAGCCCAAAGGGCATCACCAACCACTCATATAATCCAAACTTGGTCTTAAAAGCAGTTTTCCACTCATCACCCTCTTTGATTCGAATTTGGTGATACCCACTTTTAAGGTCAATTTTAGAAAATATGGTTGACCCATGCAACTCATCAAGCATGTCATCAAGCCTCGGAATTGGATGCCTATACTTGATGGTGATGTTGTTGATTGCTCTACAATCACAACACATACGCCATTTGCCATCTTTTTTGGGCACCAACAAGATAGGTACAGCACAAGGGCTTAGGCTCTTTTGAACCCAACCCTTCTCCAACAAGTCTTGAACTTGTGACTCTATCTCCTTTGTTTCCTCGGGGTTAGTTCTATAAGCGGGCCTATTTGGTAGGCTTGCCCCCGGAATGAAGTCAATTTGATGTTCTATACCTCTAATGGGAGGGAGTCCAATGGGTCCCTCATTAGAGAATATATCTTCAAATTCACTTAAAAAAATTTCCACTTGAGGAGGTAGACTCATGAGTTCATCACTTGTGGTAGTGCATGCAAGTGTTCCTTTACAAAAGATTAGGCTTGGTTGTTCAACAAGAAGCAAATTTTCCAAGATGTTTTCAAAAGGCTTTTCTTGTTGAGCAACCTTGTGGGAAGGAACACTCTTCTCCCACGCCTTCCTATCCCTAAGGATTTTCTCTTTTTCTAGCACTCTTTTTTTTTGTTTTCCGCATCCCTCTTATGTTTCATTTGTATTTGGTCTTTCACCACTTGAGAATGTGGTAAAAGACTAAGTACAAACTTCCTATGCTTATGGGTGAAGGAAATCTCGTTAGTGAGACCATCATGCAAGGTTTTCTTGTCAAATTGCCATGGTCTCCCTAATAAGATGTGGCAAGCTTCCATAGGCACTACATCACATAAAACTTTGTCTTTGTAGTTCCCTATGGAAAACTTGATTTCCACTTGCTTATCTACACTTAGTTCCCCATTCTCATTAATCCATTGTAGTTTGTAAGGTTTTGGGTGAGGAACTACTTGTAGATTAAGCTTATCAACCATTCTAGCACTACAACAATTGCAACTAGATCCACTATCCACAATGAGGGAACATATATTTTCTAAAACATTACATCTTGTATGAAAGATGTTCTCCCTTTGTGTTTCCATGGAAGTGCTAGGTTGATTGTTGAGGGTTCTCCTAATCATTAGCAATTCTCCCTCTAATGGAGCTACCCTCTCATCCTCTCCTCTCTCTCACTTGGCTCATCCTCACCACTAGTGTATTCATCTACACCTTTTAGAAACAAAGTCCTTTGGTTTGGGCATTGTGCTTGCTAGGGATGGCAAAGCGGGGTGGGCCGTGCGGGCCGGCTCGCGGCCCGCAGGTAAAAAACGCGGGGCGGGATGACCTTTTCAACCCGCTAACCCGCATTAGCCCGCCCCGCATTAGCCCGCAACCCGCGCGGGCCAGTTGCGGGGCGGGCGGGCTGGCCCGCAAACCCACAAGAAAAAAAATATTGACACTTAATAGCAGCAGAGCAACCTAAACTGGGTCATGCCAATTAAATCAATTTCAAACACGATAAAGGAGCAAGACACCAGTTAGAGAAGGAGAAGTAAGCAGAGGGTATTTTAGAAGTTACCCTTGACCAAACCATCAATTGAGCCAAAAGTTATCTTATTTTTATTGTATTATTTTTATGAAAAATTAATTAATTAATTGTCATTGTTTTAATATATGCAGATGACGGAGAAGATTATAATTATGAAAAAATGGATGAAGGTTCTACTAAGGTGGCATCCAATGTTATTGAAATGGAAGAATGTCAATAATGTTTATGTTTAATGCTTTTGAATTAATGTTTATGTTTAATGTTTTGGAATTAAGTATTTTTAATGTTTTGGAAGTGGAAGAATAGTGATATTTGATATTTATCTTAATGTTTTGATGTTTGACTATATTTGAAAAGGAAGGAAAAAAAATTAGGTTTGATAATAACAAATATATAGGTTTAATTTGACAATTTTTTAATAACAAAATGTAAAAAAATAAATATTTAATTTAAAAAAAAAAAGAACGCGGGCTGGCCCGCAAACCTGCAGGTCAGCTCTTATGCGGGGCGGGTCGGGAATTCTAGCCCGCAATAACTTTGCGGGGCGGGCCAACCCGTCCCACATTTTTGCGGGCCAAACGCGGGGCGGGCCAATGCGGGGCGGGCTGGCCCGCTTTGCCATCCCTAGTGCTTGCACATGCCCTCTTCCATAGCACTTAAAACACTTATAACGTCTCTAGTTCGGATGGGTGGGGTGGAGGCTTCTTTTGCTAAGGGCTTGGTAGTTTCCTTTGGTTTTTCTCTAGATGTACTACCCTCCCTCTTATAGTCTTTCTTGGGATAAAAGCTAGAGTATGAAACCACCCTTTGACTTGAAGTTTTGCGCAAATTTTGTTGTTCAACTTTAATGCAAAGTTGAACCAAGTCATTCAAGTCTTGGTAGGGAAGGAGTTCTACCCTATCTCTTATCTCAAGAGAGAGGCCACTAAGAATCTTGCTATGGTAATGTCCTCCTCTTCTCTAATGGATGCTCTCATCATATAGAGCTCCATTTTCTGCCTATACTCCTCTACACTCATATTTTTTTGTTGGAGTATTTGAAGCTTGTCCATTAACTCCCTATGGTAGTACAAGGGTATATGTCGACGTCTTAGGGCTCCCCTAAGGTCATTCCAATATTCAATGGGAGGTTCCCTATGAAGACGTCTTTCTCTTTCGAGAGAGGTCCACCAATACATGGCGTTCCCTTGGAAGCTAAGGGTGGCTAGGGTTACCTTACGTTCTTCACTCACATTATGGCAAGCAAAGAGTTGCTCTACTTTCATCTCCCAATCTAGGTAGATTTCTACGTTTTCCTTACCATGGAAGTGAGGTAGGTCTACTCTAACCTCCCTTGGGCCCTCTTGCTCCCTTTGCCTATTTCTTCTAGGGGGTGGTTGGTAATAGTTATTGATTCTAAGGCTACCCTCCCCTAGAGACTCATCTTCTTTTCAATGAGATGCATGAGTATGAGATTTTTTTTAATTTTGTGATTTTTCTTCCTTTGCTCTAGTTAGTTCATTGATTTTAGACTCGTTCTCCAATTGTCTATAGGAAATGAGTTGAACATCCTTTGCAAGTTGTTTTAAAATAGATTTCATGGACTTTACATCACTTTCAATAGACTTTGCAGAATGAGATGGAGAAGACATGACTAGAGCTTTGTGTATAGCAGTGTTTTACTTTGAGAAAAATTAGGAAAGTTAAAGAAGGTAGTTTTCCAGGTAAGAGAGGTGAGTCACAATGGACTACTTAAATACCAAGTCTTGCCTTAGCCAAAAACTATCCCTCCAAATCTTCACACAAATCTTTCTCTTAGTAAACCACTTAAAACACAATCAAGTTGGAGAAATCAAATTTTGAATGCAAGAAACAATGCAAACTATCTAATCAACCAAGCAAATTTAACAAAGCTTTAAACAATACAAAGACAATTAATAAGCATAGCTAATTAAAACAAAGAGATACGATTAAAACAATTAACAATTGCTAAGCTAGATAGTTCTAAACTAATCGGCCCTAGGTGAGGCTTTTTGGACACTTGGAGCCCTTGAAGACACACTCACCGTCTAATTACGTAATTAAACAAGTAATTAACAAAAGTTAAGTTAAAAAGAAATTAGATGAACTCCCTTTTGTTGATTTTTCTATTTTAACTTCTTTTGTTGTCTCTTCTTTGTTGGGCCTTCCAATGTATGTGGTGTATTTAGAAGGTGTTTGTTTCTGCCCCTTGCCTTTGTTCCTCTTGGAATTAGGTAATTAATTCTTCAATCCAGCACCTATTAAGCAAACTAGACTCTCCTCAAGTCAAATCCCACTCAATCAAGTACCAATTGATAATTAATCCACCACGAAGCTTAGAGGTCAAAGAATTAAAGCAAGAAACAAATTAATTTGAAAAACAGTACCACACAAAAGGAATTAAATGTGACAACTAGAAAAAGTTCCAAAGAAATTAGACAAGCAAATAAAAAGGTACTCAAAGAAAGGATGGCACACAAAATGGAACCTATAGAATAGCACTAGATTTGATTTCAAAATCAAAAACAGCACCACTGAAATAATTGTTGTGGTCCAGAGAGCGTGATTTTCACTGATTTATGCTGAGTTGTCCTTTTAATATTTTCTTCTGAAAATTTATATGCAAACAAATCAAGATCTTGACAAAATTCTGGCGTTGGTTTCACTCCAAACGCATGCACCATTTTGTTTTAATAAATTTTCTAAAATCAGTGTTCAATTACGCCAGTTGTAGCGTCAGGATTGCACACTGTTTTTATAATATTTATCATTTTTTTTCTATTGACTTTTTTGAACTGATTCTTTTTTTGACTTTTCCTTAACACCTCAATTTTGCAAAATCCAAAGGATCAGAAATTTCCTATGTGGGAAAATAATTTTCTTAAGCAAAACAGCCAGCACAGAGTTATGCAAAATAGGGGATTCTGTAAATCTGGAAAAAAAAAACAGCAAGATATACCAAAAGAAAAACACAATGGAATTGGTGAAATGGAATTTGTGTAAATCTAAACACAAATATGAACTCAAGCTAAAAATAAAAAGCACCAAAGGATAAAAAACACAACAGATTTAGATCAAGCATTTATACCAAAAACAAGAAACAAATAAGCCAAACAAAGTACTACTATGATTTGATGACATTTTTGGAAGAAACATGACTAGACAAAACACATATAGATTCAGAAATTAAAAGACTCAAATGAACACAAAATGAACCAATTAAAATTGCAATAAGGACTCAAATACCTAAAATAAAATAGCAACACAAACTATATGGAATCCTACCAAAAATTGCACAAAGATTGCTCAAGAACAATTGAACAAGATGCACTGATTGGAATTTCCAAACAGCACACCAATTCAAAACAAAAATTAAAAAACAGCAAGACAATATGGAAGATGAAGAACAACACGGATTTAAGAAGAACTCAAAAAGAAAATGACAAAGAGATACTCATCTTTGAAGAACCATAGCTCATGATACCAAATGATGGATTTCCTATGAGCTCTTCTTGGATGATTGGTTGAAGATGGTGCGGAAGCTTATGGATGAGAGTGGGCAAGGTCCTCCTAGGAGGTGTGGTGACCTTGAAGGTGCATGTAGAGTGTGGACATGGGGAGATTCGCCAGCCCCTTTGTAGGTGGTGAAATGAAGATTAAAACCTAGAAGCTAGGCAAGGAGTAATGTATGGCACTAAATGGGCAGCATAACAATACTCTATTCAATCTTGAAAATACAAGGTGTAGGCTCCTCCTTTTATAGGCTAAGGAGGACCATAATGCAACCCTAATGCTAATCAAAATGAAATGCAAATTACTCCACATGGAGCACATGGCCGGCCATGTGAGGCAATGTTCTAGAACGTGCACAAAATCTAGGGTAAATCACATGTAAGACAAGTTTATGCTATTTACACTACACTTAGTACTAAGCTACCCTTAATGGGCCTTCATGGAGCATATACATGTTGTTTTCTCTCCCATCCGTGGCTTGGCCCAAGGCTCCCATCCGTAGCTTGGTAATGGACCTAGTAAGAGGTCCTAGACGCTCTCCTCCTCCTTCTAGACGCTCCCCCTCTAGACGCTCTTCTTCATGTGCTAGACGCTCCCCTCTTGGCTCTGGACACTCTAGGTTTGGCCCTTGTCTTTCATGGGGTGTGGAGCTTGACCCTCTTCCATAAAAAAAGGAATACCTTTTGTGATTGGAAGAAAATAAGCTTTAAGAAATGCGTGAAGATCTCTGAGTAATGATTAAGAAGAGTGTAAGTTTTTGAAGGTTTAGAGAGCTGAATGTTCTAGACGAAGGTTAAGAGGAAAAGAGAATTCAAAACGATGGAGTTTCTGCTACCAGTAATGTCAGGACACGTGTATGTGTGGGGTCGTATACAGTAAAACGTCACTTCAAAGACGCTTCATGTGTCGCGCCTCACCTACCCCTGAGAAACAGTCACATCAATTGCTACTCAGGAGACTCTTTGCTTAGCCAAAGTTTAGCTCAAGCCTGGGGGGCTTGTGTGCTAGCCATAGCTCGGTTCTCGGTAGCAATTTTGAGACAACTCGGCTCTTGGGTATAGTAGGGAGACAACTCGGTTGTTGGGCCTGGGTGAAACTTGCGTAAATGGCCTTTTTCAAGGATGGGCCCAAGGCACGCGGGAGCGTTGTTACGTAAATAAATCAATATACGCGTGCTTATTGATATATTTGGAGTGATGAATATAATATTTGTTATTATTGTGTATATTTGTTATTATTGTGCATATTTATTATTATTGTATATTTGATATTATTATATTTGTTATTATTACGTGGCAATATTTTTTCTATTGCATGTTTGTTGCATGTGGCTAGTTGTTAGTAACCCTAAGTGGATGGGGAGATGCATTGATAACAGAATGTGGGCCTGCGGATAGCACCAGAATAGTGTTAGTGCCCGTGACATGCGCTTTTCTGTTAGAAATAAAAGTTAATATGATTATTTTCAGTTAAGATTTCTTTATCTCCAGGGAGTGTAGTTGCATGTTGCGTGTGCGATGATAAAAGGGGATGAAGTCTCCTTGTAAAGGTACGCTGTTTTTGCACACTAGACTAAAAACTGTTTACATTTGGTGAACCCTAGTTGACTTGATCGTCGAAGTGTAATCAATAGGTAGGATGCCCTCTGTCCCAACGAAACCTTATTCTAGCATCAAGATGGAAACATGGGTCCGATTCCAGAAGAGGCATTTCCAAGAGGAGGCGTTCAACCTAGTCAATCGGCTGGAGAATCAACCGACGAGAACAAAACATAAACTGTAAATTGAATTATTAAAAAAGAAAAAAAATTGTCTAATAAAATGGATTTCTAAAATACAGATAGTTAAAGAAAATGAATCAAAATTTAAAATATGACAATATAAGGAAATACATCACATTTTAAAATTAAACAAAGACTAATAAGTAAATACTCTCTTAAATCATTAATATATACTTGTGTTAAATATATTGACGTAAATAATCAGTTTACAAATATTTTAACTTAATACACGTGTCAGTTATTAAAGAGTTATTAAAGATCAGACATGTATTCAATTATTTCAATTAGAGTTTAAAAAAAAATAACAAAATTAAAAAAATTGTATCAAAAGTATAATTTTTTAGTATATTAAAAACGATGTGATACAACTATTTATCTTATACAATGAGATACCTTTTCATACATATTTTATGTTATTATTTATTCTTTGATTGAATTTTAGTAATATTATAAACTTCAAAACTATCACTTTATGTTTTGTAAGGAAAAGAAAAAAAAATTCAAAAAGAAGTATCGACATATTAAAATAACGGTATAATTAGACTTATTGTAATGTATATTATTCTTTGATATTACCTTATTTTAAAAAAATATATAAAATTAAAATCAATATAAATATTGTTCCGATCGGGATCGAATGAGTCACAACACTCTTAGCGTCATTAAGCGATAGATCCAGTAATCAACCATATTAAGGGACAAACTAACAGTAAATGATAAGTAAGGAAACATCCTATAAATCAAGATAATCTCCCTACAAATTCAGGCCACACTTCGCCAAATCTGGGTGACACCCCAAGAAATCAGCTAACACTGATTTATTGAAAATATGTGATGGAAGAGGACTCAGCACCAATCTTTTAAAAAGCCACCTAAATATCAAAACAAGGCAACCACTAGAGTTATGGTCAAAGAGGGGCCAAGAGGACACATTTTACATGTCTTAAACTCTAGTGTAGAATAGTTTTTAAAGTAACATAGTTTAATTTCTTTTTGTGATTGTGTTGAAACATGCAAAGAGGCACCTAGAAGGCTAAATCTTAAGTTTCATTAGGATTTCCTAATTAAACTAAAGTCCAGCCCACACATAAACATCATGGAGCGTAAGTTCTAGGCATTTTCACACAAGGAAGGATTCAAGAACCTACCTCCACATGTGTGCTCTCATTTAGGCGCCAACTTCATTTCATTTTGTGCACATTTGCCTTTCATTTGACTCTTCATTTCTGGCCTCCTAGTCCTATATAAGGAGAGCTTGGGTGCTGAAATTGGAAGATTAATTTGAGTAATGAAATGCTGCCAAAATGTGTCATTCTTACTCCTTTGCCTAAACTCTCTTAGGATTTAGGTCTTTAATCTTCCCAAAACTGCACCAAAAAGAGAGTTGGCCGAACCTCTCTCACTCTCACACTCTTCCTGCACCTCTAAGGCTTACACAACTTTTAGGAGAGCCTTATTCCACCACAATCCATGGATGCTTCCGCCAATTCCACCACAAAAACCACAAGATGAAGAGCTCAAAGCTATCATTTGGTATCAGAGCTATGGTCTTCAAGAGATAAGTGTCTCTTTTCTTTTTTGTGTTTGATTTCTTCCTATTTTCGTGTTGTTCATCTCTGTTCATGTTGTCTTGCTGTTTTTACATTTTTAATTTGATTTAGATGTTGTTCTAAGCATTTCAATCGGTACAAATTGTTCAAATTGTTCTTGAGCTTTTTATTTTCATATTTTGTGTAGGAATCTATGGTGAATTTTGTTGCTGTTTTGATTTCAGGTTACTTGAGTCTTGTTTGAATTTTTTGTTCGGTGCAATATGATGTTCTTGAGTCATTTTAATTTCTGAATCTAAATCATGCTTTGTCTAGTCATGTATTTCCAAGAACGTCAACAAATCTTAGTAGTACTTTTCTTCATTCATTTGTTTCTTGTTTTGATTTGAGTTCAATTTGAATTCTGACTTGATTTGATCCTTTGGTGCATTTTTCCTTTTAGTTTGAGTTCATATTTGTATGATAGATCCATACAAATTCCTATAACATTCACTCCATTGTGTTTTTGTAGTTTCTCATTATGTTTTTAATTCCAGAATTAGGAATCCTCTATTTTTTACAAATTCTGTACTGGCTGTTTTGTTTTATGGAATTTAAATACATTGAAGGAAAATTCTGAAACTCTGGATTTCAGTGGTTTGATGTGTTAGAAAAATAAGAAAAAAATAATTAGTTAAAAAGGCAAAATAGAAGAAAAAAAGATAAATCACACAAAAAAAAGTGTGCCTTTTGGCGCTAAAACTGACGGTAGTTGGACAAGAAATTTGAAAAATTTAGCACAATTAATTGGTGCATGTTTTTGGTGTGATTCCAGTGCCAAAAGTTTGCTCAAACATTGAATCGTTTGTGTTTAAATTTTCAAAAGCAAATTCAAAATAGCCAGCTCAACATAAATATTTTAAGTCACGCTTTCTGAACCTTAATTTTTCCAGTAGTGCTGTTTTGGTTTTTCAAATCAATTCTAGTGCCTTTCCTTAGGTTCCTTTTGTGTGCCAACCTTTGTTGAGTGCCTATTTTTTATTTTGCTTGTCCAATATCATTTTGAACTCCTTCTAAGTTGTGCCATATCATTAAATCCAGTTGTTGTGGTACTTTTCAAATTTAATTTGTTTCTTGCTTTCTTTTCTTGACCTCTAAAATTGTTGGTGGATGAATTTCAATTGGTGCTTGTTAAGTGGAAATTGACTTGAGGTGAGTCTAGCTCTACTTAGTAGGTACTGTTTTGAGGAATTTAATTGCTTAAATCATAAGAGGCTAAGGCAAGGAGCAGCAGCAAAACACAAATACCAAAAACCATACACTTTGAAGGGCACAACAAAGAAGAGCAAGAACAAGCCAAAGGAGTGCATAGTTTAGCAAGCTGAAATTAAATTTGTACAATTCAATTTCTTTGTATTTCTTTGAATTGTAATTACATTTCACCTTTGTTTAATTAGTGGATTAATCACATTTAAACGGTGAGTGTGTGATGGAGATCAAGATCAAGAAGAAATAGAAGCCAATAATCAAGGACAAGAAGAGGTAGAGGCCCAAGTTGTAGACGCTCAAGAAGTCATTAGCCCACCTCATAGGCTTACAAGGAGCAAGTTTAAGGAATTAGGAAATAGTGGAAGGTTGTTTTCTCTTTTTATAGTATCTTTTGTATTAAAAGGTGCTTAGAGGGAAACATTAGACACCTCTTTTGTAAAAGCATCTTTAGGCTTTAGTTTAGGAAATTCTAGAAGCTTGGGGAGTGAGCTTAGTAGGGGCGTGAGTTTAGGAGTCTTTTGGGTAGCTTACGGAATAAGCTTTGTAAGCTTTTGACCGGCCCTTGCTCCTATAAAAGGAGGGCTTGGGTCCTTCATAATTCAGAATTTGATGTTTGAAGTAGCAAAACTCTCCCAAATTGGTGATTGAGTGTGTGAGAACTTGTCTTCTGCTCTTCCTAGTCTCATCTTGAGTGCCTCGGTTCTCTCAAGTGGCGGCATTGCACACTTATCTTGGAGCTTTCACACTTCAAGTGTCGTGACCATCAACCAAGCTCTTCATTCTCATAAGTTCCTCTCTTCTCCATCATTTCATTTCATTTCCATGTTCATACGAAGCTTAAACATGTCTTAGGTTCCTATTTTAATCGGTTCAATTGGCAAGAAATGGGTCTTCCATGTGAGTTTGGTGTTTGGTGCAAATTTTTGTGAGTTCTTGAAACATAGAACATTGATCCATTTCTATTAAAAGTGTCTTTTCATTCTCCAACTCAAGTTGATTCCATAAAATGTCAAAGAATCATCTATATCTTGCTATTGGAATCATATCAGTGTGTCTTCAAAGGCTCAAAGTGTCTAAGAAGCCTCACCTAGGAAACGCCTAGTTTAAAGCTTTGTAGATTAGCAATTTTAATTGTGTTTAACTAGTTTGTTTTACGCCAATTTCTTGTTTAGCTTTTCTTAAATTGCTTACGTTAATCTCTTGCTTAAGCTTTGATTAATTGCTTTGTTTGTTAAATAGCTTTGCATTGTTTTCCTTGCATAAAATTTGATTTTTCATTCCTCATTGTGTTCTAAGTAATTTACTAAGAAAAAAAATTGTGTGAAGTTTTTTAGGGATAGTTTTTTACTAAGGCAAGACTTGGTACTTAAGAAGTCCTAGTGACTCACCTCTCTTACCTGGAAAGCTACCTTCACTACTTTCCTCTTCTTTCTTGAAGTAAAATACTTTTAATCACAAATCTTTAGTCATGTCAACTCACTCCTCTAAATCTAATGAAAGTGATATGAAGTCCATAAAATCTCTTTTAAAACAACTTGCCAAGGACTTTCAAACACTTTCATATAGACAATTGAAGAATGAGGCCAAAATTAACGAATTGACTAAAGCAAAGGATGAGAATTCTCAAAAATAAAATAAAAATATATTATCATGCATCTAGCTCTAAAGATCATGATTCTCTTGGGGAGGAAAGCCTTAGGATAAATGAGTATTATCAACCCCCCTAGGAGAAATAGAAGAGATAGAAGAGAACAAGAGAGCCCAAGAGAGGTTAGGGTAGACCTACCCCATTTCCATGGAAAAGAAAACGTAGAAGTATACCTAGATTGGGAAATGAAGGTAGAACAACTTTTTGCTTGCCATAGAGTGAGTGAAGAAAGAAAAGTGCCCCTAGCCACTCTTAGTTTTCAAGGAAACGCTATGTATTGGTGGACATCTTTAGAAAGAGATAGGCGTCTTCATAGGGAGCCTCCCATAGGGTATTGGAATGACCTTAGGGGAGCCCTAAGGCGCCGCCATATACCCTCCTACTATAATAGGGAGTTGATGGACAAGCTTCAAAGACTCCAACAAAGAACTATGAGTGTAGAGGAGTATAGGCAAAAGATGGAGCTATACATGATGAGAGCCTCCATTAGGGAGAATGAGTCCACCACCATAGCTAGATTCTTAAGTGGGCTAAATCTTGAGATAAGAGATAGGGTTGAACTTCTACCTTATCAAGACTTGAATGACTTGGTTCAACTTTGTATCAAAGTTGAACAACAAAATTTAAGGAAAACTTCAAGTCATAAGGAAGGTTCATACTCCAACTCCTATCCAACAAGAGAAATTAAAAGGGAGGAGAGTACATCTAAGGAAACACCAAAAGAGACTCCTAAACCCTTAGGTAAAGATATGCTCACTCCACCCTTACACACTAGGGATGTTAAATGCTTTGGAAGAGGACATGTGCAAGCTCAATGTCCCAACCAAAGAACTTTGTTTTTAAAAGGAATAGATGAATATACTAGTGGTGATGACAAACCTAGTGAAAAAGAAAAAGGGGGAGATGAAGAAAGAGTGTATCCTTTAGAGGGGGAATTATTGATGATTAGAAGAACTCTCAACAATCAACCTAGTGCAACCATTGAAACACAAAAAGAGAACATCTTTCACACAAGATGCAAAGTTTTAGAAAACATATGTTCTCTCATTGTGGATAGTGGTTCATGTTGCAATTGTTGTAGCACTAGATTGGTTGAAAAGTTAAATCTATAAGTAGTCCCTCATCCTAAAATTTACAAGCTTCAATGGATAAATGAAGATGGGGAACTAATTGTAGATAAACAAGTGAAAGTCGAGTTTTCTATAGGTAACTACCAAGACAATGTTTTATGTGATGTAGTACCTATGGAAGCTTGCCAAACATACTCCAACTTTGTACTCCTCTTTAAAATTTTGTGAAAAGTTGTCAAACACAAAAGAAAAACAAGAGAAATGGCAACTAAGTAAAATTGATTTTCAAACTAACACGTTTGTTTTGTTTGATGATTCCCATAGGTGGACGTTTGATCCAGGAGGACAACATAGTTGAAGAAGCAAGAGGCTGCTATCCGAGATCAAATCTGTAGATCTGAGGATAGATCTTCTCAAGAAGGAGGAGATGATGGACACCATCCAGCCACATCCATTCCCCTAGCCATGAAGAAGAAGAAGCAATGGGTTTGAGGACAAATCCTTTTCAAGAGGGATGGGATGATGGAAGAGGCCCCAGCACCAATCCTTTGAAAGGTCGCCTAAATATCAAAACAAGGCAACCACTAGAGTTATGGTCAAAGAGGGGCCAAGAGGACACATTTTACATGTCTTAAACTCTAGTGTAGAATAGTTTTTAAAGTAGCATAGTTTAATTTCTAATTGTGTTGAAACATGCAAAAACGCACCTAGAAGGCTAATTCTTAAGTTTAATTAGGATTTCCTAATTAAACTAAAGTCCAGCCCACACATAAACATCATGGAGCGTAAGTTTTAGGCCTTTTCACACAAGGAAGGATTCAAGAACCTACCTCCACATGTGTGCTCTCATTTAGGCGTCAACTTCATTTCATTTTGTGCACATTTGCCTTTCATTTGACTCTTCATTTCCGGCCTCCTAGTCCTAATAAGGAGAGCTTGGGTGCTGAAATTGGAAGATTAATTTGAGTAATGAAATGCTGTCAAAATGTGTCATTCTTACTCCTTTGCCTAAACTCTCTTAGGATTTAAGTCTTTAATCTTCCCAAAACTGCACCTCAAAGAGAGTTGGTCGAACCTCTCTCACTCCCACACTCTTCATGCACCTCTAAGGCTTACACAACTCTTAGGAGAGCCTTATTCCACCACAATCCATGGATGCTTCCGCCAATTCCACCACAAAAACCGCAAGATGAAGAGCTCAAAGCTATCAATATGTGTTAGATACGATCCATGAGTCAAATAATTCACTACCAAACACTATAAATAAACCTTTTATAGAGGAGTAAAATATGCTTTTATTAGTTTTGCGTCATATACTCTCAATCTAAAGTACTTACTTGATCATCAGGGAACCTTCTACAGGTTTACTCTCGATCAAGCGTTGAGTAGCTAAGGAATTAAAGGTTTGAAGTCTGAATAACTCAGAGTTGAAGAACTAAAGCACGAAGAAGGAATGACCGAGTACGAGGAGAGCGATCAATACCAACAACAATTGTTACTGTCAATCTCAGGTACTATCTAGGCCCACTTTTTCTATACAAGTACCATTGGCGCCCACCGTGGAGCTAAGATAGAGTTAAAGTAAGCAACAATGGTTTCAACGAGACAGATGATGAACAATAGGATGCCAAAAGCATATCAAATTGCAATGTTCCAAGCTTTACATAAAGAGATGGAAGAAATGCGTCAAAAGAACATAGAGGAGGTCACCCTCCGACGAAAAAATGAAGAAGAGGTGTGAGTCCTTAAGGAGCAAAATGAAGAGATGAGATGAAGACTAGCCAATCCCACTTCTGAAGCTTGGCGTGGGCATCAAAGGCAACCTTCTCCTTAGAGAAGCAAACTCACAAAGTCAGAATCCAGAAAGGACGACTACAGTTTGAACTCAGACTTATCAATCTTCTAGACATCACACAGAACAAAAAAGGGTTGATTATCGATCAGTACAACGATTCTATGGATCTGGACGAGCACATTGATGTATACAAAACAAATATGAGTTTCTATGACACCCTATGGTTATCACTGTTGAAGTTGGCAACTTTGCCATCACAAAAACACTAGTTGATCAAGATTCACTAGAAAGATAAGGATCCTAGAGATCGAAATCCAACCTTATGATGACCAGATCATTGACTTCAAGAGATAGCATCACTAGGGTTAATCACCACATCCGAGGTATTGTCCGCTTTGGAGGTCGGTGCTCCATCACAGTTTTGTCCTTAAAAGGCACCTCGGTTGGTTGGAGGAGGAAAGAGTATATAAACTTTCATTGGTCTCGACTGCTGAGCGATGTGGGACTATATTGACGATACCAAAACAATATCATTTTACAAATTTAAGGTGAGGAATGGTCAATCAAATTATACAATCCTATCTTTTTCACTCCTACCTCTCTTTCATTCCCACTTCTCATCGTTTCATTTATAATTACTATTTTAGTTCAATTTTTTATTTTATTTAATACATGTTTAATCTAACACTTTAATTTTAAAATTACAATAACATCTTATTACAATCTTTACATAAGTGTCTATTCCCACACAAAACTATTACCAAAATACACATTATTACTAATTCTCAAGGAAGTACTCATAACTAATAATTATAAACATAATTTGAATGTTTATCATGCCATAAAACTAGAGATATTTGAACATTACACAAGGAAAGCATTAACTGAAGGAGTGACTACCTAGCTTTTGTTACTGCAACATCGCTTATCAAATTACAGATATCTGAACATTCCACCAAACTGCTCAAGGAAATAAATGGTAATCAGTAATCCAAAGCACTCAAGGAAAATAGCATGCCAAAGTTTGGTTTCAATTTAAATTTAAAAACACAAATTCAAGCTGTTTTAAGTATCTATCATTCATGCACACTCAGGAGATAATTGGTTACTTCATTGCGAAAAGAGGTTGTGACTCTATTATATCTGTGTCATCGTTGCAAGGCAAGGCTTTTAAATTAAATTATTCACTTTTATGGTTCCATTTCGTTGTTTTTATTCTCCCTCGTAGGTGGATAAGACTGCTTCATTATAGAACAAAAGCCAAGTGCCATGGAACTAGAACTAGAACAGTGTAGAAAAGGAATGAGGGTTGAATAGCTTAACAACCTAAGCCTAGACCCAGGGGCCACTGATCCAGTAATGTAATCTCCTTTAAGCAAGCACCATCACCCAAGCTATCCTACCATGATCACCAGACGGTAGACCCATCCGCTGACCAGATGCAATCAAGATATCATCTCCATAAAATAGGTAGACAAATTCACCATTCTGCACATTCTTTGACACGTGAATCAGAAAAACTTGTGTTATATGCCTGACAGACAATGAACCAATCAAACCTCTTATATCACTGTTTAGGAGATTGTTTTATCGTGCAACAACCTCTTCAGTTTACACACAATCTCCATACCATCCACCTTAAAACCTTTAGGTTGACGCATTAGAGGCCATTGGAGCTCCATATCTCTTACCTGCACTTGCCACAAGTGCGAGTAAGACCCTAAAGGACATATGCTTGATTGCTCGAGATAATATCTCATTGTAATCAACATCCTCCTTCTGACCACAGTCCTTAACTTCCCTTCCCCAAACCCTGCATTACCAAAGAACCACTCCTTCCCCTGAACTGCATCACTCCACCCTCCACACTACATCTTAAATCCTTCATATCCAAGACTAAAATATATATAAGTTTCTTTTTTAGCTCCAGAACATACTGACGCTGGTCAATGCACGAACTATGTCATCATGCGTCTTTATCCTAGTAGAGCCTATACCAACTCTCTTGCAAGAACTGTCATTTCCCATCAAAACATTTTCATCATCCAGCTCATCAAATGTGAAAAACAAGTTCCTTTAAGGACACATATTAATTGATCACCCAAAATCTAGGACCCACTTATCAAACGACTATCAACATTTGACCATCATGAGACAACTCCACCTTCTGGACTGTAGCCGCTACCTGATCCTATTTCCCCAATCTTGGGCAATTCCTCCTCCAATATCCCTAGTGCTTGCAATATCTACAAACGTTCTTAACATCAGCCTTTATCTTGTTTGACTTCTTGTCTTTCTTGAAGACCACCAACCCTAAAGACGATGCAGCATCAACACTCTCAGATGCTTTAAGGCGAAACTTCCTAATGCAGAGACTAGACTTAACCTCTTCAAGAATAATGCATTCCTTCCTACACTCAAAGAACTTACCAAATTTTCGTAGGTGGGTAGACGAAAGGCTAGTAGAATCACTATTGTGTCTTCATTATCAACCTTGATGTCCATGTCTTGGAGCTCCATCAATATTGAATTTAGCTAATCAAGATGAGCCTACATAGATACACCAAATTCTCATTGTAAATAGACTTTGTCATGAACAACTTCGCCGACTTCAACTACAACGCTGCATAAGTCTTTTCCTCTACAACCTCATAGAGCACTTCATCAAAAAATATGGGAGGATCATCAAATGTGTCTTCTCCTCCAACTGCTTCAGAGCATGCCTTTCTATGTGTACCATGTTGCTAGAAAGTGGTGTCCACACCCCTTACTCCTTAATCAACACTCTCATCTTAATTCTCAATGAGTTGGAACTATTCTACCCATTGAAGTTCTCGATGTTGAAAGTTATATCCATCTTTCTTTCAAGAATTGACCACTAATAAAGGACAGAGATCAAAACCAACTCTAACCCAATATACGCTCTTATGAGACACACTAAGCTATTAGACGCAATTTAAAACTAGACAACCATGTCTTAGAGAGAAGTTCAATATATTAGACTCTACATTCTACATACTCTAACTTGATGGGGATAATGAGATCGTTATAAGACAACAACTTATTATGATAAAATCATAGCAGAATTAATGATGAAAGCATAATAGATATGATCACACATTAATTATTAGCCAACAATCATGCGACGTGATCTTTGGGAGTTATATTTTGGAATAATCTAAAAACTATAGCAAAGAGTTGAAGTGATTTACCAGTATTGACGAGTTCGAAACCCTTGCTTAAAAACAACAAGAGGTCTGAAAAACAAAATCCAAGGCAAGGGTATGAATCAATTTAGACAATTACATAATCCAAGCAGGAAGTTAGTTATTTTGGTTTTTGTACCTTATGACGTTAAAGGGGCCTTCCCCAGGAGAGCCTTCGCCGCCTCGGATGCAAGTGGTGACACACTTTATTGTGCACGATTCCGCTTTCCTGGACTTTGGTTTCTGTATTCTTGTTTTCTTGCAGTCTTTGGGTAACGTGCACTCACTGGACAATGTTTGCGGTATGTTGGATAGAGTATCCGCTTCATCAGCTGCTGCTACAGAAGCCATTACCGCAGCGGTAGTGAGCAAGGTAGTTAGTGCCACACTGCATGCTCTACTCACTCTCACACTCTGGAATTTGCAACTCACCATGCTTCTTCTCCCACCTCCACTTCCACTCACTTTCTTCCTGCTCTCACTCTGAATGCCCCCGCCACCTACCCACCACCCACAGTACGCCGATAAACTAGGGCCATAAATTACCATTATCTTTAGCCACTCCCAAACAACACAATTATCTTCTTTTCCCTTTTCTATGCTCTGCGCTTCTGTGGAGAGCAAAATCCTCCAATTTCAGTCCTCCAGTTTCCATAATCATTAGCTATTAATATTCTGCAATAATAATAACTACAAATTAAATTAAAAAGATTCAATCACATGTTTATTCTACATGCTTTAACATTTCACATAAGATAAAAAGGGAATAAACACGAAAGAATGGATATTTTTGGGGAAAAAATCCAATACTTTTGATATCTTATATTGCTATATTTTAAATATGAATAAAATAGAATAAAATGAAAATAGTTAAAGTTGAAAGAAATCAAAACAAAGATCATAAAATATTATGTAGTATAAAAAAAACACAGTTTAGATTTGTATACTGTTATTTTGCTAGTTGATATAGTCATTGTGTTACACAATCCATTATCAAACTAGCTATGTTTTATCCTATATATAATCCTTACATGGCAATTTTTTTATTCCAATGCAATATATACTAATTCTTAAACTTTTATATTTTATGGTCTACGCTTTTTATCTATATCTAAGTACAATTTATTAAAAAAAAATACTTTTAACGGTGAAAGAAATTTAATATTATAATTTGAATTATTTATTATCTATACTTATATATAAATAGAATTTCTCATTATAATTATTTTGAATTGTACACAAATTTGTTCCTATTTTATTCATATATTAATATTTTATTTTATTATTTTATTATGGTTATTTTGTCATTTTATAATTTTATAATTTTTTAAATTTAAAAAACAAAAGTTAATATTAAATTTGAAACATGGTTTAATGGATAGTTACTTTAACTCTCTTAAATTGATTTTTTGGTCTCATCACCGTTTCTCTCTATTAGTTGTATCTCTCTTCTTCCTCAATTTGTTCACATTCACACTAGCGTAAAAATGCTAAATAAGGATGGCTATTTTACATTTACAAATGTGGCTAGAGAGCCGCATTCGATCAGCACGCATTCGTAAATCAAAGAGATACAAATGCAGCTATATAGTCGCATTTGTAAATACTATTTATAAGTGCGGCTATTTCAGGTAGCCGCATTTGTATATGTTTCTGAATCAGGTGACAGGGTTTAGGGGTTTAGGATTTACGAATGCGGCTTTGGTAATAACTGCATTTGTAAATCACATTTACGAATGCGACTTTGGTAATAGCCGCATTTGTAAATTATGCGCGGGATTTACAAATGCGGCTTTGGTAAATAACCGCACTTGTAAATAGTGGTTTTTTTAGTACAATTTGTTTTGTGTCAAACCCATATAAATTAACTTGTTCAGTTATATATACCCAGCCAGACAAATACATAAATTCAGAGTATCAAATATATATTGATCAAAATGTACATTACAAACAGTAATCAAATTACATATAATCCCTACACTATTGATCAACTATCCTAAAGTTATAAAAATTTATGAAATATGTGGACCAAGAATGTCTCACATATGCTATGGCATCCGAAGTCATTGGTGCTTCATCCGTGAAGAACTGCATTTCAAAATATGGTTGACATAAATTAGTTTTAAGATACATATACGTTCAAGAATAATAAAAATAATTTAACATATCATGTTACCTCTTTTCAATCACTTTTAAGGCCTAGTCTTACAATGGTAATCATCCATTGCATAATGTAATAGTCACACTCATAGCTTCCTGGTTGTTTATTACACTATAATTCAATAAAAAGTAAAAGTTAGTATATTGATAAACAATTATAAGAGAAAGAAAATAATTACAAACCTTTATTCTTATCTAGTTCAAATTATTTGAACCGGATCGACCTTTTAGGATGTTATATCCACGCCATGAATTGGTTAATACGTATCAATGATATTCTTCAAATTTGTGGGTATCTTCTTGTGTAGGGAACAAAACCACATAGCAGTCTTATCAACCATTGATAAGACAAGTAACTGTCAATGATGCCTATATCATCCATGAAAGAGTTAGTAAATATTTAAAACATGAAATAGTAATAATTGATGACATATAATTAAACTTACTCATTAATATAAGGGCATAAATAAATTTGTTTTCCCTCCTTTTCCAAGATGTTAGTGATGTATGCTTGGGTCTCATATGACCTTGGTCCAACGGGATTAATATATGCAGGATCTAAGAATCCATACACATTTTCCTTCTCCTCAATGAGACAGACTCCATGCAAAAACCTACAAGTTATTAGTTAAAGCATAATCAATAATAATTTAACATAAAGTAAATTGAAATATAGGTAAAGATACTTACATCATAAAAAATTGAATTATATTTATATTGAGCTCCTGATTCCCAGTTACAAATTCTAATAAATCTGTGTTGTACATCATCAGTGGCAGTTCAGTGTTTATTTGAAAAAACGTATCATACCATGGAACTTCAAAAGGTTGATTACCAATCTGACTAGCAACTAGACCTAAGAATGCTATAGGATCGTCAACTAGAACCTCACGCTTCTTCTCCGGACTTGGTTTCCCAAGAGGTTTCTACAAGATAAAGAACATTTGTATTAAATTATATGTAATATATAAATATAAATATAAATTAATATAATGAAATGAGGTGTCTGGGCCAGGCAATGAATGTCTGAAATGCATCGGCCATAGTGGTTACCTCATCTGAAGGTAGTGGAACACGAGCATCAGGTACTCGTACTTTTCAACTGTTACCTTCGCTACATCAGGGGAGAAAGGAACGTTATGTAAGGTGGTGGCCTCTTTATAGATTTTTCCAAGGGCCACCATCTGATGAAGCTTGTCGGCCGCTACCAGTAGCTCACATTCCCTTTTCTGCCCAATGATATCATCCCCTAATGTTGTAGGAGTCGCACAACTCCCCTTTGTGCTATTGGGAGTGGGATTAACAAGGGGTTCAATTGGCTCAACACAAAGTTGTTGTGATAGAAACTCTTGTCGCATTCGATCATTCTCATTTCTCATCTCTAGCCACATCAGATCAGTCTCCTTTCTCATCTCCTCCATTAATTCTTCGCGTATCTTAGTCTTCATTTTAGTTTCGCTCTCTTTGGAGGAGGAGGATGATTGTCATTGTGAAACTCCAAAAAATAGTTTAATTCCAACCCCTTGCCTAGCTGCACGAACACGACCACAGTGCTCAGGTCATCCAATTGCTTCAACCAGGATATCGTGACGACCTTCAACAACAAAATTACCTTGGGATTCCAAGGAATCCTACAAGAGACAAAAATCATATCCGTTTTTAATATAATTATTGCTTTAAAATAAATGAAAATAACTTAGAATTTTATCAATGATAACTTCGGATTGCTCAGAACTTGGTGCACCGACTTTTTAATTTGAGCCATTTTCCATTTTACATGACGAAAAGGTGGTGGTGGAGGAGAAGTGACATACCAATGTTCTGACGTAGGATTTTTCACGTAGAAAACCTGAGATGCTTGTTGAACCATTATAAATGGCTCATCTCGATACCCTATCTTTCGAAAGTCCACTAGTGTGAATCCTGATTCATCAATTTTAACCCCACTTTTATTGTCAACCCATTTACACTTGAAAACTGGAACGAAAAACTTGGTGTATTCAGCATCCCATATCTCTTCTATAAACTCATAGTATGCCATTGATCCAAGTACTAGATTTATATCTTTCGAAGTCGAAAACTGCATTGACTCGGTTTCAAGAGTAACACCAGAATTTTGAACTGTACTCTTTTCATTCATGAGATGACGTCAAACTTCAATCCAGCAGTCAACCAGGTCAAGGTCTCTGATGTCGTTGAATCCTTGAACACCTCGTCTTTAAACTAAGGAATGAAAGTTCTATTATGTTCCATCAAGACCCATTTCTCTGCTTGTCTTGGGTTATTTGCCTTCACAATGGCTTTATCAGCTTCTATGTAAGGTATAACTTCATTTGTGTTATAAAATATGTACAAATGTGCTTGCAAGACTTCTGATCGAGATTTGCTTACAATATTCACACCACGTAAAAGTTTACTTGTAGAACATCTATGGTGCCATGAATTAGCTGGAAGACCTATTGGATTTGCTTTTGACATGTACTCTGAACAAAATTCAATACTTTCTTCAGCTATGTACCTTTCAATCATTGAAGCCTCTGGACGATAATGATTTTTCACATAACCTTTCAAAATTTTCATATACCGTTCAACAGGATACATCCATCTTAAGTACACTGGTCCACACAATCTAACCTTTCTTACCAGATGCACCACTAGATGAACCATGATGTCAAAAAAAGATGGAGGAAAAAACATCTCCAATTCACACAAGATAACAATAATTTCATTTTGAAGTTCATCTAGTTTTGATGGATCAATGACTTTACAATAGATGGAAGAGAAGAATGAGCACAAACGGGCTATGGTATGTCTAACATTTTTTGGTAAGATCCCACGAATAGCTACCGGCAACAACTGTTGCAAGTGTGCATTTCTCTTTCTCTGAACTTCTTTAAATTATGTTTTTAGGTTGTTTAAGTTTTAACTAGTATTGTACCAACCAGTCCTCGGTAATCGACTCCAGAGAAGACCTCAAACATCGGACATCGGTGGCACATAGTAATGTTGGGCCACGTAAGGTGGGCCCAAAAATCATATCAGTTATCAGATAAGGCACTCATATATAAGAAAGCCCTAAGACACAAGGGATCCATGCATGTGGAGTGTATGGCGCATTTGGGCGGGACACAAGTAAAGAATCCTTGGAGGCGCTAAGGCCCATTAGGGTTAGGGTTTCCAAGGGTAGGTTGCATGCATGGCACGTGAATACTTAGGACACCTATAGGACAGATAGCTCTGCAACATTGGTGCATGAGTTGGTACCTTGGCGACCATTTTGTTAGTCGTTGCATTCCAGTTAAGGGAAGTTCTATGTGCCAAATTATGTTAAGATGACATAATAGCGGCACAGGAACATTCTACAAGGAACCCTAGACATGAGTAACAAAACAAAGATAAGCCCTAGTTTCAACCTATATAAAGGGCACTAAGAACCCAAGCAAGGTACACAGTTTCTAAGACTGAAACTACTTTATACACTTATTGTTTATGTGCCCTAATACTGACTTGAGCGTCAGAGTGCAAACGACCGTCAAGGTGCCCTTTGTCTTTGCAGGCGAGAGATTCTTCAACCAAGGAAGTTAGATTCTCAAGCGAAGATAGGAGGTTCAGAGACTACCGTTCAAGTCAACCGGCGAGCGAGTCAACCAACGAGAACATTTGGCGCCCACCGTGTTAAGAGTTTACTAGCAATATGAGGAGTACGAGGCAAGGGTCTGCTGCGCCCTGGGGGGACAACATCATCATGCAACAACTCATGGAGGCCATGCGCGCCCTCCAGGAGGCGGTAGCAACATCTAGGGTTGAGATAGCTGTATCCCAGGCAGACAACGAAGAGTTGCACATAACCAATGAGGAACTGCGCAGGAATTTGCAACAGGTAGGGGAGAGTGCGATAGACGAGCCTGCCCGACCCATACCACCTAGAGCACACCCGATGTCATTCTCTCAGACAATTATGGACACTGTGTTACCTACCACGTCTTTGGGCCCGAAAGTCACCTTCACGGGTGTAGAGGACCCAGAGGCTCACCTCACAGCGTTCCACACCCAGATGATGCTTACAGGAGGATCTGATGTTGTGTACTCCAAGCTATTGATGAGCACATTGGCAGGCGCAGCGTTGGAATGGTTCGTCAGTCTCCCTAACGGACACATTATGACCTTCGATCAATTCGCGACGCTGTTCAGAGAGCAATATCTTATCAATAGGGTTCTCCCTCGAATCTCTTACAATGTCTTTGACATCAAACGGTACACCCGCCTCTTGAGAATCCACCTGAGATCATATGGAACTCCCCATGAACAGGCATCTCGTGCCCCTGATCTTCTCCTGACGTTGCTGGGGCCCCAGTCCCTTGTGACTCTGCCAAATAGTCATTCAGAAACCCGCTCTTCACCAATTCGTCCAACTGATGCCCCAACGCCAAGCAGCTGCGTATGGGGTGACCGAACGCCTGGTGAAACTCGCACCATACATCCTTGTGGGGTCCCAGCACCTTCTCAGTCTTTGCTGGGATCTTCAGCCTTTTTGCTATGTTGGGCACAGCTATGAGATCCTTCAGCTCCACCACGAAACTGTGCCTCATAGGCTTATTCTCCCTCGCACATCCCTTAGCCTGGGCCTTTCTAGAATCGTAGGGTTGCTTCCTCCCCTGGCTCTTCTTATCCGTTGCAGCCTCATGCACCCTCATGGGTTGCGCACGCGTCGGTTCACGTGGGCGCGTGGGGACAACACACGCGCGCTTTTAATTCACTTCACCTTCTGCTGCGATGTGCGCCACCGCACGACGCCTAATCTCAGCAAAGGTCTTGGGGCAGTTTCTGATGAGGGATTCACTGAAAGGGCCAGGACAAAATCCCTTTCCGAAACGCATGAACCATCATTGTTTCATCCATGGTGGCGACCTTCACCACCTGCGCCCCTAAACGATTCACGAACTCCTTCAACGTCTCCCCCTGATACTGCCTTACATCAAAGAGGTCATAAGAGTTGGGTGGGGGAGCGCGGTTCACGATATACTGCTCCCTGAACAGTTGCGACAGCTGTGCAAACGAAGTCATGTGATCGTCTGGGAGACTGATGAACCAGTCCATCGTCGTCCCTACCAACGTGCTCATGAACAACTTGCATCTCACAGCGTTAGAACCGCCAACCAGCATCATCTGCGTATGAAACGCAGTGAGATGAGCCTCTGGATCTTCCATACAAGTAAACGTAGCTTTCGGCCCTACGAATGTGGATGGTATCACCGCATCCATGATTGCCTACGAGAAGGGCATGGGGAACTCTCTAGGAGGCGTAACGCATTCTTGCTCCTCTGTTTCGCGACTCCCCGCCTGGTTTCGCAACCCGCGACGCAACTCCTCATTTCTTGCTTGCGACGCCGCCAGGTCCAGCTGGATACGCTCCTGCTCAGCCTTTGATGCCGCCATCACCTCCTGGAGGCCCTGCATCATCTCCATAACTTGTTGCAGGGTCAAGCCTTCACTTCCAACATAAGTCGTAGAGCTTTGCCTGGTATTCCTCATTCTTGAACGTTTCTTCATGAATCTTGAATTGTCTTAATGAATCATCGAACTTTCTCGATGAATCTTGAACTTTCTTGATGAATCTTTGAACTTTCTTGATGAATCTTGAACTTTCTTGATGAACCTTGAACTTTCTTGATGAATCTTGAACTTTCTCGCGGTTGGGAAGGATGTTTTAGATCGAGCCCCACGGTGGGTGCCAAATGTTCCCGCCAGTTGACCTAACATCTTCGTGCGTTTCTGTTTACTTCGCTTCCAAGAACCCTTCACTCCTACGTTTCCTTCCTCTGGTGGAATCACCTGAAAACAGAGAAACAAAGGGCGCCCTCGCGGCCGTTTGCACTCCGACGGTCAAGTCAGTATCTCGGGCAATGAACACCAAACTCTCTTTCTTAGATCACTATGTGTTCTCTCTCACTCTGTTCTCTCTCAGAAATGCGTAACTTGCACTAATGAAAGCGTAGAGTGTTCTGTGAAAATGTCAAAACATACCTGGTTATGTCTATTGTCAATCCTTATATACCTTTGGTGTCTTTGCCCTTCTGTATTGTTGTGACTTGAGCATTCTGTGAGCGTGTCTTAGCGACACTAGCACCCAGACTTAGGGCCATCCAGTGCGTAAGACTACTCTACCGAAGCGCTACTGGCGCGGGGTGACTGCTTGGATGCCAACTCATGCATCCAATCTCTGAGTCATCTGCCCGGGGAGTTCCCTGCCCTACTCACGGGTCATGCATACAGATCACCCCTGGGACGTGACCCTTTATGGATCGTCTCTATCCCAATGGCTCTTTAACGGTGGTGTGTACTGTCGCGTTCCTACACCCCATGCACGGGTCCCTTGTGATCGAGGCCTTCCCCTACTTGTCACTGGGGTGTGGCTTGAAAACCACCTTGCTTATCCACTTTTACTGTTGAGGTGCCGTTACCCGAGGACTCCACGCCCTGCCTCGATGCCACCCCCTCCTCGGCTCCCTTACCCGTGAGCCTAAAGAGACTCCTTTTTGTTCTGTTGTACTTTCCAGCGGACCCCACCTTCGGGGTCCCACCATGTTGACTTTGGTCAACGCCCGAGGACCGAATGGTACACTAATAATGTTTGTCTAAATTTCCCTCTACTATTTGAAATTAGGAAATTTCTCGTAAATTTAATTTCTTAACCATTGTCACAATTAGATGTAATCTTAGGCATGAACTGTTTATTTTCCAATCAAGTCCTTCTAAATTGTGCAAAGAAATCAGTAATATTTTCCAATACTGGGGATATTATAAAATTATGTACCAACTCAATAAGTGAGCTTTTAAAGAATTAAATTCAAGAATATTTTTTTTTGTCTTCAAAATTAAAAGAGACAATCAATTTGAAAAATAGAGGAGTTGTTCAAAATTTTCATCATCACTTGCGTAAGTGAGAATCAGTGTACCCGCATCATGGCAGAGCTCCATGAAGGCATTTATGGGAACCATGTGGGAGTAAGAGCTCGCTCACTAAAGGTTGTTCAAGTTGGGTATTATTGGCCAACTATGAAGGAGGATTTTATGAGACATGCACAACGATGCGAACAGTTTCAGATGCATGCTGATTGGCATCATGCACCACCTGAGGAGTTGCGGTCAATATATAGCCCATGGCCTTTCCATACCTGGGGAATAGACATCTTGGGTTCTTTTCCTTTGGCAATTCGCCAAATGAAGTACCTTGTGGTAGCCATTGAATAATTCACAAAGTGGATAGAAGTTGAGCCAATCGCACAGATAATTGCCCACAAGGTGCAGTACTTTGTGTGGAAAAACACTGTCTGCCATTTTGGGATCCCTAAACACTTGGTGTCCAACAATGGAACCCAGTTCGCAAGTCAGCAGTTATGTAAGCTATGCACAGAGCTCGGCATTAAACAGGTATTCGCCTCGGTAGAGTATCCTCAGACGAATGGCTAGGTCGAGTCTGCCAACAAAGTCTTACTCAGAGGGTTGAAAAGGAGATTGAAGAAGGCCAAGGGACCTGGTCAGAGGAGGTTCCTCGAATTTTGTGGGTTTATCACAGTACTCCTCAGTCAATAACCAAGGAGACGTCCTTTAGTTTGGTATATGAGTTAGACGCCATGATACTAGTAGAGATCCAAGAAAGCTCACCTTGGTAATAGAACTTCATGATAGAGGAGTCTAACGAAGTAAGGAAGGTGAACCTGGATATGCTAGACCAAGTGCGCGAACAAGCTCGCATCAATTTTGAAGCTTTAAAGAGAAGGGTGGAGTTGAAGCAAAAGACCAAGTTGAGGCCTCGTCAGTTCTGAGTTGCCGACTTGGTGATGCGAAAGGCTCACCCCTATCAGCTGGAGAATAAGTTGCCTCCAAAATGGACTGACCCATTTTGCATGGTGGAGGTGCTCGGAACGGAGCCTACAGGCTCAAAACCCTTGAGGGAGGAGCTATACCTCAAGGCGAACCTTAAATTTTATTTCAATTAAGATATTAATGTTTTCTTTGTGAACGATGTAGTAATTAAGGGGACACTTTTTTTCCCTTACGAGGGTTTTTTAACGAGGTCACCCAATGAAAATTGTTCTTGAAAAATGATGCATTAGAATTGTTTGTTTGTTAGCACACGATAAGTCGACTTACCGGTGAAATTCTCCGATTAAGAGTCATGTGTGTGTAAATGATTTATGTAGTGCCTGGGGAAGCAACCTTTTCTTAGAAAGATTCCTAGTCTAGACGTTCTGAGGTTCATTGTGATTCAAATGAGGCGACATTTTTCTCGGTACTAAGATTCTTAGTTCAGGTGCTCTAGATCCTAATTAACTATAACTAAGGTTCTTTGGATGAAAGCATGTAAGACAACCTCTCTCGGTGAGAGTACCTGAGTAGGCGCTCTGTGAGAAGATTGGTCATCTATAGGTAGGTAATACGACTGACCTCAACATTGGTAAAGACCACCTGCGCTCGAACACTCTGCAAATGACTGTTGAGACTAAGATTGTCTAAAAAGTCGGGGTAGTCTGTCAAGAGGGCGATCACCCGAGTTCGAGCACCCTGTGGGGTAGTAATACACTGCAAATGTGATTGTTTAGGAGTTGACTCTATGTCTAAGCCAACACCCAAGTTAGATGCTCTAAACAAAGGTAATTGTTTAATAGTTGACTTGGTGTGTAAGCTAACACCTAAGTTAGATGCTCTAAACAAGGTAATTAATTGCTTAAGAGTTGACTTCGTATGTAAGCCAACACCCGAATTAGATACTCCGAGTAAAGAAGATTGTTCAAGAGTTGACTTGGTGTGTAAGCCAACACCCAAGTTAGATGCTCTAAACAAAGGTAATTGTTTATGAGTTGGCTTGGTGTGTAAGATAACACCCAAGTTAGATACTTCGACTAAAGGAGATTGTTTGAGAGTTGACTTGGTGTGTAAGCCAACACCCGAGTCAGATGCTCCGAGGTTATAAACGAATCATTCTTAGTGCAGGGGGAAAAGACCAAGCTTGGAAAGGGTGCGGTCGTCTAAGTACAGGAGGCCTTGTTTAGCAAAGTCAAAGTATATGATCCCTACTCAAGTAGCTGAAGAGCACTCATGCGAGTCAAGAGGCTCTTTGCGGCCAGAGGGTATGGTTCATCCAGAGGTTAGCTTTCCGAGAGCGTTGTGATTTTTCATACCTGATTCATGCATTAATCTTGTTATTTTTTTAGCTTAGGTAGGTTAGCATGGATATTAAATTGGTATGTTGTCAATAGGTGTCAACTTATGCTAATTGCATTTCACTAAGTTAAACAACAAGACATGCATCTGATACACTAGTCGAAGTTTGTTAACTCAAATAGCTAGCAAAGAAATTTGTAGTAAATACACATAAATAGAAAGTACTTATAAGTTAGAAAGTGCATGTGATGTCCAAAGTGTTCTAAATGGGGGGAAATTAAAAGTAAGGTAGAGAGTAAGGCTACTCCTCCACAAGTTGGTCATTGACCATTGTTTTGTCTAGGCCAAGTTCAGAAAATTCTATGGTTGGATAAAGACATGCAGCTTGTTCTACGGTCGCCTGAACCCCATAAGGAAGGCGTGGGCAGCATTTTGCTTACACGCTTCAATTTTCTTTGCAAACTTTTCATTCTGGCCGGACAACTCCTTCTTAAGCTTTGCAGTTTCGGCCAAGAGCTACTCTTTCTCTGCCACAACCGTCTTGGTCGTGACGACTTGGTGTTGCTTCGCTTCTTGTTGAGAAGTCTTGGAAAGTTGAAGCTCCTTCTGCAACCTTTCTAGCTCTTTGTACAGCCTAGAGGTCTCTTGAGCTTTTACGCCCTTTGCTACCATTCTCTCTTTCAGCTTAGAAGTAGCTAAGCAATTGGTTGTCAAGGCTTGACCAAACTGTCTCATGGCCTCGCGGAATAAGTAGCTTTCGTCATGAGCTATGAGCTTCTCTTTCTCTTCGTTGAACAACAAAGTCTCTTCAAGGTAGGAGGAGGCGTCCAGGTTGGGGTCCCATAGGTTTGGTGATGTGAGTTGATTTTAGGATTGTTCATTTTATGGTGTGACACTTTACTTAGATTAAGATTTTAGGGATTTAAGAGTGAAAACCTTAGGAAAATCCCCACTGAAAATTAACTTAATCAAGTGGTTAAGTAGACGTGAAGGTTCATTTCACAAAGGCAAAAGGAAAAGACAATTATAAGGTGAAAATGATGATAGAAGGTGTAGAATTAACGAACAAGGAAAAGAAACCAAAATAGAATTGTCAAATGGAAACAAGGAAAACCAAACAAGAACATAATACAAAAAGTAAAAATGAAATGACAATGGAAGAATAGATGAAGAAAGGAGAAAGCTTATGTGATGGATTTGAGAAGTGGAACACGCCACTTGGAATGTGATTGGCCTCCAAGATAAGTGAAGACAGCCGCCACTTGAGAGCTCTCAATACTCACAAGATAAGACTTAAATGCTAAGAGGAATTCAAACCTCACTAACACCTCACACAATCTGTGTAGAGTAACTCTTCTTCTATTAATTTCAACTTGTAAAATACAATGGGTAGGACTCCTATTTATAGGTAAAGGAGCCTTGGAAAACAAGCAACAAGGGTAGGATGGGAAAAGGGAAAAAATGGGCAGCCTCCGCATCCTAGGCTTGTCCTTCTAGAAACTAGGTCAAAATGCCTTTCTAAAGGGTTAGGAACAAGCTAAAATGATACCTACACCCCCTACTATGCTAAAGGCACCTTATTCTAGCCTATCTTTGCTATTTGGACCCCTAAAGTGAACCCAAATTATTTACAAACATATTCTATTTTTTTAGAAGACTAAAAGGAAGACCTTCTGATATTTTGGTTTATAACTTCTTCTTCTTTTGCTGATTTTTTCTCGAGGTTTGGTGGGGCCTGGATTTTTATCTTGAGATGACTGACCCTTTTGGGAAGTTCTTGTTGGTTTGTATCATTTGGCCTCTTCGAGATCTCTGCTTCACACTCCTGGACATCTACCACGACCAAAGGGGTAGTCTGGCCTCTAGATGGAGCAGCGTGATTGGAAGGAACCCGCCCAACTGAGCATGAGTGCTTGGTGGGGGTTGCCAAGATCTCCTTTTTCTCGTGAAGACCAACCCCGAGATTGTTTCTTCTTCATCGATAGGGGATGGGGTGGTGAGGAGAGCTTTCATCTTTGATTCCTTAGGCACATTGGAAATCGCTTTCGTCCTTTTGGCCATCTCCGCTAGCTCCTTCTTGTTAAATTGTGATAGCATGTTCTCTGCAAAGAAAAGAGGGCGAACGATTAGCACAGGTATGAAAGCTTGTCTCATAAGGGGCAGGAAATGAGAAGTACCAGTATAAATCTTTAAAAGTATGGGTGAGAACTCTTCGCTTATAAGACGAGCGGCATCGAAGACCACCTTAAGGTTGTAGAGGAACTTGCAGAATTTCTGGTCTAGAGTTTGTAGATCTTACAGGCGTCGAGCACCTTGGAAGTGTCCATTACAAGGGAAACCCATCCAGAAGGGTTGGATTCCACTTGTTGCTACGAAGTTTCAAGAATTTCCTTTTGAAGTTTTTGTACGAGGATTCGAAGAGGGAAAGCAAGGTTCTTCCAGATAAACCGTTGAAAGAGACCCACAGTTGGCAGCCTAGGCGTTTGGCCTCAAAAAGTATAAAACGACTTCCGCAGTTGGCGAAAAGCCGAATTGGGAGCAAAGGATGGAGAAGGCACAAATAAATGCCCAACTATTTGGGTGTAGTTGGGCAGGTGCCACGTTCAACTCGGTTAAAAGTTCTTTTTCATAAATGGTCAAGGGAAGCCGCTAAAGGACCTTTTTGAAAACAATGGCATAGAAAAAGCAAAATGGACCATTTGGGTCTGAGGGCTCATCGCAGCAAAATTGGCTCATCCTTCCCGCATGTAACTACTCTTACTCTATCCTTGTCTTTATCGAAACGACATTTCTTTTTCCTAAGGGCTAATATACTCTCCGAAGAGGGGTAATCAGAGGTTTCTCCTAGAATATTTTGGGGAGCCCATGGATACAAGGTTTTGTAATCCATTTGCGAAGGTAAATCTAAAACACAAGCATAAGCAGGATATAAGAACAAGTCTAGTCTAGGAAGAGCAAGCAAGTTGCAAGCAAAATGAGTGTGTGTGTGTGTGTTATGCAATACAAGCAACAAATAATCAATCATCACCGACAGAGAAGATGAACAGAAATGGAACCCCAGCTCAGGCAATATAGTTATGAATGCTCAGATAGATGATCTGGCAGGATAATGGATAAGATGAATGTGCAATGCTAGGAATGTGTAAAGAAAAATACTTTTTGTAGTCGAAAGGAAGAAGCTTTGAAGATGAGAAGTCTGAGAGCATGAGAAGTTTGACAAGCACGTGGAAGAGAAAGGTTTCGGGTTTAACTAGAAATGAAACACAGAGGATGGAACAAGGTTTTGAGTGGCGTGTGTGCGAAGATGGAATTTGAAACGGTAGGATTATCTCGTCGTTGATTTTTATGCCACGTTCACCTTCAGACCTACTTAACCACCTAGTTAAGTTAGTGTCCAGTGGGAATTTTCCTAAGGTCATCACCATTAATTCCTAAATTCTCAATCTTAAAGTAAAGTGTCACCTAAACGAAAACATCTAAAAATCAACTCACATCACCCAGTCTCGAGCTGAGCCTTGGCTAAGCGAAGAGGCTCCCGAGTGCTGACGTGATGGTTTCTCAATGGGTAGGTGTAGCGCGATGCGCGAGGCGTTTTTGAAGTGACGTTGCTAGGAATGTGTGTGTCACCATATAATGTCTTTTTTTTATCTTTCCCAAGTAAAAATACGTTGTTTTTTAGACTGAAACTGAATACTTCTTAAATTCTAGTAAGCTCTTATGACTTAATCGTCGGAGTATAATCAACAGATAGGGCCCTCTCTGTTTTAGCGAAGCCGCGTTCCAGTGCATCAAGACGTAGAATAGATTCCAGGAAAGGCTAGAGCTTGTCGCCAAGGTCAACCAACAAGAACAATATTTTAACCAATATGAATATTTTCTCTATTTTTAATTATCTTTTACGAACTGACTACCAATAGATGGACCAAGCTCATAACCCGCCTTTTGGGTCCAAAACCGAGTTGACCATACCTAAATGCTTGGACCGAGATCCCGAGCACTCCTATCACCGTAAATAATTTTGAATTTATGTTACTTTGAAGAAATTTCGGAATCCATTTTATGAAAATTTTAAAATCCATGATAATTTATAAATTTTTTTTATAAAATGGAGACTCAATCGTGATATTTTATGATAATTAAAAATAGTTTTGAGAACTCCATAAATACCAGAAGACAAAATAAAAGTCAATATTATTTTAAGTTAATATTTTTTTTTTTGAGTTAAACAAATTCCAAAGAACATGTTCAATCAATGATTTGCTTGCAAAAAATGACAAGTTGAGTAAATTCCTTAAGAGAAATCCTAACCTTGATGTTTAAACAAACTTTCCATTGAAAATTATTTGTCTTGTAAAGGTAATTTGATACGGTGAAACATATAATTTGAAAGAGAGGAGATAGATTTAGAGGTAACTTATATCATGTATAAATACAGCTAAGGATGCAAATTTATTTGATCAGTGTATATTTTCATGAAGAAAGCCTTTTTATTTTTTTTATCAATCTAAATTTAAGACTAAGAATTGTATAAGAGTTAAAATTTTATTTATTTATTTTACTACTAAAAAATTATTAACAAAAAATTAATTTTAAAAATAAAAAATAATTATAAATTAAATTAGATAAAGATTAAAATAATTATTAATATTTTAAGTATACTAAGTATTAATTATTTAAATTGTAAAATTGATAATTTAATAACTAATTATATTAATTTTAAAATTATTTAATTTTTAATTTAAAAATAATATATACTTTAATTAAAATAATAATTAATTATTTTTTTATTTAAAATTATTTTTATTTAATAAATTTTTCTTATTTCCATCATATGCATCATATATATATCATTTTGCTGCTAAAAGGAAACTTCGAGAACAATTTTCAGAAACTTAATATAATAAGCTCTATTTATACTGTTATTTTCAATGTTCTACATCAGTTTGAAATCCATGATTTGGAAATATAATTTTACTTGTTGACTAACTAATAATATTAATTCAGTGGTGTGTAAAGGCCCTATATATATAAATATATATATATATATATATATAAATATATATATATATATACATATATATATATATATATATATACATTTTATAAAAAAATTTAGCACATTTGATATATTTAAAATTCCAATTTTCTTCTACATCTATAAAAAAAAATTTAACACCTCCAAAATATTTTCTAAAAATTCCATCACTGTATGGATGACCCTTTTCTATTAGCTATAGTATTAGTTCTGCAAAACAAACTTATTATTATTATTATATATATACCATTTTCCATTCATTTATGTTATTTAATCTAAAAAACTGTACATACTACATCAAGTATATATACTATTTTGAAATATTTAATTCAAATATTTGGATCAAGTTTTAAATTCAAATCCATATTTTTTTAAAAACAATTTGAGTTTTTATAAATCCAATCCAATATTTTTTTTAAAAAAATAACATAATATTAATATAAAAAAATTTAATATTATATAAATATCAAGAAAATGTAATAAAATTATAATTTAATAATATTAAAAATTAACATTATAGATAATCATTATTTAGGGATACAGTAATTGTATACAATTACAAACTAAAATTGGTGAAAAAGAATGGAGAAGTATATGCAGGTGAAAAGAAGTGAGAAGAATGTCCTTAGGTGATTGGTTAAAGATGTCCTTAGGTGATTGGTTAAAGATTCATAGCGTACTGAACAAAATTATGAGAATTAAATATAGATTGAAAATCTGAATTTTCTAATTTATACTAAGATCTGTTTAAGTAAAATAGATATCTGATCTGAAAATTTGAAAAGATGTGGATCAAGAGCAGTTTTGTTCACCCTAGCTATAATCAATTATTTATGTTATAATTAATGTATACATGAACACCATGAGTAGTATATGAAATTAAGATTTAACAAATTTAGATTATAATTGATGTACTATATAAAATTAATTTGTGTCAAAGATCTATGTTCCTCAACATATAAATAAAAACAATATATGTAACATCCATTTCCATTACCACTATCATTATCACTAAAAAAATATTAGTAAATAATTATTAAATAAAAATTAATTTTAAATACAAAATATAATTTGTTATTATATTAATTAAATTAAATTAAATATTAATTTAAGAACACTAAAAAATATTAATATTCAAATTAATTTATATTATTAATTAAATAATCATTAAATAAAAAAAATATTCATTAAATTAAATTAAATATTATTTTATAAATTAAAACTTATAATACCTAAATTAATTTATATTATTAATAAATAATTTTTAAATTTATATTTAATTAAATAAAAATTAATTAAATAAAAAATATTTAATTACTATATTAATTAAATTAAAGATAAATAAATTATTAACATATAAATTTATTTATATTATTAATAATTATTTTTAAATCAATACTTAATTAACTATTAAAATTTTAGTTATCAATATAAAAACTATTTATAAATAATAAAAATTAATTTAAATATAAATATTTTTTAATTTTTTATCTAATTTAATCAATATAAAATTAATTATTTTTTAAAAAAATTATATTTATTTTATTTAATATTAGGGTAAAAATAATAAAAACAAGCACTAATTAGAAATTCTATTTAAATTTTCATAAAATTTATATAAAAATTAAATTAACCATGATTATTCATCAAAAACTAAACTATTTTAATAACTTAAACTAAATTATTTAAAAATCAAAGATTAAATACGACACAAAATTATAAAACATTATAAATAGAATCCCTAAGAAATAGTAATATGTAAAAAATAACACACCATACTATTAAAATGATATAATAAACATGAGCAACACATGCAATTTAAGTCTTAATTGGTTCATAAGTAAAGTTTTGTTCCATAGTCTAGATGAAAGCTGAAGGAAATTAAAAAGAGAAAGGGAAATTGTGACCAAAGTGATGCAATTTGATCCTGATTTATGAGGTTGAGGAGTCCTGATTCATTCCCCAGCTGCGAATCCCAATGAGCAACTCCCCTGAGGCAATCAAGAATTCGATAGCCTGCTGTGTTGACAGCAATCTTACCACGCTCCGCAGAGTTGTCAGCCGTAGATCATCTGCTTTTTTTATTATGGGCACCAGCTGTATGATCTTCTCATTCATGTCCATGTCAGGATCCCCCATCTCGCTTGCACTGTCCTGCCACTCTGAGAGCTCTTCTTGGATTGCATTCTCCTCTTTCACCTTCAAATTAATTCAAAGTGAAAACAACAAACTCTCACGTCAACATCATCTACAACATCAAATTATTTACATTTCTCTCCTCTAAATAAACCACAAATCTTCTACAATTTTTCATTTAATCGGTAATTTAAATTATCTTAATCATGTATTCAGTGTAAGTTTACTAATTTCTCTGGCTAAACCTAGATTTGGTTCCTCTAAATTGAACATTTTTATTATAAAAATACACTCATTCTAGATTGAACATTCTTGTTCAAAAAAATATACTTATTCTAGAATGAAGAATGATAATGTAAATCGTTTAATGCAACTATTTATTATGAAATCTGTGATGAAAAAGAGAACCACCAATGATAATCTAAAACACCCTGCATGCATGTAATTTCAGTGGGTGCATCTAGAGAATAGTGAGAAATTGAAGACAAAAAAGAGAGAATTAGATACAGTGGAAAAAAGAAGATAAAAGAGAGAGTGTTAGTTACAGTATCACACTGGAGATCGCTGACATGACGAAACTGAGAGGGGGTGAGGTCGCCCAGATCTCCAGTGCGGAGGCCATGGAGGATATCGATGATGTGAGACTCAAAGAGGAGGGAAGACTCAGTGTAGATGAGGTGGAAGGCGGTGGTGGGGCGCCACCCAGTGATCCAGTGGAGAGAGCGTTCAAGAGTGGTGGTCCATGGCGAAAGGAACACGCAGAGAGGATCCTTCTCCACCGCCGCCCATTTTGCTCTGTAGTAGTCCTGGTGCTGCCTCATCACCTTGTCCATCACCTCCTCATTGTGCTCATCCTTCAACCGCTGCACCATCTCCTGCAGCTGCTCGAACCATCTCCTGTAAAACTTTGCGAAAGAAGTGTTCATTGTGTTGAGTTGGGTAACTTTTGGTTTCTGAGTTTGGTCTGGTAATAATGTGTAGTTGTTGTTGTTATCTGAATGAAGATAGGGTTTGAGGTGGCCTCGCATGCATGCATGTCTTACGTGTTTCATTCCCCGGGTTCAACTTGTCGAATTCCCCTTGATGCAATTCACCACCCAATACCTTTTATTTTAATTTCCCAATAATTAATAAGTCCAAGATAAATACTACATAAAAAAACATACAATACCCAAATAATAAAATAATATATTCATGTTTAAGTTTGAATTAAAACCAGTAAAACTTTACAGGTTTACAATTTATAATTTTGGTCTGAAATATTTTATCTTTAAAATAATCAAAATAGGTGTACCCTATATTACATGACCATGTTATGTTATTAACAATGGAATATGATATCATTTCCTTCTACATTTAACAATTTAATTTTGAGAAAAAAATATTTTAATTATTTAAGAAAAAATTACAACAGTTAAATCAATTAAATAAAAATAATTTGAATTTTGTCAGATGTAATGTCAAATTTAAGTTTTATAAATTACAAAATAGAATTTTAAAAACTTTATTAAAATTGATAAATTATAAAAAGTATATTTTGATTGTACATTATATTGTAAAATAAATTTATTAATTTTCATAATAACTATCTTAAAACTATATTGACATTAATTTATAATTAAATAATAATATGAAATTGTCTATATCAGTCAATATATATTTATTTTATTTTTCTTCACTTTAACTATTCAAATTTTATTCTTTCTTCTCTTGTTTGTGCATAATTGTGAAATTGTGATATTGATATTGAATATCTTAATAAATTTGTTATTACCTATAGACAGGAGTAACATATATGTGAATAACAACAGCTTACCTTTATTATTCATATGTTTTAGAACTTAAAATTATATTTTTTATAATAAAATTCATTTTTAATATTATATATATTGTTTATATGATAATCATCATTTATCTAATTGATTTATGTTGGGTTGATGAATATTCATAAGAAAACTATGTTTGTAATTTTAGTACATTTATTTATGTTGGATGTTTTAGGTTTAACATAAAAATATCATATTTAAACTGAGTATATTTTTACGTTATACCTAGGATACTTATCGCTTCAGGTCCTTCTCAACATCTATTGGTTCGGCTTTTTTATTGTACTTTTAGTGCAAGAAGAAACTATTGGCTTATGGTTTGTATTTGTCGTGGTTTTGGCACACTTTAGACAACTTTCTGTGCGCATCGTCTTGTCTTATCATGAATAGTGAAACCTTTTCTTTGATGAGATGAAAACATCCCCTTGCATCTTTAATAAATTACTTCAACGAGATGGAGACTCTTTATCTCCAGAGAGTGTTTGATTTTTTTTTTTAATTTCAATTAGAATTGATGATGATTTTTTTTGTTAATTTAAAATTTTTGGATATTTTTTCAATTTCAATTTGAATTGATGTTGGTTTTTTTTGCTTAATTTCAATTAGAAATGATGTTGATTGTTTTTTTGTTAATTTAAAAAATTTGGATTTTTTTTAAAATTTTTATAGAAGTAAATATATGATTTTGCAAAATTCTTTTTTAATAAAACAAAAGCTACCCACTCTCTAGTTTTTTTTCTTGCTGGAGATCCCACATCAACTAGAGATGAGAACAATTCATTGTATATAAGTGGGTGCAAACATCATCCCATGAATTGGTTTTATGGGGTTGAGTTAGGCTTAAAGTTCACCTTGTAATATTTCTCTATGTCTCTCTTTCTTCCCTATTTGCTTTTTAAATAAAGCAAGTTCATTTTTACTCTAAAGATCTTGTATTCTATTTATTTTTCTATGATTTAGTCAATAATTTTGATGGGAATAGTTGGAAAAAGTGTTCCTCTCAACTTGTTTTACCACATATTGAATTTTGGTAATCTTTGAATAGCATGCTTTAGATCTCTAGATTATGGAGTGGTTTCCTGGAGTTGAAGTTTTCATTCAATAAAGAATTTCAGGCAAGGGAAGCTATTTATGTTTTAGATAGAACTTTAGTATAGCTGATTTAGATAATAAGTTGATCTAATAATTGGATTGTGAATGTTGGAGTATAAAGTCAATTAAATTGACTTTGATTGTGGTTTAATGAGTTAGAGTAGTTTAGATTGTATTTAAATTATTGAAGAATGATGCTTGAAAATATTTTAGTCTAAATTGATATTTTTGAACAGTTTAGAAGTTGTATGGTTGGATTGTCCTTAAAAAGATATTTGAAAATGTATTTAAGTCTGTTGTTGAGACTGATTTTCTGATATTTTCGCTTAGGCGAGACAATTATCACTAAAGCAAAAATATTCCTGCAACTTAGCCAAGTTTCGACCTCATTATTTCAATTATGTATGAATATTTTTTTTTATGGAAATTGGATATTTATTTGTATGTTAAGATTGTGAAATTTTTTAATAATATGTATTGTATGAGGATGATGGAATTGCATGAAATTGAGATCATACATTTAAGATAATTTATGAGTTGTTGATTGGTTTGTGTGTTAAGTATTGATGCCTATGTGGTAATAAAGTTCCCCTAGCTTCAATGATAGTCTAAATCATATAGACTAAGATATTAGGTGGAGAGAAATTGATGGTGGAGTTCATGTACACCGTGACATAAGAGATGCACGACTTGGGTTGTATTAAACTTACCTTGATATGTTCTCTTAGATTCGTTGGTAATCGAAGTCTTGGATATTGGATTAGATGTTAATCTCTGGTAGAACTTACTTAATACGGGTCTTCCGGAAAGGCATCTGTTCGATATCATTTGGTATATGAATTCATGTGTGGTTCGTATGATTGTTGATGGTGGTTTTGGAATGAATTTGGATTATGGTGATTGGTATTGAGTATTATATGAATATGGTTGAAGGAAAAATAAAATGGAAGTATATAAATGAATGATTAATCTAATTAATTCTTATTCTTGTCGGTTGACCTCGGGTTGACTAGATGGGCAAGCTTTGCTTCTAGTTTGTCTCCTCTTGGTGCACTGGAACAATGCTCCGCTGAGACAGAGGGGGCTCTACCTTTTGATCACACTCTGACGATCAAGTCAGTGAGAGCACACAAAATAATAATATGTTAATCCATAAGTTCTTTTCATCCCTTCATCTTTTTCCTTCTTTATTTGCGCCATTATCCATTTCCATTTCATTTTCTTTAATGTTCTTTCCATTCGTTCATTCTTTGTCATTTTAGTCTTGTTTTGTTTCCTCTTTTATGTTCTCTTCAATTCCGTACCTTTGCATCATTGTCACCATATTATTGTGTTTTTCTCTTTGCCCTTGTGAAGTGAACTTTCACATTTACTTAATCACTTGGTTAAGTTCATGTCCAGTGGAGATCTTCTTAGGGTTCTCACCTTTAAATTACTAAAATCCAAAATCTAAACCAAAGCGAAACCTTTAAAATGTGCAATCTAAAATCAACTCACATAAAAAAGGCGATCTAAGTCATGATCTAAATTATAAGGTTTAACTCAAGGCGAGCAAAAAGCCTTTTTGGACCATATACTCCAACGCGTAAGATTTAATCAGGATGGGCAAAAAAGCCTTTTTCGACTATCAAAAGTAAAAATACTGATCTGGTTCGGATAAGAAATTAAGTGTAACTTGATCCTTGATTCGACGTGGGTATTCCCGAATGATGATCTTGTGCGTAGAGACTCTGACGGTCAATTAGGTACGATCTTAGGATTGGGCCAAGTTAGTCTGTTTGTAGAAATCGTAACGGTCGAGTATGTCCGATCTTAGGATTTGACCAAGTCAGTCCGTGTGTAAAAGCCATAACGGCCGAGTTGGTTCGATCTTAGGATTTGGCCAAGTCAGATCGTTTGTAGAATCAATAACGGCCAAGTTGGTCCGATCTCAAGATTCGGCCAAGTCAATCCATTTCTAGAAGTCATAATGATCGAGTTGGTCCGACCTTAGGATTCAACCAGGTCAATCTGTTACGAGCAAAAATGTTTTTCAACAATCATTTTTATTGATAGAACGACCTCATTAAAAACCCTTCTTTGGGAAAAAAGTTTCGATAGGCTCTATTGCCCAATACTTTTGTTCTTCAGTATGGCCCGACCACTTTAGAGATAGCCTATTTTTAATCTGATATGGATGAGCCCTTCGCAACACTAGATTGGCCACCTTGAATATTTAGGGATTCATTTTGGTTTCGTACTTCTATTTAATCCTTCATTTCAAAGCTTCGAAGTTGATCTGAGCCTTGTCTCGAACTTTGTCAAGTAGATCTAAATTCATCCTTCTTCCTTCGGTTAAGGTATCTATCGAATACGTGAGAATTCCAATATTTCTACTGAAATCATCACATCTGTTCCGTACACCAAACTGAACGATGTTTCTCGCGTGGTAGATTGGGGGTGGTGTGATAAGACCACAATATTTTGGGAATCTCATCAAGCCACCCACCCTTAGCTTTCTCAAGTCTCCTTATCAGACCCCTTAGTAGCACTCTATTAACCGATTCGGCCTGACTGTTTGTCTACGGGTGTTCCACCAAAGCAAAGACTTGTCGGATTCAGAGCTCCCACACAATTCACCCAATTGTTGACTAGGTTTCGCTACTCTCAGAGTCTTTAATGTCTCTTGTATCACTGTACTATGTGCTCCTCCTTTTCCATTAGGTTCCTGACATACCCGAGGTATGAAGCCAGCTAAGGATCCTTTGCTTGATAATCTCCAGATACTTGACCAGTTATAAGCAATGAGTTGTTTTTTGCTAACAAACGACACACTCCCAGTTCCTTTTCCAATAACATTCTAACTATTAGTGCCTCATACTCGACCTGATTGTTGCTAGCTTTGAATGTGAACTTAAGTGACTTCTCAAGAAGCACTACATCAGGACCTTCGAGAATGATGCATGTTCCACTCCCTTGAAGGTTGGACGACCCATCTATGGAGAGGATCCACACAAAATCTTTCCTGTTTGCCTCGAAGTTCTTCAGGGCGAGCACCACGACAAAGTCGGCGTATACTTTTACTTTGATAGGACCTCGTGGTTCGTACTCGATGTCATACTTTTACTTTGATAGCTTGACGACCCATCTAACCATCCTCCTTGCTATGTATGTTTTTTGGAGAACCCGATTTATAGGAAGATTGGTCATCACGATCACGATGAAACTCTGAAAATAATGTCGTAACCGTCGAGTAGAAAGACAATGGCTAGGGCAACCCTTTTAATGGTTTGTTAACGAGCTTTTGTACCTTGTAATATATAGGCTTCTGAGTCTTTCCTCTGCCCTGCACAATAACCAAGCTAACTGCTAGGTCATCCACTGAGAAGTATAGTCGAATGGGGAGCTTCAGAGTGGGTTTACTAAGTATAGATGGGTTTGTTAGAAACTCTTTCTGCTTTCTAAAAGCATCCTCGCATTCGTTTGACCAAATGAAACGATCATTTTTTCAGAGACATTGAAAATAAGGGTATCCTTTATCTCCATTGGCTGATAAGAAGCATGACAAGGTGGCCATCCGACCGGTCAATCTTTGTACTTCATTCACACTATTGGGACTTCTCATCTCTACTATTGCCACGCATTTATTGGGATTTTCCTCTATTCCTCTTTCAGTCAGCAAAAAACTGAGGAACTTTCCAGCTTGAACACCTAAAACACATTTTTTTGGCTTAAACTTCAGACTATGCTTCCCTATTGTCCTAAAAAGTACTTCTAGATCGGATATATGAGTTCCTGACTTCTCATCCCTCGGATTTGATTATACCCTGAAAAGGCATCCATGAAGCTGAGCAACACGCAACCCGATGCACTATCGACCAAAGAATCTATGTTGGCCAAATGATGTGAGTTGATTTTAAGATTGTTCATTTTATGGTGTGACAATTTACTTAGATTGAGATTTTAGGAAATTAAGAGTGAAAACCTTAGGAAAATACCCACTGGACATTAACTTAACCAAGTGGTTAAGTAGATGTGAAGGTTCATTTCACAAAGGCAAAAGGAAAAGACAATTATAAGGTGAAAATGATGCTAGAAGGTGCGGAATTAAAGAACAAGGAAAAAAAACCAAAATAGAATTGCCGAATGGAAACAAGGAAAACCAAACAAGAACATGATACAAAGAGAAAAATGGAATGACAATGGAAGAATAGATGAAGGAAGGAGAAAACTTATGTGATGGATTTGAGAAGTGGCACACGCCACTTGGAGTGTGATTGGCCTCCAAGATAAGTGATGATAGCCGCCACTTGAGAGCTCTCAATACTCACAAGATAAGACCTAAATGCTAAGAGGAATTCAAACCTCACTAACACCTCACACAATCTGTGTAGAGTAACTCTTCTTCTATTAATTTCAACTTGTAGAATACAATGGGTAGGCCTCCTATTTATAGGGGAAGGAGCCTTGGAAAACAAGCAAGAGGGGTAGGATGAGAAAAGGGAAAAAAAGGGGTTGCCTTAGGGTTTGACTAAGTCAATCCCGCATCCTAGGCTTGTCCTTCCATAAACTAGGTCAAAATGCCTTCCTAAAGGGCTAGGAACAAGCTAAAATGATACCTACACCCCCTACTATGCTAAAGGCACCTTATTCTAGCCTATCTTTGCTATTTTGAACCTTAAAATGAGCCCAATTTATTTACATAATTGATCCTGCCGGTTAACTAAGCGCAAGAACGTTGCCTCATCACGATCTTCCTTCACCAGCTTTAACACCACGTGCGCTTCAAGTCCACGCTACAGATTGTCTCTCTGAGAACCTGAAAACACAGTATGGCGCCTCTGCGGCCGGTGGCGCTCCGACGCTCAAGTCAGTAACAGGAACACTCAAAAACTGAGAGAAAACTAAGTTCTGTAGAACCGTGCTCCAGTATTCTCAACAAAAATAATGAGTCGTAATCAACGTACCTCTGCCAATTCTGTTAAGTTTACCTTTTATACCTAGGTATTTTCTCTCTCCAGACGGTTACACTTCCAATTCTACGTGTGTCATCATCTGGGGTAATCTGAGCGTCATTTCTATGCGACATCCAACCTTACACGTGTCGTCATCTGGGCTGGGGTAATTTGAGCGTCATTTCTATGCAGCATCCAACCTTACACGTGTCGTCATCTGGGCTGGGGTAATTTGAGCGTCATTTCTATGCAGCATCCAACCCTACATGATGTGATTCCAATAGCCACATAGAACAAGATTCTTGACATTTTTAGGAATCACCTTGAGCTGGAAAATATAGAGGCACTTTTCTTAGAGTTGGATCATTGTTCTAAGACAAGAACTCACCAAAAAAAACTAGTACCAAATCCCAAACTCATTTGGATGAACCAAATATTGTCAAATTGAATCAACAAAGGAATGAAAACTGGAATGACAGAACAAAATTAAACAACAATTCATATGAACCGAACAGAATTAAGAACAAAACAGAACAAGTGCTGGAAAATAGAAAAACCGAAACTGAAAAACTCAAGAACACAAAGCAACATGAACAATTGAAGAAGAAGAAAGGAAGGAGAAGAGAATGCTCATGAAGATGGAAGGAGGATGGATGATCTCGCCACTAGAAGTGTGGAATGCTCCTAGATGAGAGTGATGCCGCCACTTGAGGACTCCATTGATCCATCAAGATAAGACTAGAGAAGAAGGCTCCAAAAGCTCTCCAAAAGGTCACTCAAAATTTGAGTAGAGTTTTCTTAGATTATTTCCAATCTGAATTTTACAAAGAGAGCACCTCTATATATAGCCTAAGGTGCTGAAAAACTAAGCTAAAACATTTTAAAATTCCCTCCTAAACTATTCTAGAAACCGGCGCCCAAAACAAACCTCCTATGGCACCTCCTATTCTACTCCTACACCTCTCTACTAATACACCCCCCTAAAGCTCCTAATTAAAACCTACAAGATGCTAAAACAAAAGAGGTTTCTAATGTTTCCCTCTAAGCACCTTCAACTAAAGAAACTACAAAAAGAGAAAATAAATGTCCTCTAGCTCCCAAAGCTTTGAACATGCTTCTTGTAATCCTTTGAGGTGGACTTTGACCTCCATGGGCGTCCTCCATTTGTGCCTCCACCTCTTCTTGAGCTTGATGATTGGCCTCCATGTCCTCTTGAGCTTGATCTCCATCACTACACGTGTCGTCATCAGGGGTGGGGTAATTTGAGCGTCATTTCTATGCAGCATCCAACCCTACACGTGTCATCATCTAGGCTAGAGTGACTTAAGCGTCATTTCCATGTAGCATCCTGTTATGCGGCCAAATCTCCTATTCAAGGTATAACCTAGCACGTAACGCGCTCTGGAACGCCACCCGACAAAGCGAGTATCGGATGCAACAAAGTACATCATCTCTGTGATATCGCTTGTCGCAGGTGCCACCTTCCTCCCCACCACGCCATGCATGTTCTAGCTGAGGGAACCTTGCCATCGACGAATGTCCACTCTGGGAATCCCGTCATCAATGAGCAAGCTATGTCCTCCAACTCACTTAACCTCCATGCTTCATGCTGACGTAACGATCATCTTTACTGAACCTACACGCCTGAACCTCCAACAACTTCAACCATGTTTACTGGGAAATCCGGCGATGTGCCTCTTGTGGCGACTCCTGACCACCTGATCTTCCATCATCTAACACGGCGATGATACGGAAACCTGGCGACAACTGACTATGTACACTGTAGAACGCCACTTCCACAAACGGCGACTATGTTAACTTCTTGACCATTCATCTTTCTCTTGTCCACGTGTCCCGCTAAGCACGCCCCACGTAGTCACTTACTATCCACATCATCACACCCGATGACCTGATCGGTACATAAGCCCCCAGTCTTAAGCTGTGACTTGTCCAGCGAAAAGACTAAGGAGTCAAATTTTCGGCGATCTACGTGGCTTTGTGCACTGGCGGTCATACTGTTTACTGATTTGACATTTCACCAACCCCCTCCGATCAAATTACACGTGGACTTATCAATGACTATTATTCATTGCCGTTTGCGCTTCTTGCAACGTTCAAAATTCTTAAAACCTTCGCGCCACTTCACTGTTTCATTATCTTCTTCTTCACTCCAAACTCCTGAAACGCTTCAGCGAACGCTTTGTCTCCCTCGATCATCATCTTGCTCAACACACCTCTGATCATCAAAAGGTAACTTTTTATCTCTCCCACTGACATTTGCTGCATTTTAATCGGTTTGCATCATCCATTAACTGTCTGGAGCATATGTTGTGGGCTGTTTTTGTTCTTTGCTTCGCTTTTTCCTGCGTTTAGGTTTTCTAGCTTTCTCTCTGTGAGCCCCCCCTGTTCGTTCTGTCTTCTTCTTTTCAGTTGAGTCATTCTGTTTATGAACTCTCATCTCTTCCCTTTTTTATCTTCTTTGCAGTTCTTCTGATGGCTCGCACCAAAATCACTCCAAACCCACCTTCGTCTTCTCAAAACCCTCCGCCGAAAACTCGTAGGGTCATCCCTTCCTCTTCTCGCAATCCACCAAGGGATCCCAATATCCCTTCGAGCCAGGCCGAGAGACCCGCATCCTCTCGACCCAACCAACCGCAACCAACCGCAACCAACCCCACCTCAAACCAGCGCAGCTGTGAGACCTCTTCCTAACTACAAACAACTGTACCCTTGGGCCACTTCAGCTTTGCTGGGTGAGACTTCTTCCATCAACACCGACATCGACGTCCTTCGCCTCAAGAAAGGTGATAAAGCTCACCTTTCCTTTAGCAAGGAGCATGATGACAAGGTGACCGTTCATCCTTGTCCCCCTCGAGAACCCATCTGCACCGACGACCAAGGGAGCAATGGCGAACCCTTCTGCTTCGTCTATGCCACCATGTTCAAGAAGGTCAAGCTCCGCTTCCCCTTCACTCGCTTCGAGAGGGAGCTCTTGACCGAGCTCAACATAGCCCCCGCCCAGCTTCATCCCAACAGCTGGGCATTCGTCAGGGCGTACCTAATCGTTTGCGCGCACCTGGGGCACCCGGCCTCCGTGGACGTGTTCCTTTTCTTGTTCAAAGCTAAGAACCCAGGTGATCGTCTATGGGTCAGCCTCAACGGGGTTGCTGGGAGGTCCATCCTCTCCATCTTCCAGCAATCCTACAAGGACTGGAAAGGCAAGTTTGTACGCGTTTGCTGCAATGACCAAGACCCCACCCTCCTCGATGGATTTCCCTTGTACTGGGTGAACAAGGGAAAGAAGGAGTCTAAAGACAACTTCAGGAGGGCGAGAGGTCCAGAAAAGATGGGGGAGCTCGACAAGGATCTATGCAACTTCTGGAAAGGAGTTGCCTCTTCCAACATAACCCTGGCCACCTCCTCCATCATCGCCTACGAATTCCATAAATGTCAACTGGACTTTCATATAGGTTTGTCTTCCCCTCATCTCCGAGTTTTCCTTTTCTTGAGTTCGCATCACCCTATCTTTTATATTGATGTTGCTTGTGTCATTCTGATTTGCATGTAGTCTTGACTAGTTAGTCCATGCATTAGCTCACACTGCTTATTTTCTTGTGTATCATCAATTGCTTGAATTGGACTGGTTTGTGATCATTGGTTTCTTTATGCAGATACAATGTTGGGGAAAGAAAAGATGGCTAGGCTGCGCTCCATTGCCAAACTTCATAATCTGGCGGCGGGCTTCCAAACCATTCCCAACTCTGTCGCAGAAGCCGCTGCTGCCCAAGGCAAATCTCCACAGATTGGTCCATCCACTGCCGTCGCTCTTCCTGCCCCTGAGCGAAAGAAGCTGCCACCAAAAAGGGCTAAGAGGAAGGCCCCCAGGGTGGTGTCGGACGAGGAGGAAGACGAAAGCACCGAAGACGGGCTAGTCTGTAAGAGAAAAGGGCGACTGTAGCTGAGCCACCAGCAGCTGAAGGCACCAGCCCCAACTACGCCGAGAACCCCCCAGCGCCTCCACACCCTTCGAGTCTGCTGGGGATGTTCTCCCTTCAAACGCCTCAGCTGCTGGAGCTACACAAGAACAACTTGCGGATACGCAAGCTTCCCCTCAACCTGCAGCGGAGCTACCTGCCTTACCTCCACACCACGAGATTCCCCTCGCCATCCAATCTTGTGAGGGTGGTGGCGAGAATCAACCTTCAACACCTCCTCCAACTCAAGCTCTTCCAGCCCCTCTCCAGGAAGCTCTGAAGTCCTTCACTGCGCACCTAAATGCCATGGTTGTCGAGAACCTTCCTCAAGTTGTTGGTGAAGCTCTGAAGGATTCCCTGAGCAAGTTCGAAATCGACAACCGCATTCATCAGGAAGAGGCGAGCACCGCAAGAGCCGAAGCTGATAAACTCAAATGTGACATGCTGATGCAAGGGCTAGAGTTCTCGCGGGTGGAGAATGCTCTCAACGATGAGCTTCAAAGTTTGCGCAAGGATAAAGCTGAATTGCGCCAGAAACTGCACTCCAAACTTCAAGACGTTGTTGAGTTAGAGAGTAAGCTCGTTCCTATGAGGGCCAAAATAGCTGAGCTGGAGGAAGCCCAAAAAGCTGGCGAGGCCAAGATGTCTAAACTGGAGAAGAGATCAACCGAGAGAGAAACCCTTCTGGGACAAGTCGAAGCAGATCAGGACAAGAAATCCAAAGAACTGAGCGAGACTACCGCAGAGCTTGCCCAAGTGCGTGAGGAGAACAGCGGGTTAAAGAAGAAGATCGACGAGCTTGAACTTGAGGCTGCCCAGGTTCTTACCTCAGGCTTTGGGGCTGCTTTGGAGTAGTTTGCTTGCGAATTCCCTGATCTCGACCTCTCTAAGTTTTCAGTGTACAATGAAGTGGTGGATGACAAGATCATGCCTTCAACTTAACTGCTCCCATTTGCCACTTCAATTTTATCATTTCGAAAACTCTTGTATTTAACTTTGGTTTATCTGTAATAGCTTTCATTTCGTTCAAACTGCTTTGATATATATATATATATATATATATATATATATATATATATATATATATATATATATATATGGCTCTAACTTTATCTGTTGTGTGATCATCTGATGTAACTGGCCAGTTTTTACTCAACCCAATTAACTTAGCACAAACTGATGCTTAATTCTCTGGAAATCAACTTAACCTGAACAAGCTGTTAGTTTATAGCAATATTGTTTAACACGAAATCACTTACTGGGCAGTAGGGGCGTAGGTCGATCTTAGTATCTGAAATATCGCTTGCTTGATCTGCCAAGTGACATGTGTATTTCTATGTTATCGCCTAAAACTTTGCTGATCTGGTTCTCGCCGTGTAATCTTCTTTCTATCTCAATCTCAAAGCCATAGGCTTTCGACGACACCATTTTCCTTTTAACTGAAAAGCGTCCTCTGTGGGGCCACCTCATGACTTCATCTTTGCTTGACTGGAAGGAGAGCTGCCTTTCGGATCTCCCTCTACCTTCCCTGAGTCTTTAACCTGAGATAACTTAAATCATTGTTCCCTCATCTGGGGGTAGAGCCGCCTTTCGGATCCTTCTCTACCTCCCTGAGTTTTAGAACAATGATCTAGGTGGTGAGGTGTCCTCTGCGAACCTTCCCCAGCCATCCTTTAACTTCCTTCTTAACTGGTCTTACTAGGTCAATATTGATGTTTCACTTAAGGAAAAAGGCGTTTTCCATCAACCTTCCTTTCCCATACTTAAGATCATTAACACCCCTGACTTTTCAGTTTTATCTTGCCTGAACTCACTCGAGGGTGAGAAGGACTTTTCCTGGTGCCTCAACTTGCCCAGGGGTTACATCTCCTCCTCCCCTGGATGCATTGGGGACTTTCAAACTTGCCTCAATTTGCTTACGCCAAGAGGTCTTGCAATCTATTCTTGCCTGTATTCGCTAAAGGTGAGGAGGTCTTTCTTAATCTTTTCTTGCCTGCACCCGCTCAAGGCGAGGAGGACTTTTTAATCCGATCGCCAGATGGCGATGAGGACTCAAAAACTTTATACTTGTGCCTCCGATCGCCAGATCGGCGATGAGGACTTAAAAACTTTATGCTTGTGCCTCCAATCGCCAGATGGTGATGAGGACTTAAAACTTTATACTTGTGCCTCCGATCGCCAGATGGCGATGAGGACTTAAAACTTTATACTTTAAAACTTTGTACTGAATGCATGCGATCTGAGTTCACCGTTGCCTTAAATTACACAAGGGCGACAAGGTCTCTTTTCCGAAAACTTAAAAACGATAAGCATGGAAACTTAATGAACTTGGAAACTTTGATAAACTTCGAAACCTTCTTTATTGGGTGGCCTCGTTAAAAACCCTCCTTAGGGAAAAAAGAGTGCCCCCTTGAAAAACTGTTTTAACTAAAACTGCTTTAAACTGTTCAAGTTAATCACTACTTACAATGCTTTAACTGTAATAAAACTTGAGATGGGTGGCGTTCCAAGTACGAGGAATCGCCCCTCCTTCCAACGTCTCCAAGCGGTAGGCGCCGTTTCCGAGTGCTTCGGTTATTCTAAACAGTGTTGTCCACTTCGGCGACAATTTGTCCTCCATCTCATACTGGTGGGCCTTCCTCATCACCAGATCGCCATCTCTGAATTGCCTTGGTTTTATTCTAGAGTTGTACCTGCGTTCAACTCTTCTCTTCACTGCTTCAGCCTTCACCCGTGCTTCCTCCCTGACTTCATCCAGCAAATCCAAATTCATTCTCCTTTCTTCATTCGAGTCTTCCGCCACAAAGTTCTGGAATCTTGGCGAGCTTTTCTGGATTTCAACTGGAATCATTGCATCACACCCATACACAAAACTAAACGGGGTTTCATGGGTTCCTGATTGCTCAATGGTATGATATGCCCACACTATACGGGGAACTTCTTCAGCCCAAGACCCCTTGGCCTTCTCCAACCTCCTCTTCAAACCTCTCAACAAAACCCGATTGGCTGACTCCACTTGCCCGTTCGTTTGTGGGTGCTCCACAAAAGCAAACACCTGCTGTATTCCAACATCCTCGCACAGCTTCTTCAACAGGTGACTTGCAAATTGAGTCCCATTATCTGATACTAAACGCTTAGGCACGCCAAACCGACACACAATATTCTTCCACACGAAACTCTGAATTTTGTGCGTGGTGATCTGGGCTACTGGTTCTGCTTCAATCCACTTCGTGAAGTATTCGATCGCCACAACCAAGTACTTCATTTGCCTGATCGCCAATGGAAAGGGTCCCTGAATATCAATTCCCCACGTATGGAACAGCCAGGGGCTGTAATTGACTTTAGCTCTTCTGGAGGCGCCTTGTGCCAATCGGCGTGCTGCTGGCATTGCTTGCAACACTGACATATTTCTTACAATCTTCCCTCATTGTGGGCCAATAATAACCTGCACGGAGAGTTCTTGTTGCCAAAGCTCGACCCCCGATGTGACTCCCACAAATCCCCTCATGGAGCTCAGCCATAATTCTTGTGCACTTCTCTCCGTGTACACATACTAAAAGGGGATGTGTAAACCCAAACCTGTACAACTCGCCATCAACGAGGGTGAACCTGCTGGAGTTCTTCTTTATCTTTCTAGCTTCCGTCGGGTCCAGTGGGAGCACGCCATCCGCATGTAGCACTGGTATGGCTTTATCCATGTATCTAGCTCATGGATAGCACAAACTTGCATCATCTTTACCTCTCCCACTGGATGTGCTCTAACTCTCGGCGTCCTTAAAGTCTCCTGAGTCAAGGATCTATGACTCCTCGCCATCCCTTCCATCGATTTGCAAATTTGAAGAACCTGGTGATCTGCCACAAAGGCTCGAGGTGTGTTCAAAGTTTCTTGTATGACAGTCCTCTGCCTGCCCCCCTTGCCCGAACTGGCGAGCTTGGCTAGCAAGTCAGCTCGGGCATTCTGCTCCCTTGGCACGTGTACCACTTCAAACAAAGCAAAAGACCGCTTTAACTCTTGCACATACTCCCGGTAAGCCGCCATTTGCGGATCTTTGGCCTGAAACTCGCCAGTTACCTGCCCAGTGACCAATAACGAGTCACTTTTGCCCACCAGCACCTTTGCTCCCATTTCTTTCGCCAACAAAATTCCGGCGATCAAAGCCTCATACTCCGCTTGATTATTGTTGGCTTTGAAGGCAAACCTCAGAGATTGTTCTATCAACACACCGTTGGGCCCCTCCAAAATAACTCTAGCTCCGCTACCCTGCTGGTTAGACGACCCATCCATTGAGAGCACCCAACGAAAATCATCCCTCGCACTCTGCGCTGTTTCAGAAGAGAGCTCGACCACAAAGTCAGCGAAGATTTGCCCCTTGATCGGTCCTCGGGGCTCATACTTAATATCGAATTCCGACTCCACCGCCCATTTTACCATCCTTCCAGCTACATCCGGTTTCTTCAAAACCTTCTGGATGGGTAAGTCAATCATTACTAACACTGTAAAGCTCTGGAAGTAATGACGCAACCTCCTCGCCGAAAACACAACCGCCAGCGCTGCTTTCTCTAAGGCTTGATATCTCACTTTTGGGCCCTGCAACACCTTACTAACAAAATAAATAGGTTTCTGGACTTGATCTTGATCCTGGACGAGTACCGCGCTTATCGCCTTCTCAGTTATGGCAAAGTACAACCTGAGGGGCGTTCCCATTTGAGGTTTGCACAAAATCGGCGGGCTCGCCAAATACTCTTTGAGCTTCACAAAAGCTTCTTCACATTCCCTTGTCTAGACAAACCTATTATTCCTCTTCAGACATTGGAAATACGGGTGGCCTTTCTCCCCACTAGCAGATATGAATCGAGACAGAGCGGTCATCCGGCCTGTAAGCTGTTGCACCTCCTTTACGGTGGCAGGACTCCTCATCGCCAAAATGGCGGCACACTTGTCGGGATTTGCCTCGATTCCCCTCTCAGTCAAAAGAAATCCCAGAAACTTCCCTGCCTCCACGCCAAAAATGCACTTCTCGGGATTCAACTTCAGCTTGTACTTGGCTATTGTAACGAACAACTCTTCCAGATCAGTAACGTGCCTGCTCTTTTCCAGAGATGTCACGACCATATCGTCGACATATGCTTGCACATTCCTCCCAAGCATAGGCGCAAGCACCTTATCCATTAGCCTCTGGTACGTGGCTCCCGCATTCTTCAGCCCAAAGGGCATCACCTTGTAGCAATAGCATGACCTTTCCGTCATGAAAGCAGTCTTTTCCTCATCCATCGGGTGCATCTTAATCTGGTTATATCCCGAGAAGGCGTCCAAGAAACTGAGCAATTTACACCCTGACTCACTATCCACCAGGGCATCTATACTTGGCAAAGGATGAGAATCCTTTGGACAGGCTTTATTTAAATCTGTAAAATCAACGCACATCCGCCATTTCCCATTGCTCTTCTTGACCAGAACGACATTGGCGAGCCATTCCGGATATTGAATCTCCCTGATATGACCTGCCGCAAGGAGTTTCTGCGTCTCGTCCCTGATCGCCTGTCTCTTTTCTTCGTTAAACTTTCTTCTTCTTTGTCGGATTGGTTTGACTTAAGGATCCATCGCTAGGCGATGACACAAGAAATCAGGGTCAATTCCCGGCATGTCTGAAGCAGACCATGCAAACGCGTCCAGATGCCTATTTATTACCTTGGCGATCTGGTTTTGTGTCTCGCCATCTAAAGTCTTCCCCAGCTTAAACGTTTTGCCGCCAATCTTCTTCTCAAGCCAATCCTCGACCGGCTGAGGCCTCTTCTCACTGGCGATCACCGCTCTCGCGATTCCTGACTGCCTGGCGACTTCCGGACAGTCCTTCTCTTCCTCAACCCGAGCGGCGTTCTCGCACCTCGCCTCAACATCCACCATCACCACATCCCTTTCAATGGCCACCTCAAATGCTGTGTCCACAACTCGCCGATTTTTCTGTTTAGGCTCCACACTAGGGGGCGGCGTTGTGGTTACATGGCACACTGATTTCTTGTTCTTGAGGCTGTTTTCATAGCACTTCTTTGCCTCCTTTTGATCAGAGCGGATGGTGATAACCACCCCCTCCATTGAAGGCAACTTGACCTTCATTTGCCTCGTTGAAGGCACAACTCCTCTCCTGTTGAGTGTTGGCCTTCCCAACAGGATATTATATGCCGAAGGAGCGTTCACAACAAGGTACCTGATCTTCTCTGTGCGCGAGGCCACCCCATCTGTGAACGTCGTTCTTAACTCAATGTACCCCCTGACCTCCACTTGATCACCAACAAAACCTTATAAGCAGCCCCCATATGGCCTCAGCTGGTCGGGGGATAACTGTAACTTTTCGAAAGTCGGCCAAAACATAACATCTGCCGAGCTTCCTTAATCGACCAACACCCGATGAACCATCCTCCCCGCTGTAACGAGCGAGATTACAATGGGATTGTTGTCATGGGGCACAACATCCCTAAGATCTTCTTTGGTGAACGTGATGTCCACATCGGGCGAGTGATCCTCAAAAGCCTCTACTGACATCACGGACCTTGCATATTTCTTCCGCTGTGATGAAGTACACCCACCACCCGAGAATCCACTAGCTATAGTGTGGATCTCGCCGTGAATGGGTACTTCATGCTGTTGTCCCTCACTGCTCGCCGGTTGTGAACCTGACGATTGCCCCGTTTGCTTCTCCAACAAATAGTCCTTCAAGAACCCACACTTGACCAACTCGGCGAGTTGGTACCCCAAAGCCAAGCACGAATTGATGGAGTGGCCAAAGCTCTTGTGGAACTCTCACCACGCATCCGGTTTTTGCCCCAACACCTTATCCGTTGTCTTCTCAGGTACTTTGAGCCTGGCAGCAATGTTCGGAATGGCGATCAGGTCAGCCAATCCCATCACAAACTCGTACCTCGGCGGGCGATTAGACTCTCTAGGCCGCCCTGGCCCCTTCCCCTTGCTCTTCTTTGGATCATAAGGATGATGCATCCTTTGATCCTTCTTCCCTGCCGCCGCCTCCATCACCCTCTGCGGCTGAATTGTCGTATGAGCGCGTGGCTTAGTTGGAGCCACATTCCCTCTCTTCTCGGAGACTTCGCTTTCAGCGGCGATGTGGGCCACAGCACGTCGCCGGATTTCAGCGAACGTGGCGGGGTGGCTCCTAATCAGCGATTCACTAAACGGTCCATGCAACACACCCTTTTTGAAGGCATGCACAAACATATCTTCATCCTTACCTGGCAAGCGGATAATCTGAGCCCCGAATCTGTTCAAAAAATCCTTCAGAGACTCCTCTTGATACTGCCTCACATCGAACAGATCGTAAGACACCAACGACAGTGCCTTGTTTACTATGTACTGCTCGACGAACATCTTGGAGAACTGCTGGAAGGTGGTAATGTGGCCGGTAGGCAGACTGACGAACCACTCCAGCGTTGTTCCACTGAGAGTACTCATGAACACCTTGCAGTAGACTGCATCCAAACCACCCGAGAGCATCATCTGCGTGTGAAACGCCGTGAGATGAGCCTCAGGATCCTCCAGCCCGGTGAAAGATGCTTTCACCGATACCGCATTTGCAGGGACCACCGTGTCCATGATCTCCTGAGAAAACGGCATTGGAAAATTACACGGTGGGGACGGGGTGCAGATTTGTCCCTAGTCGCACACTCCTTCTGTCCCTGAAGGGCTTTACGTAACTCTTCATTGACTCTGTTAAGCTCTTCATTTCTAGCCTGTGAGGCCACTAGTGCCTCGTGCATTCTCTCTTGTTCAGAACGTGATGCAGCCACGTTCTCCTGCAACGTGCTCATCATTTCCATCACCTGCGCCATAGATACATCGTCCTCTTCGGTTGACGGCGCGACTGAACTGGATCGCGTTGTCCTCATCCTTTCTCAACAAACTTCAGGAAATCACACCAAAATCGTAATCATAAACACTCCGAATCAGAACAAGATTGCGAACTCTTCGAACAAACTACAGAGAGACGATTGATCCAACAATCAATCGATAGAAACCTCAACAACTCAGAGAAACTCCACTTTACTGATTAGAACCCCTAGAAAACGGTGAAACTCCGGAAAACTAACTGCGACAGCAAGCAGTCGAACAGAAACCACCAAAACTTCAATAAACCCGAATTGTGGTTGGGAATCACCTTTGACACGGCCCCACGGTGGGCGCCAGATGATCCTGCCGGTTGACTAAGCGCAAGAACGATGCCTCGTCACGATCTTCCCTCACCAGCTTTAACACCACGTGCGCTTCAAGTCCACGCTACAGATTGTCTCTCTGAGAACCTGAAAACACAGTATGGCGCCTCTGCGGCTGGTGGCGCTCCGACGCTCAAGTTAGTAACAGGAACACCCAAAAACTGAGAGAAAACTAAGTGTTCTAGAACCGTGCTCCAGTATTCTCAACAAAAATAATGAGCCGTAATCAACGTACCTCTGCCAATTCTGTTAAGTTTACCTTTTATACCTAGGTATTTTCTCTCTCCAAACTGTTACACTTTGGACGCGTGGCTTGCATCCAATTTTAGGTGTGTCATCATCTGGGGTAATCTGAGCGTCATTTCTATGCGACATCCAACCTTATACGTGTCGTCATCTGGGCTAGGGTAATTTTGTTGAACGAAATGGTGTTCAATGTTTTGAAGAATCCAAATCCTTTGAAGGATGTTGAAGCCTCTGCTCTGCTTGCTGTTGCTTGCTGGTTTAAGCTTTGTTCTGGGCTAGTTTAATGTTGTAATCCACCCTTAGATTGAATCTCAAGCAACTAGCATCTCAATCTTTATCAAAGTAAAATGTTTTTCAAACTAAGTTGAAACAACCGATTGTTTTGTTGAAACAACCGATTGTTTACACTTAGGTGTATTGAGAAAGTTTGAAAACTGTTTTTGAATGGTTAAAACTGTTAAGTAACAAAACAAACGATTGATTCGAGGAAACAATCGATTGTTTGTTTTGTAACCATAACAGAAAAACTGTTTTCTTTGATTGAGCTTTAAATGCTTTAACTGAATACGCTCCAGTCATTAAATGCTTTGACCAATCTATTTTAAATGCAATTAAGAGTTTGTTAAGATTTGATAACAAACTATATCTTTGTATAAATTCAGAAAAACTGTTTTTAAGAGATAAGAATCTTGAAACAAAGTTTTGACTAAGAGCTTTTCAAAGTGTTCTGAGATTGCTTAAGAGTTTAGAGATTGATCAAGGTGCTGGAATAGGATTCTACTTGTATTGATTTCAGATATTCATCTGTAACAAGTGTAATCTTTGTAAACTGCTGAACAATTCGTTTGTGTTTTTGCTGAGATTGGTTGTGTGTTCTTGAGGTGTTCAAGATCAGCAATCTTAGTGTTGACCAAGGAGAGTGTGTTTCTTGAGGTTTTCAAGGTCATTCTCTTGGTTGTGGTGTAAGTGATCTAGTGGTGATTGCTTAGTGGATATCCTCAGGGTTTCTGAGAAGACTGGATGTAGCTATAGTTTGGAGTGAACCAGTATAAACAACTGTGTACAATCTCTCTATCTCTAACTCTTTAATTTCAGTTTGTTTGTTGTTTGCTGGTATAAACAACCGATTGTTTCGAAGAAACAACCGATTATATTTTTTCTAGTACTACAGTTTTTGCTTGCTGTTTTGGCTAACTGAATTGCTGAATCAATTGGTTTCTGAAATAAATTCATTCTAGCTTTGAAAAATTGCGAAAACCCCTTTAAACAATTCACCCCCCCCCCCCTCTAGTTTAAAGCCATCTTTTCTAACAATTGACATCAAGAGCTTGGTTCTTGAAAGTCATTCAAGTTGATCCTAAAATCTTTTGAAAATGGCTGATAGACTACCGTTTGGGGAAGGTGCCTCAATAAACAGACCACCCTTATTTTGTGGTTTGAATTACCAGTTTTGGAAAGTTAGAATGAAAATATTTATGGAATCTCTTGATAAAGGAATTTGGGATGCAATTGAAAATGGTCTTTTTATCCTAAAGTTTGAAAAAGATGGTTGTGTCATTGAGAAGCCATGGTCTCATTGGACTGATGCAGAAATTAAAAAGGCCAAATTCGATTGCATTGCGAAAAATATTATAACCTCTTTAAATTCTGATGAGTTTTTCAGGGTCTCACAATGCAAATCATCAAAAGAAATGTGGGATACTTTGGAAGTCACTCGTGAAGGAACAAATGAGGTGAAAAGAGCTAGAAAGCATGCTCTCATCCAAGAGTATGAGATGTTTAGAATGCTGAAAGGTGAAACAATAACTGAGGTGCAGAAAAGGTTAGACAACTCATCAATCACCTTATGAGCCTGGACAAGACGTTTGACAAAGAAGAGCTGAACATCAAGATCTTGAAATGTCTTGATAGAGCATGGCAACCAAAGGTAACTGCTATTTCCGAATTTAAAGATCTAACATCATTAAGTGTTGCTTCTTTGTTTGGAAAGCTTAGGGAACATGAGCTAGAGATGAATAGACTCAATGTTCAAGAGAGTGAAGATAAGCACACAAGGAGCATAGCCTTGAAAGCATCCAAACATAAGGGAAAGAAAGATTCAAGTGATGATAGTGATGAGGAAAATCTAAGTTTGCTGTCAAGAAAATTCAGCAAATTTCTAAAGAGAAACCGCAACAAAGACAACAACAAGGATAGGTATGGAAACAAGAAACCCAATGAATTTAATTCAAATAACTATACTTGTTTTGGTTGTGGTGAGCAAGGTCACATAAAGGCAGATTGTCCCAACAAGAGCAAAGAGAAAAAGACAAGCTACAAGGAGAAGAAAGGCAAGACAAAAAAAGCCTATATTGCTTTGGATGAAAATGAGGTGTCATCATCAAGTTCTTCATCAAGTGAAGATGAAAAAGCCAACATATGCTTAGTAGCTGAGGATGATGATGATTCTTGCAGTTCAAGTGAGGTAAGTTCATGTGCTTCCTTAAATGAACAAAACTATAGTGAATTGATTGAAGCTTTTCAAGAAACACATGATGAAGCTAATAGATTGGTTCTTTCTAACAACCGATTGAAAGATCTTAACAGTGGGCTTGAAAAGAAAGTTAAATCACTTGAAGAGGATCTGAGAAAAGCAAAAAGTGATTTTGAAAAACTGGAAAATCATTTCAAAAATGCCTCTTGCAAGTGTGATACTCTCATTTGCACAAATTGTGAAAATCTTGAGAAAAAGGTTCACTATCTTGTTCAAACTGTGGACAAGCTTTCAAAAGGGAAATCAAACTTTGAGAATGTCTTGGCATCTCAAAGCTGTGTTTTTGGAAAGGCTGGTTTAGGCTTCAATCCACAGAACAAGCAAGATAGGTTTTCAAAAAGTTTTTTAAGAAAATCAGAAAAACAACCGATTGTTAAGACGAAACAACCGGTTGTTACATGCTTTTATTGCATGAAGAAAGGCCACTCTGTTAGATTCTGTAAAATTAGAAAATATTGTGTTCCTAAAGGTCTTATGAAATGGATTCCAAAGGGATGTGATGTTTCTAACAGCAAAGAAAAGCCAAGTGGACCCAAATTTGTAAGGGGACCAAATCTTGCAACTTGAATTTGTTTATGCAGGAAAAATAAAGAGAAAAAGAAGAACTGAGCCATCTGATCAAGCTTTTGAAGAAAAAGGCAGTCATTGAAGCTGAATCAATGTTATGCAAAAGATCAAAACAGTGAAAAGAAGTTTTCTTGATCAACAAGCAATTGGCTCATTGAAGAAACAACACAAGGATAAAACCTTCCTTTATTTGTTTTCAATTTCTGTTTCAAAGTTCTTTCTTATGATTAATTTTCTTTTAATTAATGTCATGTGCTTTAATCTGTTTCTGTTTATGGTTAAAAATTTCAAAATCAAGTTTTTAACTGCTGCAGAAAAACAACCGATTGTTTCTTCGAAACAACCGATTGTTTCTTCGAAACAACCGATTGTTTCTTCGAAACAACCGATTGTTTTGAGTCTGACAACACTGTGAAGAAATTGATTTAATTGCTTTTTGAAATTTCTAGCTGTTGCAGATCAATTTCAAAGGGAGAATCTTGGTCAAAGGATCTGTGTTGAAAGTTGATCATGATCAGAAAGAAGTTACAACAGTCATAAAGGAATATATTCCAAAATCTTGGAAATTGAAGAGCCTTAATGACTAGTCAAAGATCACATGTAAAGACCATGTGATTTTCAGCTTTTTCTGACATTTTCTGTGCAGAATAGAGTCAAGTCCTCTCTTTGAAAATCAGGTACCCATTGAATGAAAATAAATTCAATTTGATTCTCTTACTGCTATAAAATCAGGTGCAGATTTCTTCCAACAAGAACAACCAATTGCAACATCTCTTGCAATATCTCTTGCAAAAATTCTGTGAAGTGAGTTTTCGTCTCTGCTGTCATGGAATCAACCCCTCCCACCTCTAAAAGAGTCAAAACCAGAGCTGTAAGGTCTGGAGGAAGGCTTGAAAGTTAGTTTTCTGGTGACACCGAGCTCATTGAGAAGTATAGGTATGAAACAAGTGTCAAGAAGATAAACAACCCCAAGGTTGTGTGCTTTGATTGGCTGAAAAGTCAAAAGCTTGACAAAGTGAGGAGGCTTCTCAAGGACCAATCACTCAGAAAATTTCTGGAGCTAAAAGGGAACATCTATCCAGATTTGGTGAGGGTATTCTACACCAACTTGAAGTTTGAGGGAAACGACCTAGTTTCTCATGTGAAAGGTGTGGAAATGGAGATAACTCATGAGGTTTGGGCTGCAGTTCTCTGGTCTGAGAATCAACAAGGGAAACCTTGGTGTGGTGGAAGATTTTAACAAAATCCAGTTCTACAAAAGTTGCTTGAAGAACAATCAATCTCAAGTTAGCACATGCTCGGTTGGAGGTTTGAAGCTTGACGAGAGGTTGCTTGCTCTCATTGTAACTTGGATTCTAACTCCAAGGGGGAGTAATCACTCTGTGTTGACTGAAGAAGATCTGGTTTACATCTTCTGCATCACCAAGAAAGTGAAGATCAATTGGATTCACATAATCAAAGAACATATGCAAAAAGCCATGAGGTTAGGCGATTACCACTATCCCTATGCTGTTTTAATATCTAAGTTTCTACTCTATTTTGAAGTTAATCTTGAAGATGAAACTTCTGAGCTGGTCAAGTCAACTCAAGAGTTGAACAGTGGATCACTCAGCAAGATGGACTTTACAAAAGTAGGTGGAAAGTGGATAAGTAAGGATGGTGATCATGGTGCCTCATCTAGTGGTGTTGCTCATCTTGAACAAGATGAACCTGCCGATATGGATGTTCAACATGAAGATCCAACTGGAGATTTTCAAGATGCAGGGCCTAGTGCTGCTGATGGATATCAAAGAGAAAGAATGTCAACCATGTCATCTTTTGAAAGACAAATGATGGATAGGCTAGATAGCTTTGCTGAAAATCAAATGAGCCTTCATGATCTGTGTGTTAGTAACTTCCAGAGGATTGACACAAGGTTTGACAACATGGATGCAAGGTTTATGACTCTGGATGAACAAATTGAAGCTGTCCAGAATCAAATCTTTGATCTTCAGTTTGCTGATGAAGAAGAATGAAGGAAAAACAACCGATTGGTCATCGAAACAATCGATTGTTTTTGGCTGTTCTTTTCTGGTTTTAAAATTTCTTTCCTTCTGCTGCTGCTGGTTTATTCTGATGTAATGGAAACAATATCTTGTTTTATCTCTTATCTTTGTCTATTTGTGAAGACAAATAGGGGGAGATATATGCTGTGTTTTCAGTTTGTTTAAGTTTCTGTTTTTCAAGTTGTTAAAAACAGTTTGGGGTAATATGTATTTTGGTTGGTTCTGATATTAACTGTTTTAAGCTTTAAATGTTTATCTGCATGCTAACAGAATATCAGAAGTTCAATGTATTGCTCAAAGTTCTATTGCAGGAATTGCTTCATATTTAATCAGGTACAACACAAGCATCAGGGATTTGTCTTCATCAAATAGGGGGAGATTGTTGAACCAAATCGTGTTCAATGTTTTGAAGAATCCAAATCCTTTGCAGGATTTTGAAGCCTATGCTTGCTGCTAGCTTTGTTCTGGGGTAGTTTAATGTTGTAATCCACCCTTAGATTGAATCTCAAGCAACTAGCATCTCAATCTTTATCAAAGTAAAATGTTTTTCAAACTAAGTTGAAACAACCGATTGTTTTGTCGAAACAACCAATTGTTTACACTTAGGTGTTTTGAGAAAGTTTGAAAACTTTTTTTGAATGGTTAAAACTGTTAAGTAACAAAACAACCGATTGATTCGAGGAAACAATCGATTGTTTATTTTGTAACCATAACAGAAAAACTGTTTTCTTTGACTGAGCTTCAAATGCTTTAACTGAATACGCTCCAGTCATTAAATGCTTTGACCAATCTATTTTAAATGCAATTAAGAGTTTGTTAAGAATTGATAACAAACTATATCTTTGTATAAATTTAGAAAAACTGTTTTTAAGAGATAAGAATCTTGAAACAAAGCATCGACTAAGAGTTTTTCAAAGTGTTCTGAGATTGCTTAAAAGTTTAGAGATTGATCAAGGTGCTGGAATAGGATTCTACTTGTATTGATTTCAGATATTCATCTGTAACAAGTGTAATCTTTGTAAACTGCTGAACAATTCGTTTGTGTGTTTTGCTGACATTGGCTGTGTGTTCTTGAGGTGTTCAAGATCAACAATCTTAGTGTTGACCAAGGAGAGTGTGTTTCTTGAGGTTTTCAAGGTCATTCTTTTGGTTGTGGTGTAAGTGATCTAGTGGTGATTGCTTAGTGGATATCCTCAGGGTTTCTGAGAAGACTGGATGTAGCTCTAGTTTGGAGTGAACCAAGATAAACAACTGTGTACAATCTCTCTATCTCTAACTCTTTAATTTCAGTTTGTTTGTTGTTTGCTGGTATAAACAACCGATTGTTTCGAAGAAACAACCGATTTTTTTTTTCTAGTACTACAGTTTTTGCTAGCTGTTTTGGCTAATTGAATTGCTGAATCAATTGGTTTCTGAAATAAATTCATTCTAGCTTTGAAAAATTGCGAAAACCCCTTTAAACAATGCACCCGCCCTCTAGTTTAAAGCCATCTTTTCTAACAAATTTGAGCGTCATTTCTATGCAGCATCCAACCCTACACGTGTCGTCATCTAGGCTGGGTTAATTTGAGTGTCATTTCTATGCAGCATCCAACCCTACACGTGTCATCATCTAGGCTAGAGTGACTTAAGCGTCATTTCCATGCAGCATCCTATTATGCGGCCAAATCTCCTATTCAAGGTATAACCTAGCACGTAACGCGCTCTGGAACGCCACCCGACAAAGCGAGTATCGGATGCAACATAGTACATCATCTCTGTGATATCGCTTGTCGCAGGTGCCACCTTCCTCCCCACCACACCATGCATGTTCTAGCTGAGGGAACCTTGCCATCGACGAATGTCCACTCTGGGAATCCCGTCATCGATGAGCAAGCTATGTCCTCCAACTCACTTAACCTCCATGCTTCATGCTGACGTAACGATCATCTTTACTGAACCTACACGCCTGAACCTCCAACAACTTCAACCATGTTTACTGGGAAATCCGGCGATGTGCCTCTTGCGGCGACTCCTGACCACCTGATCTTCCATCATCTAACACGGCGATGATACGCAAACCTGGCAACAACCGACTATGTACACTGTAGAACGCCACTTCCACAAACGGCGACTATGTTAACTTCTTGACCATTCATCTTTCTCTTGTCCACGTGTCCCGCTAAGCACGCCCCACGTAGTCACTTACTATCCACGTCATCACACCCGATGACCTGATCGATACAATAACTTTTCTCTTGTGGAAAAGACCAGAAGGAAGAACTTCTAATATTATGGTTTATAGCTTCTTCTTTCGCTGATGCTTTCAAGAGGTTTGGTGGGGTCCGACTTTGTATACTGAGATGAATGATCTTTTTGTGAGGTGCTTGATGTGTCCTTAGTCATCTGCTGGTTGCTTTGGTTTCAAAACAGAATGATTCAGGTTATGCATAGATTAAGAATGAATTTTACACAAATTCTAAACACCCTAGAACTAAGCTTCAATCAAAGCAACACAGGCAAAGAGCTTTCTTCACAGAGTTGGTTTCATCAAAGCTTCATTTTCTACAATCTCCCCCTATTCGATGAAACAAATTCCTAGGATGCTTTGGAATGTTCTGTTTAAAATTTTGGCACAACCTGCAATCACAAACAGATGTAGAAGCGCAGGATAATCTATCCCAGATCAATCAGGCACCACAAACTAGTTTCCACTAGGTGATTTCCAAAGAGGAACATCAACCAAATCAATGTGAAAAACCAGTTACACATGCATAGGTGCAACAACAGAAAAAACAATTGGTTATTTCGCATGAATAACCGGTTACGAATCTACCAGAGTTTATAACAATAACTTAAAACCAGTTAGGGCAATGTTCAAACAATGTGCAAGAAAAACAAATGCGAAAATAGGAACATTACAACCCAAAGTAATCAAAAACACAATTCTCCCCCTATTTGTCTTCACGAATATAGTGAAAGAAGGATAAAAAACAACATTTATTAAGGTAAGGCATATAAAACAATGATTCCTAACTCATTTCTTAATGAGAAAAAGTTGTCCTTGGATAAGGGTTTGGTGAAGATGTCTGCAAGCTGTCTTTTAGTGGAAATGAATTGGACCTCACAGTCACCATTACTAACATGATCACGAATAAAGTGATGTCGAATCTTAATGTGTTTGGTTCTGGAGTGCTGAACTTGATTTTTTGTGAGGTTTATTGCACTTGTTTTGTCACAAAATAAAGGAACCTTACTGACTTTCAACCCAAAGTCCTCCAGCTTTTGCTTGATCCATAAAATCTAAGCATAGAAACTCCCTGCAGTTATGTACTTAGCTTCAGCAGTTGATAAAGCTACACAAGCTTGCTTTTTACTGTGCCAGGATATAAGACTTGAACCAAGTGGATGACATGTCCCACTTGTGCTCTTTCTATCCAATTTACATCCTACAAAATTAGAATCAGAGTATCCAACTAAATGTACATGAGAGTGTGAAGGATACCATAAACCCACAAATGTTGTTCCTTTTAGATATTTCAGGATTCTCTTGGCAGCTTTAAAGTGAGATTCCCTTGGACTGGATTGAAATCTTGCACAAAGACAAACAACAAACATAATATCAGGTCTACTTGTAGTGAGATAAAGTAAGGAACTAATAAACCCCCTGTATTTAGTTTGGTCCACTATTGTTCCAGCTTCACCAGCACTCATGTTACAGTTTGTAGACATGGGTGTTGTTGCAACTTTACAGTTCTCCATCTCAAACTTTTTGAGATTCTCTTTGCAATACTTAGATTGACACAAGAAGATGCCCTCTTTGGTTTGTTTGATCTGTAGTCCAAGAAAGAAGGAGAGTTTCCCCATCATTGACATCTCAAACTCCCCCTGCATTGCTGTCACAAATTCTTCACACAATTTATCATTAGTAGATCCAAAAATAATATCATTAACATATATTTGGACTAAGATGACAACAGAATTAGATTTTTTAATGAAAAGTGTTTTGTCAATTTTCCCTTTTTCATAGTTGTGAGATAGAAGAAAGTTACTTAACCTTTCATACCACTATTTAGGTGCTTGCTTGAGACCATACAAGGCTTTCTTCAACTTGTATACATGGCTTAGATATAGATGGTCTTCAAACCCGGGTGGTTGCGTTACAAAGATTTCCTCATTTACAATTCCATTTAGAAAAGCACTCTTCACATCCATTTGGAGTAGCTTGAAATCGTTCATGCATGCAAAGGCCAGTAAAAGTCTCACAACTTCTAACCTTGCTACTGGTGTGAAAGTCTCATCATAGTCTATCCCTTATTTTGTATCCTTTAGCAACAAGTCTTGCCTTGTTCCTTGTGATTACCCCTGAATCATCTTACTTGTTTCTGAAAACCAACTTTGTTCCTATGACATTCATCTGATCTGTTCTAGGAACTAGAAACCACACATCATTCCTTACAAATTGATTGAGCTCCTCGTGCATAGCAGCAGTCCAATGTTAATCCTTGAGTGCCTCATTGATTGTCTTGGGTTCAACGTTTGAAACAAAAGCCATATGGTTGCAGAAGTTTGCCACAGTCCTCATTGTAGAGACGCCTTTGTTGATTTGCCCAATGATGTTTTCTGTACCGCCCAGTTAGTCGGAAGTGATGACATGGCAGCAAGCTATAATATAGGCGTGTTGAACGGGACACCTGGCTGGCAGAAGGGAAGGAAGTCGGGGGGCTCGTGTAGTCGCCAGTCGTTAAGTTGGCGTGCCCCGATCTCTAGCATACCTAAACCGGCGGTCACCAGGTTTGTGTCGTAGTCGCCAGATGCGAACCCAGACGACCAAGTGATCAGAGATCGCCGAAAGGAGGACATCGCCGAAAGATCAGGAAAGCTTGTTCTAGGCTTTCGAAGCGAAGGATGGAGTTGTCAGATGGTCATTCCCTAGTTGGCCAGAGGTTGAGGTCAGGGAACAGCTTACCCGAACATGCACGGTGAAGCAAGTGAAGCAGATCATGATGGCGGCCGGCGAGACCACAGTGAAGGTGTGTATGATGACACCCGTACTCGCCACACAGAAGAGATCGCGCTCCAAGGCAGCTATACACCGAGTTACTTCCTGCATGGGTAACTTAGTCGAATAAGCCTGAAGAGTAAGAAGTGACGCTCAAGCAGAGGACGCTCCAGATGGTGACACGTGTACAGCTGGATGCGAGCCACGTGTCCAGATGTGTAACTGTCAGGAGAGAGAAAGTGCACAGGTATATAAGGGATTCTAACGAACTTCTGAGGTACGCGCGTTTTAGAATACTTCTTTTACGCTTGCGAGAACTTGAGTACGCTGAGAGAGAACATTGCACGGTTCCTGAAGTTCTTAGTTTTCCTCTTAGTATTTTGGTGGTTCAGTCGCTGACTTGAGCGTCGGAGCGCGATCGGCCGCAGCGGTGCCGTTCTGTCTTTTGCAGGTTCTTGAGGTGAATCAAGGTGAAGGACGGAAGCTAACACGGTGCAAAGCCGATCCAGAGGAAGCTTCCTTTGACGAGGCAAGGCCCTTGCATTCTGGTCAACAGGCTGGATCATTTTCTACAGAGAGATCTCTAGGAATCCTCCACTCTTTTGGAAGATCACACTGTTTCAGGTTTTCAATCGGTTGTTTCGTAGAATCAACCGGTTGATTTTTTGGACAATTTTCTAGATTCTTCAAAAAGATATTTTGTTCATCTTCTTTTGTACTGAACTTTGTTGGATCTTGTTCTACATTGTTAGTTTCATCAAAAACAATATGTACAGATTCCTCTACGGTCATAAGCCTTTTATTGTAAACTGTATATGAATGACTAGATAGGGAGTAACCAAGAAAATACCATTGTCATCTTTTTCATCAAACATACCAAGATTGTCTTTACCAGTGTTCAGGATGTAGCATTTACACCCAAATACCTTTAGATGTCCTATGTGAAGCTTCCTTCCATTGAGCAGTTCATATGGAGTCTTTTTCTGAATGGGCGTAATAAGAACACGGTTCATCACTTAGCATGTTGTACTTACTGCATCTGCCCAAAAGCACTTTGGTAAGGAGGATTCATTCAGGATTGTTCTTGCTAGTTCTTCAAGTGATATGTTTTTCCTTTACACCACACCATTTTATTGAGGTCTCCTTGGTGTAGAGAAATTGTGAAAGATGTCCAGCTTATCACAGAAGGTGCTGAACTTCTCATTTTGAAATTCTCCACCATGATCACTCCTAATGGCATTAATGTTGCTGCAGTAGGAGTTTTGTAGCCTCTTGGCTAGCTTATTGAATTCAGAATAAGCCTTTTTTTTTAGTATAGAAACATTGTCCATGTAAACATGGAAAAATCATCAACCACAACAAGAGCATAATAATTCCCTCCAAGGCTCATAGTTCTTGAAGGACCAAATAGATCTATATGTAGCAGCTCAAGCGGTTTTGAGGTGGAAACAATGTTTTTCAGTTTAAAAGATTGTTTTATTTGTTTCCCCTTTTGACAAGCTTCACACACATGATCCTTCTCAAACTTGAGTTCGGGTAAGCCAATAACAAGATCATTTGAAATCAATTTGTTCAAGTGATGCATATGAATGTGTGCAATTCTTCTGTGCCAAAGCCATGATTCTTCATGATTGGACAAGAGACAACCAATATATGTAGAATTTGAAATATCAAGTAGATAGAAATTATTAATCCTCTTACCAACCAGCAACACTTCCTTTGAGTTTGGAAGATGAATCTTGTCCCGACCAGTCCTTGGTCATCGACTCAGAGACTAACCTCAGACATCGCGCACCGGTGCTTAGTAATGGAAGGGGGCCACGTGAGGTGGGACCCAGACTCACCAACCAGAGAATTGGTTAGCCTTTGACATTTGTATCCTAGACCCCGATGTTGGAGATCGATATCGAACCTCACTAGTAGAGGGAGAAGATCGAACATCGGTCGTCAAGACAATGTAGAGGGCCACGTAAGGTGGGCCCTAGAGTTTTGCTAAGATAACAGTTAAAGACAAGAGATATGTGGGAAGCCTAAGTCACGAGGGATCCATACACGTGGTGTGTATGACGCATGAAGGCGCAACACGTGTGGATAATCCTAGGAGGCACTAAAGCCCATTAGGGTTAGGGTTTCCAAGAAAGCTGCATGCATGGCACGTGAATACTTAGGGCACCCACGAGGCAGATGGTGCTAGAGATTAGGTGCACAAGTTGGTACCCAAGCGGCCACTCTATCATTCGTTGCACTCCAGTTAAGGGAGGTTCATGAGCCAAATACGCTAAGATTCTATGAATAGCGGGGCAAGGACATTCTCCAAGGAACCCTAGTTTCAGCCTATATAAAGGGTGCCACAACCCTAGCAAGGTACACAGTTTCTAAGACTTAAGCTAATATACACACTTGGTGTTTCTTTGCCCTAATACTGACTTGAGCATCGGAGTGCAAACGGCCGCTAGGGCGCCCCTTTGTCTTTGCAGGTGAGAGGTTTCTTGATCAAGAAGGCACGATTCTCAGGCAAGATCGAAGGGCCAAAGCTGCTGTTAGAGCCAACCGGTGAAGGAAGTCAACCAGCAAGAACATTTGGCGCCCACCGTGGGGCCCGTTAAATCAAGGTCCCACTCGCAATCACGTTAGGAGTCTTTACCAGCAATATGAGGAGTACGAGTCAAGGCACCGCTGGATCCGTAGGACCCGTGCCCCCAGGAGGGGACAATGTTACCACGCAGCAAATCTTGGATATGATGCGTACCCTCCAAGCAGAAGTAGCGGCATCACGAGCGGACAACGCAGAGCCAATGAAGAACTGCGTAGGGACCTGCAACAGGTAGGGAAATGCGCAGCGGACGAATGTGCGCCATGAGTACCACTTAGGGCACATCCCATGTCGTTCTCACGAGCGATCATGAATACGATGTTACCAACAACGTCTCTACGCCTGAAAGTCTCCTTCACCGGAGTAGAGGACCCAAAGGCTCACCTCATGGCGTTCCACACCCAAATGATGCTCACATGAGGGTCTGACCCTGTGTACTGCAAGATGCTCATGAGCACGTTGTCAGGCACGGCGTTGGAATGGTTTGTTAGCCTTTGTGACGGGCACGTCACCACCTTTGACCAGTTTGCAACGCTGTTCAGGGAGCAGTACCTTATTAACAAGGCCCCCACCCGACTTTCTTATGATGTTTTTTATGTCAAACAATACTGGGGGAGTCTGTGAAGGACTACCTGAACAGGTTCGGAGACCAAGTGGTGAGGCTAAAACCCACTGATGAGGCCATGACAGTGCACGCCTTAGTTAAGGGAATGCTACCTGGGCCTTTCAGTGAATCATTGCTAAGGTTCTACCCGAAGACATTCACTGAGATAAGACGTAGGGAGTTAGCGCACATCACTGCAGATGATCGGGTGACGCAGAATTAAGGTCTCGTCGGTCCTGTCCGACCTTGAGCAGCTACATGGCCTCAGCCTATGAGGGTGCACGAGGCGACCACAGAGAAGAAGGGGGCGGGAAAACCCTATGAACGGGCCCAGGTCGGGACTCGCGCACGAAGGGACCCACCCCCAAAGCATAATTTCCCAGTAGAGCTCAAGGAGTTGATCGTTATTCCAAACATAGCGGCAAGACTGAAGGTACCGGCGAAAACTGATAGGAAGATGGGGCTCAACAAGAACGCTTGGTGCGAGTTCCACTAGGCGAACGACCACTACATACGTAATTGCTTGGCCTTGGCACACCAACTAGATGAGCTTGTGAAAAGTGGCTTCTTAAAGGATTATCTTCAAGAGTCGCAGGACGACCAGGACGACTAGGTGCCTATCCACGGGGAGGTAAACACCATCTCAGGAGGGTTCTCAAGGGGAGGATGCACTGCCTCCCAGCGAAAGAAGTACACACGTGGCGTAATGGCGGTGGAGGTACTGCCGGTAGACCAATCCCCTGATGTCGACCTCGTCTTCACGAAGGCCGACCTCCAAGATGTCACACCCCATGACAATGACCCAATAGTAATTTCACTGGTCACAACGGGAAGGAAGGTACATCGCGTCCTCGTGGACCAAGGAAGTTCGGCCGACGTGATGTTCTTGACGTCCTTCAATCAGCTACGATTGTCCATGGACCAGTTAAGGCCCTACACCGGATGTTTGTATTATTTTGCAGGGGACCAGGTGGAGGTTCGTGGGGACATCGAGTTGAGGACGACGTTCATGGATGGCGCAACATTGTGCACCACCAACATCAGGTATCTTGTTGTTAATGCCCCTCAGCCTATAATATACTGTTAGGAAGGCCAGCTTTAAACAGGTTGGGATCAGTTGCCTCCACGAGGCATATGAAGATGAAGTTGCCCTCCCTTGAGGGTGCGGTGATCACCATCAAATCTGACCAAAAGAAGGCGAAGAGGTGCTACGAAAACAGCCTCAAAACAAACGAGGGGTGTTTCCTGCCACCACCAGACCCTCAAGAGAAGATGGAGTGACCCGTGTAGAGATCGCCTGGGAGAACCACCCAAACCCGCAGGAGGCGTGGTGGAGAGAAAGATCAGTGGAAAAACGTTCAAGCTTGGGCGATCCTAGAGTCAAGAGTCATAGGATCGAGTTGCTGAGGTCATAGCACGACACATTGATACATTCGTGTGGACCGCTGCTGACATGCCCGACATAGACCCTGACTTCCTGTGTCATCGTCTCACCATGGACCACAAGGTTCGACCTGTCCGCCAGAGGAGGCGAAAGTTCAACGAAGAAAAACGTCAGGTCGTACAAGAAGAGACGGAGAAGCTATTAAGGGTTGACCACATCAGGGAAATTCAATACCCCGAGTGGCTAGCCAATGTGGTACTAGTAAAGAAGGCCAGCGAAAAGTGGAAGATGTGTGTTGACTTCATGGACCTCAACAAGGCTTGTCCAAAGGGTTCTTACCCGCTGCCCAGTATTAATGCTTTGGTGGACAGCGCCTCCGGGTGCAGGTTATTCAGCTTCCTGGATGCATTTTCTGGTTACAACCAGATCATGATGCACCCCGGGGACGAGTGAAAGACAGCGTTCATGACGGAACTATCTTGCTATTGCTACAAGGTCATGCCCTTCGGGCTAAAGAACGTAGGGGCCACCTACCAGCGATTGATGGACAGGGTACTAGCCCCTATGTTGGGGCGGAATGTCCAAGCATACGTAGATGACATGGTGGTCATCTCCCAGCAGAAGGAGCAGCACGTAGCAGACCTGGAAGAGCTGTTCACCACGATAGTGAAGTACAGGTTGAAGCTCAACCTGGAGAAGTGCGTGTTCGGGGTTGAGGCAGGCAAGTTCTTGGGTTTCCTACTCACTGAACATGGGATAAAGGCAAATCCTGATAAGTGTGCCGCTATGATAGCCATGAGAAGCCCAATCTCGAAGAAAGAAGTGCAACAGTTGACAGGGCGCATGACTGCTATGTCCATATTTGTATCGGCAGGAGGAGACAAAGGGCACCCTTATTTCCAGTGCCTAAAGAGAAACAGCAGGTTCGTATGGACCCGGGAGTGCGAAGAGGCGTTTGTAAAGCTGAAGGAATACCTAGCCAGCCTGCCAGTGTTGTGCAAGCCAGAGTTAGGTACCCCACTCCGCCTATACTTCGCAGAGAAGGCGATCAGTTTGGTACTATTGCAGGAGCAAGACCAGATGCAGAGGTCAATCTACTTTGTCAGCAAGGTATTGCAGGGGCCATAGGTGAGATAACAGGCCTTAGAGAAAGCAACCCTGGCAGTAGTATTCTCAGCGAGAAGACTTCGCCACTACTTCCATAGCTTCACCATGATAGTAATGACAAACCTTCCGATTTGCAAGGTCCTGCAAAAGCCAGATGTGGAAGGCAGAATGGTGTGATGGGCGGTAGCACTGTCTGAGTTTGACGTACAGTATGAGCCTAGAGGGCCCATTAAGGGCCAAGTTTACGCAGACTTTGTGGTAGAACTCTACTCGGCGGCCACGCACCAAGAAGGAGCAGATTTCATATGGGTTCTTTCTGTAGATGGTTCCTCAAACCAGCAAGGTAGTGTGGCTGGTGTTATCTTGGAAGGACCAAATGGGTTGCTGATTGAGCAGGCCCTACGATTTGCTTTCAAGGCCAGTAAAAACCAAGCAGAGTGTGAGGCCTTGATCGTTGGAATGTTGTTAGCTAAGGAGATGGGTGCGAAGGGATTGTTGGCAAAGAGTGACTCTTTGCTAGTTACAGGCTAAGTCACGGGGGAGTACCAAGCTAAAGACCCTCAGATGGACGCATACCTGGAATATGTCCAGGTCCTGAAGGAGTCATTCGAGGTGTTCGAGTTAGTCCACGTACCCAGAGAACAAAATGCCCGAGCTGACTTGCTTGCAAAGCTCGCCAGTTCGGGCAAGGGGGGCAGGCAGAGGACGGTGATTCAGGAGACCCTGAAGACACCTCGAACTACCATGGACAACATGGCAGAAATTCAACAGATTAGCACATCAGGAGGGACAAGGAGGAGTAATCGGTTGTTACGCAAGAGACGATGAAAACACCCAGAATAAGCAGCTACCCAGTAAGTTAGGGAAATAACGTCGCAAGTTTACCAGGTCGAATAAGGAGAAACCTGGATGACGACTTACCAGCGCTACTTAGCCGATGAGGTACTCCCGCTAGAACCAGCAAAAGCTAAAAAAATCAAGAAAAATTTGAGCAAGTACACCCTGATCGATGGGAAGTTGTTTAGGCATGGACTCACCCATCATATACTGGTATGCATGGATGGTGAACAATGCACGCGCATCATGGCAGAGCTACACGAAGGGATATGCGGTAGCCATATTGGCAGCCGATCTCTCTCATCAAAGGCCATCCGTGCAGGGTATTACTGGTCAACCATGACAGAAGATTGCACAAGGTATGCCTAATGGTGCAAGCAGTGCCAACAACATGCTGATTGGCACAAGGCGCCCCTAGAGGAGTTGAGATCGATCTACAGCCCATGGCCATTTCATATCTGGGGGATCGATATTCTAGGACCTTTCCCTTTGGCAGTACGGTAGATGAAGTACCTCGTGGTTGCCATAGAATATTTCACGAAGTGGATCGAGGCTGAGCCAGTGGCGCAGATCACAACCCATAAAATCCAGCACTTTGTGTGGAAAAACATAGTGTGCCGCTTCAGAATACCGAAGAGGCTGGTATTTGATAACGGTACCTAGTTTGCAAGCCAGCAATTAGGCTAGTTATGTACGGAGCTAGGAGTAAAACAGGTGTTGGCATCAGTAGAACACCCCCAGACGAACGGACATGTCGAGTCGACCAACCGAGTTCTGCTCAGAGGTCTAAAGAGGAGGCTAGACAAAGCGAAGGGTGTTAGAATATATGGCTTTAAACTAGAGGGGGGTGAATTGTTTAAAGAGGGTTTTCGAAAACTTTTAAGCCAAGAATGAAATTACTTCGAGAAACAAATGATAAGGAATTCAGTTTGCCAAAACACAAAGCAAAAACAACAGCACCAGAAAAACAATCGGTTGTTTCACAGAAACAATCGGTTGTTTATACCAGTTCACAAATATTGAAATTGAGTTTAAAGAGATTAAGGATAGAGAGAATGCACACAGATGTTTATACCGGTTCACTCTAAACCCAGAGCTACATCCAGTCTTCTCAGAAACCACTGAGGAATTCCACTAAGCAATCAAATCTATATCACTTACAACACAACCAAGAAAGTGACCTTGATCCCCTCAAGACACACACTTCTCTTGGCCAACACACCAACACTAAGAATGTTGATCTTGATCCCCTCAAGAACACACAACATTTCTCAGCAACCACACAAAGATTCTTGTTTAACAGATACAAGGATTACACTTGTTACATAAACAAATCTGAAATCAATACAAGCACCTATCTCACACACTTTGATCAATCTCAATCTCTAAGCAATCTTAACTTCTCAAAATCTCAAAATCTGCATTGTTTTTTTTTAAACTCAAATCTGTTTTTCTGAATATATGAAAGATGTTGTTTGTTATCAAATCTTAACAAACTATTAATTGCATTTAAAGATTGGTCAAAGCATTAAAAACTGGAGCGTAAACAGTTAGAAAATCATTTAATGCTCAGTCAAAGCACAAAACAGTTTTTCTGTTATGGTACCAAAACAAACAATCGGTTGTTTCCTCGAATCAATCGGTTGTTTTGGTTTTAACAGCTCAACCATTTGAAAAACAGTTTTCAATCTTTTCTAAAAACACCTAAGTATAAAACAATCGGTTGTTTCGACAAAACAATCGGTTGTTTTTCACTTAGTTTGAAAAACACTTTTCTTTTAAAAAGATTGAGAATGCCTATGCTTTGGATTCAATCAAAGAGTGGATTACATACACAATCTACCCCAGATCCTATCTAAGACAACTCAGCAACAGCAAGCACAGCCTAGCCTTCAACATCCTTCAAAGGGTTTGGATTCTTCAAAGCTTGAACACTACTTGGTTCAACAAAGGGGACCTGGGCGGAAGAAGTTCCTAGAATCGTGTAGGCCTACCACACTACCCCTCAATCCACAACCAGGGAAACATCATTCAGCTTGGTATACGGTTTGGACGTTATGATCCCAGTGGAAATCCAGGAGAACTTACCGCGCTTCCAGAATTTCGTGGTCGGAGAGTTTAACGAAGAGAGAAAGGTGAACCTGGACCTACTGGATGAAGTGAGGGAGGAAGCAAGGATTAAGGCTGAAGTCTTGAAAAGGAGTGTTGAGTACAAGTACAACTCCAAGTTGAGACCTCGGTAGTTCCAGGTCGCCGACCTGGTGATGCGAAAGGCCCACCTGTACCAGTTGGAAAACAAGTTATCTCCCTAGTGGACTGGCCCTTTTAGAGTAATGGAGGCCCTCGGGAATGGAGCATACAGGCTCGAAAAGTTAGAGGGTGGCGCGATCCCTCGAACTTGGATCGCGACCAACCTGAAGTTTTATTTTAGTTAAAAACATTTTGCATTGTACATGTTTAAGGGGAGACTCTTTTTCCCTCAATAGGGTTTTTTAACGAGGTCACCCGAATAAAATTCCAGTTATTCAATTAAAAAATGTACATTGCGGTAAATGAACCTCTCCCTTGAAGTGATACGCGAGGAGCAGAGGTAGTTTGGTTTCCCCAATAAGCCCCTCTCGTGTATGTTTACCAAGGCGAAGAATAGTATGGTTCAGCAGTTAAATGAACCTCTCCCTTGAAGTCATTAAGCCAAGAGTGGAAGTAGTATGGTCCCTCAGTGAACCTCCCTCTTGTATGAGTTCACCAAGGCCGAGAATAGTATGGTTCGGCAGTAAACAAAACCTCCCCCTTTAAGCAATGCGCCTAGGATGGGAATAGTATGGTTCAAGCATGAACCTCTCCCTTACGCAAGCTTACCAAGGTTGGGATTAATATGGTTCGAACGATTGAAGGCCTGCCCCTTGACTTTGTACAACAAGGATGAGATCGGCAAAAGCCGTTCGCTCGAGTTAGAAACACCAAGATGGGAGAAGTTTGGTTCCTTAGGGGGCCCCCTCTTGCATAATTACTCTAGGGTTGAACAGTATGGCTCACCAGTTAAGTCCACTCTTACCTTTGTGATGCAGGATCGAGATCGGGAGGACACACTTCTCCCTTGTTGGTAAGCCAAAGTCAAAGACAGTGTGATTCACTGGTATTGTTGGCAGGATATTCCCATCGATCCAAGGAGGGTAGGGGCGAGATCAACGAGCTACCCTATGTCGCGAAAAGAAGATCAAGAACAGCAAGAGGGTTTATCCCCAAACAAAGACCGAGTCAGTTAAGGGATTTGCGCGCACAAGACATATAAGGTCGAAATGTGCTACCTAAAGGGCAAACCTAGGTCAAAAGTGTTGTTAGTCGAAATCAGTACAAGCAAGGGCAGAGAAGTACAACGGTTAAAGCAATTAGTTAAATAGAAGTTAAATATTCATAGAGATATAGGAATGAAAGACAGGTTGTTCCTCATAAAGACGGAGTTACAGATATTACTCTCTCAGTACGAGTTGCCCATCAACAACGCACTTTGCCTCACCAAAGAGGGTAAGATCCACCTCAAGGTGCACGCAGGCAAACTGAGCAATGGCATCTTGAAACCCCTCACCATAGGCGTCAACGACATCGTTTGTGAGCTCCTCCTCTCTCTTCCTGAAGGATTCAACCTTCTCAGCCAGCTCCCCCTCAACCTGCCCCAGCAGGACCTCGCGCTGAGTCCCTCTTTCCTCCAGCTTGGCCATCTTCTCTTTCATTTCCTCGACCAGCCCTTCCAGCTCGATTACGTTGGTACGAAGGGGCAAGATCTTTGCTTCTAGTTGGACCGCCTCTTGGCTCTTATCTTGAAGAGCTTTCTTGGCGTCCTTCTCAGTTTTGTGAAGGCTTGCCATCTCCACAAGCATCGCGATCACGCGGTTGGCGAAGGTCTTGGCGTTAAGGGACATTTCCTCCTCCAACTTCGCGCCTTAAGTTCCTCTGTCTCTTAGGCCCTGTTCAGCGCCAAGTCAGAGGCAATCAGGAAGTCCCCAAGGCCATTAACAATGCAATCGTGGGAGAGGTTGTTGCTCAAACTCTCCACCACCTCTTTGTCTTGAAAGCGAGTGAATAGTCGTTGGAGCAGCACGGGAAGCTGGGAGGTAGAGGACATATCTTGGCCCTCAGGAACACTCTCCCCTCCACCCTCATGAACAACAAGGTGCAGGGGGAAAGAGGCGCTTGGAGGGTGGTCTATGAAGGTTGGGGTCCCACTGGAGGCAGAGGCAGAAGGCACCACGGTCTCACCCACCCTTGGTCGTTTAAAGATGAGACTGGTGCACGTGTCTTTGTCATCAAACTCGACAGCCACCACCCCTCTTAGCTCAACACCGGCAGGGGCTGGATTAATGGGTTGGGGAGTAGGCGTAGCCGAGGTTGAGGGGGCTATGGGCGTTGAAGGGCCCACCCCAACAGCAGCCGCCCTTCGCTAGGCCAGCAGGTCGGGCAACTTTTTCTTTTTGTCATTATTGAAGCCCATATCTACACTTAAACAACAAGTCAACATAGAAAATTACAAAGGCAAGTGGAATGCCAGCAAAAAACTGAAATGAAATAAGAGGAATGGGAGCAAGAAAATACCAATATACGTCTTAAGACCTTTTGGGCTAAACTCATGCTTAAGTAGCTCCAAAGTGCTGAATGGAGTAGGAAGTCCAGAGAGGAGCTCACATACCCCTCGCTCTTGATGGGCATGGTCCTCAAGACTTCGGGGCTTTTGAAGAATGGGTTTCTCTGTCCAATACAAGGGAAACCCATCGAGAAGGGCGGGGTCCCTCTGATTACTCCGGATTTTTGTGAAGTTCTTCTTGAACCCCTTGTATGACTGCTGGAAGAGCGTTAAGAGCACCCTCCCAGTCACCCCGTTGAAGCTTACCCACATCTTCTTCCCATGGTTTTTGACTTCGAAGAAGGAAAGGAAGGTGTCTACAAACGGTGTAAGACCGAGGCTATAGCAAAGAATGGCGAAAGCCCTCACGAATGCCCAATTGTTGGGATGAAGTTGGGTGAGGGAAACATTCACCTCGGTCAGAAGTGTGCGCTCGAAGGCAGTAAGGGGCAATCGAAACCCCAATCTTCGGAAGATGGTGGAGTAGATGAAGCAGAAGAGGCCTTCGGGGTCAGAAGCTTCATCAGAACATACTGTCTCACCCTCATGACAAGCCACTACCTGCACGAACTTATCGTGGTCTTTGCCAAAGACGCACGAAGGGTGGCAGGTTTACTTCTTCCTATAAGTCGCTATGCTCTCGAGGGATGTGAAGGTGGACGTTTCCTTTAGAAGATCCGCCGGTGCCCAACGATACAGGGACTTGTAGAATGAGGCAAGAGGAGAGGGAACTGGCGAAGAAGTTGGAACAGGGGATGAAGTTGAAGTGGATTTGGAGTCTGAAGGAGAAGCTGGTTCAGGAACTCGTTTGGTCATCTTGGATAGAAAAGCTAAAAAAGGAAAGGAAAAAGAGAAACTTTAGAGGAGGAGGAGGCGCAATTTGACGAAACCAGAGAATACCAGAAAACAGAGACTCGCGATATGAATAGTAGGAACAAATGCACAAAGAAATGCAGAAATCATAAACAGTCCCAGAGAGTTATAAGCATGTTACGGGCAATGAAATCATAAATTGCAAAGCAATCAGTGAATAAAAATCATACCTTTAGAATATTGAGGTTCAAGGGTTTGAGTTTGGGAAGAATAAGAAGAGAGTGTTTTTTCACAGAATGCTAAGTGAAGGTTCGTGTAAGTAAAAGTGATGAAACAGTGGTGGGAGCGTAAGGGTTAAAGTGTTTGAATAGTACACGAAGAAGTTCGAGCGCCAACAAGTCCCAACCATCGATTTTTACATGTGTACGTTGATTAACGAAGAATGATGAGATGTCACTTCGGTGTACTGTTCACACTCGTTACCCAGTGTCACGTAGGTCGCCCAGTGCAATCACCAAGTCTCCTCACTAAAACAAGTTACAGTTCGAGACTGGGGGGCTTGTGTCCCGACCAGTCCTCGGTCATCGACTCAGAGACTGACCTCAGACATCGCGCACCAGTGCTTGGTAATGGAAGGGGGCCACGTGAGGTGGGACCCATACTCCCTTACCAGAGAATTGGTTAGTCTTTGACATTTGTATCCTAGACCCCGATGTTGGAGATCGATATCGAACCTCACTAGTAGAGGGAGAAGATCGGACATCGGTCGTCAAGACAATGTAGAGGACCACGTAAGGTAGGCCCTAGAGTTTTGCTAAGATAAAAGTTAAAGAAAAGAGATATGTGGGAAGCCTAAGTCACGAGGGATCCATGCACGTGGTGTGTATGACGCATGAAGGCGTAGCACATGTGGATAATCCTAGGAGTCGCTAAGGCTAATTAGGGTTAGGGTTTCCAGGAAAGTTGCATGCATGGCACGTGAATACTTAGGGCACCCACGAAGTAGATGGCGCTAGAGATTAGGTGCACAAGTTGGTACCCAAGCGGCCACTCTGTCATTCGTTGCACTTTAGTTAAGGGAGGTTCATGTGCCAGATACGCTAAGATTCTATGAATAGCGGCGCAAAGACATTCTCCAAGGAACCCTAATCAAGGGTAACAACGCAAAGGTAAACCCTAGTTTCAGCCTATATAAAGGGTGTCACAACCCTAGCAAGGTACACAGTTTCTAAGACGGAAGCTAATATACACACTTGGCGTTTCTTTGCCTTAATACTGACTTCAGCGTCGGAGTGCAAACGGCCGCTAGGGCGCCCCTTTGTCTTTGCAGGTGAGAAGTTTCTTGATCAAGAAGGAACAGTTCTCAGGCAAGATGGAAGGGCCAAAGCTGTTGTTAGAGCCAACCGGCGAAGGAAGTTAACCGGCAAGAACAAATCTCACAGGAATTAGTTTTGAATGTGACTAGATGATATCTGTTGTCACAAAGCTGACTTATGCTAAGAAGGTTGTGCTTAAGACCTTCCACATAGAAAACATCATGAATTAAAAAATTGTTTTCATTAACAATAGTACCTTTTCGAAGGATCTTTCCCTTGTTATTATCTCCATAGGTCACATGGCGTTCCTGCTTAAAAGTGATATTGACAAACTTTGATGCATCTCTAGTCATATGCTTGGAGCAACCACTGTCCAAGTACCATATGTGTTGGTTTTTTATCAAGAAATTCTGTAAAAATTTAAATCGGGTGGGAAGATTTGGTCCCCTAATAAATTTGGGTCCATGGATGTTAATTTGATTGTTAGTAACCTTAGGATTCTTGGGAACCCACTTTAGGATACCTTTAGGAATAAGAAAATTTTGAATTTTGCAAAACCTGACAAAGTGACCCTTTGTCATACAGTAGAAACAACAAACAACCGGTTGTTTCGACTTTTCAATCGGTTTATTTTCTGTAACGTTTGAAAAAGGTTTTAAACAACCACTGTTCTTGCTCTGTGGGTTGAAACCCAAACCAGATTTTCCAAAAACACAACTTTGAGATGCTAAAACATTCTCAAGGTTGGATTTACCTTTTGAAATTTTGTCTACAGTTTTCACAAGATACAAAACTTTCTTCTGAAAAGATTAATAGTTTTTGCAAGAACTAGATTCACACTTGCAAGAAGAATTTTGATAAATCATTTCTAAGTTTTCAAAATCATATTTTGAGTTGTTCAAATCTTCTTCCAAGACCTTGACTCTATTTTTCAAATCTTCCTCCTCTACCAAATGTGATAGTTATTATCAACTTATTGAGGCCTTTAAAGAGACTCATGAAGAAGCTTATAGATTAACCCTTTCAAACAATCGGTTGAAAAGTAAAAACATCTTTAGCTGAGGCACACTCATAAACTTTAAGAAATTCATTAGAATCAAGAGCAAAAACAATAATGTTTTTAGCAACACAGTCAACATGATCTTTTTCATTCTTAGAGAAAACAATATTAGTTTCAAGCAAGGATATGAAAGAACTGTTTGTAATGACATCCCAGATTTTTCAATCTATAGAGTCAACATAATTTTTCATTCTTATACACCACAGATGATAGTTCACACCACAGAATAGAGGTGGTCTATTTAAAGAAGCACATTCCCCAAAAGAAAACTTTCCAGCCATTAAAACAATTTTGAAAAAAAAAACAGAACTTCAATAATTTAAAAGAACCTAGCTCTGATACCAATTGTTAGAATTAATGGGCTAAACAAGAAGGGGGGGTGTGAATTATTTGACAAAAGATTTTTGCAAATGTGTCGTCCCGTCCCCGGGCGTTGACCATAATCAAAGTCAAAGTCAACGTATGGTGGGGCCCCTCAAGGGACCCAAGGAAGAAAGTCAACGAATTGACCGCTTGAGGCGTCGCCAGGGTGTAGGCGTCGCCAGGTGTGGGCGTCGCCAGGATAAGGCATCGCCAGATTAAGGCATCGCCAAGGGAAGGCGTCGCCAGGCAAAGGCGTCGCCAAGATAAGACATAGCCAAGGTGAGACGTCGACGGTGTTATCCCCGGATACCCATGGGTAGGAAAGACCATGGAGGAGGCGACACCGCTCGGGGGTCTCAGGTCCGACAGCTCAGAACAGTAACAAAGAGAAGAGAAAGGTGGCTTCAAGGCCATAGTTCTAGTACCAGTAGGGAGTAACCTGACTCGTGAAGTACCCACGTCACCTCAGGGAGACCCCCGGGATAGATACGACCCATGAGAGGGTCATCCCCAGGGGTGAACCAGGTGCATGGTGCGAGAGGAAGGTAGATACACTCCCAGGGCGAGTGACTAGAGGTTGGGACGCATGAGTTGGCACCCAGAAAGTCACCCCACGCGCCAGATGCACTTCGAGGAAAGATGACTCACACAATGGAATAACCCTAAGTTGGGTTACGGCGCTGTGAGGCCCTCTGCGTAGAACAACGATCAAGTCAGAAGAACACGTGGCAATAAGAACGTGTTCATCAATGTTTTAGTGGAAGTTTGCTAAGGTACGCGTTAATTTAGTTTACATATCAAGTGTTTCAAGGCACATTTTTATACGCTTTCAATGCGCTTTAAATGCAGGAGGTGTATAAAAAGGGGCCTTGGGACATTTGAAAAAGAAGGAAAAGTTTTAACCTAATTCTCACAGTTACACAAAGTCACCAAAAAACCCTAGTTGTTTCACGGCGCACCCACTGTGCGCATAGACAATTAGGGCAACACAGCATTAGTTACTCAGTATTTTCGACCACCTTCAGAGCATCCAGTCACGGTGTTCGATACGGAGGTGCGTCACCTTTGATATTTCTCGCTAGCTGACTAGATCGTCAGAGTGCAAACGGCCGCGAGGGCACCCCTTTGTTCACTTCTTTTCAGGTACTCACAGACGGAGCAGAACGGAGGTGCCATAGCTCGTGAGGACAAGCCACACATAAAGACGACCCAGGTCAACCGACGGGAACAACAAAGATTAACTAAGAATGAAAATTTATCAACAATCACAGAAAGAGAAATCAGGGAAGCCAAAAACACAAAGTTGTTAAAACTATTTGCAGAAAAACAATCGGTTGAAATTCCATTTTAATCGGTTGTTTATAGCAGTAGAGACAAAAACCACATCCAACAGTATGTAATGAGTGTGTGAGAGAGAGAGATTACACAAACAATTTATATTGGTTCACTCAACACGTGAGCTACATCCAGTTGTCAAAAAACCACTGGGTATTCCACTAGCAATCAATCAACATATTACAAACACTCAACACCACAAAGAGGTGATCTTGACCGTACAATAACACTCACCCTCTTTGCTTTTCAAACAACCACTGTCAGAATAACCTTCTGACCTTAAATATTTACAAACTTACAAGTATATAAAGAAAAACAATTACAAGAATCAAAAGGAACAGATTACACCTAGTATTCAGGAAATCACAGAGCTCCTAAAATCAGTTCTTGAACAAATGCACAGCCTCTAGGCAATCTTGCAAAACTTTGAATCAAATCTTCTAAAAAACGTTTTCAATCTCACTTTCTGTGTGTTTTTTAATATAGAGGGTAATCATATTTATAGCTCTCAAATCTAGCCATTTTTTAGAACAGGTTTAACAGGTTTTTGAAAAGATGTTAAGAAATATGACTGTCAGTCAACCAAGTCAAAATTAGTTTTGAAAACCCTCAAACAAGCTGGGTGTAAAACAACCGACTAAACCGTGAAATCTACTGATTGTTTTTCACTTGGCTTAGAAAAACATTTTTCTCTTTCAAAATAGATTGCTTCAGCTTGTGCATAGGATTAAGAATGAATTTTACATAAATTCTAAACACCCTAAAACTAGGTTTCAATCAAAGCAGCACAGGAAACAAGCTTTCTTCACAGAGTTGGTTTCATCAAAGCTTCATTTTCTACAAGATGAAGATGACAATATATATACTGAAAACAAAGAAGATAAGAGAATGAAGATGAGAGGTAAGAGTGGCGCAAAAAGGAGAAAAAATAGAAATGATGAAGGGATAAGAAAGCTTAGGAAGAATGGAAGATGTCACGCCACTTGGAGTAGATGAACGCCAAGATGAGTGGTGCAAGAGCCGCCACTTGAGATATTACCCACCCAAGATAAGACCCAGAGCCGCCACTTGGTATATTATCCACCCAAGATAAGACCCATATAAAAGGAGTACTCAGACTCACAAATTCACTCAAACAGAGTTTCTTTACTTCAAATTTCAATGTGTCAATACATGAGGCAAGGCAACCTATTTATAGGAATGGGTGCCTTGGTGGGCAAGTTAGGCAAGGGTAAAAGGGGAATAAAGGGAGGGGTGACCAAGGGGTTGACCATGGCCAAAACCGCCCCTTTGGCTAGGTCTTCTAGAAGGTAGGGCAACCTTTCTAAACCTAGATGACTTGTGGAAAGACCAGAAGGAAGAACTTCTAATATTCTGGTTTATAGCTTGTTCTTCTTCTACTACTGCTTTCTCGATGTTCGGTGGGGCCCGACTTTGTATACTGAGATGACTGACCTTTTTGTGAAGTGCTTGATGTGTCTTTAGTCATCTGCTGGTTGTTGTGGTTTGTATCATGCCCTCTAGGTTGGAAAGAATTCGTCCTCGAATTTAGAACTCATGCAAATAACATAGTTAGTTTGTTCCCAGAGAAGATATTTCTAAGTTTAGGATGTGAAACAAACTTATGTTCATGAAGCTTGGGGAGTTCACATGGGCAAATTCTAGATACATGCCATGTTTGTAGAGAATGTTTAGGGAAGAGATGATTTTCTTGTGAAAATCCTCTCAGAAGGGGAGAACTTTTAGGAGATTTTTGAAGATCACACCTAAACTTCTTTATCAAAGATGTCAATAATTTATAATTATTTGGGAAATAAAAAGAGAAGGAAGAAGTATACCTAGGAGGCGCAGTTATTTTCGTACAAGTTAACAAGATGAGACCCTTGTTCTTGCTGATTGACCTGGTCACCGGTTGACTCTGGGAACTGGTTGTAACTCTGTCTGCCTCTGCTGGATTTTGCTCTTTCCCTGGGATGTTGGAACGCGACTCCCTTTGAAACAGAGGGGCCCTACCTGTGATGGCACTCCGACAATCAAGTTAGTACTGGGCTAAGAAACAATGTGTAAGTAAGCAAGTAGTTTCAGTCTTAGAAACGTTGTACCTTTACCGGGGATCTCAATCCCTTTTATAGACCACTTTTAGGTTACTTCTCGTAACAACCCTTCTCTCACGAGAATCTTATCTCGAATGAAAGTAGGTTTGATGGGAGGACAGTATGTTACAATGTGCACATTCCTCGTACAACAACCACACAAATCTTCCTCCTTGGAGTGCATAATCTTAACAGCATGGCCGCTAGGGTACCAACTCATGTACCAGCAACATGGGGCCCATCTGTTTACTGTAGGCGTACTAGCCTTCATGTATCATGCATGCAGCTTATCCCCAAAAACCCTAGCGCTCTTGGGCTTAGGCGTCTTTAGGGAATATTTACTTGTGCTAGACCCGAATGTACTATACACACCACATGCACTCTTTCGCTGATCAGGCCTTATATATATGAATGAACCTCAACTCACGCATTCTTGGGGCCCACTTACGTGGCCCATTAACTCGACCAGACCACCGAGCTGACCTGCTTAACCCAGGAGCCGATGTCCGATCACCCGAGCGTTGAGCCCAGCGCTCTGGTCCAGTACACAAGCCCCCGGGCTCGAGCTGAAACTTGTTTCAGTGAAGAGGCTAATTGCTCGCCCATGGCGACCTACATGTCTTATGAGTGAAGCGATGCACACAGTGTTTTAAGGTGACGTCTCACCATACTCCCTCACAAGCGCACACGTGGCCATCATCAACGGTTGGGAAGCGTTGCCGCTTGCACTTCCCCTATACGTTAACCCTTCGAAATGTTTCGCTCCCTTCACTATTCCATTCCCCTTCACGCTTCTCTTTCGAATACTCTGTTCTCTTTCTTCCTCAAACCAACCTCCTCGCCTGACTTCATAGATCGCCTAAAGATGGGTCTTTTATCTTGTAACTGCTTTTAACTTGCCACATTATTCAAATGCTTTTAATCTACTCATAACTGCGTTGAGACTGTTTACATTTCTTGAGATTTATGATTGCAAATGCTTCTGCTTTTCACTTCATTGTGCCTTTCTTCAAAAACGCATGTACTTCCTTATCTGAGTATTGTATTCATTTGTTTGCTTTCTTTGCTTTCTAGATTTTATATATGATGGATTACAAAACCCTATATCCCTGAGCTCCTAGTAATCTTTTAGAAGAAACCTCGGAGTTCACCACTCATGCGAAGACAGTGTTGTATAGGAAAAATGAACATCCCAAAAAGAAATGTCTCTTTGGTAGGGAGGATGATAAGTTTGTTAAGGTAGTGCCTTGTAGGGAAGATGAACTCGTCTGTTGCGATGAGGCATCGGACCCAGATGGCCCATTCTGTTTCTTCTACTCCATCGTATTCAAAAAGTTTCTTCTTCGCCTACCCTTATACAGTTTCGAAAGAGCCCTCCTCACCGAAATCAATATCGCCCATGCCCAGATACACCCAAATAGTTGGGCGTTTGTTCAGGGATTTTCTATCTTGTGCTACCACTTTGGCCATTTTCCATCAGTGGAAGTTTTCTTATACTTCTTTGAAACCAAACAACCAGGTCGGCAGTTGTGGGTGAGCTTCAACAGGGTTGCTGGGAGATTTTTGTTGACCCTCTTCCAGCAATCATACAAAGGCTTCAAGGAAAAAATTTCAAAATTCGCTGCAACGAGAACAATCCAACCCTCATGGATGAGTTCCCTCTATACTGGAGTGAGGAACCCGAATTCCAAAAACCCAGACGCCTTGAAGACCTGCCCCAATGAGAATGAGAGGTGTGCCTCTTCCTCTCCAACCTCAAGGTGGTGTTTGACACTGCCACCTTGATAAAGAATGAGTATAGCCCTACGAATCTAAAGGCATATATTGGTATCCCCCTTCCCTTTACTCCTGCTAGTAATATCTTGTATGTGTGCGTTTTCTGAATTCTTCTTTGCTTTTGTTCTCATGCAGACAGTATGTTGGATGTCCAAAAAAAGAAGAAACATGGTTGCTTTGGCCAAACAAAAGAAGGCCACCCAAAGCCCTTCTGCCAAGGACAAAAAACTGTAGGTAGTGGCTGAAACCGCCCCTTTTGGAGACGAAGAAACATGTTTTGGACTCGTCTTTAAAAGAAGACGAATGGATGCTACTGCAACGTCTGCCCATTCTGTCTCGGATGACCAAGCTCCCTCGTACAGAGACTTTCCACCCAGCCCTTCCCCTCCTCGTGATATTGCAATGCAGGAGGGCAGGGGAGAAAATGCCTCAAAGGAAGGTCAGTGGGATCCCTACTCAGACCCAACTTCCTTCCTTCAAAGAATGTTGTTTTCCTCCAAAGTTAAAGGAAGACTGGAAAACCTGGAGGAGGGTCCGTTGAGGGAGCACACTACACGGCAATTAGGGGAAACCCTAGTTGCAAACTGTCTTCTCCTTTCCAAGTTGTAGAAAACGAAGGAACTAGCCAAAGAGGAAGCCCTTCAAGCTGCAGAGCTCAAACGACAAGTCAGCGGACTCACACTGGAGGTGGAGGAGCTTCGAAAAGTTCATCAAGAGACCAAGGCTCTTCTGTTTGGCAAGTCCCAAAAGGTCTTGGGGCTATATGCGAGGAACAATGATTTCCGCACTGAGGTGGAGAAGCTAAAGGAAGAGTTGGCTGGGAGGGACGAGAAGGTGGCCAGGCAGAAGGATGAGCCCTTGCAGAAAACCAAGGAAGACCTGATGAGTGATGTCGTTGACTCCTACACGATAAGCTTTGAGAATGTTGTTGCCCAAGCCACGTGTATCTTGTTGAAGATGGATGAAGCTTCTTCTCTACCAAGCCTTTGTGTGTGTTTGATGAAGACAATAGCTAGTTTGCTTTGAAGATTGTAATGTGTTTTTAGGTAATCTTGTATTTAGGTTAGTGTGAGTTTAAGGTTGCCATTTGCTACATGACATATCTTAGATGCCTAAACAAGGTGGTAAGATCAAGCACATGAAGTGATTAAATGTTTTCCAAAAGGCTTTTTAAAGTTTTCTCAAGAATCAGGTTACTACTGAGTAACTAAATTTAATCTGTTGTTTTAATAACAGCTTTTTAACTGTTTTTTGAAAAGTTATTACAAACTGATTTCTATATAAGAAAAGGCTTTTCTCACATGAAAGGGTGTTGCGCAATCATGGTTTTAACAGAGATTAAATGTTTTCTGTGTGAGAAGAAGGATTGGAATGAGTTTTTGAAAGGTTTTTCAAAAAGATCTTCAAGTGTGCTTGTTTTAAGAAAGCCTTGATCTTGGTGAAGGTGCTGGTGCGGTTCTGCTACAATTGAGCTACTGGTTTTGAGTTCTTGCATCTTCTTTCAGGTGTTATCCTTCCTTATTCATTCTTGGAAAAGGTGTTAGTGTAAGTCACTCTTTGATAGGGTTTCTTGGAGTGCAAGGTATGCTGAAATAGGGTTTTTCAGCTTTGGTTGTATTGTTCTTGTAGGGTTCAAGAACTGTTGCGTGTTGTAATTGATTGCAACTGGTTTTTAGTTAATTCCACCTTGGAGTGAGGTGAAACTGGATGTAGCTCATTATGAGTGAACCAGTATAAAGTGTGCTTGCATTATTCTTCTCATCCCTGCACTCGTTTATGATATTTTGGTTACTCTGTCAAGAAAGAAATATGTTCATTTAAAATTGAACCTATTATTTCTGGGCTTACTCAGACTGTTCTTCTTGATCTGGAAAAGTTCTTTAATCATAAACAAAGCCTTTTGAATCTGTGTATTGATTGGTTTAAGGACAGACAATTTCTTCATTAAATCTTTGTTAAAGATTCATTTTCTTTGAAGAATTGTGTTGAAAGAACTTGGTTGATCTTTTCATATAAATTGTGTTCTTCAAGCTGTTGGAAAATTAACTAATCTGGTTCTACAAAATTTCTCTGTTTGATCTCAATCCTAATCTGAACAAGTTCTGATTTTGTTAAAGTGTATTGAAAAATTAATTTGTTCCTTTTAAAATCAATTTGTTCTTTTTCTTCTGAAATATAGTAAACCAGTTTGTGTTTGTGAAAATTTTATAACTTCAATTCACCCCTCCCCTCTTGAGTTTAGACACTAATAGACCTAACAATTGGTATCAAGAGCTAGGACTTGTATTTTACTCAAGTTTGTGGTTTAAAATTCCTTTTGCTGAAGGTGCGTCTATTAATAGACCTCCTATGTTTGGTGGTGTGAATTATGCATTCTGGAAAATTAGAATGAAAATCTTCATGGAATCTATTGACATGGGAATTTGGGACGCAGTGGTCAATGGACCTTTTGTGCCTATGCATGTTATCAAAGAAGAAACAGTAAAGAAGCCTTGGTCTGATTGGAGTGAAAGTGAAAAGAAGAAGGCTCAGTTTAACTCCCTAGCCAAGAACATCATTACCTCTACATTGAATATGCATGAATTCTTTAGAGTATCTCAATGCAACTCGGCCAAGGAGATGTGGGAAGTACTAGAAGTAACCCATGAAGGCACGAATGATGTGAAATGAGCAAGGAAGCATTCACTCATTCAAGAATATGAACTTTTCAGGATGGAATCAGAAGAGAGCATTGCAGATGTGCAGAAACGGTTCACACATATTGTAAATCATCTCACTGGACTTGGTAAGGTCTTTGACAAGGAAAAGCTCAACATAAAGGTGCTGAAATGTCTTGACAGGAGCTGGCAGATTAAGGTAACAGCAATCTCTAAATCCAGAGATTTATCCAAGATGTTCATTGTTGCATTGTTTGGAAAATTGATGGAGCATGAGCTAGAACTCAAAAGATTGAAAGAATAAGAAAGAGTGGAGAAAAGAGCCAAAGGAATTGTTTTGAAGACTACCATAGAACATGATACAAGTGAGGAAGAGAAGAATTCTGAACATGATAGACATTGAGTCTGCTCACCAGAAAATTCAGCAAATTTCTCCAAAGGAAGAACCGAGACAGAACTCAACAAAGAAAAAGGTACTCAAAGTTCAATGACTCAAATTCTTCTAGTTATACTTGCTTTGGTTGTGGTAAACTGGGTAACATAAAGATTGATTGTCCAAACAATCAAAACAAAGAAAAACCAGCAAGCCAGAAGAGTGAAAGAGGCAAAGGAAAAAGAGCATATATTTCTTGGGAAGAAAATGAAGTTTCCTCAACAAGTGATTCCTCAACTAGAAGTGAAGAAGCAAATTTGTGCTTCATGGTGAATAAAGAAAGATCAATCTCTGATCGGTGAGTGACTTTTCCACTGTTTCTGAAAGTTATGATCAGTTGTTAATTGCCTTTAAAGGAACATGTTCTAGCCGGTTGACTCAGTCGTCGTTGACTTCAAAGGCAGATGGTGGCTTTTCCTATCTCCTTGTGGTTTCCGCTCTCTCTTTGGGTAGCTGAGAGTGGCTCCGTTGAAACAGAGGGGGCCCTACCTGTTGATTGCACTCCGACGATCAAGTCAGTATTGGGCTAAGAAACAATTGTTAGGATCGATGGCTAGAACAAGAGGGGTGAATTGTTTACAAAATATTTTCAAAAATACTTTGCTTAGAATGAAACTTTAACAATCAACTCAGAAAAACAATTCAGAAAGCCAATAAAATTACCAAACAGAAACAGATATCACAATTATAATCGGTTAAAATAACGATTTAACCGGTTGTTTGACAACGGAAAATATCAAACAGTTATGGAGAGAAGAGATAGAGAGAATTACACACAAGGTTTATACTGGTTCACTCTATCCCAGAGCTACATCTAGTCCTCAGTCAAACCACTGAGTATTTCACTATGTAACCAATCACAGATTACAAACACACAAGACAAAGAGGTGACTTTGAATCCCACAAAGCCTACTCACCCTTTTTGCACACAGCCAACACCTCAAGCCAGAATCACACTGATTGTACAGGATTTTACAACAGTTTTACACAAAGTAATATGAACAATTACAAGAAGCTAAACAAGGGTAGAAAACACCTGGAATCACAGTACACCAGAAACCCTGTTGATCAGTTCTTGAATCACAGCAAAGTTCAAAAGCAATCTTGCTAAAACTTGGTAAAACACCTTTTCACAAACAGTTGGTAATCTCTCAAATCAGAGTATCAAACTTTTTTGTTTTATCAACCTTTTCACGTTTGAAAGGAGACTAGTTTTATATTACTTAAGAAGCTATCGTTGAAGGAAAATTTCAACAACCAAATCTGTTAAAACAGGTTTTCAAAAAACTGTTATGAAAACTTACATTTAATCAGTTAAAATTGCGATTTAACCGGTTGAATGGTTTTGACAGTTATACAAGTGATTCAAAAAAACAGTTTCAAAACACCTTTGCCAGCTAAGTGACAAACAACCGATTATCTCGAAACTTTAATCGGTTGTTTTTTCCCTTTTGCATGGAAAAACACTTTAATCTTTACAACAAATTGAAATAAGCTTTACAAAAAATTACAAAGATTCTAAAGCCCTATAACAAAACCTAAACCTAAAACATAACATAGCTTCAGGCTTCATGAGGATTTGATACATCAAAGCTTCCTATCTTCAACAATCTCCCCTTGTTTGATGGAGACAAATCCTTGGGATGCTTTTAGGAATGTTCATTGTTTAGAATCTGTTGAATCCTGCATTCACTGAACGAACATAGAATAATCTAGTCCAAAACAGATATGCACCATATATCAGATTTCAAATAAGCAAAGCTGCATAAGAACAATCAGTTATTTCGCAGAGATAACCGGTTAAAATTATGTAAACCAGAAAACACATTAGCTTGAAAAATTCCATAAATAAAGCAGTAGCACAGTCAATAATAACAATGTTCAAAAGCAGTAAACACAATTAAGAACATTACAACTTCCCAACAATACTTCTCCCCCTATTTGTCTCATCAAATAGACAAATGGTAGGATTAAAAACAACATAAGAAAAATATGTAAAAGATGTTAACCTAAAAAGAAGGGCTATCCTCCCTTTGAAATTGCAGTTCCGGAATCTGTCTCTGAACTTCTTCAATTTGTTCATCCAGAGTAGAGAACCTTTTTAAGTGATCCTTAGTGGTCTACCTTTCTTTCCTAGGAAACTACCTAATGCACTGAGCTTAGTTTTTCTCTTTGGGAACTGTGTTTAATACACTATTTTATCATGTCTAACCCTATTGATCACCATAGCGAAAGTGACTTTAGTTCCACTAAAAATCTTTGAAAAAATGGAAAAGGATTTACCGTCACTTTAGCTAAGGCAACTACAAAATGAGAATGGAAGATTGAGGAAAAACGTGAAAGAGATTATCATCTTGCAATTCTTAAAGAAGAGTTAAGACTGATAAAAGAAAAAAATGAAATTATAAAAGAAAAATTTATAAAAAGTCATTCCCCTAGGAGTTTTAGGTTCGGTGACTCCCATACTGAAGAAGAGAGTCCTAGAATTCATGACTATTATAAAGTCATACCTAGAAGATCTAAAAGAGAAATCCGCAAACCTAAAGCCAGAGTTGACTTACCTTACTTTCAAAGGAATGAAAATGTTGAAATCTACCTAGATTGGGAAATGAAGGTAGAAAACCTTTTTACCTATCACCAAGTTAATGAGGAAAGAAAACTACCATTGGCCACTTTTAAGCTTTCAAAGTTATGTTATGTACTGGTGGATTTTCCTAGAAAGAGACAAACACCTATATAATGATCTTAAAAGTGCTCTGAGTCGCTGTGATATTCCTTCCTATTATAACTGAGAGCTTATGGATAAGCTCCAAAAACTCCGTCAGAAAAATATGAAAGTAGAAGAGTATAGACAAAAGAGGGAGTTATACATGCAGAGAGCAGGGATTAGGGAAGAAAATAATACCACCATATCTAGGTTCTTAAGAGGTCTCAATCTTGAGATAAGAGACAAAGTTGAACTTTTACCTTATAGAGATTTGAATGACTTGATCCAAATTATAGTAGCCAAGATGAAGCAACTAATGAGAGTGAAGAATCTATGAATAAAATAAGTGAGAAAATTTATCCTTGTGAGGGTGAATTGCTCATGATTCAGGTAATCTTAACAATCAGTCTAGTCGTGCAAGAATTGATGGCTTAAACAAGAGGGGGGTGAATTGTTCTATGAAATATTTTCGCAAAGACTTGATTTAGAATGAATCTTTATCAAACAATCTAGATAAGCACTTAAGGAAAGAAATCAAACAATCCAACAGAAACAAATATCAAAATTTTAATCAGTTAAAACAACGCTTTAATCGGTTGTTTATACCAGCAGCAGAATTATCAAACAGTTATAGAGAGTTTGAGAGAAAGAGAGATTTACACAATAGGTTTATATTGGTTCACTCAAACATGAGCTACATCCAATTCTCATAACAACTTCTGAGTTCCACTAGTAATCAAAACCAGATTACAACACACACACAAAGAGGTAACCTTGCAACCCACAAGATTCACTCACCCTCTTTGAAATATCAAACACCTCAAGACAGAACAACCTCTGTCTTTGCAGGATTTCAAACACACACAATAGATAAAGGAAGTACTATTACAAGTATCTAGACAAGGATAGAAAACACCTGAATTTGCACAATACAGGAAACTCCTATGATCAAAACTTGTTACCACAACAAAGCTTGAACAACAATCTTGCACTTTGAAAAACTCCTTTCAAAAATAAAATCTTTTTCTTTGATCTCAAATTTGTATCAATACTTGTTGTATTTGATTGTGTATTTTGTTTTGAAAGAATGCTATATTTATAGCACTTGAAATATAGTCGTTTAAGGCAGTTTTAATCAGCTGAATCAGTTCAAACTAGTTTTCAAAAATCTGTTATGAAAACACACATTTAACCGGTTGAAACCACGATTTAACCGGATGAATGAGTTAGGCAGTTGCATAATTAATTCAAAAAGCAGTTTCAAAAACCTTAAGTCAGTTAAGTGACAAACAACCGATTATCTCGATGATTCAACCGGTTGTTTTCCCTTTTCTTGGAAAAACACTTTGTTTCTTTTAAAACTGTTTGATCAAGCTTTGTGTAGGATTAAGAACTGATCTTAACAAAGATTCTAAACAATCTAATCTAAACCCAAACCAAAAAGCAGCACAGCTTCAGGTTTCATGTGGATTTGAAAACATCAAAGCTCCCATGTTCAACAAGTCATTCATCCACAAAGAGAGAATGTTTTTTCATACACGTTTCAAATTTTTTGATAATATTTGTTCTCTCATTATGGATAGCGGGTCGTGTTGTAATTGTTGCAGTACTAGATTGGTTGAAAAGTTAAACCTTCATGTCATTCCCCATTCTAAATCTTATAAACATTAGTGACTGACTGATGAAGAGTAATTGATAGTTAAACAACAAGTGAAGGTCAAGTTATATATAGGCAGCTATAAAGATAAAGTTTTATGTGATGTAGTGCCTCTGGAAGCTTGTCATGTTTTATTGGGACGACCATGGCAATTTGATAAGAAATTCATGCATAATGGTCGTACCAATGAGATTACCTTCACACATGAAAAAAATACATTTTTTATCCTTTAACACCTTCTCAGGTTTCGGATGATCAAATAAGATTAAAACAGAAAATAAATCATGAAAAATCTTCTAGGACAAAATGTTAGGTCTAAAGAGTCTAGTTATAAAAATCTTGAAAAGAAAATTATGTTCTCCTCTCTAATTAAATCTTGTGATGAGTTGCCAAAAATAATAGAAAATAAAGAGGAATGACAACCCAATAAAATAGAAAAACAAACAAAGAATAAACTTGTTTTTTTATACAACTGCAGAAACTAATTCATTTGAACTGTTTGATGACTCCAACAAATGGTTATTTGATCCTGGACGACGAGCATATTTTTCAAATAAGGAATAAGACTGTTGTTCGAGATCAACCCTGTAGATCTGAGGAAAAATCCCCTCAAGCGGGAGGTGATGATGGCAACTATAAAGCCACACACAACCACGTAATAATGTATAGTCTGTTTATGGACTTACTTTCAAATATGGGCCTAATTGGAATTTTGTTTATCTTTGTAGGCCCGATAAAGAGGACAACTCTGGGACAAAAGAATATACAAAGTACATCCAAGAAGACCTCTGATGAGGACCTAGGATAGAGGGCGCCTACTGACCAGGCCCAACCCATGACCTTAACACCCACCATACCTCAAAGGGTTACTAGGAGCAGAGCACACTTTGGGTGTTGAGAATCACTTGATGTCCCTATTTGTAATTTTAGTAGAGTAGGTGTCATTTAGTACAAATGGGGGGGGGGGGGGGGGGTGTGCCTGGTTTTTAGCTCATGAAGCCTTGTAAGGGAGGAAGCTTAACCTAGCTTCTAGAATTCTAGGATGATGGTGCGGCATTGACCTTAGTCAATGACCTAGGTCGCACCACTTTTCCCTTTCCCTTCCTACCATCACTACTTTTTCTCCAAGACTCCTCCTCTTATAAATAGGAGACCTCCCTCATTGTATTTCCAAGTTGAATTGAATAGAAGAAAAGTTACTCTGCACAATTTGTGTGATGATTGGTGAGGCTTGTTCCTCTTAGTCTTTAGTCTTATCTTATGAGTTTTTTAGAGCTCTCAAGTGGCGACTTCCAACACTTATCTTGGAGTAAATTCATCCTGCAAGTGGTGTGCTCACTTTCTCAACTCCATTTCCATAAGCTTCCTTACTCTTTCATCTTTCCATTCCATTCTATTCATAAATATGTTCTTGTTTGGTTTCTTTATGTCTATTTGGATATTGTCATTTACTCTTGCTTTTCATGCTTAAATTTCGCACCTATTCTTGTCATCATTGTCACCTTATAATTGTCTTTTTCCTTTTTCCTTTGTGAAATGAACCTTCACATCTACTTAACCACTTGGTTAAGTTAATGTCCAGTGGGGATTTTCCTTAGGTTTTTCACTCATAATTGCCTAAAAATCTCAATCCTAAAACTAAAGTGTCACCTAAATGAAAACTCTTCGAATCAACTCCCATCAACCTCCAAGTCATCAAAACATAAAGTAGAGCTTTGGTCAGAAGAACACAAGATGACTGAGTTTCGGCTGACTAGTCCACATTATTTTTGGGCTAAGCTTTGGCCTAAATAAATTGTATAAAGTTGTTTAGTATTTCATGGGCCATATATTGGGACTGGTAGCATAAAATAATTGGGCCAAGTAACATAGGTTTTTAGTCTTGTATTTGGGCCAATGGTAGAATAGGTCTAGTTTAAGTTAGAAGTGACTAGTGAGGGTTACAATTGGGCTTCTTTGAGTGCAATGTAACCCTAGAATGTCTAGGGTGTAATATAGGACGAAAATTACCTTGGCAAGGAGCACATGGACATCCTGAGTGACTCCCATTTCTCTTGTCGAATGTTGACTAGGGCTATGGAAGATAGATGATGCGATCAGCTTGTGGCGAACTGTGTCCCGAACTTGGACACCAAGGTCTCGAAGCAGTCGATGGAAGTTGGGGGAAGCCTCGTGAACCAGCTTAAAGCTCCTCCCTTCAGCGAGGTTGGAAACACTCAACACAGGACTACGATGTCTAAGGTATACAAACTCATGTGAATAGTGTATACATCCATATGCTCATCAGGGTGGTCGTTCCGTCGTAACGGTTTATGTTCATGCCCTTCCACATGAGTGGCAATTGTGCTCCCATCTGGTAGTCAGTGAATGGGTGTCTTCGGGATATATCCAACGTGTCGGACGTGGGAAACAATTTGTTCAAGTAGGACTCGCCCTCAACCTCCTGGGTATGAGTGGGCTTTGGCTCCTCGATAGTCTTAGTGTCGGTAGCATTCGTAAGGGACTTCCCTGTAGGATTGCTCGATCCGCTACCAGCTTTCTCTTCATCTCTTCATTTTCCTTCCGGAGAGAAAGAATCTCCTCCTCATTCTTCTTCTTCATCTCAATCATCTCCCTCTGCAGAGACATCAACAACGCCATTTGCTCAGCTTCCAACATCCTTTTGTTCACCATGCTTCTAGTTGATACCATTTGCTTTCTGTCTCCTTCAAATTCTCTCAATCCCATGGTGGCGCCAATTGTTCTTGAACGAGGTTGAAACCAAGAGAACTATTGTCTTCCTTATCGGTCGGTCAATCAGTCTACCTTTGCTCCTTTCCTCTAGAAATGGTCGCCCTGTCCTTCTAGTACTTCTCCACTCCTCATCTTCGAGAACTCCCCGCTTGAATGGTACCTACAAAAGGCATTCTGACGCTCAAGTGAGAATTCGATGTTCGGCACTGGGTGTTATTAGTACTGGATGATGATGTACCTGATTCTTGGAATTTATGCCTATGATTGTCATGGACCCTTTGTTATTGGGCCGGATTATAGATTTGGATCATGATTAAAAGTGTATTACCTAGTGTTTGATCAATGTTTAGTCTCGTTAATCCTCTATTTGAATGTAATGGTTTTGGTTGTGTCGGGTGTCGGACCTCCAGGGTGTTGTATGGATCCGACTGGTACATTATTTAAATTTTTTTTTCTCCATGATTCCATTAATGCATGATATACAAATATGCAAAAAAAAGCGTTTTTTTTCTATGAAACAATGTATTTTATTTTTTTCTAATTCATTTTAATATTTTTTTTTCGTTCATTTGTTCCATTTAATATTATTTTTTGAAAAAAAAATTATATAAAAAATTTAATGTGCGCGCTTTTAGTCAATACTCCATAATAATTTATCAAGAAAATAAAAGGTACATTAAAAATGTAAATAATTTTATTTATAATGAAATTTTAAAAATATAATATAAAAATTAAAATATTAATTACATTTTTCACACATATTAAAAGGAAGACATATGAATTGAGCACTATGCAACAAACTTTACATGCATGTTGTATTTATTTTAGGATTATTGAATTATCGATTTTTTTTAATCAATAATAAAGAATAAATAAACTAAATAAAAAATAGAGATGTTTGAATTCATATGTAAGAAAGTAAAAGGTATTTATGCTATTTAGTCCCAATAAAGAGTCATATTGAAGTTAATGGAGGGAGAGGGTCACTTAATTAGTAAATGCAGTCATGATTATTGAAAATAATCAGAATTGTGCCCATTTTGTGTGAAAAATTATAACACAATAATAATGCATACTAAACTTGCTACATTTGCAGAAGTTGCTATTTGTTTGTGATGTTGACCCAAATGAAGAAGTATGGGCAAATAAATTATGGGCTTGGAGTGGGTCACTCACCTTCTGGATCACCCAACTTTCTCGCATTCCCAAGGATGACGATAATAATTGTATTTTTCATTCTTTTAATTTGAATAATATGTGATTTTGGTCTCCCAATCTTTCCCCCCACATCGATCCAGTATTTTCAGTTTTAAAATAAGCACATTTAACCTTCTAATCTTCTTTTTCTTCAACTTTAAACCCTCAAATTGCTATTACGTACCATTTAAACATTTGGGAGTTTATGAAGGTTTCAGGATGTGAAATAATTTTAAAACACTTGAATTTTAGAGAGTGAAATTAAGATAGGATGAAAGGAAATTTTGAATTTTTTTTAGCTAAATTTATTGTTTAGCTCAATCAAAAAAGTTCATCCAGTTTGTGAAAATTTTAAATAAAAAAAATTCATTTAATTATTTCAAATAAGAGAGATGGAAAAAACATTTAAAATATTTTATAATTTTTTTAAAAATAAATAAATAAATTGTACCTATAAATACGACTTTAGAGTGAGAGGGTATCTCAAGAACACGACTTTAAGATGAATTTCAATCTAAAATGTACCATACGATTTACCCATTTTCATAAAACAAATATATAAATTTGTAATTTAAAAAAAAATACACTACAGTGCAAAAGCCTAATATTATTAAATATTATTTTATAGTTGCAGTATTATTCCTGTTTATTGTGTGTATAACTTGTAGTATTTTTTTATTGAATTACATTTTATAAAAAAAATAAAAATAATAATGACATATATGGTTGCAGTTTTTGCGCGCGGCTATGGTGTTGCTAAAAGAGGGTGGTAAGGTATGAAGAAAGAAAAGGTTTGATGAGAGATTGTAGTATTTAGAAAGAGGTTTTGGATTTAAATATAACCGAACCAGCCATTACATTCCCCATTCAATTCCCTTGTCCATTCAGATTTAACTGGTTCAACGAGCACACCCAAGTCAAACCAAACAAAGTCCCACACCACTGAACCATTGTTCTAGGTTTGATGATAAGACTTCAATCAAGGCATGTACACATCAACTTTTGATGTTAGCAAGTAGCAACTCATGCATGCTTGTTATAAACATCTATTCAACCTGGACTCTTTATTGTTCCTCTTTTTTGCCAAACATAAATATGGTAACTACTATTCATTATCATTGTTATTGATATTATTGAATATACAAAAAAGACACAGATCCTCCTGTTCTAGCTACTACTCATATAGGCTAGTGCTGCTGATGACCCAACACCAAATGTAACATGCTTTCTGGTCTCTACAAATTTAATTAGGAATGAGTGGCAGAGACGGCACCTCCTTGCACTTCTGGTAAGCCCTGCAATTTCGGCTGTGTAACCTAAGAAAATGTGACTCATCTATGGAATTCTGTTGAAGCATCTCATTGGCTCTGCTCTTTTGGTGAATCTGGGTTCGATGTACCAGGATCTTTTGATTGTCTACCCTTCACTCTTCAACCTTCCTCCCTTCCCCTTAACAAAATGTGCCTTTTCATTCACTAATATTCATCCTACCCTAAAGGAGTTAACTTCTCTATGTAACTGCATTCTCAACATATGAACAAATTTTCACTTAGAACACTCAAACTCACCAACCAACTCATACTAAATTTTGTTCCCAAACTCACAACTTTCAAAATAGACATACTTGGGAGGAAAGTCTCGCCCAAAATTAATTATTTCATACTCAAAAATAGTGAATGAATGAAGAATATATAAGAGACTTGATGTAATATCCAATAAGAAAATAAAATTTGCCACTCCTATTTTTATCTCACTTTTACAATCTCTTTTAATAATAAAATATTATATTCAATTAATAAAAAGAATAATAATATTGTTAAGTGGAAGTGTCAGTATATCGTTGTCCTATCGAGTATAAAACCTGATAAATTTGTAACTTTTCTTTTTATATATTATTTATTTTACTTATTTTCATCCAATATATGATTTTCACGTCCTTTTGAAAGTCAGGTGATCTACAAATTAATGGAGTTTACCTTAAAAAAATGTTAAATCAATAAAAAATTGTAGGTCTTTTCCTTATTTTGGAGTACGAGATTCTCAACTTTACATTTCAATTTCTCACGATATTAATTATTTTAAAGTCTAAATTTTACATGTAGTTTATTTTATTGTGAATTAACTAAATGTCAAATGTTAAATTTCAAATATTATAGTTATCTTGATATGGGTTGGTTAAATAATTAGTTTATATAACCTAATCAACCATTTTTAGTGATATTTTTTATTCATAATATTTATTTGAATTTAAGACCTTTCGTAAAAAAAGTTAAAAATTAATTCTACTTTATGTATATATTTTATGTTTTGATGTATCATAGACTCCATATGAACCTGTTCACTGACTTTGAGCAATTTTGTTGATCAAATGTAAATAGTGACACATATATAAAGGGCATCAATAATCTACATAAGTTGTAATAATAAATTTTATATTTTTTTATGAATTTCAAAGATTTACATATATATAAGTTATTGAATGACACATTATTTTTATTACAAACCTTTTAAATAAGACTATACAGGTATGGGCTTTGGCCCATAGGATAACGCTGTAAGTTTTTTCAAATTATTAGTTTTAGTTCTTCATTTTATAAAACCACTAGCAGGATTTAATTGAAAGTCACACTCCTTTTAGCACTTATATCAATTAATATTTTTAATTTAATATATTAATTAAGTCTTAATTAACTTGCTTTATGATATCACTTTTTTATCGCTCTATTTTACACATTCAAACATTTCGCAATATAAAAATTACTATGTTAATGGTATTTTTTATATATATCCACGACAAAAACTCAATATAGATGGATGTGAGACAAAATTAGAATTTAAAAGCAAGTTTTAAAATTATAAATTGTGTAACCTTTTTCAGAATCTTTATTATAAATATTATTGTTTGTTGACCTCGGTCAGACCTTGAAGTGACTTTATTTGTGGTATTGAATCGAGTTAAAGATGTTTTGTGACGAAAGGGACTCTACCTGTTGATCACACTCCGACTATCAAGTAAGTGAAAGCATTCAAACTATCAATCTGTATCAGTGTAGGGTTTAGAAAAGTTTACCTTTACCTGGGGTCTTAAACCCCTTTTATAGACATTCCTTCAACGATTTTCATCAACCAAAATATTATTTCAACAACAAGAATATTATCTCATCAATATGATTTCAACCGTAAGTACATTCTGTTAATGTTGACCTTTTATTTTTGGGTACAATGCCACATCATCCCTAACAACTTTTATTTAAAAAATATATATACACTTTAACTAATTCAGTTATTCCTTATGTTGTTTTTACTTTAATTTTTCTTTCCATATAGACTACCAAACATCTGGGCCGACCTCATAACGTGTCATTAGGTTCATACTTGCCCCAGGTCGAGCTGGGTATTTCTCACATAACCTGTCTAATCGAGCTTACTACACTTAAGTGCTTGGGCTGAAGATTTGAGCACGTCTGACCAATACAATAACATATTTTCTTTATGACTCTCTTTATATCATTAATTATATTAAAGGCCATAAATATATAGTGTTGCGGGTCCTTGGCCTAATACTCGCTTGTAACTTGCCCGGTTACGAGCAGTGAGTCACTTTTCACCAACAAGCATTGAGTTCCCAATTCCTTTGCCGACAACATTCCTACTATCGAGCCTCATACTCAGCTTGATTGTTGCTTGCCTTGAATGCAAACTTGAGGGTTTGTTCAATTAAGAGTCCATTTGGTCCTTCTATAATGACTCCAGCTTCAGTCCCTTGTTGGTTGAAGGACCCATCAACCGAAAGAACCCATTGGAAATCATTAGGATCGGGTTGGAGTCCTTGGATGAAAGCTCCACCATAAAGTCTACATATACCTGGCCTTTAATTGGCCCTCGTCGTTCGTACTGTATGTCGAACTCGGACAACTCAACCGCCGAACGGACCATCCAACCTACGATGTCGTTGGAGAACCTTACAAACGGACAGGTCGATCATTACAATCACAATGAAGCTTTGAAAATAATGACAAAGTCGCCGAGCTATGAACACCACAACTAGAGCAGCTTTCTTGATAGTTTGATACCGAACCTCTAGTCCTTGTTGCACCTTGCTTACGAAGTAGACTGGGTTTTGGATCTTCTCCTGATCCTGCAAAGTGACCAAGCTGATAACCCGATCTGTTATTGAAAAGTACAGACGAATAGGGTTCCCGAAAGCTTCTTCGCATTCACCAGTCCATGCAAAGCGGTTTTTTTCTTAAGACTCATAAATAAGGATACCCTTTATCTCCATTGGCTGACAAGAAACGAGATAGAGTAGCCATGTGCCCGTTTAGCTGTCGCACTTCCTTCACATTAGCCGGGCTTCTCATTTTTATAATCGCTGCACATTTGTCGAGGTTCACCTTTATACCTCTTTCGGTTAGCAGGAACCAAGAAATTTCCCTGCTTCAACTCGAAACACGCATTTATCAGGATTAAGCTTTAGATTGTACCTTACTATGGTGGCAAATAGCTCCTCTAGGTCGGCAATATGTTGGTCTTCCCTTTCCGACGTGACGACCATGTCATCCACATATGATTGAACGTTGCGTTCGACATTGGTGAAAGGATCCGGTCCATGAGTCTTTGATAGGTCCCTCCAGAGTTTTTCAGGCCAAAGGTGATGTGATTTTATATTAGGATTGTTCATTTAGGTGACACTTTAGATTTATGATTGAGATTTTTAGACAATTAATAGTGAAAACCTAAGAAAAATCCTCATTGGACATTAATTTAACCAAGTGGTTAAGTAGATGTGAAGGTTCCTTTCACTAAGGCAAAAGGAAAAGACAATTATAAAGTGAAGATGATGACAATTATAGGTGCGGAATTTAAACATGAAAAGCAATAATGGAAGCAATGACCGAATAGACTAAAAAAAAACAAAAGAAGAACATATTTATGAATTGAATGGAATGACAATGGAAGGAAAAGATGAAGGAAAATGAAGCTTATGAGAAATGGAGTTTGAGATGATGAGCATACCACTTGGATGATGAAACAACTCCAAGATAAGTGTTGGAAACCGCCACTTTAGAGCTCTCAAATTCTCATTAGATAAAACTAAAGACTAAGAGGAACAAGCCTCACTAGCATCTCACACAAAATGTGCAGAGTAACTTTTCTCTATTTCATTCAACTTGTCCATACAAAGAGGGAGACCTCCTATTTATAGAATGAGGAGCCTTGGAGAACAATTTGTGGGGGTAGGAAGGGAAAGACAAAAATGGTGCGGTTTAGGGTATTGACTTTAGTCAATGCCATACCATTATGCACATTCTAGAAGGTAAGGTTTCCTTCCTTCCCTAATGGACTTCTCATAGGCCCAATCCTATAAATTCACCTCCTATTTATGTTATATAAACCTACTCTATGGAAATTACAAAAAGGGAAACTAACTGATGCTCAACACCCAACGTCTGTGCTCTACTTCTAGTAATCCTCTGAGGTATGGTGGGTGTTGAGGTCATGGGTTGGGCTTGAGTAGTAGGTATCTCTCCTTGGTCCTCATCAAAAGGGAATGATCTTGTAGTAGTAACTGGCAACCTCAGCCCTCTCTCCTTCGGGTGCATACGAATCTAATTGTACCCCAAAAATACATCTAGAAAACTTAACAAACGCCATCCTGAGGTGCTGTCTATCAAGGAGTCTATGCTCGGTAGAGGGTAAGAATCCTTGGGACATGCCTTATTTAAATCGGTGAAGTCAATACACATCCTCAACTTCCCACTTGCTTGTTTCACCAGTACGACGTTCGCCAACCACTCAGGGTATTGGATTTCCCTTATGTGGCCAACAACAAAAAGTTTCTGAGTTTCTTCTTGGATGGCGAGGCATTTCTCTTTATTGAATTTCCTTCATCTCTAGACTACGGGCTTAACCTTTTCATCCATGGTAAGCTGGTGACACAAAAAAATTGGATCTATTCCAGGCATGTCCGCGGACAACCATGCGAAAGCATTCATATTCTTCGAGATGACGTCGACTATTCTATCCTCTAATTCTTTGGAAAGCGAGATGTTGAGTTTGAATTTCTTCCCTTTTATCTTTTTCTCTCGTACTTCTTCAGCAGGACCAGGTCACCTTTTGTCGCTGATGTCAGCCTCTGCTACCTATCCTGGCTCTCCGGGTTGGATAGTGACTGCGTAAGTTCCGATGCTATTTTTCAAACTACTTTCGTAACATTTTCGAGCCATCTTTTGGTCAGCTTTGATCGTGATTACCCTTCCTTTGATCGAGGGCAACTTCATCTTCATGTATGTGGTTGAGGCCACTGTGCCCAACCTATTAAAGGAAGGTCGACCCAGGAGCAGGTTGTATGCAAAAGATGCATTGGCGATGATGTACTTGGCAGTGACCGTCATGGCTGCACTTTCATCAGAGAAGGTCATTCTTAGCTCAACGTATCCTCGCACCTCCACTTGGTTGCCTGCAAAACCGACTAGGCAACCATCATATGGCCTTAACTAGTCAGGGGATATCTACAAATTGGTAAAGGTTCCCCAAAACATTACATCAGTTGAGCTCCCTTGATCAACTAGGACTTTGTGCACCTTTCGTCCCATAGTGATAACAGATATTACCATTGCGTCTTCATGGGGGAACACGTCCTCCAGGTTAGAATTTGTGAGAAAAAGGGAAAGCTCGGTAGATTGGTTGGGCCTTTTTGCATCTAGTGACATTACTGCTCAGGCATAACGTCTGCGTTTAGAGGCTGCACTTCCCCCTCCAGAGAATCCTCCCGCGATGGTGTTCAATTCTCCAAGGATTGGAGTTTCATGATTTTGCTATGAGGATGTGGTTTATGCTTTTGGCGCCTCTTGGACGACCTCGAGATATTTGTGCAAGAAACCCTCTTTGACTAAGTTTGCTAGCTGATAAGTTAGGGTGATGCATCACACCAAATATCCCTCCGTGATCCCAAAAACCGATCTTTCATTTTAGGAAACTTCAATCTATCCGCCACCCGAGGCATGCCTATGAATTCCTTGCAAGATACCCAAAATCTAGGCCTGATCTCCATCTCTTCCTTGGCCTTTGTCTTATGTTCATCCTTCTTGGTGACATATGGGACGTACCTTTGGTCCGTTCTTTTCTCGATGAACACTTCATTGCTCCTGGCAGAATGATCTTGGTTGTTTTCGTTGTACCTGGGTTGTTTCGACCGCAAGCTGCCATTTTTCCTTAGCACATCCTCTTCAGCCTCGATATGGGTTGTAGCTTGTTCACGCGTCTCTACCCGATTTCTGATTAATGAATCATTGAACGGGCTTGTTGTCATCCCTTATACGAAAGCAACGACCACCATCTCCTCATCCTGAGTTTGGAGTCTTACTGAGACTGCACAGAATCTATTCAAGTATTCCTTGAGTGACTCCCCTTCCCTCTGTTTGACATTGAAAAGATCATACAAACGTGGGGTGTTGACCTTATTTGACAAAAAATGTTCCTTCAACATTCTAGAGATCTAAGGGAAAGAGGTGATGTGTCCATCCAGGATCCCACAAAATCATTGCACAGTTGTTCTTGTGAACGTGCCCATGAACATCTTACTTTGGAATGCATCCGACCCCCCAGAGATGATCCTTTGAGCCCTGAATGCCTTTAAATGATTCTCAGGGTCCTCTACACCAGAGAAGAGAGTGATCTTGGGTGTGATATAATCGGGGCGGCATAGGCTCTTCCATGATTTTTTGAGAGAATGACTTTGGACCATTCCTTGATGACAGGTCTGGGGAACGTTCCCAGGTGGGACGTCAACCATGGCAGTGCATGTCCCTCTGTAGCTCCTCATTGGTCCTGTGCAACTCCTCATTAGCCTGTGCATGTTCTTCCATAGCTCTTCGGGAAGCTACAATCTCTGCCATAAGGCGTGTTTGGTTCAACTGTGTTTCCTCATGGAGGCGTTCTTGGTCTGCCATAGCTTCTTCTCGAATCCGCTCTTGCTCACGTCCGTATTCCTCAATTTTCTCTTTGAGAGCTCTCATGGCCTCTATAATTTGTTGTAAGGTTGAGGCTTCGCCTCCTTCGGATCCTTGCGTTCCTTGTCTAATGATTTTCATCACGTCGAATTGCTTAGATGTAAATGCGGGTGGGGTCAAATTTTATCGCGCCCCACGATGGGCACCAAATGGTCTTGCCTACTGACCTCGTCCGGACTTGGAAGAGCTCCAGACTGAAGCGACTTTTCTTGGTATGTTGAACCGAGCTGTGACGAAGGGGGCTCCACCTGTTGATCACTCCGACGATCAAGTCAGTGAGAGCATTCAAACTATCGATTTGTATCAGTGTATGGTTCATAAAAACTTACCTTTACCTAGGGTCTTAAACCCCTTTTATAAACATTCCTTCAACAATTTTCATCAACCAGAATATTATTTCAACAACAAGAATATAATCTCAACAATATAATTTCAACAGAAAGTACATTATGTTAACGTGTACCTTTTATTTTCGGGTACAATGCCACATCATCCTAACAACTTTTATTTGCATTTATAAAATATATATACACTTTAACTAATTCAGTTATTCCTTTTGTTGTTTTTATTTTAATTTTCCTTTCCATATAGAGTACCAAACATATGGACCGACCTCATAACGTGTCATTGGACCCATACCTGCCACCGATCGATCTGGGTATTTCTCACATAACCTATCTAACTGAGCTTATTACACTTAAGTGTTTGAACCGAAGATTCACGTCCGACCAGTACAATAACATATTTTCTTTATGACTCTATTTATATCATTAATTATATTAAAGGCCCATAAATATATAAATGTGCACACGTATATTTCTATAATTAAATTATCACTACACAAATAAATTTTTTAAAATTAAACCTACCACAGCCAGAAAAAGAGCTTTCAATATAATTATAACTTTACCCTTAACATTATAGTAAATTAATAAAAACAATATTATTAAAAATTTATTGTATTTAATTTAAAAAATATTTTAAAAAAATTATACCCTTGATATAATATATGTATATATTATAATAATACAATATACTATTTATAATACACTTACTTATATATTATTTATGCTATTGTAATTATATACTAATTTTTTTAATAAAATCTTGATAAAAAATATCTTTTTAAAATATACAATTTTAAGAATATAAATTATTCTTCCAACTATTTTACGACAAAAAAATAAACTTAATTGGAGTTAAAAAGTAATAACAGTTAACAATGTTTTGTATATCTATCTACACCAATATTGTGGTAATTTTAATTAAATGTAATATGATTTAAAAGTTTAAAACTTAATTCGACGTACAAAACTTACCAGCTTTTCATACATTTATATCACTTAATATAAAAAATTCTACGATGAAAATTTTTATAATCTCCATGATTTTTTCATAAATATATTGATATGCCTAATTTAAAATATAAATGAAACAGATATTATATATTTATTCTCTATATACGCACATCCATATAGACATAGATTTATTTTTCAGACATTTTTTATTTAGAGGTTATATAAGTTTATTCTTTTTTATTTTTCATTTATCTAACAATAATTTTGTTTAAAATGTTTTTATAATATATATATATATATATATATATATATATATATATATATATATACCGTTTCATATAATCAATAAAGTATTTTCTGTTATAAACATCGAGATATCGAATAAAGTTTTGACGAATAAGAACAAAGTTCAACAATATATGAAATTTTTTTACTGTTAATATATTTATCCACATCTAACTTCAATATCATTTGTTTTAATTAAGTTTATTATAATGAATTAGTATTAATTATGAGAGATTAATAGAAATATATGTATAAATAACTTCCAGAAATAATATATCTAAACAAATGAATTTAGATTTCATTATTAAAGATTGTAATAGCCTAATAGGTACAAACTATATTTAAAATATGTAAAATGAGTAATTATGATTCAATTTTCCAAATCCATTTCTCTACCCAAATTTTGTATAGCTCTTTGTTAATATAAGTCTTTTCATTTTCTTTACCCATTAGTTCATCAATATCTCCGTAATAACTTAAAAAAAATGAAACTCTTAATTATCTATCACATTAATCGAGCCAAATTCATTATAAATATAAAAACTATTAATATTTAGTGGTTATAGCATGTAAGTTACTACATCTATATACATGATATTTTTAAACATATGCAACTTTTTAGTTTGTATTTATATAATTTTTATTAGTTAGTCATAATAAATCAATTACAATGTACATTCATATTTATTTCTATTATGTAACACAAATTAATGATTACAATTTTATTCCATTATATTATATGTAAACTATTTTGAAAAGATAATCCCTACATCCCATGTGTTACCATGCTAGTTGTTCAATATTAATCAAGTTTGTTGTTGAAATAGAGCTATAAGTATTTAAACTTTTAGTTAATGAAGTTATTGTAAAAAATATTTTTACATGTCATAGTTTAATTTGAAAAGTGTGTAATGAAAATATAAGGAATTAATTAAAGTTAACTGAAGCAAGTTATTCTCCGATATACATTTAAATTATTTTATAAAGAATTTTCCTCGAAAACTAAGAATATTACAACTTAATATGTTAAACTTTGATGGTCAAAATATTGAATAAACTCAATTATTAGGGTGATGATTTCATAAACAATCTATTTTAAGTGAGTTTTGTGCACAACTGATTGGTGAAAAGATAATTCCAAAACCAGAACTCTAAACTTTAAGCCATATCCCAAGTCTCAAAACATGTACCCTACTCTGGATTCCATTTGCTGATATAACCTAATCAAGATTTCCTAATTTTATCATAACATAGATCCTTTCATATTTATACATGTTTAAATATGATATTATAGGTGTATTAATTTATCTAATACTATATAATATACATGAAGAAAAGTGTGGTGATCATATATATTAAATTTTGACATGAGATCATCCTTATTTAAGCTGGATTGACTGAGAAGTCCTCGAGCCTATTTATGACTCAAGGCTCATTAACTCCTCCCTCTTATGTTCTTTTTTTATATACAATTCTGATTTGTTTGGTAAAAACTCTTGCCTATGATGTTTCTTCTATCTGTGCAGAGAGAGAGAGAAAGAGAGAGAGATGTGAGAGTTAATAAGGTTGGATCTTTACCGAGAACAAAATATGAATATGTCATGTTAACTTGACCAGTGACAGAAATATGGCATAAAGGTGTGTAACCCTGGCAGGCCGAGGTTCCAAATTTAGCAAGTAGTGACCAAACACACAGGACTTTTCAGGGGTACCCTCCAATGGGATTCCCTCTCTTCGGTTTAGAAAATTGATGCTCTTTTTTCTTTCTACCTATAACCTCTTTCTAATTTCTACCACACTCTCTCATGTACTCAAATACCCTCCTCCCAACCCTCTTCTTCATCATTCTCCTCTATGAGGTTATTACTCTCTAGTTCACAACACAACTTTTGAGAGACCCTTTTGAGCCTTTTAGATCTGTCTTTTTAAGATTTGTTGCTATGATTTGAGTAGGACAGTTTAGTTTCTTTTTCAGATATACAGCATTGCAATCTGGCTTAGGAATCATAAAAGGGAGGTAGCTATAGCTAGGCCAATGAAGAGGAGCAGTTTGATGAAAGACTACACTCACAGTTGTGCCAGCAAGAACCCAACAAAAGACTTCACCCATGTTGCCAACTGCTACAACAAGCAGAACCAGATGGCTAAAGATTTATGGGAGTGCAGCAGCAACTCTCACAGCAATGCAGATCAGGACTATGTGAATGGCTTCCCATGGCCTCCAAGATCATACACTTGTAGTTTCTGCAGGAAGGAGTTCAAGTCTGCTCAGGCACTTGGTGGACATATGAATGTTCATAGGAGGGATAGAGCAAGGTTGAGGCAGTCACCCCCTGCTGAAGGTCAAGGCCATATGTTCAACCTTAACCTTGACCCTACTACAACAAACCCTAACAACTCAACCTCATCTTGGTCCTTATTACCATCATCTTCATCTTCACCGACTCACAAACCTGTCACTTGCACATTACCCTTGTTTGTTTCTCCCACTCCTTCTTCACCTTCTTCTGAGTTGAAGAGATGGGTTGTTGTGGATGGCATTTTGTTGAACCCTTTGACCACAAAGGCTCCAGAGCACTCTAAGTCAAAGATTCCAGAATCTTTATCAGGCGGGGTTGTAGAATACGATCATGTTTTTGCAAGAGAAGATGGGTGCAAAGTGTTGAAGAAAGGAGAGATTCTGAGGATGGACTTGGAGATAGGTTTGCCTAGAAGTTATGATTTAGATCTGGAGCTTCGTTTGGGTACTACTTACTCTTAGGTCACACAGACACGGATAGGTATGAAGAAATCAGCATATGTAGTAACTAGTTATCATATTTCTCTATGTTAATTTACTTGTTAAGGTTGGCATGCAGCGAGAACATTGGATGATTATTATTAATTTTAAGTAGGGTCATATCAAATGGAAATGTATCTATACTCGCCATCTTCAACATAATAGCTAGCTAGATTCTATACGTCTATGAAGGCTTTCACTTCCATTATTTAATAGTTACTGGTAAAAAGCTTAATCTTAACTTAATTTAGCCTCTTGTTTTATGCTAGCTTTTGCCAATTGTCAATAAGAGATGATAATGTTTTGGACGTGCATGAATTAATATATCTCTCACATGTTAATGGTATCCTAAAGACTGATCTCACCCACTCTTGGATTTTGATCTGTATAGTTGAATCAAGTTGGAAACTTATAACATACCACGTGAACAAAACTTTTACTCCAACATTTAGTTACTGACGTATAATAATATAATGCTAGTTTTGAGCAGATCTTCAACGAAGCTAACAGACATTAAACAGGAAATTGAAACTGTGTCTTACAATTAGGCATCATGAGGCACTTTGTAGTAAAGTATTTATGTAAAATATTTACTCTGACATTGGGGCATGACATTATTGATTCAATTTCCAACACAAGCCTCATTATGTGACTGCACAAACAATGTCCTATTTGGGGCCACTACATTTTAAAGTTAAGTTGTTCCAACTCGCATGGCAATGAATGAGTTTGCATAACATAGTTTTTTCATTTGTTTGACTAGCCTCTTCACCATATTGGGCACTTGGAAAACGATGTGAGAAATTTAGAACAATCACCAAACTTACCAATGATACCATATGTTTGTTATTGCTGATTTAAGCCCCCAACGACACTTTGCACGGTGACATAATGCATAATTACTGTTCAGAAGATAGTTGCTTTATTTAATGTTTATCTGGTTTTGTTTTTGTAATTGTAAGCCATTGTAAGATGCAAGAGGCAGCTAAAGAGAACAAACAACTTTTAGAACAGGAAAAATAAAAGCAATATGCAAAAGAAAGAAATGTTGTAAATTGAAAAGGCAGAAGGAAACAAAAAGCTGCAAGTTATGACCAGTAATATCTACCTTCAGAACAATATCTCACAGAGAGCCAAACAGAGATGTCATTTCATTAAAAATGTTGCATGGTTTTGGTACCCCAATTTGATGGCATCCAGTACTCTTTCTATAGAAACACAAACGTGACCATGTGAGCTTCCAATCTTCACTTCTCATTGGATATTCTCCCAATATTGACGAGGACAATTCCTTTTACAACTTTTACCCTTCATTACAGAAAATTATGTCACACCAATAATCAAATCAAAATAAGCTATATATGGATCAATTTTTCCATAATTAAACATTTACAAGGTAAGTAAATAACAGCTAAGTTCATTAATATTAACTTTTATTCTTCTTTCAAATATAAAACTAACTGATTATATATATATATATATATATATATATATATAAAACAAATCATATTTATATTCTGTACTAAATAGAGATATTTAATTCAGACTAAATATAGTAATATCTTAACTCATTACTGGCATTTCATTTGTGTATACTAACTTTAAACATCAAATAGTTTATAGAAGTTAACTTGGTATGCTCAGTAACCATAGTAATTTTATACACTTTGTTTTTTGCAAATTAAAGAAACATTATTTCCTCCAACACAAGGTTTAAGCTTACTTATATTTCTTTTTCAGTAAAATTAGTGCAGTGATTGCAGAATGTTGTGGATAATGTTTAACCTTTCACATAGATAGATGTGAAACTGAGAAATCATCAACTGAGATACATTAGTAATGACAAAATGTCAGATTTGTAGATAAAATTTTGATTCAAATTTGAATAGCTGGTGACAAGAAAGGGGGTTATGGGACTGGACTAATCAGGTGATAGGAGTGTTTGTGAAGATGTTAGTGTCCTTGATTGAATCTGATCAATCTGGAAAATGGTGAGGGGTCTCATAATACTCTGAACTCATCAAGACACAATACCATTCCATTTAAGGAAAACCATCATACCCATTTGACACCCAGACATTGTCGGGAACATATAAACCTTAAGATTTGGAAAAAAACACCCTTCTCAAGAACCCACTAGGGCACTTATTTATGGAAAAAAAAAATTTGAAATGGTAAACCATGTTAATTCACACATGAATTGATTGCTTACGTTCTATCATCTCCATGACTCCATCCCATGTCACTTTTTTTTTCTTTCTATTTTGTCCTTTTCCTTTCACTATATATTTAAGTCACATATTCTTGCTTGATAATTATGATTTAGTTAAAATATATTTTTACGTGTCTTTATTAGGGTAAACTGATTTTGATCAATTTATTATCCCAAAGTGTTAATTTCATAGGCTGATATAACAAATGTTAAATGATATGACATTCTTATAATTTGTCATGTATGTTTTATCAAGTTGATCAAGTTAAAAGATATATATGTTTTAAAAATCAGAAGAAAACATTTTTAATAAAGAATTAAACTGAAAAATAAGATGAATATTGAAAATGTATCTTGATTTTATGAATACTAGAGGTGATGGATGGGATCAATCTTCTGCCATATTCGTTATCTGTATATGTGGAGATTGAGATTGAAAAATGTGCTAAATTAACAAAACATGGTAACCGTATATACATAATAAAAAGCTGAAAGAATCAATTCTCTGTGGGAAGAAGGTTGAGGAAGCAAAAATATAGGCCAATGCAGATGCATCAATCAAGACCCTATCTACCTGATGCCTCTTACATACAGGGCCCAGATTTTTTTTAACAACAGTCCACTAAGCTGTAAGTAAGTACTGTGAGATAATAATAAGAGAAAAAAAAGAAATTAATTTTGTAAGATGAAATAAATTTATAAGTTACTTTATGAACGTTACATTATTTTTTCTAAATATGATTTTCTTTTTTTTATAAATAAGTTCTGGAAATTAACATAATTATTGATGCAAAATCTTGTTAAAAACTTGAAAAGATGCTATTATAAGTGGATAATAAATCTTTAAATAACCATTCAATTTGGTTCTTAAAAAATTACGGTGATAAGTTGTGGGTATGTCAATAATTTTTTTTCAAATGAATCCTTGAAATTGTTTGGCATGCATTTAAGTCTTTACTAAGAATCTTAATATAAATTCACATTCCTAACTAATAGAGGGATAAAATAAGTTTAAATTTGTGGATGAAACTGTTTTGTTATGGATTCGAGTACGTGGAGCTAGTTCGGACAAAAAAATGTGGTATTTTTTAAATCAATGTAAGGGATAAGGAAGATGATGGTGTAGAAGTGATTTATTAAGCAGAAAAGGGTTATGGGTTATTTATTGCAGCAGCAAGCAGGACAAAAGTTTGTTGAGTGGTCTGTTAGGCAAAAACTGGCAAAAATTGACCTGTAAGCCCATGTCCAAATGTTGTCAATGCTGGTCAACGTTTTGCAGTCTAGGTAGATGCATGTTTTGTGTGGTTAGTAGACCAGCTCTTGAAGCTTAAAAGATGAGGATGTGCGGAGATTTTTGTAGCTTTTGGAAGTAGACTGGCAGCAGTGCCTCACTTTGGCAATAAAATGTAGTGCACAAGGTAGTAGGTTTGGTATTGCTGCAATGGGTAGGGAGCTAGCTAGACTTCAAGTTTTTAGATTGTTAAAATTCCAGTGGCTAGATAGTCATCAAGTCTTTGGTTTGTTGGTTTTTGCAAAACCAATTCTGTTTGGGTATGGACTGCTTAAATAGTTTAAGATTCTTGACTTTAGTGGTGTGTCACTTAATCTTGCTTTGCATTGTTGATTGCTTAAACTAGGAGTATCTTATTTATTAGGGTTGAGACACTCATTTTATTCTATTAATTCATTACTGATAAAAAAAATTTAAATAAGGTGAAATTGAACTTAACCTATTTAATTCGCGAATAAACGGGATTAAATGATGCTAGGATGTGATGATCTATAATCTATTAATAACAACCTTTTTATTTTCATCTTTTTATTATTATAATTATTTATTATATTTAATTGTGGTATATTGACACTTTAATTATTTAATGCTATAATGTTGTTCAATAATATTTGGAAAATTTAGATGTTTAATATATTTGTCTAATTATATATTCTATTATTATCTTTATAATATTACTTTTTAATTGTGTTTAATGTTTACGAAAGATAATACAGATTACTACATTTTTGTTCACCAAAAAGTTAATGAGATTGAGTTGTCTAATTTTTAACTTAAATTATATATGATTATGTGAATAAGATTAACTCATTTGGACACCCTTAACAAATAAAATGTGTTTATTTAAAAATTTTACATCAAAAACTAAATCAAAAGAATAAGTGTAACACAAAAATCATGTCCATTAATTATGTTTCAAATGATTAAGACCTCAAAAATTTTGTAATTTTTTTCTCACTAAACATAGATAATTGGTAGATCAAATAAATATCAAGGCCAATGTTTTTCAATTGCATGCTGCAACACATATTTTGTTTCAAGTTTCTTACATCTAAAACACTCTCTAGCTTTTACTTTTTTTAAACTAAAACAACCCTAGAAGATGAAGGTAACAAAACAAAACAAAAACTAGTAAACAACATTATATAAATAGAAAAAGCTTTCTATTAAAGAAAAAAAAAACATGAAAAGTAGAGAAACACAATTCATGTTCTAGAACTCACAAATCTAAAAGAGGATGAATAAAGAAAGGTTAAATGCATTTACATGCCTTTCCCCTCATTTACATATGCAATTATAAAGCAGAAACTTGGTTAATGAGGCAATGGAATCCCCAGAGAGAAAAATGAGTATAAAACAAGAAATGAATTCAGGGAGAGACAAAAAGTTACGAAGGCTTTGGAATTTATATATGTGGTTCTTTGTAAATATTTAAAAAGTAACAAAAAGATTAAATAAAACAATGAATTATTCAAGGACCTATTCACATGGATTTAAGTCTCATTCCATTATGCCTCACATCTAGGAGTCACTTAAAATTGAGAATTTTGTCATTATGACATTTACGTGCAAACACCTTAACTTTTTTGGTATCAAATTGGGTTCGTAAATATATTCCTAGAATATTTCCTTTTACAGATGAAAAAGTAGAACTTATTTTACATGGATTGTGATGTTATTACATGGTAATATCTTCAAATTACTATAAAAAAAATTTGCACATATAGATACATACACATTCAAACACACCTATGGTCACACGTATAGATGCATGGGCACATGCATGTACGAACACATACACACGAATGCATGCACATAAACATACACACGCGTACACACATATATATAACTGTATTAGCTGGACGTGCTCAGGTCCTAGGTCCAAGCACTTAAGTGTAGTAAGTTCGGTTAGATAAGTTATACTCAGCTCGGCCTGAGCCAGGTATGGGCCCAATGACACATTAAGAGGTCGGCCTAGATGTTTGGTGATCTATACGAAAAAGATAATTAAAGAGAAAACAACAGAAGGAATAATTGAATTAGTTAAAGGTGCACATTAACAGAATGTTCTTATTGTTGACTTATATTGTTAAGATTATATTCTTGTTGTTGAAATGATATTTCAGTTGAAGAAAATTGTTGAAGGAATGTCTATAAAAGGGGTTTAAGACCCCAGGTAGATGTACGCTCTTTTCTAAATAGTTTAAATTGAAACAAATTTTATAGTTTGAATGCTCTCACTGACTTGATCGTTGGAGTGTGATCAGCAGGTAGAGCCCCCTTCTGTCACAAAGCAACAACATCTCGGAGCATCCATTGAAGACAAATCAAGCATAGCTCACCATCTAGTCCGACCGAGGTCAACCGACTAGAACATTTGGTACCCACCATGGGGCCCGATAAAACCTAATCCCACCCACATTTGTGACTGAGCATCCCATGTAATGAGAAACACGAGGCAAGGACCGATGAGTTCTGAAGGAAGCAAGGCCCCCGCCTTGCAACAAATCATGGAGGCCATGAAGGCTCTTCAGGAAGCAAACGAATAATATTGACGAGAGCATGAGCGAATTTCAGAAGAAGCTAAGGCCGAGCAAGAACGGCTACGAGTAGAAGCCCGAGCTGACCATGAACGTCTTCAGGCTCACCTTATGGCAGAGATTGAGGCCTTCCGAATAACTATAGAGGAGCATGCACAAGCCAATGATGAGTTGCGCAAGAGTAACGAGGAATTGCGGAGGAGCTTGCACCGACAGGGTCAACGTCCCGCCCGAGAACGTTCCCCAGATTTGTCATTGATGGATGACTCCAAGCCGTTCTCTCAGCAAATCATGGACGAGCTTGTGTCACCCTATTACATTGTTGATCAAGAGTGATCAAAGGCTTTGAAGAATCCAAATCCAAGTGTTTGATGCATGGTTGCAGTTGTTGTGTTTAGGATAGGATCTGGGTAGTTTATTTGTGTAATCCACTCTTTGTTGAATCTAAAGCTAAAGTGTTTTTAAAATCTTTTAAGATTAAAGTGTTTTTCAAACTAAGTGAAAAACAACCTGTTGTTTTGTCGAAACAACCGATTGTTTTACTCTTAGGTGTTTTTGAAAAGGCTGAAAATTGTTTTGGTTGGTTGACTTGCTGTCAAACCAAAACAATCGTTTGTTTGTTCGAAAATCCTAACAAAATTCTGTTTTGTTAGTTGAGTATGCTTTAAATGATTTTCAACTGAAAATACGCTCCTATATTAAATGCTTTGACCAAATTTTGAAAGCTATAAATAGTTTGTTTATGTTTTATAACAAACAAGAAAAACAGATTTGAGTTTTTCAAGTGTGAGAGATTGCTTTCAAGTTTTTGAACATTCACTTTTCAGCTTTGGTTTTCTCAAGAGAGAGTGGAATGAGATTACATCTGTATTGATTTCAGATTATTCTGTAAACAAGTATAATTCGTTTTGAATACTTTGTAATTTCTGGTGTCGTAGCCAAGGAGTGTTGTGTGCTCTTGAGGTTGTCAAGATCAACATTCTTGGTGTGTGCTGTGCCAAAGGAAGTGTGTTTCTTGAAGGGTTCAAGGTCAATTCTTTGGTGGTTTTGTGTGTAATCTGTATTGATTGCTTAGTGGATTGCCCGGTGGCTTCTGGGGACTGGATGTAGCTCTTGGTTTAAGAGTGAACCAGTATAAACTATTTGTGTATCTCTTTCTTCCCTTAAACTCATTTAAATTGAGTTGTTATTATTTTTGCTGATATAAACAACCGATTGCTTCGAAGAAACAACCGATTGTTTTTTTGGTGTTTTGCTGTTTTGTGCTTTATATCTTGGCTAACCGAATTTCTGATTGAGTTTCATACAAAGGATTTTGTTCTAGCTGAAAAAGTTTTCGAAAACCCCCTTTAAACAATTCACCCCCTCCCCCCCTCTCGTTTAAGGCCATATATTCTAACAATTGGCATCAAGAGCTTGGTACTTGAAAAATACTCAAGTTTGATCCTAAAATATTTTTTCAATGGCTGAAAAACTACCTTTTGAAGAGGGTGCTTCAATTAACAGACCACCTTTGTTCTGTGGTTTGAATTATCAATTCTGGAAAGTTAGAATGAAAATCTTTGTTGAATCTCTTGATAAAGGAATTTGGGATGCAATTGAAAATGTCCCTTTTATTCCTAAATTTGAAAAGGATGGATCTTCTATTGAAAAAGCTTGGTCCCAATAGACTGATGCTGAAAATAAAAAGGCCAAGTTTGATTGTATTGCCAAGAATATCATAACATCTGCTTTGAATTCGGATGAATTTTCAGGATATCACAATGTTCATCGGCCAAGGAGATGTGGGACACTTTGGAAGTCACCTATGAAGGAACAAATGATGTGAAGAGAGCAAGGAAACATACTTTAATACAAGAGTATGAGATGTTCAAAATGCTTAAAGGAGAATCTATTGCTGAAGTGCAAAAGAGGTTCACTCACATCATCAACCATCTAATGAGCCTTGGGAAAACCTTTGATAAAGAAGAACTAAACATCAAGATTCTCAAGTGCCTAGATAGATCTTGGCAACCTAAGGTAACAACAATTTCTGAATCAAAAGATTTGACATCCTTGACAACGACTTCATTGTTTGGTAAGCTTAGAGAACATGAGTTAGAAATGAATAGACTCAATGTTCAAGAAAGTGAAAACAAGCATGTGAGAAGCATTGCATTGAAAGCTGCCAAGCACAAAAGCAAACAAGATTCAAGTAATGAAAGTGAGGAAGAAAACCTTAGCTTGCTGTCCAAAAAGTTTGGTAGATTCTTGAAGAGAAATTGCAACAAAGAAGCCAACAAAGAAAGGTATGGCAACAAGAAAACTAGTGATTTCAATTCTAACAATTATACTTGCTTTGGTTGTGGTGAACAAGGGCATATAAAAGCTGATTTGGTAATGAAAAGAAATCAAGCTACAAGGAGAAGAAGGGAAAATCAAGAAGAGCATATATTGTTTGGGATGAAAATGAAGTCTCCTCATCAAGTGAAGATGAAAAAACAAACATATGCTTAATTGTTGAAAATTATAGTAAATTGCTTCAAGCTTTTCAAGAAACTCATGAAGAAGCTAACCGATTGGTTCTCTCAAACAACCGATTGAAAGGGCTGAACAACTGGCTTGAAAAGAGGGTTAAGACACTTGAAGAAGAGCTGGAAAAATCAAAAAATGATTTTGAAAAACTTGAAAAACATTGCAAAAACTCTTCTCATATGTGTGACTCTCTTGTTTGTGAAAATTGTGAAAATCTTGAAAAGAAAGTTCATTATCTCGTTAGAACTGTGGATAAGCTTTCAAAGGGTAAATCCAACTTTGAGAATGTCTTGGCATCTCAAAATTGTGTTTTTGGAAGAGCTGGATTAGGTTTTAATCCACAGAACAAGCAAGATAAGTTTTCAAAGAATTTTTCAAAACTGCTAGTAAAATTACCGATTGTTAAGTCGAAACAACCGGTTGTTACATGCTTTTATTGCATGAAAAGAGACCATTCAGTCAGATTCTGTAAAATAAGGAAATATTCTGTTCCCAGAGGTTTCATGAAATGGATTCCCAAAGGTTGTGAGGTTTCAAATGACAAAAACAAATCAAATGGACCCACATTTGGAAGGGGACGAAGTATAGTTGCTTGAATTCATTTTTATGCTGGGATACTAGAGAAACATGAAGCTCTGAGTTATCTGATCAAGTTCTTGGAAGAAAAGGATTGTGACTGGAACTGAATTGAGGGTGTGTACCAGTCCAAGCTATTTCAAAGGCCAAAAGAAGCATTCTTGATCACAAAAATGACTCATTAAAGGAACTTCATAAAAGGATAAGACATTCCTTATCTTTGCTTTTTTAATTACTGATTCATGATTAACTTCTTTTTCAAAATGAACAATTACATCTGTTTTGAACCTTTCTCAGTCTATGCTTGAAAATCACATTCTATTAAACTGTTGCAGAAAAACAACCAATTGTTTCCTCGAAACAATCGATTGTTTCTTCTCTGATAGCACTGTAAAGAATTGAATTAATTTCTCTATACATTATGTCTGTTGCAGATCTCAATAATGAAAGGATCTTGAGTCAATAAAGCAGTCTTGAAAGCCTGATTTGGTTATGGAGGAAGTTACAAGATGTCATAAAGGAATATATTCCATATCTTGGAAATTTAAGAGCCTTCATGTCTAGTCAAAGGTCACATGTGCTGACCATGTGTTTTTCTGCTCTTTTTTGACGTTATATGTGCAGAGCTTGGACCAGTTTCTTGTCTTGAAGACTGAAACCCACAATCAACAAAGGATCAAAGAAGGTCTCTGATTCGCTATAAAATATGTTGCAACTGTTTTCCTTCACAAAAACAACCAATTGGGTCATCTCTTGCAACATCTCTTTCTCTCCTTGTGTGTGTGCCTTTGTCTCATTCTGCTGTCATGGATTCCACTCCACCTACATCCAAAAGGATCAAAACGAGGGCTGTGAGGTCAGGAGGAAGGCTTGAGGGCTGGTTTTCAGGAGATAATGAATTAATTGAGAGGTATCGCTTTAAGACAAGTACAAAAGTGATCAACAATCCAAAAGTTGTCTCCTTTGATTGGTTGAAAAGCCAAAAGATGGACAATGTGAGAAGGCTTTTCAAGGATCAGTTGTGAAAGAGATTCTTGGAGATGAAGGGAAACATTTATCCAGATTTAATTCGGGTGTTCTACACAAATTTAAAGTTTGAAGGAAACAATCTTGTTTCACATGTTAAAGGTGTAGACATGAAGATTACCCATGATGTATGGGTTGCTGTAACAGGGTTGAAGTATGTTGGTCTTAGAATCAATAAAGGAAACATTAGTGTTGTGGAAGATTTCAACAATATTCAAAACTACAAAAGCTGTTTGAAGAATCCACAAGCTCAAGTAAGAACTTGTTCAGTTGGAGGATTGAAGTTAGATGAGAGGGAGTTGGCTCTCATTGTCACTTGGATTCTAACTCCAAGGGGGAACAACCATTCTGTTTTAACAGAATAAGATCTTATTTATATCTACTGCATCATGAAGAAAGTCAAGATCAATTGGATTCATATCATCAAAGAGCATATGCAAAAGTCCATGAGGTTAAGTGACTACCATTATCCCTATGTTGTTTTAATTTCTAAATTTCTACTCTATTTTGAAGTGAATCTTGAAGATGAAACCTCTGAGTTGGTAAAATCAACACAAGAAGTAAACAATGGTTCACTAAGCAAGATGGGTTTCACCAAGATAAATGGAACATGGGTAAGCAAAGATGGTGATCATGGTGGTTCCTCAAGTGCTGCAGCTACTGATTTTGATGAAGAAGATCAAGCTGCTGATATGGATATTCACAATGAAGAACAACTTGCAACTAACTTCGATGCTGGAACAAGTGTTGGACATCAAGGGGATGGGATTCCGTCAATATCTTCTTCTGAAAGATACATGGTGGATAGACTTGATGGCTTTGCTAAAAATCAAAAAAATCTCCATATCTTTGTGTGACAAATTTCCAGAACATTGACAACAGATTCCAAAGCATAGACACTCGCTTTCAGACCCTGGATGAACAGATTGAAGCTGTTCAGAACCAAATCTTTGAGCTGCAATATGACAAGGATGACTAAAGAAAAACAACCGGTTGAATGCTCGAAACAACTGATTGTTTTTGCTCTGTAGAAGTTTTATTGCTCTTTCTTTTTATATTCTGTTTTATATGAAACAATTTTTGTTTAATCTATTCCTAAAGTCTATTTGTGAAGACAAATAGGGGGAGAATTTTGTGTTGTGTTGTCTAAAACTTTGCAAAGTCTATCTGTTTAAGTGATTGTTAATTCTGCTACTGTTGCTGATGCTTTATGGTTTGCCTTTTTGGCTGGTTTTCTCTGTTGTATTGGTTATGCAGAAAACAAGTTAAATGTGTTATTCTAACCAACTGTTATAGATGTTGTGAATTGCTTAAACTTTGTTTTGCAGGAACTGCTTCAGATTCAAACAAGTCCAACACAAGCAACCAGAGATTTGTCTTCATCAAATAGGGGGAGATTGTTGATCAAGAGTGATCAAAGGCTTTGAAGAATCCAAATCGAAGTATTTGATGCAAGGTTGGAGTTGTTGTTGTGTTTAGGATAGGATCTGGGTAGTTTATTTGTGTAATCCACTCTTTGTTGAATCTAAAGCTAAAGTGTTTTTAAAATCTTTTAAGATTAAAGTGTTTTTCAAACTAAGTGAAAAAAACCCGATTGTTTTACTCTTAGGTGTTTTTGAAAAGGCTGAAAACTGTTTTGGTTGGTTGACTTGCTGTCAAACCAAAACAATCGATTGTTTCTTGATTTCAATCGATTGTTTGTTTGAAAATCCTAACAAAATTCTGTTTTGTTAGTTGAGTATGCTTTAAATGATTTTCAACTGAATACGCTCATGTATTAAATGTTTTGACCAATCTTTGAAAACTATAAATAGTTTGTTTATGTTTTATAACAACAAGAAAAACATATTTGAGTTTTTCAAGTGTTAAAGATTGCTTTCAAGTTTTTGAACATTCACTTTTCAGCTTTGGTTTTCTCAAGAGAGAGTGGAAGAGGATTACATCTGTATTGATTTCAGATTGTTCTGTAAACAAGTGTAATTCGTTTTGAATACTTTGTAATTTTTGGTGTTGTAGCCAAGGAGTGTTGTGTGCTCTTGAGGTTGTCAAGATCAACATTCTTGGTGTGTGTTGTGCCAAAGGAAGTGTGTTTCTTGAAGGGTTCAAGGTCACTTCTTTGGTGGTTTTGTGTGTAATTTATATTGATTGCTTAGTGGATTGCCCAGTGGCTTCTGGGGACTGGATGTAGCTCTTGGTTTAAGAGTGAACCAGTATAAACTGTTTGTGTAACCCTTTAAATAATTCACCCTCCTTTCGTTTAAGGCCATATATTCTAACAATAACACCCAAGATTGCCTTTTTCTTTGGTGTAGAAGATCTTGAAAGTCATCTAAAGGCATTCAGGGCTCAAATGATCATCTCTAGGGGTGTGATGTAATTTGATGTAAGATGCTCATGGGTACATTCACAGGGATAACCATGCAATGGTTTAGTGGGATCCCAAATGGACACATAACCTCTTTCCCTCAGTTCTCTAAAATGTTTAAAGAGTAGTTTTTGGCTAATAAGGTCACCTCCCCCCCCCCCCTTCGTACAAGGGATGACAACAAGCTCGTTCAGTGATTCACTAATTAGGAATCCAGTGGAGATGTTATCTGATACAAACCAAGCCAACAAGAAGACGACCAAGGATGCAAATTACCATTCACACTATGAGAAGTCATCTCAACTTTCAAGTGAAGACCCCACCAATGATCTAGCAGACCTCACCAGAAGGAGAAATGGGAAAAGACCAAAACATCAAATGTTCTTCTTTCTGGTCTTCTTAAGAATAAAACAAGTTGTAAATAATTTGGGCTCACCTTAGGGGCCCAAATAGCAAGATAGGCTAGAATAAGTGCCTTTAGCGTAAATAGGAGTGCTCATAGCGGACACTTTTTCATGACAAGGCATCTAGGTTTAGGATTTTGACCTATCTTCTAGAAGAATAGACTTTATGGTGTGGCATTGACTTAGTCAATGCTTAGGGCCGCACCTTTCTTTTTGGTTTCCCATCCTACCCTTGTTTCTTGTTTTCCAAGGCACCATCTCCTATAAATAGGGTGTCATACTCCTTGTATTTTTTTTGTTGAAATTTATAAAAGAAGGAAAACTCTGCACAAATTGTGTGAGGATTGTTTACTCTAGCAATAGGTCTTATCTTGAGTGAGTTTGAGAGCTCTCAAGTGGCGACCATCTACACTCACCTTGGAGGAAACCACACTCCAAGTGACGTGTCCCTTCTCAATTCACACCATAAGCTTTCTTCTTCCATCATTTCCATTACATCACTTTATTCATGTGTTCTATACTTGTTATAATTCGGTTTTCCTATGTGTTCTTTTGTTGTTCTTCCATTTTAGCATTTGGCCATGCCCATCTTAATTGTTTCATTTCATGTCTTTCAATTTCCGCAATGCATCATCACTATCACCTTATCTTGATTTTCCCCTTTGCCTTTAGAAGTGAACCTTCACACTTACTTAATCACTTGGTTAAGTTCGTGTCCAGCGGGGATCTTCCCTAGGTCTCACCATATACTTGTTAAAAATCTCAATCATAAGTAAAATGGAACCATCTAAAATCAACTCACATCATATGGTTATCAGAGCTTTGGTTTTTTTAGCATATTTGCTTTGAGTTGATTTGACACTTTACTTTTCTTGCACCTTTAAATTATTTCCTTTACATTCAAGCAAATTTAAATTCAACCTTTACTTTCTTGCTTTTCAATTTGACATTATCTTTATTCAATAGCTTTCAATTCGCTTTTGAATGTTATTTTGTGTCCAATTTTTTGTTCTTACCTCTTTGTGTTTGAGTCATATGTTCTTAGTGTTTATGGGTGATACAAACCAAGTAGCTACGAAGATGACCAAGGAAGCAAAAGACAAGGCACATGGGGAACAGTCATCTCAGTGAACAATTCAAGACCTCACCAAGGATCTCATGGACCTCACCAGAGGAAATGGGCATAAACCGAAACACCAACTGTTCTTCCTTCTGGTCTTTTTAAAAGATAAAATATGTTGTAAATAATTTGGGTTAACTTTAGGGGTCCAAATAGCAAAGATAGGCTGGAATAAGGTGCCTTTAGCATAATAGGGGGTGTAGGTATCATTTTAGCTTGTTCCTAGTCCTTTAGAAAGGAAATTCGACCTAGTTTCTATAAGGACAGAAAGAAATTCAATGAACAGAAACGCCTCGTTATCTGAGAAGAAACTCAGAAACTTTGTTGTTGGCCACATCAGGAAGATCCAATACCCTAAGTTGTTGGCGAATGTTGTATTGGTGAAAAAGGCAAATGGGAAGTGGAGGATGTGTGTTGACTTCACCGATTTAAATAAGGCTTGTCACAAGGATTCTTACCCTCTACCGATCATAGACTCCTTGGTAGACAGTGCCTCGTGATGTCTTCTGTTAGGTTTTCTAGATGCATTTTCGTTGTATAATCAGATTCGTATGCACCCGAAGGATAACAGTAAGACAAATTTTATGGTTGAGGTCGCCAGTTACTGCTATAAGGTCATATCTTTTGGCCTGAAAAATGTTGGAGCGACCTATCAAAGGCTCATCGATAGGATCCTTTCACCAATGCTCAAATGCAACGTTCAAGCATATGTGAATGACATGGTCGTCACGTCGGAAAGGGAAGACCAACATGTTATTGACTTAGAAGAGCTATTCGCAAATATAGCGAGGTACAATTGAAAGCTTAATCCTGATAAATGCGTGTTTGGGGTAGAAGTAGAGAAATTTTTTGGCTTCTTGCTAACAAAAAGAGGTATAGAGAAAAACCCTAACAAATGCGCAACAATCATAAAGATGAGAAGCCCAACCAATGTGAAGGAAGTGCAACAGTTAATCGAGTGCATGGCTACCCTGTCTTGTTTCTTATCACATAACTGCCAATTGTCCAAATAAAATAACCCCAAAGCCAAAAGAGGAACATCAAGCCCAAATTAAAACAAAAACCAAAAGTGAAAATAAAAGAGAAAATGAAGGACAAGATAACACGGGTATCATCACTTCACCTCAAAGGTGTTTTTCTTCCATGTCTTTTTCATTACCTAAACATTCTAAAAAATTGACATATTTGATTAAGAAATTTAGGGATGATATCCAAAAAACTCCTAAAGGTTATCACCTTCTAAGAGGATTCTCCCAAAATCATTTCATCCCCAAATATTATTTCCAAACATGGTCTGTAGCTAGAATTCAACCATGTAATCTTCCTAAGCTTAATGAACATAAGTTTTCTTCACACCTACCGTATACAAATCATGTGAGCAAACTCACTATGTTATTTGCAGGAGTCCTAAATTCGGTGACGAATTCTTTCGAACCTAGGGAGCATGATACAAACCGACATATAAGTAAGGATACAACAAACACTTCCCAAAATGGTCAATCATCTAAAGATGCAAATCCATGACCCACCAAGCCTCGAGAAAGAATCATCAAAAGAAGAAGAAGTTATAAACCTGAATATCAGAAGTTCTTCCTTTAGGTCTTCTTAAAAAATAGAATATGTTTGTAAATAATTTGGCTCACTTTAGGGGTCCAAATAGCAAAGATAGGCTAGAATAAGGTGCCTTTAGCATAATAGGGGGTGTAGGTATCATTTTATCTTGTTCCTAGCCCTTTAGAAATGCATTTTGACTTAATTTCTAGAAGAACAAGCCTACGGTGTGGGTTTGACTTAGTCAAACCTTAAGGCTACCTATTTTTCCATTTCAACTACAATAATATAATTTCAACAATAAAACATTCTTTCAACATGAACCTTTATTTTTTGGTGTTATGCCACATTATTCCCAACAACTTTTAAAGATATATACGCTTTAATTAATACTGTTTATTCCTTCTGTTATTTTTACTTAAAGTATCTTCTTTGTGTAGACTACCAAACATCTGGGCCGACCTCGTAACGTGTTGTTGGGCCCATACCTGCCCCAGACCCAGTTGGGTATAACTTATCTAACCAAGCTTACTACACTTCAGTGCTTGTGCTGAGGATCTGAGCACGTCCGGCTAGTACAAATATCATCGGACTCTTTACTCCAGGAAAGGGATAGTGCAAATTTCTATTGGTAGGCATTGACTATTTCACCAAGAGCATAAGGATCGAACCCTTGGCAGCCATCACTACGCAGAATGTCCAAAAATTTGTTTCGAAAAACATTGCGTGTCGATTTGGAATGCCACTTGTCATCATCACCGACAAAAATCGACAATTCACTGACCGAGGATTGGCTAAGTGTTTTTGCCAGTTGACCTGCTCGCCGGTTGACTCTGATGACAAGCTCTAGCTCGTTTCTTCACGAGTTCGTTCTATCTCTTACTGCTATGGAACGTAGCTCCGTTGAAACATAGGGGACCCTACTTGTTGATTGCACTCTGGCGATCAAGTCAGTACAGGGCTTATGGAATTTAAGAAGTAGTAAGTTTCAGTCTTAGAAACAACATACCTTAACCTCGGATCTCAAGTCCCTTTTATAGTTTACCTCTTGTAACAACTTTCTATCACAAGAACATAATCTCAACTGAAAGCATACTCAACAGGAAAATATTATGCTCAAGGGCACACCCTTATGGTGTTGCAAAAAAACGAAATCTTTCCTTCATGGAGAGCATAAAATAATAACAGAATAACCACCAGGGTACCAACTCATGTACCAACATTAGGGGTCCAATCTGTTTATGTAACCACCCCAGCGTGGTGTTATGCTTCTCTGGTGAATGCATGCAACCTAACCTTTACGTGCCCTAACACACATGGACTTAGGTTTAAAAGAAAAATATTTACTTAAATTAGACCCCCGACGCACTAAGCACACCCCTAGGTCCAAAACTAACCCTCGCTAGCCGCCTAGGCCTTATGCACAAAGGATTATACGAAAAAAGAACTAATACATATAGCTAGGGCATAATCTCATGGCCCACCAACTTGGCCCAAAAGCCGAGCTGACCTGCCTACAGCAAATGCTGAGATCCGACCACCGAGCTTTGAGCTTTGAGCGCTCTGGTCCAATACACTAAGTTTTATGAAAAGCTTGATATTAAACATATTACAAGCTCAATGGAGCACCCGCAGACCAACGACCAAGCTGAGACCGCCAACAAAGTCATTCTTAATGAATTGAAAAAGAGACTCGACCTAGCTAAATGTAAGTGGACCGAGGAGCTTCTCGAAGTCTTATGGGCTTACCAATGTACGCCAACATCCATTACACAGGAAACTCCATATAGTCTGACTTATGGGATGGAAGTTATGATTCTCGTTGAAGTAGGAGAGTCCTCTCTATGACGACAAATGCTAGACTTGGATTTGAATAAAGAAAGTTTTTTGGTCGGCCTTAACCTTATCAATGAACTCAAAGACAAGAGTAGAATAAGGGAAAAAGCATGCAAAGTGCGAGCGACAAGAAGATATAATTCGAAAGTAAAGCCAAGAAACTTCCAAAAAGGAGACTTGGTGTAGCAAATGCATAGTGATGCCCGAAAAGACGATGGTAAGTTCTCAAGCAATTGGGAAGGACCATTCCGCGTTACAGACACAGCAGTCGGTCGTGCTTATTATTTAGAATTTTTATCAGGCAGATATGTACTGAGAACGTGGAATGCCACGAATCTCAAATTTTATTATAGTTTATGAAAATTCAATAAAATAGTGTACTCCTTCCTTGCTCGTTTGTTTTATCCCTAAGGAGGGTTTTCGACCGATAAGGTTTTAACTAGGCACTTTAAAATTATTTTGCTATCACATGATTATCTCAACTAAATACTTATCACCCTGACCCATCAGAAATAATAAGAGTTTTAACTCCAATCGTGTTCATTGAAGCTAACCCTTCAATCGGCTCAGATAACCACCGCCTAAAGTGGTCAGAAAAAATTTAAGGAGTCACAACTCCAATTGCATTTATCAAGACTCCGGCCTCGACCCATACATTTTATTATTCTAAGCTAAGTTATCAAGAATAACTTTGAATAAGCTATCGCTGTACGCGATTAGTGCCAACCAGATTCAATCATCATCGTTGATCGCGATCTGAACCACATATAGTATCGCATAGAGCGATGAGAATAAAATAAATATCCCCTAAAGCGATCAAAATAAAATAATTTTAACTAACATTTATCATTTTGTCAAGGATTAAAACCTAAACCAAAATAACTTATTCTTACTTCGCGTGATAGGAATAAAGTAGAAGTCTCTATTTCATATTTGTTCAAGTTATGTTTTCTTTAATTAGAAAGTAAGTTTTCAAGTTTTATCATACTCCACCGCTTAGTCGGTCAAATGTTATTCATAACGATTGGGCGACGTTACTTGGATCATTAAAGTATCACATAAATTCAACTACATTGTTCAAACAAAATCAATAGGCTCGGTTAGCTATTACTGAGTACTTTATTTAAACCAAATTTATATAAGTACTTGGTAGTCCAAATGAACAGAAGCATAATCAAAGCTCAAAGGTGTTGTCGTCATTTTCAAAATATATCAACATATTCAAGTTTTCCTATTTCTTCTTGTATTCTTTTATCTAATTGCAAACTGACTTTGTTTTATGCAGAAGTACTGAATTCGTGGACGAATTCTCTCCAACTTGGGGGGTATGATGAGAATAAAAAAGATGCTATTAATAGGAGGAATGGACAAATGCCAAAACATTTAAAGTTATTCTTATTAGTCTTTTCAAAAGATGAGGCCCGAGCCCAAGAAGTCCAAGCCCAACCCATGAGGAGCAAGGCCAAACATTAATAAATGAGCATCAATGGATGTCTCTTTTTGTAATTACTTTTGTGTAGTTTTTAGTATAACTTTAAAAGGAAGGTGTAGATATTAAATAAGGGGTGCTAATGTACAAAACAAAGTCACACCTTCCATGTGACATAAAAGATTAGGTGTAGATATAGTTTTAGGAGGTGCCAAAGTAGGAAAGCAAGTCACACTTCTCATGTGACTTGTTTTGGCTCCAATTTTGAATAGTCTAGTTTTTGAATTGTGCCTTTTCATTTTCAGCCCTCTTTTACTATAAATAGAGAGGCCATGCTCTTGTAAATTCAGAATTAGTCTTGAAGAAAGGAAACTCTACTCAAATTGAGAGAGAATTATGAGAGATTTGATCTCCTTCAACAACTCTTATTTTGTGAGCTTTGGAGGGCTTCAAGTGGCGGCAACTAGCACTCATCTTGGAGCTTTCACCATCCAAGTGGGGTGTCCATCTCCTTCGTGTCTTCATCCAAATAAGTTCCTTCTTCATTCCATCTCCATTTCCATTTCGAATCATGTTTTAGCAATTCCAATCGATTGTTTTTGTTCCTTTTGTGTTGTTCTTCAATTTCCACATATTACTCTTGTAGCTTAATTTGATTCGGTATTTGTGTTTTCAATTCCTTGTGTTTGTTCGGTTCAATGTGAAATGGCACTCAATCTTAAGTTTGGTTCATCAATTAGAAGGCTTTGTACTTCAATGATAATTCCTTAAGTTCCTCCACTTGTTCCTAATTGTTTGTCCTTATTTACAACTCTTAATTGTTGTCTTTCTTCACATATAATGTTGTTTCCATATGTTGAAAAGTGTCTATGCTTGATTCAACTCACATCAATTAGTGAGTCCAAAAGGCATCACTAACCATTCATATAATCTAAACTTGGTTTTAAAAGCAGTCTTCCACTCATCACCTTCTTTAATTCGAATTTGATGATAGTCACTTTTAAGATCAATTTTAGAAAATATAATTGATCCATGTAATTCATCAAGCATATCATCTAGTCTTGGAATTGGATGCCTGTACTTGATGGTGATATTATTGATGGCTCTACAGCCACAACACATTCTCCACTTTCCATCCTTTTTAGGCACCTACAAGATAGGAACAACACAAGGATTGAGGCTCTTTTGAACTCAACCCTTATCCAACAAATCCTGAACTTGTGTTTTAATCTCCTTTGTTTCACCAGGATTAGTTCTATAAGTCGGTCTATTGGGTAGACTAGCTCCTAGAACTAAATCGATTTGATGTTCTATTCCTCTAAAAGGAGGAAGTTCCATTGGACCTTCCTTAGGGAATACATCATCAAATTCTTTTAAAAGCTCTTTTATCAAAGGAGGTATATCACTAGACTCAGTAAGTGTGGCAGTGCATGTTAGTGTTCATTTACAAAGTATGAGGCATGTAGGTTGTTCAGAGAGAAGTATTTTTTTAACTTTTTTTTCTTCTTTCTGAATGACCTTATGGGAAGGAACACTCTTCTCCCACGCCTTTTTTTCCCTAAGGGCTTTTTCTTGGGTTTCTAGTTTTTCTTTTCTTTTCTCATCCTCTATTTTTTTTCCTCATTTGCACTTGGTCCTTTACCACTTGCGATGGTGGTAATGGATAAAGCCCAAACTTCTTTTCTTGGTGGATGAAAGAAATCTCATTAGTAAGACCATTGTGCATGGTTTTCTTATCAAATTGCCAAGGTCTTCCTAATAAAATATGACAAGCTTCCATGGGAACTACATCACATAAAACTTTATCTTTGTAGTTTCCCACAGAAAACTCGATTTTCACTTGTTTATCCACAGTTAGTTCCCCATCCTCATTAATACATTGAAGTTTGTAAGGTTTTGGATGAGGTACTACTTGTAGACTAAGTTTTTCAACCATCCTAAGGCTACAAGAATTGCAGCATGATCCACTATCCACAATGAGAGAACATATATTTTCAAAAACTTTACATCTTGTATGGAAGATGTTCTCTCTTTGTGTTTCCTGGATCATATTAGGTTGGTTGTTGAGGGTTCTTCTGATCATCATTAACTCACCCTGACATAGATACACCCCTTCACTATTTGTTTTTTCTTCCTCGTCCTCCCCACTAGCTACATCACTTTGGCTGGTATATTTGTCCCTCCCTCTTAAGAATATAGTTCTCCTATTTGGGCATTGGGCAGCTATATGACCTCTTCCAAAGCATTTAAAACACTTGGTGTCTTTAGGTTTCTCTCTTGACATATTATCCTCCCTTTCTTTTTTATACTCTTTCTTTGGATAAGAGTTAGGATATGTACTTTCCCTACAACTTGAAGTTTTCCTCAAAATTTTTTGCTTAACTTTGATACACAATTGAATTAAATCATTCAAGTCTCTGTAGGGTAAAAGTTCAACCATATCTCTAATCTCAAGATTGAGTCCCCTCAAGAATCTAGCTATGGTGGTGGTCTCATCTTCCCTAATGGAAGTTCGCATCATATATAATTCCATCTTCTGTCTATACTCCTCCACACTCATAGATTTCTGTTGGAGTCTTTGGAGCTTGTCCATTAACTCCCTATTATAATATGAAGGTATATGTCGACGTCTTAAGGCTCCCCTAAGGTCATTCCAATAATCTATGGGAGGATCCTTATGAAGGCACCTGTTTCTTTCTAAGGCAGTCCACTAATACATAGCATTTCCTTGAAAGCTTAGGATGGCTAAGAGTACCTTTCTTTCCTTACTTACCCTATGGCTAGCAAACAATTGTTCTACCTTCATTTCCCAATCTAGATAAGCTTCTACATTCTCTTCCCCATGGAAATAAGGTAGATCTACCCTAACCACCTTAACACTTTCTTTTTCTTTTATTTCTCTTCTAGTTCTCCTAGGGGGTGGTTGATAGTATTCATTTATCCTAAGAATTTCTTCCCCAAAAGATTCATTACCCCTAGAACTAGATGCATGTGAACTTTTTTTAGATTTATGAGAGTATTCATCTCATTCTTTAACCATTTTTAGCTTTTTTTCCATCAATGCAAAATGAGCATCCCTCTCTTTGAGTTGGGCCTCATGTTCCAATTGTCTATATGAGAGTGATTGAAAGTCTCTTGATAGTTGTTTTAAAAGAGCTTTAATTGACTTTCTATCACTTTCACTAGAATTAGAAGAATGAGATGACATGATTAAAGTTTTGTTTTAAAAGTAATTTACCACAAGAAAGATAAGTGTAGTAATGTAGGTAGATTCCCAGGAAAGAGAGGTGAATCACTTGGATAACTTAAGTACCAAGCCTTTCCTAGCCAGATTCTATCCTTCAAGGCTTTCACAAACCTTTCTCTAAGTAATTCACTTAAAGCACAATCAAGAATGAATACACAATTTTATGCAAGAAAAACAATGCAAAGCAATAAAACACTTACTAGAAAATTGCTATCTAGGAAAGCTTGTAAACTAGGCGTTTCCTAAGGTGAGGCTTCTTGGCACTTTGAACCTTGAAGACACACCGTCTAATGCGCAATAAATCAAAAATTGAAGATTAACTATAACTAGAAAGCTTTAAACTAGTCGAATTCCTAATGGTGAAGCTTTTTGGCACTTAGAACCTTAAAGACACACTCACCGTCTAATTGGCGTGATTAATTCCACTAATTATTGAATGTTTAACAACTTACAACTCAAAAGAAATACAACGGAAATTGGATTACAAAAGAAAATTTAGAAATCATATTCTATGCACTCTTTTTGCTTGTTGGTACTCCTTCTTGTTGTTACTCTTGCTATTAGCACCCACTCTTTGTGTATTTTGTAAACTCACTTGCTGTTGCACTCTTGTTCAACCTCTCAATTATATTCAAGTTAAGTCTTCAAAACAGCACCTACTAATAATGGACTCACCACAAAGGTTAGCTCCAAACTTAACCAAGCACCACTTTTGAAAACTTCCACCAAAGATAGAGAGGTCAACAAATTTCGAAGCAACAAAAAGATTTCAATTTGAAAATGGACTATAGCAAGGGAGTAATTATATGACAACTTGAAAGAGTAATTGAACAAATTGACAAGCAAGAAAATTAAGGTAATCAACAAAGCTAGCACACAAAGTGAACCTAGGGAAAGGTACTAGAATTGGATTAGAAAAACCAAAACTGAACTACAGAATTTTAAGTGTCAAAAGATATGACTTAAAACAATTATGCTGAACTGTAGAATGCAAATCTTACTTTGAAATTTTAACCACATTCAGTTCAAGATCTAAAAGAATTTTGGCACTAAAATCATATTAAAAATATTTGCCAATTAAATGCAATAAATTTTCCAAATCTATTGCCAAAACACCGTTTTTCAAGCCTCAATTTTGAACACTGATAGCATTTGATTTGTCATTTTTTTTCTACTACAAATTTTGAGTCACTTCTTTCTTTCTCTTTTTTTCAACACATCAATTTCCAAATCCAGAATTTCACAATTTTTGAACATCAGAATCAATTTCTTTGATAAAAAACAGTCAACAAACTTTTTCCAGAAATCCTAATACTAAGGGATCAAACCATTCAGATTATAAACTGGACTCAAGATCAAATCAAGAAACCAAATCAATCAAGAAAAGTACTACTAGGATTTGATGACAATTCTTGGAAGCACGTGCTTTGACATAACATGTATAGATTCATAAAATCAAAAGACTAAAAAACTAAACAGTTTGCACCGGTTGAATCATCAAGAAATACTCAAAACCTAACAAAATCAAAACAGTATACCAAAATACAAAAGAATCCTACATAAAATTGCAATATAGATTCTCAAGATCAATTTGAACATATTTGCACCGATTGGATTGATCCAAACAGCAATCAAAATAAAAAAAACAAGGTTCAATACAGCAAGACAAGCAAGAACAATGGAAGAACAACAAAAAACAATATGAAGAACGGAATCAAAAAGAGAAACAAGATGAAAGCACTTATCTCTTGAAGACGATGGCTCTAGATACCACTTGATAGGTGTATGCTTTCATCCGATTGATTAACTTTAGTGGAGTTGCAGAAGCTTTCATGATGCAAAATCTAATGAAGGTATTCATATAGGCTATGCTTTGAATGGTCATGCTTATCGGGTTTTCAATAAAAGGTTGTTAACTGTGGAAGATCAATGCATGTAGTGTTTGATGAATCTGACAATTACATGCCAAAACCTGTTTCAGATGAATTAGAATGTGATGATTTAAGAACTGTTCTGCATAAAAATGATGTGATTAATATATATGCAAATGACTCACATGTTGTCAAAGAATCTATTGTTTCTGCAGATTTACCAAAAGAATGGAAGACCCCAAGAGATCTCACACTTGACAATGTTATTGGAAATATTGAAAAGGGTGTTTCAACTAGGAAGTCTCTAAATAATTTCTGTGAGACAGTGACATTTGTTTCTCAAGTGATGCCTAAAAATCTGGAAGAAGCTCTAAGGGACAGCAACTGGATTCTAGCTATGTAGGAAGAACTAAATCAGTTTGCCCTGAATGAGGTATGGATACTAGTTCCAAGAACATCTGAAATGAACATCATTGGAACAAAGTGGATATACAGGAATAAGATGGATGAGCATGGAGTAATCACCAAAAATAAAGCTAGACTTGTGGCTAATGGATATAACCAAAAAGAGGGAATAAATTATGATGAAACTTATGCATCAGTGGCTAGACTAGAAGCTGTTAGACTTCATCTTGCTTTCTCATGTATAAAAGGTTTCAAACTATTCCAAATGGATGTGAAAAGTGCCTTCTTGAATGGATATATCAATGAAAAAGTATTTGTTTCACAACCCCCAGGTTTTGAAGACCATCAACATCCAAAACATGTATTCAAACTCAAGAAAGGACTTTATGGACTTAAGCAAGCCCCTAGACAATGGTATGAAAGATTGAGTGTTTTTCTGACCTCACAAGGATATGATAGAGGCACATCTGATAAGACATTGTTCATCAAGAAAAAAAAGGAAGATATAATTTTGGTTCAAGTCTATGTGGATGATATCATACTCGTTTGGTCATCCGTCATGGGAGTGCCCTAGCTGCTCACGTGCCATGCATGCAGCCTACCACTGGTACGTAACCCTTACGGGATTTAGCTCTCCCAGTGGCTCTTTACTTGTTCTACGCCTGAACGCGTCATTCACACTACACGCATGGACCCCTCGTGGTATAGACTTCTCCCTACTGATAACTGGTGTAAGGTCTGGGATCCACCTCTCGTGGCCCATCTCTGTTGTTTGAGTCACCGATGTCCGATGTCACTTCGCCCTCACTTTGTGGCTGAGGACACTTCAGCACATCCTGGTGATCGACGCCTGACCACTCTTCGACACCTTGGCTCATGTGTCTCGCGAGACACTGGCTCGCGCCACTCGTGGGACCCAGCCTACGTGGCCCACCATCCGCACTGTCCATTGCTGCACCTCCTTTACTGAGATTGGGCTCCTCATCGCGAGGATTGCAGCGCACTTCTCGGAGTTTGCCTCTATTCCACGCTCGCTGAGTAGGAAACCTAAGAACTTACCCGCTTCCACCCTGAACACACATTTCTCGAGGTTCAGCTTCAATCTGTACTTAACTATTGTTGTAAATAACTCTTCTAAATCAGCGACATGTTGATCCTTCACCTGTGTGGTCACCACCATGTCATCCACAAAGGTTGCACATTTCGCCCTATCATGGGCGCGAGCACTCTGTCCATCAGCCTCTGGTAGGTGGCACCTGCATTTTTCAGCCCAAAGGGCATCACTATGTAACAATAGCAAGACAGCTCCTTCATGAACGTTGTCTTGCATTCGTCCCAGGGATGCATCTTAATCTGGTTATACCTAGAAAAGGCATCCAGGAAGCTGAGCATCCTGTAGCCCGAGGCACTACCACCAAGGCGTCAATGCTTGGTAGAGGATAGGAGTCCTTTGGACAGGCTTTGTTGAGGTCCGTGAAGTCCACGCACATCCTCCATTTCCCGTTGGCTTTCTTAGGACCACGTTCGCTAGCCACTCGAGATAATGAATCTCTTGTATGTGACCGGCGCTCAACAGCTTCTCTGTCTCTTCCTTTATGACATGCCGCCTCTCCTTGTTGAACTTTCTTCTTCTCTGGCGGACATGCCTAACCTGGGGGTCCATGGTGAGGCGATGGCAAAGGAAGTCTGGGTCTATGCCGGGCATGTCTGAGGCGGAGCATGCGAAGGCATCCAGGTGTCATGCTATGACCTCGGCAATCTGGTCCTGTGCCGCTTGGCCCAGAGACTGGCCAAGCCTAAAAGTCCTACCGTCGATCTCCCTCTCCAGGACGTCGCCAACTGGTTCGGGTCGCCTCTCCCGGGTGATCTCTACACGGGAGACCCCTTCTTCACTTGGCGCCCGGGTGGTAACTGTGAACACTCCTCTCTTTGTCTTGAGGCTATTCTCGTAGCATCTCTTAGCCTCCTTCTGGTCTGACTTGATGGTGATCGTCGTTCCTCCCAAGTCAGGCAGCTTCATCTTCATGTGCCACATCGACGCCACCGCCCTCAACCTGTTCAGTGCGGGCCTTCCCAACAGTATATTATAAGATGAGGGGGTATTAACCACCAGGTACCTGATGTTCTCTATGCGGGAGGCGACACCATCCGTGAAGGTGGTCCTCAACTCTAGGTACCCACGCACCTCCACCGGGTCTCCCGCGAAACCATACAAACAGCCAGTGTAGAGCCTTAGTTGATCGGGAGACAACTGCAACTTGTTGAAGGTCGACCAAAACATCACGTCGATCGAGCTTCCCTGGTCCACCAGAACACGGTGTACCTTTCTCCCCGCAATCACTACTGAAATCACCATTGGGTCATTGTCGTGGGGGACGACATCTTGGAGGTCAGCCTTGGTGAAGACAAGGTCGACACCAGGGCCTGATGCCTCTTGCACCTCCACTGACATCACCGCTCGTGCATACTTCTTCCGCTGAGAAGCGGTGCACCCTCCCCTTGAGAAACCCCCCGAAATAGTGTGAATCTCGCCATGGACGAGCATCTCGTGCCCCTGATCTTTTCCTGGCGCTGTCAAGTTTTGCGCTCCCTGTGACTCCACTAAGTAGTCCTTCAGGAACTCATTCTTCACCAGCTTGTCTAACTGGTGTCCCAACGCCAAACAGTTACGTATGGGGTGGCCAAACGCTTGGTGGAACTCACACCAGGCGTTCTTATTAGGCCCCAACTTCTTGTCAGTCTTCACGACCATCTTCAATCTCTCTGCTATGTTGGGGACAACAATCAGGTCTTTCAATTCTACTAGGAAGTTGTGCCTTGGTGGCACATTCTCTCTTGCTCGCCCCCTAGCCTGGTTGCTGCTTCGTTGGGGCCCTCTTCTGGTTTGCCGCTTCACTGGGGCCCTCTTCTCCGTCGTTGCCTCATGCACTCTCATGGGTTGAGGTCGACCTGGTGCTCACGGGCGCGAGGGAACAACGCATGTACGCTTCTCGTTGACTTCTCCCTCTGCGACAATATGAGCCACCGCTCGACGCCTAATCTCGCCGAAAGTCTTGCGGCGGTTCCTGATGAGCGATTCACTGAAAGGTCCCGGCATGATCCCCTTCCTGAACGCGTGTACCGTCATGGTTTCATCCTTGGTGTTCAGCCTCACCACCTGTACCCCAAAACAATTGAGGAACTCCTTCAGGGACTCTCCCTGATACTGTCTTACATCGAAGAGATCGTAAGAAATTGGTAGGGGAGCCCGATTGGCTATATATTGTTCCCTGAACAGCTTGCAAAGTTGTGCGAACAGTGTTACGTGTCCATCAGGGAGGCTGATGAACCAATCCAGCGTCGTGCTCGCCAGCGTGCTCATGAAGAGCTTGCAACACACCGCGTCAAATCCCCCAACCAACATCATCTGCGTATGGAAGGTCGTGAGGTGAGCCTCTGGGTCCTCTACACCTGTGAAGGTGGCTTTAGGCCCCACAAGCGTGGTTGGTATCACGACGTCCATGATCACTTGTGAGAATGGCATTGGGAAATCCCTAGGTGGTGTGGCAGGTTCTTACTCCTCCACCTCACGTTCCATTGCCTGATTTCGCAAATCCCTGCGCAATTCCTCATTGGTTCTACGTAATTCTTCGTTTCTTGCTTGCGACGCAGCCAGATCAATCTGGATGCGTTCTTGATCCGCTCTTGTTGCCGCCACCGCTTCTTAGAGGGCCTGCATCGTTTCCATGATCTGTTGCAGGGTGAGGCTCTCGCCTCCATTTGGTGCAACGGATCCTTGCCTCATGTTCCTCATCTTGATGGATCTTTTCCTGTTCTTGTGAATGGGAGAAGTTTTAGATCGTGTCCCATGGTGGGTGCCAAATGTTCCTGCCGGTTGACTCGATTGCCTTCGTACGTCCACGACAATCACATGCCCAATCATCGGTGCCTTCGTTTGTGCTTTCCTGCGATCAAACACCTGAAATTGCAAAAACAAAGGGGCGCCCTAGAGGTCGTTTGCACTCTAACGCTCAAGTCAATACTAGGGCTAGGAAACACCAAAAAACTTAGTCGTAAAGCTTTGTGAAATCTGTGTGTGTATTTGCATAAATGTTGCGTACTTTATTAGATTTATTACTTCCCTTTAAATACTCTAGGGTTCCACTATTTCTGTTATCCACAATTAAGGTTCCTGAGGGTGTGCCTTAGCGCCGATATCATTCACTCTTAGAGCAATCTAGCGCGTAAGGCTCCCTTACTGGAGTGCAACCTCTGATACCAACTTGTGCACCTAATCTTTGGGGTCATCCGTCATGGGAGTGCCCTAGTTGCTCACGTGCCATTCATGCAGCCTAGCACTGGTACGTAACCCTTATAGGCTTTAGCTCTCCCAGTGGCTCTTTACTTGTGTTATGCCTGAACGCGTCATTCACACCACACGTATGGACTCCTCGTGATCTAGACTTCTCCCTACTGATAACTGGTGTATGGTCTGGGATCCACCTCTTTTGGCCCATCTCTGTTGTTTGAGTCACCGATGTCCGATGTCACTTCGCCCTCACTCTGTGGCCGAGAACACTTCAGCACATCCTGGTGATTGACGCCTGACCACTCTTCGGCACCTTGGCTCACGTGTCTCGCGAGACACTGGCCCACGCCACTCGTGGGACCCAGCCTACATGGCCCACCATTACTAGCAGTCAACTACGTCTGAGGACTAGTCGGTACAGGTATATTCTTAAATCAGGCCAAGTATTTCAAGGACTTGCTAAGAAAATTTGGAATGGATAAGTGTAAATCAATCAGCACACCATTCTCAACCAGCTGCCACCTTGATCATGATGTGGCAGGAAATCCAGTTGATGAGACCAAATACAGAGGACTTATTAGGTCTTTACTGTATCTTATTGCCAACAGACCTGACATAACGTTTGATGTGTGCATGTGTGCTCGTTTCCAATCTGCTCAAAAAGAGTCACATTTCAATGCAGCCAAAAGGATTCTGAAATATCTACAAGGAACAAAAGATGTTGGCTTGTGGTATCCAGATAATATTTCATTAAGTCTAACTGGTTACTCTGATTCAAACTTTGCAAGTTGCAAGATTGATAGAAAAAGCACCAGTGGCACCTGTCACTTGCTTGAATCAAGCTTGATCTCTTGGCAATGCAAAAAGCAAGCGTGTGTTGCTCTCTCTACTGCTGAACCAGAGTATATTGCAGATAGGAGTTGATGTGCTCAAACCCTATGCTTAAGGCAGCAGTTAAATGATTTTGGTATCTTGCATAATAAAATACCTATGTTGTGTGATAATACTAGTGCCATCAATTTAACAAAAAATCCTATCATGCCTTCAAGAACTAAGCATATCGAAATAAGACATCACTTTCTAAGAGAACATATATCAAATGGAACATGTGAAATTAAATTCATTGGTACTGATTTGCAACTTGCAGACTTCTTTACTAAACCTTGGCCATAGATAGGTTTAATTTTCTACTGAATGAATTGGGTATCATAAACATAAATTCTCCTCTGCAGTGAAAAATAAATCTTTTGTTTATCAATTAAAGATGTTTATTTTTTTCTGATACTGGTATGCATTGATGACTAGGAAAAAGAAACATTAATATCTGCTCTTTGACTGGTTGACTGACATTGTGGGTATTAACCAACAGATCTTTGACGGTTTCTGTCTTGATTTTGTAACTGATTTGATGCACTGATTGCACAATTGGGTAGTTTGATGTGTGAACCGTGCTTCAAAATATTTTCTGTTCCTTTTCAAACCTATTTTGCACATGCACAGGGAATCAAATCTTCACATATCCTTGCTCTTAATTACTTTATCAAAACACTACTGGTTTGCTATATAAATTTGTTTCCAGCATTATTAATTCCTACCATCCACTCCTTGACCCAAACCTGGTAAGGTAAATGTGTTATTTGCTTGTTTGTTGTTGTATGTTTTTCACTTCTCACTAATTTTTCTTCCAGTTTATTAAAGTACAGACTTAAGACTGGTTCAACAATGGCTTCGTCTTCACGTCAGAAAAAAAAAGAACCAGGAGAAGCACAACAACTCTCAATGGGTTCTGGAAAATTGGTTTACTGGAGATGACGAGGTCATAACTGCTTACATTCATGAGATGAGTAGAAAACAGAGCAACATACCCAAGGTCTTGGAGTTCACCTGGCTAAAAACTGAGAAATTGACTGAAACCATATCTGCACTGAAGCATAAAAAACTGAAGCAGTTTCTAGAAATGACTGGGAATGTGTATCCTGACCTTGTGAAGATCTTCTATACCAACTTGACACTAGATGGGAAGAACCTTGTGTCCTATGTGAAAGGCATTAAGATGAAAATATCAACTGATGTATGGAACTCAGTAGCTAGAATCAAGTATTCTGGATTGAAGGTTGGAAAAGGGAACACAAATGGAATTCAGGAGTTGTGTGAGGAATCCAACTCAAAGCGTGAACATGTTCCATACAGGTAATCATAATTTAACCCCAAGATTAATTGCCTATATCATTGCATGGCAACTTATTCCTAGAGACACTAACCATGTTGTTCTGCATGAGGAAGATTTAATCCTCCTTTATTGCATTATGAATCTAATAAAAGTTAACTACGTATACATCATAATGGAACACATGTTGAAATAAAAAAGGTTAGATGATTACAGATTTCCTTATGCTATTCTTGTATCAAAATTAATTGATTACTTTGGTATTGATACTGCTAATGAGAGGAATGAGACTATCAAAGATGTGAGTGAGATTGACAATTCCACTCTCATCAAGATGGGTTTTCACAAGGTGGAAAACAGCTGGGTATTTCATAAGAGTAGGACTCACAGGGAGGAACATGGAGGATCAAATCTCAATAATGAAGAGGGAGTTAATGCAGTGCCTAAGGAAGATGATACGGTGCAAGCAGCAGAACAGTCTTGCTATGAAGTTCATCACACATCATCTCACAGAATGGAGTCTCCTGCTCAACCGTCTATGAGTCAAAGAATGAGGTCTCCATCTATGGAATACAGAGGAGGTTCACCAGCACCACCATCAGTGAATGAAGATGTTGTTGCTACTCACAACAATGCTCTTGTTGCCTATCAAGCTCCAGAATACAGAGGTGAACCAATATCTATGTTTGAAAGGCTGGTTCTGTATCGTCTTGATGTGCTTTCAGATGATCAAAAGACCTATTTTGAGGCAACACAAGCCAGATTTCAGCATCTTGACCATCAAATTGAAGGGATCCAGGAGCAGTTAGCAAAACTGTACTACAAGGAGTAGAAGTAATAAGTTTTCAGTGGTTATCTTTTGCTTATGTTGTTGAACAATTTGTCATTTTTCATTTATGGACTATTATGTTTTGCTATTCTCTGTTATTTTATATTTTCTCTACGCTCCAATGTTGTTTGATGAATCCAAAGGGGGAGAAAAATAGCTTATAATGCTAGATGATGCAGACTTGATAAGCTGTTGTGGTACAGGGAGTCAAAGTTTTCTCTAAAATCTGTTTTGTTATATGTTCAATTTCAATTGTTGTATCTTTAAATTAAGTGCAGTACAGGTGTTGATCTTACTTCAAAGTAGCAGAGCTATGGGGATTTGTCTCCATCAAACAGGGGGAGATTGTTGAAGATGGATGTTGCTCCTTCAAGTCAATGTGTTTGATGAAGAATTGTGTGTGTTCTGCTTTGAAGATTGTATTTGTATTTGGATAGTCTTGTGTATAGGTTAGAGTGTGTTTAAAGTGGGCTTTTTGCCCTGTGACCCTCCTCTTAACCCTTGTTCCTGCCGGTTGACCGAGAAAATCTTCGTGCGTGGCTCTACTTCGCAAACAAGGACTCCTTCGTCTTCAACTCAAATCTCCGCCTTACGCCGCCGTGAGTACCTAAAATGAAGTGAGCAAAGGGCGCCCTCGCGGCCGTTTGCACTCCGACGATCAAGTCAGCAAGCAAGAAACATCAAACACCTCCGTATCGGAGCACCATAACTGAATGCTCTGAAGGCGTGTAACTGAATCGTAACTAACTTTGCTCTTTCTCTCTCTCTTTCCAACCACTCGTGCGAACAGTGAGTAAGCGAGCGAATGATCAGAAAGTGTGTAAACTGAGTAAAAACGTACCTTGCTAAGCTTTCAGAAAAGCTTATATACCTTGGGTTTCAGTGCTTACTGCCACGTGTCCTTCTGACCTAACCGCAATTCCACGTGGAAGGCCTTACAACGCTGTAACCCACCTTAGGGAAATTCCAGCGTGTAAGTCTTCCTTCCTCGAAGTGCATATGGCGCGAGGGGTGACTACCTGGGTGCCAACTCATGCGCCCCTACTTCTAGTCACTCGCTTTGGGACTGTATCTGCCTTCCTCTCGTACCATGCACATGATTCACCCTCGGGCGTGGCCCTCTCCTGGGTCGTATCTGTCCCAGGGATTCCCAAGAGGTGGCGTGGGTACTTCACGAGTCAGGTTACTCCCTACTGGTTCGGGGATTATGGCCTTGAAGCCACCTTTCTCTTTTCTTTATTACCGTTCTGAGGTACCGGTGCCCGAGGCCTCCTCGCCCGTACCGTGACCTCTAACTGTGCCGCCCCCTCCACGGTCTTCCCTACCCGTGGGTATCGGGGAGTGATATCAACGACGCCTCAACACGGTGACGCCCACACCTGGCGACACCCACACCTGGCGACGCCCAGAGTGGTCAACCTATTGACTTTCTCCCTTGGGCCCCTTGGTGGGTCCCACCATATGTTTGACTTTGACTTTGACTTTGGTCAACGCCTGGGGACGGGTCGGTACAACCCTTATCAAAATGATAAGATCAAGCACAACGTTTTCTAAAATGTTTTTTCTCATGTTTTGCCAAAATATGCTTTACTGCACAAAAAATGAATTTATTCTTTCTTAAATGAATAGATTCTTTTTTAAATTGATGCCTTGTTCTTTAAAAGTTTTTGATAACTTTGTTTTGTGCATCAAGTATCTTGGGTCAGCCTTTTATGACATCAAAACGACTGAGTTTCATCTGTTCAAAAATCTCTCTTTATCCTGTTGAAAATAAATCTATTCATTATAACTTCAATTTGTTCTTTTTATAACAGCCTTTTAAATTGTTTTCTGAAATTCTGTTATAAATCATTTCTTATATAAAGAGAGTTATAACTCACTAAAAAAGCGTGTTGAGAAAACAAGTTTAAAACAGAGATTGAGAGTTTTCAAAGAATTAGCACGTCATCTTGAAAGAGTTTTTCAAAAGAGAAATGTGTGCTTGTTTTTGTTTTTGTTCAAAGTTTGGTTGTAGGTGTTGTCATTGTTTTGGGCAATTTGTTCTACTGGTCTAGTCAGATTTCTGCATTCTCTTTCCAGGTGTATTCATTTCATCATTCTTTTCTTTGTAAAGTGTGTTTGTAAGACTCTTCTTGATAGTGTTTCTTGAAGAGTTGTGTGTGCTGAAATAGAGTTTTTCAGCTAAGTGTAACTTGTTCTTGTAGGGTTCAAGAACACTAGGTTTTGTAATTGATGTGTACTGTTTTTAGTGGATTTCACCTTAGGCAAGGTGAGACTGGATGTAGCTCATTTGAGTGAACCAGTATAATTTTGTGGTGTTCAATCTTTCTTATCCCTGCACTCAATAACTGTTGTGTATGCAAATCTGACATGAAATAAATTTGTTTAATTAAAATTGAATTTATTCATTATAGGTCTGTTCCATACTGTTCTTGTTTGTTGATAAGTCTATCTGAATAAAATCTGGGCAACTTATTTGAATTCAATTGAAGCATATTGTTTTGCAAAAACCCAGTATATCAATTAGCACGAATCATTCAATATGTGTTGTGTGGTTTGACTCTCATAAATTGTTTCTGGATTCAACAATCTGGTTTTTCTCATATGTGCTTATTAAGGTGTTTTTGTGCCCTTTGTTAAAATCAATTAAAACCTTAAAATCAGATATTTGAATTACTGTCTTGATAAAGCTAGCAGGAAAAATAAATCTGTTCATTGCAAAATAAATCGATTCTTTTCCTCTGTTTTGTAAAAAGACTGAATCTGTGTGAAATTTTTAAAAGCTCAATTCACCCCCCCCCCCCCTCTCTTGAACTTTGACACTATTGAACCCAACAGGCTCCTCCTTTTATAGTAATGGAGGACCGGTCAAATGAAATTCAAATGCAAGTGAAATAGCTTTGGAATATTCGCTCTAATGCATCTTGGCACATGGAGCACATGAAGCATATTTAACATGTGCTAAAAAGCTTTTTAGCACATGTTTCATATGGATCATGTGGAGGTAGCCGTGCAACACATTTAACACATGGAGCATGTGTTAATTGTGTACTCTTTTACCTTGCCTAAACCGGCCTAGGTGAATTTAAAACCTAGGTTGATTTTATGTGCCAAAATTAAATTTTAAGTTTCCTATTCTAATTTTGACAGAAAAATAAATTCTATTCTACACTAAGCTTATGGCATTTTGAACATATAGAGGAACATTTCTCTGCCATCAGTAGCAGTGTTCCAATCCTCTTGAATTCCTCTAGCCATAGCTATTGTAGTTGGCCCGGATCTTTTATGTGTTGGGCTTGAGTTGAAGCTTGAACTTGTATTTGGGCTTGGGCTTGGGCCTCTGCCATCACGTTTGGTCCCTCCAGGATGGTATCAGCTCCACTGCCTTACTGGTTATAGGACCCATTGGAAATTTCCATTGTCTAGCTGGGTGGCTGCCGAGGAGAGCTCTACTACAAAGTCAGCATAAACTTGACCCTTGATAGGTCCTTTGGGCTCATATTGCACATCAAACTTGGACAACTCGACCGCCCAGCGCACCATTCGACCCACCATGTCAGGTTTTTGCAAGACCTTACGGATTGGAAGGTCGGTCATCACAATCACTCTAAAGCTCTGAAAATAGTGGCGGAGCCTCCGAGCTGCGAATACCACTGCTAAGGCTGCCTTCTCAATGGTCTGATAGCGCACCTCGGGCACTTGCAACACTTTGCTAACAAAATACACAAGCCTCTGGATGTGATCCTGCTCCTATACTATGACCGAGTTGATCGCTCGATCTGTGATAGCGAAGTAAAGACGGAGGAGAGTACCTGGCAACGATTTGCACAGAACAAGTGGGCTGGCCAGGTACTCCTTCAGGTTAAGGAACGCTCCTTCACACTCGCCAGTCTACACAAAACGATTGTTCATCTTCAAGCATTGGAAATAAAGATGCCCCCAGTCTCCTCCAGCTGATAAAAACTGGGACAAGGCGGCCATTCGTCCTGTCAGCTGTTGTACCTCCTTCACCAAGGACGGGCTCCTCATTGCAATGATCGTTGCACACTTCTCGGGGTTTGCCTCTATTTCCCGCTTAGTAAGGAGAAACCCCAAGAATTTCCCTGCTTCCACCCTAAATACGCACTTTTCGAGATTCAGCTTCAAATTGTACTTGGCTATTGTGCTGAATAACTCCTCTAAATCAGCAATGTGTTGGTGCTTCTCCTTGGAGGTGACGACCATGTCATCCACATACGCCTACACGTTTCACACAATCATGGGGGCGAGAATCCTATCCATCAACCTCTGGTAGGTGGCGCCAACATTCTTAAGCCTGAAGGGCATCACCTTATAGCAATAGCTAGAGAGTTCTGTCATGAATGTTGTCTTGCGTTCATCTCGGGGGTGCATCCGGATTTGGTTATACCCCGAGAAGGCATCCAAAAACCTGAGAAGTTGGTAGCCTGATGCGCTATCCACCAAGGCGTCAATGTTGGATAGCGGATATGAATCTTTCAGACAAGCCTTGTTCAAATCCGTAAAATCGACGCACATTCTCCACTTCCCATTGGCTTTCTTGACCAACACCACGTTTGACAACCACTCAAGGTATTGGATTTTCCTTATGTGGTCAACACTTAAAAGCTTTTGAGTCTCTTGCATGATAACCATACGTCTTTCTTCGTTGAATTTCCTTCACCTTTGTAGGACAAGCTTGGATCCATCGTGAGTCGATGACACAGAAAGTCAGGGTCGATGTAGACCATGCAAAGGCGTTCAGATGTCGTGCTATGACTTCGGCGATCTGGTTCTGCATTTCTTGGCTTAGGGACTTGCCAAGCTTGAACTTCTTTCCTCCGATCTCTCTTTCCTGAACCTCACCTGCAGGCTCAGGTCGCCTTTCCCCGGCGATCTCTGCACGGGTGACCTCTTCTACTTCTTGAGGCTGGGTGGCGATCGCGCATACTTTTCTTTTAGTCTTCAAGTTATTCTCATAACATGCCTTTGTCGCCTTCTGGTCGAACTTGATGGTAATTACCCCTCCCTCGAGGGAAGGAAACTTCAGTTTCATGTGCCTCGTCGAGGGCACTGCTCCTAACCTGTTCAGGGCAGACCTGCCCGGGAGGATGTTGTAAGTTGAAGGAGCATTAACGACGAGGTATCTGATATTGATGGTTCGAGATGTGGTGTCGTCTGTGAAGGTCGTCATTAACTTCACGAGCCCCTTTACTTCTACATGGTCTCCGGTGAAACCGTACAAACAATCGTCGTATGGTCTCAGCTTGTCGGGCAACAACTGCAATTTGTTGAAGGTTAACCAAAACATTACATCGGTCGAGCTCCCTTGGTCGATGAGGACTCGGTGTACCCTTCTCCCTACTGTGACCATCGAGATCACCACTAGGTCATTATCATGTAGGACCACATCCTACAAATCAGCCTTAGTGAAGTAGAGGTCGAGGTCGGGCGACAGGTCAGGCTCCTGCGCCTCTACTGCCATCACTTCTTTAGCATATTTCTTCTACTGGGAGGCGGGGCATCCTGCGCCTAAAAACCCGCCAGAGATCGTGTTGACCTCGCCATGGACTGGCACCTCGTGTCCCTGATCCTCTGTTTGTGTCACCACCGTCGAGCCTTCTTGACCTTCCTCTAGATACTCCTTCAGGAAGACATCCTTCACCAGATCAGCCAATTGGTATCCCAGTGCTATAAAGTTCCGCATGTCGTGCCCAAAGGCCTTGTGGAACTCGCATCAACTGCCCTTACTTGGCCCCAAATTCTTGTTACTCTTTTGGGGGAACTTCAACTTGTCAGCCACGTCTGGGATGGCGATCAACTTCTTGTAGTTCATTTTGAACTTGTGTCGACAAGGCATGTCTCCCTTTGTTCTCGCCCTAGTTTGGTGCTTTTTCGGTTTGTATGGTGCATGTCGGGTCGGCGATCTCTTCTCCGTCGCAACTTCATGTACTCTCATGGGTTGAGCTCAGCTACCCTCTTGAGGCTTCGTTGGCCCAACGTTTCCACGTTTTACCGTTACCTGCTCTTCAGCGTTGATGTGGGCAACAACTCGTCGTCGGATCTCACTAAACGTCTTCGCCCGATTTCTTATCAAAGAATCGTTGAACGACCCTGACAGAATTCCCCGTCCAAAGGCGTGCACCATCAGAGCTTCATCCTTGGTGTGGAGCTTTACCACCAACACCCCAAACTGGTTCAGGAAGTCCTTCAGGGGCTCTCCTTGATATTGCTTCACCCCGAAGAGGTCGAAAGAGACGGGGGTGGAGCTCGGTTGACTATGAATTGTTCCCTGAACAATGTAGAGAATTGATCGAATGAGGTTATGTGTCCATCCGGGAGACCAATGAACCAATCCAATGTTGTGCTTGCGAACGTCTGCATGAACAGCTTGCAATGCATGGCATCCATTCCTCTTGAGATCATCATCTGAGTATGGAAAGTCGTGATGTGGGATTTCGGGTCTTCGGTATCTGTGAAAGTAATTCTAGATGTCATGAAATTTGTTGGTATCACGACATTGATGATTGCGTGGGAGAACGGCATGGGGCGAGCCCTAACTGGAATAGGTGGGCTTTGCTCCCCTGCTGAGTGTTCCCCCAAACGTTGTAGATCTCTCCGTAGTTCTTCATTGGCCCGGCGTAACTCTTCGTTGCTTGTCCGCGACGCATCCAGCTCGACCCTGAATTGGTCTTGTCTGAGTGCCTGCTCGGCTCGAACCTCAACCAAAATCCTCTCCTGATCAGCCTTGGATGTCGTCATTGTCTCCTGGAGAGTGTGGACAATCTCCATGAGCTGTTGCAGGGTTAAGTTGTCACCTTCTTCCTGTCCAGATGGACCCTGTCGAGTATTCCTCATATTGCCTGGTAGCTGGTTTTATCGGGTTCCACGGTGGGCGCCAAATGTTCTCGCTGGTTGACCTGGTCGTCGGTTGACTATGGGAACAAGTTGTGACTTCGTCTGCCTCTGCTGGAATTTACTCTTTCCTTTGGATGTTGGAACGTGGCTCCGTTTGAAACAGAGGAGGCCCTACCTATTGATAGCACTTCGACGATCAAATTAGTACAGGGCTTATAGAAACAATAAGTAAGCAAGTAGCTTCAGTCTTGGAAACAATGTACCTATACTTGGGATCTCGAGTCCTTTTTATAAATTACTTTTAGGTTACTTCTTGTAACAACCCTTCTCTCACGAGAACCTTATCTCGAGTGAAAGTAGGTTTGATGGGAGGAGAGTCTGTTACAATGCGCACAATCTTAGTACGGCAATCGCACAAAATCTTACCTCCTTGGAGTTCATAATCTTAACAGCATGGCCGTCAGGGTACCAACTCATGTACCAGCATCAGGGGTCCAATTTGTCCATTGTAGGCGTACAACATATCACGCTTGCAACTTATTCCTCAAAACCCTAGTGCTATTGGGCTTAGGTGTCTTTAGAGAATATTTTACTTGTGCTAGACTCAAATGTACTAAACACACCATTCACACTCTTTCGCTGACCAAGCCTTATACGCATTAAGTATATGAATGAACCTCAACGCACACATACCTGAAGCCCACTTACATGGCCCATTAACTCGACCAGACCACTGAGCTGACCTGCTTGACACAGGTGCCGATGTCCGATCACCGAGCGCTGAGCCCAGTGCTCTGATCCAGTACACATACGAAATTATTCCATGGATAAATTGAGGTTTTCTTGTAGTGAAAAGTTCCATAATCATTTATTTGAGATAAATGTGATTACTCACTTACATATATTATTTTTAGATTATTTACCGTTAATATAAAATTTGAGTTTTTTTAATATATTTCTTTACCTTTAGGATTATTATATTTGGTGTGTAAATAATAATATGATAGATATTTATTAATCGATTTATAAAAGACTATATATTTTTTTCACTATATCTCTCCTCAATGTAAAGTTTCAAGTTTTTAAGTAGATATATTCAAATTCTGATATATGAATAATATAATATGCCACTGTTAAAGATTTAGAATACATTTTCATATCATATTAAAATATAAATTTATATTTAACTCAATTGAAAAAATATTGTAAGATATATTTATTTCTCACTTATATACCCTATTGTGTTTTTTTTTCAATACACCAATGTACCACCTTTAGATTTTTAATAGATATAAAATAGAATTTTATATGATCCAAAAATATAATTTTAAGCCTAACTTGATTATGTAAAAGTGATTTATGAATAAGAAATGCCTTTCATTTATATATTCTTTTAAATAACTGATATAACATGGTGGTTGAATTACAGTAATTTAGAAAGAACTGAAAAAGTCTTTTGTAGGTGTGTTTGAGTGTTTCCCTGCAACACTAAGTTTAGTGTTTCTTGTGAAAGAGCATGAGTTGATGTAAACTATTTTGGTGTATATTTATACATCATCATTGCAATGGAGGTCTTTGGCGTTTCCAACATGATTGTTGAAAGCAACAGCCTGCAAATGCAGGTGCTAAGTGCTCATCATCAAATGCTCAACAATTATGTCATTCAGATAATGTTGGATCTCCTAAATTCAATGCATTATTCTTTTATTTTTGAAAAAAAAAAACTTTTAAGATATGTTGGTGTTGATGAAATAGATAAACCTTAAGTTTGTAAGACATTATACGAACATCGTGTCTCCACAAAATACACTAAAATTTCAAGGACATGATAATGCATTAAATAACTTGGAAAACAAGGTTCTACAATGTCGAGTACCTTAACCTATAAAACCTAATTACCAAAAACATAGGGAGAAAGAAGTTATCCTCTTAAATAACTTATAAATAGATCTATACCATGAAATAAATAAAAGAAAATTGAATGTTTTTAATTAAAGTTTTAACTAACTTTTGACTAGATCAACACTAAAAAATATATAAAAGTATTTATCCTAAAAATAAATATAATATTGATTGTTGATTGTTCAATTAATTAAAATTGTCAAAATGTCAATAACCTTATCCTACCTTTATAAATGTGGTATAAAGCCATGATTATACAAACATATACCTTTTCTTTTCTTTTTTTCTTTTCATCATAACTATCTTCAAAACCAAATTGGGAAGCCAAGCCGACTTGATTTATACCGAAATTATCTAAGTTATTTGCACAAAAAGATTAACATTCACTGACAATATCATGGAATTATATGCTCTAAACAAACAATGTTTGGTTGAACTTAATTCTAGTGTTTTAGTTATATTATACCATGATTACAATTATATACTAATTTTAAAATTCAAAATAAGTTATTAGCATAAATCTGTAGAGTAAAACAAAAAGAAAATTAATGATAAGTTTAAGAAAATATTATGAATATATTATTAAATGACTTTCAGAGAATAATATACTTGGAAGACAAATTATTTACCAATATCAAGAATCCTTAAAATAATATGCTTTTAATGAATAATTATTATTTTTATCATCATAATTCAATAATTGATTGGGTGTATAAAAGAATACAGCTTAAATTGTAACACTTTAACATTAATATTCAACATATATATATATATATATATATATATATATATATATATATATATATATCACGGAGAATGATATCATTTCAGGTTTCAAACGACTTGTTTGATAAAAGTAAATTTTTAAAATACAAAATTAACACAAGATAGTTTTTCAACGACTAAACATCAACCTACAAAAGCTATACACAATAAATTTAAATAAATAATGTTATAGAAATAAAATAAATATATACAGGTGTGCGTGAACATAATTTAATATACATGGTAAGTTATTTTAAATTTAAGTAAAATTGAAACATTAATTAAGAAGATAAAAAGGAAATGATATTATGATTAAATATGAAGAAAAAAATGTTGACATGATCCACATGGATAAAATGTTAATTGTATACAATATTTATATATTATAATTGATTTATTTATAGTTTAATAAAATAGTTGCGAGGAATAATTTAAAATAAATCATGAATAAGCAGAAAAAACATTTGTTCAGATTAACATGCAGTGAGAGTGCCGATGCAGAGAAAGACTAGGAAAGAAACACACTAGGCAAAGCCCCTTAAGCCCTATTCTCAAACCAATCCTCTTTTCTGGAGTTGTGTGGCTTAGTTTTCATTTTTTTTAGATCTTCTTATTAAGTGAACCAAAAATAACACTGGTACTTCAATAAAAGACTAGTTCTTTGTAACAATTTTTTATTGGATAAAACAAATCTGAGCTAACATGGTTTAGAAAAATATTTGAGGTTATTTAATTAAGCAGCTCTTGCGTATAGATAAAAGTCAACAAAGGGAAAAATAGTACAAAATAAAGTAAAAAAACACAAAATAATAAATTAAGTCTTTAAAAAATTTCCTGACAATGAATTTCTTAATGTTTTGTATTTTTTAATATGAAAAAGTAATAAATTGTTTTCATTAGAGTAACCCTTATATATAACTTTTAGTCATTATTAGGATTATTGCTCTCACAACCGGTTGAACTCGGACCGGACCAGACAATTCAACCTGTTGAACCGGAACCACCATATTGTCGGATCTAAATCTTTTTACAAATCACATTTCATTCTAACTAAGTTGAGTGGTTCACTCAATTGACTCTTTTACTATATATTAATGATATATTAAATTTGTTTGATTTCACATATAACTTACTTTTACTATATATTATGACTTGTAAATAATATCTTTATTTTTTTATTAATAATACCTATTGAACAGTCACGTTACAACATATCACACCCAACTTTACATAATTTTTTTCAATCTCTCTAAATACAGCTTAATTTTATTTTAGTCTCACTAAATACACCTTATTTTTATTTTAGAAATCCAATGTAGTAAAATACAATCTTCTACGTGAGTAATCTCAAAAACATACATTTGAAACACATAATTCACAAATCAAAAGCGATCAACCACACCAAGACTAGAACTATGCATCCCTCATCCGAACTGGTTATGATTCAAATTAATCACTTTAAGTCAGTTATAAGTCAGTAAGTTCAAGTGGCCCTCTGGTTGAGCTTGTATTGACTTTTATAGGGATAAATTTCGACACCTCTAAGGAAAGCTCATATACAATTGGAAGGTTGGGAGGTTATGTCTCCCTTGATTCTGTTACCCTGAGAATTATGACGTATACAAATATTTTTTACGATTCTATTGGTAAGTATCTGAACTAATACCAATTGCCTGATAGACAGTCTATGGCCTTGGCCTTGGTTGAGTTTCCTGTAATTCAAATCCTATGACCCAAGTTCGATCATGGTCATCGTCCAAGTAATGACAATACATCAACAAACCATGGTTCATCCAAATCACGATCATCTATCCTCATACTCATAAAATCACCCATGACCACCTCCCAAGACCCATCCACAATCAAGACTCTCAATCAACTAATACCTAGACCAACTACTGTACCTGAAGAAGATGAATCCTTACTAATAAGGTGTAACATAATGCACCAAAATAAAGTGGCTAATAATTTGAACCAGTCTCTTTTTTGTGTGTATTACTACTTGGGAAATGTAGGCAATGGGGAAGACTGCCTTAAAAAACTTAATGCAGTGACGAAAAAATCACGACATATTTGTTTTTCAAACAAGATACATGCTTCTCGACTGTCATTCAGTAAGACCAATACCATGAAGTCACTTCATTTATAATTGCAACATCAGATTAGTAAAGGCAGATTCAGCTCGGTAAAACCTTGTGTTGATCCTCTTTCGTGAGAGACATCAATAAAAGATGAAGACTTGCTTAACATTTTCTTTCACAAGGTTCTGAGTAATGGGATTATAGGCATTGTCATGCAATACAATTGAAAATGAATCCAATATTTATACACAATATATGCCCGTGATTTTTTGCATCATAACTTCAGTTTGAACCCAAATTTGTCAATTTCCTATGAGTCTCTTCTACTGATTCTGCAAGATAGAATACAGGGGTATCAGTTCCTTAGGAATAGAATTCTATAAATTTTATCCAGTTAGTTAGTAAGATTCTTTGCTGCTAACTAGATCTAATCTGATGTGGTTGAGTTAGCATATTGGAATTGAATGTGAACTTTCTAAGAAACTAATTAATGTTGGACTTGACTTTTCAGTAGGTAAGGGGTTTAGAACAAACGTGGGAGGATTATCTATTGAATCACCCAACGAGAATAAATAGCAAATGCATTGGGGGCGAGAAAACAATGAAACACTGGCCACGTGGCCAGTTAAAGAATCACGGGAAGGAGTTTAATTAACCACCTAAGCAAGTAATTGCAGATTTTCCACTTTCCTGTTTTTTGGGGGATTGCAGTTAAGGGCACGCGAGAGCAAAGAGTCCAAAGACTGACATTAACAAATGTATTACACAATCGAGCAGAGAGAATAAAAAGAACGATTCACATAAGAAAAGAAAAGAAACAAAGGGAATTCATACTTTATTGGAAGAACCAAAATGACTATTAACCAACATGACTACTGAGTTAGAGCATATTATGGTTGATATGTCACTAGATACCTAAAAAATACTTTTATATCGGCAAACCCTAAACGTATGAAACAGATGTAGGGAAAATGAATAAAAGGAAGGTAAATGTTTTATTAAGAGTATACAAACACTGTATAATTAGTTCTCAGGAACTTAAGATTTTTGCCTTCCCAAAATTTCCTAAAATTGACTCTAACATCCCTATTATTTTAAACATGAAATGAAACTCAAAGTTGTCCTTCCACCTGAAAGTTGCTAAATCAAGTTCTCAACCTACAGAAAAAACCTAGAGTATTTTATGCATCTTTGTTAATATTTAGAAGAACCATTATACCTACTCAATCTGAGTTTGTTATAAAGTCCAGCAGCATGTTGATATTTAGAAACTCAAATACCACAAGTCATTATCTGGATAAACAATAACAATTATGTCAAAATTCACTCCTTATCGGCGGGCCTTTGAGAGTCCAACAGTATGTTCATATTCAGACACAAAGGTAAAATCAGCAATTAATCCTGAATAACGGAATTTGCAAGTTACAAACGAAGTCCTTCTGTTTTTTGGCAATAATAAATAAAGCACAATTTATCCGCCAATTCTAAATTTCCTCACAACTTATTACTCTTCCCACCACAATTCATTTCCATTTTTTTCCAGCAAGCATTGACAAACATCCATTGCCTAACCTAACAAAATCTCACATTCACAACCCCAACGGTAACAATTAATAATCAAAGCTAAGGAGAAAAACTACAACTTCATAATACACTTGATTTAACGCAAAATCTCCGTCTTAAAACTACCTATCACTTAACAATAAAAACCCCAACCTTTATTTGAGAGTCTTGGGAGCGGCAACAGATTCCGACGAATTATGCGTTTCCACGACTCGTTGCTGCTGCTGTTGCTGTTGCTGGACGATGGTGTTCCTCTCGTATTCGCGCCACTTGTTGATTGCGGTGGTGCAGATCACTGAAACGATTCGTTAAAACCGACGCATGTAAGGAAGAAATAGGTGTGTCTGTGTGTGTGTGAGAGAGAGAGGCATATAGAGAATTGGATTACCTGCAGCGCCGATGAAGAAGACGAGACGGAAGAGCTTGGGGCCGGGAGGGCCGGATATTTCTTCTGCGGTCATGTCTCTCCGCCGCCGGTGAACGCTTCCTTCCCACTTCTCCGCTTCTCTTTCGGTAGTTACCTATCTTAACTCTTCAAGCACTTGTGAAACCTCCTTATTTATTTAGAAAAATATTTTTAGTTCTTATATTGAGCTAAACTTAATTTTTACACTTTTATATTGCTAAATAAGATTTTTCAAACATTAAATATTAATATATTATCGACATATTTTTTCATATAACTAAAATAAATAATAATAATAATAAAATTCATTTTAAATACAACTTTAAAACAGTTATTATAAGAAAAATATCCACAAAATATAAATAAAAAATAAGTTGTAAGAAAGTATATTTCTGATTATTAGGACATTGTAATTCAAATTTTTCTATAATGAAATGAAAATAAGAAATAATTTAATTTCATGCCCTTAAGCTATAAGCAAAAAAAATAAAATGGATTAAATTAATTAATAATAAATAAAATGAGAAAACGAATATGCAAATTTCATTTCATTGGATTTTAACCAAACTTTTTTTTTTATTTTAAATCATATGGAAAACCATTAAGCAATAAAAATATTATATATAAAAGATAAAATATAATGAAATATGTTTATCTTTTCTTTGTCATTTGGAATCGCAAATAAACTTAGTCAAATCGTTTATATCTTTACTAGCACCGTCAACCACTTTTCCTTCATATCCTCCATCACCTTAAAACACTTCCTTCCATATCCTCCATCATCATCAAACACCCCCCTCCATATCCCCATCACCACCCCTTATTCTTAACTCTCCCAATCAAATCCAAAATGTAAGAGTTGTGCTGGTTTGTTCTTCCCTCCTCTGTCCATTTTTTCACTCATTTCGCTTGTAGACTAACGTGTGCCCCCCTTTTCTCCCTAAGCCATCTCTTTCTCGTACACTAACCCCTCTCACTCCCACCGACGCATTTTATCACGTATTTTTTTTCTCTTTCAATTTTTTATTCAATGAACAAAATTTTACTATTTTTGTGTGTGTTGTTTTCTTTAATAGTTTTGTTATAAGTTTGATTAAATTGTTATCTTCGTGTATTTTATGGCGTTATTTGTATCAGCACAATAATAACAATATTGTCATCATACAATGTCAAATACATGCATAAATGAATAGAAAATAAAAGTAAATTTGGACATTGCATTTTCATCTTCTATTTTATAATTGAAAAACAACAATTACTGGTTTCGTGGTTATAGAAGAAAAATATGACTTCTCATATTTTGAATTTTGAATATGAAAATAGAAAACGAAAAAAGGTGTTTAATGAAGATGAACGGAAGAAAAATATGTAATTGTGCAATGCTACTTAGTAAACCTCATGTTACAAATTTTTAAATTTAAAAAATTTAAAATTTAAAAATAATGTTATCTTTTCTATTATCTGTTTATATATAAAATTAAAACAGCTCACAAAATAACAAATATATCCTCTTATATATTTTTAAAATAAAAAATAAAAAATATAGCGAATCTCCTAATTTTATCTCATTTCACTTTGTTATTTCCATTTTATGAACCTAAACTTTCTCTCACATAACATTCTGTGAGTTTTTTTTCAAACGACGACGTTTACCCCCAATTCGAAAGAAGGGTTAAAATTCCTTTGTCTTTCGGATTACGACATAACGCCACCACAGTCGCCGGCGAACGATTCCTGGGTTTGTTATCTTCATCTTAAAGTTCCGATCTTTACTTTCAAACATGGGAAAGGGAACAAGCTCAAAACTGAACATCGCAATAATTCACCCGGATCTTGGCATAGGTAAGTAACCACTGTTCCCCATTGTTTTCTAGTCCACTCAAATTAAAACCGACAGTTTTTGTAAAATTTCCATTAATTTGACTTTTCTAAATTAAAATTTTGGTTTCATGAAACATATCATGCTATTTTCTTCCCCTCTAGTTGATTTCTTCTCAGTTTACCTTGCGATTGTTTTGAAGGTGGAGCTGAGAGATTGATTGTGGATGCTGCTGTTGAGCTTGCATCCCAGGGCCATAAAGTTCATGTTTTTACTGCACATCATGACAAAAATAGATGCTTTGAAGAAACTGTTGCTGGTGAGTCTCACTCTATTTTTGTGGCCTTAATTGCACTTTTATTTGTGCCTTCTATTATCTTGACATCTAATATTAACAGAAATGCCTAATGTAACAAAAGACTAAAATCGAATTTTGACTGTAGTAGGGAAAAAGTTCAAATAAGCCATTAATGTCTCACATTTCTGTTCTTTTTAAGGAAGTAGCATTGCCATTGACATGGTTTTTGACTTGTGATCTTTCAGGTACCTTTCCGGTTACTGTGTATGGTTCCTTCCTTCCTCGTCATGTGTTCTACCGTCTTCATGCCTTGTGTGCATACCTTCGGTGCCTTTTTGTTGCTTTCTGTGTACTTTTCATGTGGCATTCATTTGATGTTGTACTGGCAGATCAAGTATCTGTAGTTATTCCTATCTTCAAACTTAAAAGGTCAATAAAGGTAGCCAAGAAGGAAGAAGAATATATCATATGTGGATTGTTTTGACATCTTCAATTCTTAGTTGTTTTATTTTCTTTGGTAGGTTGTATTCTACTGTCATTTTCCGGACTTGTTACTGGCTCAACATTCAACTTTCATTAGGAGGATGTATAGAAAACCAATTGACTATGTAGAAGAAATAACGACTGGTTTAACTTTATGTCCATGCTTTATTAATTTTTTCCTACTCGGATTATATTGTCTAGTCTACATGCTGAACCTTGCATCTTTATTAGCCTTTGCTGAATTGCAGGAATGGCTGATTTGATACTTGTTAACAGCAACTTCACTGCCTCTACTTTTGCAAATACTTTTAAGTCTCTAGATGCTAAAGGAATTCGACCAGCTGTTCTATATCCAGCTGTCAATGTGGATCAGTTCAACGAACCCAGTTCCTTTAAGTAAATGACATGTTTGTAGATATATGGTTGACACTTTACAAGATTATGCATGTACTTATTCTTATATCCAATTTTATAAACTTTATGTATAGAATAGAATCATAGTCTTAATTTGCATTGTTCCTTCTGTTGTAGGCTGAATTTCCTTTCTATCAATCGCTTTGAAAAGAAGAAGAATATACAGTTAGCTATTTCAGCTTTTGCTTTGCTTCACTCACCTGAAGGAATTTTTAAGCATAAAGATATTACTAATGCTACTTTGACTATTGCTGGTGAGCCTATTTTTGTTTACAGCTGTCTTTCTGATGATAGATGTTGTGTACATTGCTAATGGACATGGGATGGGAATATCTGTTCTGATGTATGTGACTCATACTGGAGTTTGGTATGGTGGTGTCTTCATTTTCAAGATATAAAATATTATTTTAAATGAAAATTATGTTTGGTTTGTAGGTAAATTATCTAGTATGACTGTGATACAATTATTTCTCAAACAGGTGTATTGTGTGGGTTTGTCAATTTGTTACTTATTGAACCTTTTCATAATTGTTGTGGAAAGCGCATGCTTATTTTCTATTGTAATAAACTAGAAATGAGTATTTATTAACGATTATGTGCTGACAGAAAGTTAATTTATTAAACTTTTAACTTTGTTGCCATCAATTGAGAGGTGGAATGCATAGTTATGACAATGTTACAAACCTTATTTGTTTGAGGATTAGATCTTCATATTGGTTTTGAGGAGGAAACTTAGGACTTGTGATATTATGTTCATTTGGTTTGGTTAGTCACGAACACTTCTCTAGGATAATGTACAACATATAATATTACACAGAATTTTATTTTATTTTATTTTATTTGATATAACATGGAGTCAATCTTTAAAGCACAAATTTATTTAATCTGTACAATTTTTTAGCAGAAAACTGTGAGCAAATATTGTTGAAAGGCATGCAATATCTGCTTATTTATGATTAAAACACTTTTTCTAAGCTGTCTAGATGTGATCCTTTAGTATTTGTTGATAAACATTGGCCATTAAGTGCAAAGAACCAAGTACTCTTTTGTGCAAGTTTGGGCTGCTTCACTCAAGGGTCAATATCAAGGAACAACTTCATTTCATTAAGCTTATGAGTTTTTACTTAGGATCTTTGAAGGTTATCTGAATTTATCCAGGACTGTTGTACCTGTGAATACATTAGTCTAAAAACTAAAATAGGGTAAAGTTTGGTTGGACTTGGAAAAAGTTGCAAGTAAAAAATTTATTGATTTCCATCTACTTGGTGTGTTGGGCCTTCTTATTTAATTTTAAATGTATTTTCTTGGTAAAACTGCAGAATCTTAAGTTTGAACAAACCTGATACCAGGCCCAGATCTTCAAGGTCCATTAGGAAAACATCAAGGCTCGCTAAGTTTACAGATTATATCTAGAAGCAGTAGTTGTCATCACTGAGCAAAATCTTTCTGTTATATCCTTCTGTTAGTAGAACAACAGCTGTCCTATAGGGATTGGCACACAATAATTCTAAGACTTTATAAGACCTCTCCATGTAATAAGAAAGGCAAAGAGTAAATTTTTAAATATTTTCTTAGTTAGTCAGTTCCTTCCTCCAACTATATTCCCTTTCTCCTTTCGCACCTCCTAGCACCCAGCACCGTAACAAGTACTTTCATTGACCTACCTCCATGCCTCCTAAACCAACCAAAGACCTTAAAGAAACACTCCAATCCATCCTGAACAAATTAGCTAATCTGCAAACCCAACTACGTACCACACAAGAACACCATGAAGGTTGCTACCTTGCCCTCCATCAAGCCATGGAAACCCATCAAACGGCCTTGGAACTTAAACAAGATACACTAACCTCATACCCTCACTGGCCTATTCACTACCTTGTCTTCTCAAACCACCAATCTTCCACCTATTATTGATTCGACGTCTCATCTCATCTCAACCATTTCTCCATAGATGCCACTTCCTCCATTCCACCCCCTGTTTCCAACACTTCTCATGCTATTGTTAATTAATACAACAACCACCACAACCATCCCTCCTTTTTACCTTCCTTTTTTATAGTACGAACCCCGTAGATTGGCTATTCCAGGCTAATCATTTTTTCCAATTCTATAATATTCCCTGGGATTCTCGTTTAAACATGGTTGTTTTCTATATGTGAGGTGATGCCCTCAGTTGGTTTAAATGAATGTATCAAAATCACCAACTCATTGATTGGATTTCTTTTTGTCGAGCCATTGAACTTCATTTTGGCCCCTCAACATATGCCAACCATCAGGTGGAGTTATTTAAACTTTGTCAAACTGGCACAGTCACTGAATATCAAAAGGTGTTTGAAAAACTATGCAATCGGGTTCTGGGCCTTACTCCTGAGATGATTCTAAATTGTTTCATCTTTGACTTCACACTCGAGATTCGAAGGGAAATGGATGTTCTCCAATCCACGCCCCACCCCCCCCCCCCCCCCCCCCCTAAAAAAACTTACCTCAACCCAACTCTAAGAGCGTAGAGCTACAATTGTGATGAAAAAAAAAATCTAGGTCACATGCACATCTAGTCATTTTCTCCTCTTGTTGAGTGATGACACCTCTCTAGAATACCCTACAAAAATTTCCTCAAACAGCTCCCTAACCCGAAGACAAACGACCCTACTCATCACCTCTCCTTCCAAGCCTTATGAGCCACACCTTCAGCCCATACTTTTAAATTTGAAGGCCACATTGCTCATCTTCCAATTACTATCCTAATAACACAGACAATTCACATAACATATTGCAACCCCATCTAGCCCTTCACCTCTTTCAACCAGTCATGGTTGGAAATGGAGACCAAATCCAATGTTCTTCCCTTTGTCCTAATGTTTTGGTTTCTATATGAACACGTGATTTCTCCACTCCCTTCTACCTCATTCCAATTGAGGGCGTTGATATGGTCCTTGGAATGGATTGGTTATGCTCTTTTGGATCTTTACAAGCTATTTTCTACCCTCACCTTTCCATCAACCACAATGGTTTCCCAATTACCTTCCACGATACCACCAAACTTCTCCACAAACATGCTTCACCCACCCATATTTGCACCTTTTACACAACAATGTCATAGCTTCTACTCATCTTCTTACCTTCCAACAAAACCCCTCTACTACCCATCCTCCCAACCCTACACACCACCCGGATATTCACACACCTAAACTCATACCACAGTTTTTGCCTTTCCCCATGGATTACCATCTCATCGACCTCATAATCAAGCTCATAAACAAATTATGACCTCCCTTATTCAGGAAATGCTAGAAGAAGGCATCATCCGCCCCAACATTCTAATAAAAAAAGATGGCACTTGGCGTTTTTGCGTGGACTGTAGAGCACTAAACGATATCATAGTGAAGAATTGATTCTATATTCCCACAATTGATGAGTTGTTGGATGAATTAACTGTTGCCAAAGGGTTTACTAAGCTAGATCTCCGCCCAGGGTACCACCAGATATGAGTAGACCAAGATAGCGGTTGGGACTATGTTTTTAGAACATTTGATAGGCATTTTGATTTTCTAGTTATTCCCTTCGGTCTCTCTAATGCGCCCTTCACCTTTCAAGCAGCCATGAATGACCTCTTAAGACCACATCTATGCCACTTTGCCCTAGTGCTTTTTTTGTGACATTCTCATCTATAGCCAATCTATGTCCGAACACATCCAACACCTGACTCTCATTCTCTCAATCTCCAATTGCTAGAAACCCACAAATTCATTATTAAGGAATCTAAATGTGTTTTTGCAACCATCTAGGTTTTTTATTTAGGCCATCTTATTCAAGAAAGCACTGTCACCTCATACCTAGACAAAATACAGGCCATTCTACTTTGGCCCAGGCCCATGTCCCTCACCACATTACGTGCATTTTTGGGCATCATGGGATTCTATAGAAAATTCATTTGCGGATATGCCAGTCACTCACAGATTTATTAAGATTACCAAAGTTTACAAGGAATACAACCGCTCATGAGGCCTTTTTACAATTAAAGGAAATCCTAACTATAGCCCCAATGTTGCATCTTCCGAATTTCTCCATGCCTTTTGTTGAGAAACGAATGCGTTGATTTTAGCCATTCGCACAGTGCTATCTCAAGAAGGTCACCCTCTTGCTTTTTTTTAGCAAAAAGCTCTATCCAAATATGCAGACTAGCTTAGTTTATGTCCGAGAAATGCTAGCCATTACAAAAGCAGTTAAAAAATGGTGTCACTACCTCATTGGAGCACATTTCAAAATCATAATAGATCAATTGAGCTTAAAGGGATTACTTACCAATGCATGTTACATGCCAGACCGAGATACCAAGCTTTTAGGATACAGTTTCGAGATCGTTTATCGCTCTAACCGCCACAATCAAGTTGCGGATTTCCTATCTAGGCCACCACCCTCCCTTTTTTCGGTCCTCTCTTCACCGATTTCAACATAATCACAAAGTTACACAAATATTATGAATCAGAAGTGGAACAAGAGGTGCAACAACTAACTTACCTACCTGCCTCGGCATACAGTTTCCAGAAGGTCTTCTATACCATCGCCAACACCCTCTATTTTCCATCCACGGGTACTCTTCGTTCCACAATGCTACAAGAATTCCACGCCACACCATCAGCGGGTCACTTCGGTCTTAAAGCCACCATGGCACGGTTCGCAACGTCTTTCTTCTAGTCAGGAATGTACCGTGACACAACTACTCCAAACAGCGCCTACCCTGTCAACAAAACAAGCCAAGCAATAAAAAATCTTTAGGATTACTCCAACCAATACCCACACCTGCCAAGCTTTGGGAGGAATTAACCACATTTAATCACACATTTATCTTCATCCTTTGGTCACACCGTCATGTGGGTAGTTTTTTATAGACTATCCAAATCTGCCCATTTCATCGCCCTTCCCATATCCTTCAATGGCACTCAATTAGCTAATCGATTTTCTGTTGAGATTTGCAGGCTACATGGAGTACCAAAATCCATCTTTTCTGATCAGGATCCTCAATTCCTCAATTCATTTTCGGAAAGAACTATTTTACCTATAAGGCACAAAATTAAAATTCAGCATAGCTTACCATCCACAAACCGATGACCAGAAAGTTATCAATTGGAGTTTGGAAGTCTACTTGAGATGTTTTACCAGTAACAACCAAAGAACATGGTACAAATTCTTGCATCATCTTACCACTCCCCATCAAAACTAATCCCTTTTAGGCTCTATACGGACGACCACCACCAACAATACTAGACTACGTTCCAGGAACAGCTACAGAGCCCAACCTCGACACGACGTTAGGCGTACGTACCTATACGCTCCATCAGTTGAAAGCTACCATTTTGAAGACCCAACAACAAATGACACAGCTAATCGATCTTGTCGCCACCACACCATCAACATCGACAACTGGGTTATGCTTCGTCGACAGACGTATCGTCAAACATCTCTTACAGCAAATCCCCACAACAAGCTTTCCAACTACCTTATTCCATAAAACATCATATCAGTGAGATTGCTTACAAACTCAACCTACCACCCTCCTCCTGAATCCACCCGATCTTCCACATATCCTTGCTTAAACCCTACCATGGCCCAAAAACACCCCCTCTTTCCATTATCCTCAAGAAATAGAAGCTCCCTCGTCCACCTTGCTTCCATTACCTACCCACACTCTTCAACCCGCTTCTAACATCAACGACTCATTAAATCGTAAAATCTTCCAACCTCAACTCAGCCACATACACATTCCCACTTAATAACGCCAGTTGTACCACAGCTCCCACCTAAACCCATGCTCTAGAACCTTCCTCCCACATCTCATACAAACAGACCCGAATTGCTTATTCCAAAAGACCCACCCCATGTACCAATTCCAATTACACAAACCCTTCCCACAACCCAAAACATATATCTGAAGTCCAACAATCTATTCCACTAGATGCACTCCCAAATGACCCAACCTACCGACTAGCCACAATCCTTGAGGACAGGGTTGTCCCTCAGGAGGAGGCAATTGATACCGGCTCTAGATCTTCAAGGCCCATTACGCAGAGTTTGCAAATTATATTTAGAAGTTGTAGCTGTCTGTCATCTCTGAGCAAAATCTTTCTGTTATATCTTTCTATTAGTAGAACAACTATTGTTCTATAAGGATTGGCTCATGATAATTCTAGGTTTGTATATGACCTTTCCATGTAATAAGAAAGGCATAGAGTAAACTTTTAAATATTTTCTTAGTTTGTTCATTCCTTCCTCCGCTACTATATTCCCTTATTTTATTTTAAATGTATTTTCTTGTTAAAACCGCAGAGTCTTAAGTTTGAACAAATCATACTTGAGTAATTTATTTCACTTTGAAGCATTTGTGCACATGCATGCAATTTGCGTAACAACCCTATTGTCATAATTGGTGCTAGGTGGCTTTGACAAACGGTTGAAGGAGAATGTGGAGTACATAGAAGAGCTTAAAGATTTAGCAGAAAAGAAAGGAGTCTCTAGTAAAATAAGATTCATCACTTCTTGCCCTACAGATGAAAGAAATGCACTTCTTTCGGAATGCCTGTGTGTTCTTTACACACCAAAGGTATATAAAACCATGCAAATTATTATTCATTATAACTGGTGGAAACTGAATTAAGAAATGAGATTTACAGAAAGATCTTTGATGCAGGATGAGCACTTTGGCATTGTTCCTCTGGAGGCCATGGCAGCCTATAAGCCTGTTATTGCATGCAATAGTGGTGGCCCTGTGGAGTCAATTAAGAATGGTGTAACGGGATTCCTTTGTGATCCTACACCACAAGAGTTTTCTTCAGCAATGGCTAAGCTCCTAAATGATCCTCAGGGGGCAGAAAAAATGGGCAGAGAAGCTAGGAGGCATGTTGATGAGTCATTCTCTACGAAGTCATTTGGCCAGTATCTAAATAGATACCTGGTTGACATTCATCGGGGAAAAGAGGATTGAGTTTAACATTGGACAGCATGGTTTTGCCCTTAAATTGTTAACTAGAATTGGTGACCATTCAACTTGCTGTTCAGATTTTAGTTTGGTTAGTTCACTTTTTGCATGTAAATCTGAATTGAATTACAGAGATGATTACATATTCTGCGGTTTGCACTGTTGGATATTCTGAAGTTTATAATGAATTTTCTTGTGCAAATGTACAAAATTCATTTGCTCTTTAATTTTTTTTTTAGGAAATAATGGGTAATTAATGCATATCAGATTTTCAAGATATCTTGAAAATAGTATTTTCAACTTTCTAGGTTAAATTTCATAGTATTCAAGAAAGATATAATTTCAAGATTTTAGAATGACCATCATTAAATATGTTCAATGGATCAATTATCAAGATTCATTGGTCATGGTTCTCATTAAATTAAGAAGAGATTTCCAATAACTTATTTATTTGTTAAGTCCAAAATAAGAAGATAGTGGCCACTTGGACACTCAGTAAATCATGTGGTGTATATAGGATATCATAGTTATAATTATGTATTAAAGGATTTAATGTGCCTTTCAATCAACAAAAATTCGAAAAATTCAGTTGATATAAAAGTATTTAAATTTAAATTGAAAGAGAAAGTAATAAATACACTTTTTAGGTAAGAAAAAAGTGTCATGATTTGATAACAATGTCTTATTACAATTAATTTCATTAATTTTTTTGCAATTAACGGTAACTTCAAATTGATTGTGTGTACCTCAACTACAGACATAAACTGACAAAATAATTGAAATAATTTCTTTTAATAAGTAATTAATAGAATTAAATATACGTTGAGTTTATTTTTGATAATTTAAATTTAAAATTATTTTTTAGTTTCTGTAATTTGAAAAACAAAATTACTTTAATCATTTTGTTGAAATGACTTCTTTTTAAATACCCTTGAAAGAAATGTTTTGAAATAAAATACGCATATCGTACCATTTTTTATAATAAAAATGCAAAACTAAAATAAATTATCATATAAAGGACTTGTAATGCATTAATCACCTAACTAAACTTTTTAACAACATTTGATAGAGGTATCAAACTTTTTCTAATATTATGTAAACTACTAAAGCTAATTATTTTGAAATTGAAAGGCTAAAAAATAATTTTTATCTAAAATTTAAGAAATAAAATAATATTTAAATAATTCAATTTTGGAGTTAAGTCAATCTCTTATTATGTTGAGATGTATGGAAAGAAAGCGAATAAAAAAAAGTTAATTTAAATAAAAAAGAAAGAAAAAATAGTTATTTTCTTTACTTTTTTTTGTCACTTTTTCTTCAATTAATCGGAAAAGAAAAAAAGCCCTTCCTTTCTCTCCTTTTTTTCTACCAGTCAAACATAATAATAGTAATAATAATAATATTGTTTTTGCTGCTATGTTATTGTTGCTGCTGCTCTGGCCTAATGTTTTATTATAGTTATTTTTGCTGCTGCTACTAGTGTTATTGGTGTTGCTGGCATGCTGTTTTATTATTGTTATTGCTGCTGCTGCTATTGGTGTTGATGCTGCTCTGGCCTGCTGCTAGAGTTATTGGTGGTGGTGGTGCTGCTAGTGTTATTGGTGCTGCTGCTGCTGCACTTGCTGCTGTTACTGGTGTTGGTGTTGCTGCTGCTGTTACTGGTGTTGGTGCTGCTGCTGCTGTATTCTTTTGTTTTCCTTTTTTGTATTTGTTTTATTAGACATTTTCTGTGAGATTCTTGTGTATGTTCAAGTGCACTCGTTCAAATATGTGACATTAAATTTTAAAAGATCATTAATAGGGCATAAAACAAATTGTTATAAATTTTGATTTAGTATATCAAAAAACATAATTATAAAACTTCTTCGTAATATAAAATTGATTATTGATATTTATTACTTTTTTTTAATATTTTAAAATATTTTATATTAAATTTGATGTGGGTTTCCTGCTTTTAAAGTGTACTTGAATTATAGACTCGTCAGAATTTATATATAATATTTTATTTAAAATACTCATATAATCAACGGTATATTAGCTAATAAAAAAGTATTTATGTATAAAAGTAAATATGAATAATTTTGTTTTTGTTATAAGAGATTAATATTATAAAATATATGCCAATTCAATTTGAGTTCTTAATTCTCTTTTAATAATTTCTTTGTTGTCCTACATAATGATAAATCCTAATTTGAGATCTCAAACTTATTTTTAGTGAATCATGGTTTATCTGTTAATTGCTTTCATAAACAACTTCTGTAAAAATTAAACTAATTTGCTCTAATGTTCTCAAATTCATTAATTAGTATAAACAGGAAAGGTGTGACGGGAATGGGATGTGGAAGCAATTAATTATGGAACCTCTAAAAGTTAAATTTATGTTTATAATTGGTCAGATAATCTTAAGATGCCAGAGAAAGTAATATATTTAATAAATACAAGGAAAGAAAACCTTATCTTATTGATTCAAAAGAGGCCATGAAAATGCCTATATAAGAACTCATGATGTAGTCTTATGATACAACTATAGCTGTTGGTTTTCTTGTCATATTAATTTGTCATGGCCAAAGACAGGTACAGATCTTTCTTGCATGATGAACCTGCAAACATCCAGTGGAGACATGGTGGCCCTCCCACTTATGATGCTGTGAACAAGCTTTTTGAACAAGGAAGAACCAAGGTGCAACAACCACCATACCCTCTTACCCATTTCCCCTCTCTCTCTGGAATATGTGTTCAATTTGTATTTGCATGTTTGCAGGAATGGCCAGAAGGATCATTGGAGGAGATAGTGCAAAATGCTATCAAGTCATGGGAGATGGAGCTCTCACACAAGATCCGTTTGCAGGATTTCAAGACAATAAACCCTGAGAAGTTCAAGCTATTTGTGAATGGTATGCACTTAAATATGTGTCAAATTTATTTCCTCTCCATCTTTTCCAATGTTAGGGGTTTTGATTTGATGGACAGATAGATAGATGGAGACTTTGCTTTAGCCCATTAATTATATTTTTTGTACTCTTTTGTAACACTATTTGATTAACTGCTATTCACATGATTAAAGGGGATGAATGAATGGATCAAAATTTCCTATGTATTTTTCACCTTGTACTTCTCATTAGACACCCTACTTCCATAATTCCACAATAAGGATCAAATTTTCCTCCATCCACAAACATGGATAATTAGTTAGTTCTGAAGCAAAAAGACATCTCCATGAGAAAGATCTTGTAACATCTTCATTTGTGTAAAAGTATTTTCTAGTAGGAGACAAGTTTTTCAATGGAATATGTGGTAATAAATGATAGTTGTATCACATAATTACATCAATCTTGTGCTGATTTTTCTGTTAGTAAATTAATTGTATGCTGTCTGCATAATGTTTCATTTGCAGGCAGGGAGGGATTATCTGGAGAGGAAACTCTGAAGCTGGGAAGTTATAATGCTTTGTTGCAAAGTTCTCTGCCAGAAGACCTGAAGCCTTACAAAGCTGATGAAGAGACTTTTGAATCATCTCATGAAGTCTTCAGATCAGCTTTTCCCAGAGGGTTTGCTTGGGAGGTGATAAAAGTTTATAGTGGACCTCCTGAAATTGCTTACAAATTTAGGCACTGGGGGTTCTTTGAAGGCCCTTATAAGGAATATGCCCCTACTGGGAAGATGGTCCAATTCTATGGCTTCGGAACTGTCAAGGTATTACTTTTACTATGTGTTTACATTCAGAAAATGGATTCTTGCCGTTAACTTACCATTGTCTGCTATCTCAAACCTTTTATAAAATATAACATGTTTCTATTTCAACATTAGAAATATAAAAAAACAAACGATGAAAACAAATGTTTCGAAGCAAAATAAATACCAGAATGTTCTGACAAAACTCTTTGGTAGGTTTAGAGAAAAACAAAAGTGTTCATGAACTAGTTTTCATTAGTTTTTAGGACAAAACTTAAATGAAACTAATGAATATTAAAATACACACAAAATTCTGATAGAACTACCGAATACTAAAGTAAATACAAAACTGCAATGAAACTACAAAATTCTAAAGAGAACAATACCTGTCAGCAAACTTAAGTTAAAACAAGTATGAAAACATTCAATCATTTGTGATAAAAACCAAAATTTCTGAGACAAACAAAATATCCCACCTAGTATTGACAGTTACTGATAGAATTATTTCAGTAATGGTCATAAAAAAACATTTTAATTAAGGGTTTATCACAATCATGACTCATGAATCTGCACAGGTGGATGACTCTTTGAAAGTTGAAGAGGTGGAAATTTATTATGACCCAGCTGAGATGCTCGGAGGCCTTATTTCAGGGAAGAACCCAAATCACCCCATGGAGGATGGCACCGAAGCTTCACCACCTTCCCAAGAATGTCCTTTCTCCAAATAGTTGCAATGATTTTAAGTGTAATGTCCATTGATTCAGATATACTTCTTGAATCAATTAATGTGGCAGCTGAGATTTGAAGAAAAATAATAGTACTTTCTGTGATGATGGTCCAGTGAATAAAATTGAAAAAATGTCAAAATGAATTAATTTTCCCCTTTGTTTGAAAGTTATGGCAAATCCATGTGCTATGTTGGAAAGTGATGTGTCTGTTTCACATTACTGATTTTAGAAGAAAATTTATAATATTTTCTATTATTTTTATGTGTACATTGCGGTAAATAAATTTGTGTATATATATGTGTGTAAATAATTAAAAATTAGGTAGAAAAAAAGTAACAATTGAAATGACAAAAAGAGTAATTAATATTGTCATGAATTTAAAAATAACAATTAAATAGAACAAACGATTTTAAAATATATGGTATTTAAAAAAGAACAAAGGGCGAGTTTCAATCAGAAACCAAAGAAGCTAATGTGGCAGCATTATTGTTGTTGAATGAAAGCAATTGAAATTGTTATACAGTGTTACTAGTTACTTAGACTACACCTACTATTCAGCATAAATTTTATTTCTTTATTGGTGTTATGATTATTTTAACTGTCTTTATGACACCAGTTAATAATGTAAAAATGTTAAATAGAAAAGTAAAACATATGTTTTCTTCATATTACAAAAAAGCCATGCTTATTTTGAAACAATTAAAACATTTCATAGCAGACATTGAATAGTTTTTAACAACCACCGTTTTAGAAATTATGTTCTACAGAGGAACATCACTTTGTGGTTACAATGTAGGCATTTTTCTCATAAAATGAAAATTTTTACAATCAGAGGAACACTTTCTATCATAATCCGGAAATTAGTATTCTGTAATCACCAAATATATGAAAAAGAAGCCTTAGTCAATATTTAAGTGTAAGCAATGCATGAGTTGCATTAAATTAATGCTTTCAGAAAGCCAGGAATGTGAAAATGTGTATGTAGTGGAGTAATCTAAAACTCCTCTAAAGGCCAACACATGAAAATCTATTTACTAATTCTTCAGATACATTAATAATATAAAAATAATGTCCAGTTCCTGCAGTGATAGTAGTGACACAAGTGAAGGCTAGCAAGCCTTTCCAATGAGCCGCAGAAAAGTTGGGAGAATATTAGTACATACCTCATGCTCTCAATAACCAGCTTTGCATTTTGAAAAAATATTTTTCTACCACGAAATGCATTTGTTTTTGCTGGTTGACTCTGATGACAAGCTCTAGTTTCGTCTGTCTCTTTACGAGTCCTCCTATCTCTTGTTGTTCTGAAACGTAGTTCTGTTGAAACAGAGGGACCCCTACCTGTTGATTGTACTCCGACGATCAAGTCAGTACAAGGCTTATACGAATTTAAGAAGTAGTAAGTTTCAGTCTTAGAAACAACGTACCTTTACCTGGGGTCTCAAGCCCCTTTTATAGCTTACCTCTTGTAACAATTTTCTCTCACGAGAATCTAATCTCAACTGAAAGCATACTCAGGAGCAACCCATTCTATTTAGGTGCGCCTTCTCCAAAGGTGCTACAACATAACAGAATCTTATCTCCAAGGAGTGCATAAAATAATAACAAAACAACCACCTGCCAACAAGGTACCAACTCATGTGCCAACATCAGGGGAACATTCTGCTCACATGGGCACCCTACTCATTGTGCAACATTATCTTTCGCTATACATGCAACTTAACCATTACGTGCCCTAATACCCATGCATTTAGGTTAAAAGAAAACATTTACTTGACTTATACACCACATGTACTAAATGTACCCCTAGGTTCACAAATACCCTTTATTGGTAGCCTTATGCTTACCTATAAAAGTTTATTTCAATTATGCCAAGACATGTTTACTAACCAAATTGTGCCTAACCACATGGCCCAACAACCGAGTTGACCTGCCTACGCCATGCACCGAGATCCGACCCCCGAGCACTAAGCCACGAGCACTATGTCCTGTACAACATTCAATAAAACACTTGATACAAGCATAAATTAATAAATGTATTGCTTATCTATAAATAATACAAATAAAACTCACTCACAGGGTAACAAATGACTCGTATCATTCACACGAAATTTCACTAAAAAAAATTCAAAAAAAAGTTTACCAAATGTAGAAAAACTGAAGGAAGGAACCAATCAAACGCTGGCAAATGGCGTAACCACATGAAGCCACGTACCGCTCATATAAACACCCATTCCTCCCACTCTCTTCATTCCTCTTTTCCTAAACCCTAACCCTCTGCATTCCCTCCAAAAATCTCTCACGTTTCTCTCCTTTGTTATGCTTATGTTTCACAAATTTGGCAACTGCACCATCTGCTTTCATCTCTTACCACCACTGCAAATCTCTTCTTTTTGATATTTTTGACTTGGCGCAATTTTTGAATTTTGAAATTGCAACGCCATGGGTTTTTGAGTTTATATAGGTTTTGATAATCAAAGATCCATTCATTCTCATTTCTTCTTTTCATTTTCTGAAGAACGGGTTATTATTTATCATTTCTTTTCTACATTGCTTGCTTTTATTTTTTCTGCCGATTCTCTTCATTTGTTTGTTACGTTTTTTCGCAACATTAATTTTGATTTTTTTGGGTTTTTTTTTTATCAAAGTTCCTTACTTTGATCTTTTCTACCAATTATTTTCATCTCTTTATTGGTTTGTTTGCTCCATTGTTCTTGATATTGTTGTTTCTGTGTTTGTCACGTTTTTCGCAACATAAAAATGATTTTTTTTTGTTTTCTTATCAAAGTTGCTTGCTTTTGATGTTTTTGTTGACTCTCTTCATCTCTTTTATGCTTTCTTTGCCCCACTGATCTTAATATTATTGCTTTTTCTGTTTGTTACGTTTATTCGCAACATAAAAATGATTTATTTTGGGTTTTCTTATCAAAGTTTCTTGCTTTTGATGTTTCTGTTGATTCTCTTCATCTCTTTTACGGTTTCTGTGATCCATTGTTCTTGATATTGTTGCTTATGTGTTTGTTACGTTGTTTCACAACATAAAAATGATTTTTTTTTTGTTTTCTGATCAAAGTTGCTTGCTTTTGATGTTTCTATCGATTCTTTTCATCTCTTTTACGGTTTCTTTGCTCCACTGATCTTGATATTGTTGCTTCTTTGTTTGTTATGTTTTTTCGCAACATAAAAATGACTTATTTTGGGTTCTCTTACCAAAGTTTCTTACTTTTGATGTTTCTATTGATTCTCTTCATCTCTTTTACGGTTTCTTTGCTCCATTGTTCTTGATATTGTTGCTTTTGTGTTTATCACATTGTTTCACAACATAAAAATGTTTTTTTTTTGTTTTCTTATCAAAGTTGCTTGCTTTTGATGTTTCTGTCGATTCTCTTCGTCTCTTTTACGGTTTCTTTGCTTCACTATTCTTGATATTTTTGCTTCTCTGTTTGTTATGTTTTTTCGCAATTCAAATTTCAAATCTGAATTTAATTTTGATAAAGTTTGGAGCCTTTTTTTTTAGTATTTTTATGTGATAGATGTTCTTCATCCTGGAATATTGCTCTTTCTTCTTGGACTGCTCTTTCTTTTTTCTGTGCACACAAGATTGAAAAATGCAAATGTATATGGTTCTTCATCTGCTTTCTGAAGTATAACGTAAAATAACTGAAAACTTATTTTGATTTATTCTGTGCAGGCACGATTTGAAGATAAAAAGGTTTTTGCTACCATGTACTGCAACACAAATTACAGTCATGTTTGATTTGGAGATATGAAGATGTTCTCTAAAGTAGGGGTGACAAAGTGGGGTGGGTCGTGCAGGCTGGCCTGCGACCCGCTGATAAAACGTGGGGCGGGTTGCTTATTTCAACCCGCTGGCCTGCTTAGGCCCGCCCCGTATAACCCGCAGCCTGCGCATGCTAAGTGTGGGGCGGGACGGGTTGGCCCGCATAACTTTAAAATATAGAAATTCTTTTATGCACCTCCACATTTTCTTCATGTAGTCTCATATTTCACATTTCGAAAATTTTAATAACATCTTACTATGCATGTCTCGTGAAAATAATATTATGAGACCATTTATCTAATGTATCTAAATAAAAAAATTCAAATTTTTTATTCAAATAATTATTTTTTAAAAAAATATATCTTATGTAGGCTGACCCACAGACTCGCGGGCCAACCCTTATGCTGGGCGGGTTAGAAAAACCAACCTGCAGATTCTATGCGAGACAGGCCAACCCGACCTGCTTTTTTCGGGCCAAGTGCGGGACGGGCCAGCCCGCCATCTCTACTCTAAAGACATCAATATGTGGATTCAGTCATGTATGTTGCGCACATTAATGAAGTATTAGTATTATCTGAATTTGTAGCATGGATTGTAATTTGTGCTGGTAATAATATCATAATTGTTGTGAGTGCACATAAATTGTTGTATTAGTATCATGAAAAGTTGTAGGAAATTGTTAGCAAATGATGTAATTTTAATCTCAATAAACCTCTTCTGTACTCATATTAAGAAAATCTATAAAAATTGAAAGATTCATCATAGATCTTCTTAATGCAATTGTGTGTGATTCTCATTAAAATAGACTAATATGAAATTGAGAAATGATATAAGGATAAATACAAAAACTTAAATTATTTTATTTCCTACTTAAATAAAAATCTAAAATAAAAAAAATTATGAGTTTTTAAAATCCTAAATAAATATAAGTCCCAAAAAATTTAATTTCATTCTTAACAAAAATGTAAAATCAATAAAATTCTTAAATTATTTAATGTCATTCTTAAATAAAAATCCAAATTAATTAAATTTCAATGTTTTAAAAAAAATTTCTAAATAAATACAAATTCTAAATTATTTTATTTCCTACATAAATAATAAGTTATAAATAAATACAAATTCTTAAATTATTCAAAATTTTAAACAAATATAAATCCTAAATTACTTAATGTCATATTTATATAAAATATCTTAAATAAATAAAATTCTTAAATTATTTAAAATAATAATAAATACTAATTCTAAATTATTTAATTTCCCTCTTAAATGAAAATTAGAAATATTTTTTTCTAGAATATCCAAAATCCTAAATAAATACAAATTCTAACTTATTTTATGTCATATATAACTAAAATCTCAAATAAATAAAAATCCTCTCAAATAAATAAAAATCCTAAGTAAATACAAATCTGAAATTATTTTATTTCATAACTATATAGAAATATAAAATAAATAAAATTTATAATATTTTCAAAATCCCAAATAAATAAAAACCCAAACATTTGTAATATCATTTATAAATAAAAATAAAAAGTAATAAAAATCTTAAATTATTCAAAATCCTAAATATATCAATATCCTAAATTATTTAATGTCATTCTTGATAAAACTCTAAAATTAATAAAATTTCTCTATTTCCCAAAATCCTAAACAAATACAAATCCTAAATTGTTTTGTTTTCTACTTAAATAATAATTTAAAAGAAATAAAATTTCTAAATTTTTTAAAATCCTAAATAAATATGAAATCTAAATTATTGAATGTTCTACTTAAATAAAAATCTAAAATAAATCAAATTTCAAAATTATTCAAAATCCTAAATAAATACTTACCTAAATTATTTAATGTCATATTTAAATACAGATTTGAAATAAATGAAATTCATAAATTATTCAAAATCTTAAATAAATACAAATCTAAATAATATAAATTATTTAATGTCCTACTTAAACTAAAAAATTTCAATAAATAAAAATTTTAAATTATTCAAACTTTTAAATAAATATAAATCCTAAATTATTAAATGTTATACTTAAGTAAAAATGTGAAATAAAAAAAAAATTCTAAATTATTCAAAATCCTATATAAATACAAATTCTAACTTATTTTATGTAATACACTTAAATAAAAATCTCAAATAAATAAATTTTCTAAGTTTTTAAAAATCTTAAATTATTTTATGTCCTAAATAAATAAAAATCTAAAATAAATAAAATTTATAAGTTTTTCAAAATCCTAAATTAATAAGAATTCAAAAAAGGTTTAGGACCTTCTCAAATAAAAAATTAAAAGTTAAAAAAATTCCCAAAATTATTAATTTCATTCTTAAACAAAAATCTAAAATTAATAAAATTTCTAAGTTTTTAAAAATCCCAAATTATTGTATTTCCTACTTAAATAATAATATAAAATAAATAAAATTTCTAAAATTTTCAAAATCCTAAATAAATTCAAAAGCTAAATTATTTAATGTTTTACTTAAAAAAATCAGAAATAAATTAAATTCCTAAATTATTCAAAATTACTAAAAAATTGAAACCCTAAAAATTTAATATCTTACGTAAATACAATTGTTAAATTATTCAAAATCTGAAATAAATACAATTTTAAAATATTTAATGTCCAACTTAAATAAAATCTGAAATAAAAAAATAAAAAAATTTAGAGCGGGATGGAAAGATTTTGATTATTCTTGAAAAATTTATTTATTTACTTGTATTATTTATGTTTATGCATTGTTTATATTAAGTGTAGTAAGTTTAATTTTCTTTTAATTATTAGTATATGGTGATGTTTATTTCTTATTATTAATAGTTGCCTTGTAATTTTTATATTTCTTTTCTTATTTACATGTACATTTATATTTATAATTATAAAAAATTATATTTATTATACAAAATAGTGAAATAAAATGTACAAAATAAATCAAAAAAATTTGAATGAGGATGAAATAATTTATGTATGTTAAATAACTTCAAAGAATGTGATAAAATTGTTTTTGAAAGAGAGGTTAACATACAAAATAATAAAATTTGAGTTATTCACCTTTTAGAATAATTGTTTATCGTTCCTTACTTTTCACAAAAAATTGTATTAATATGTTTAGTTTTTATTTATTTTCATATGCTGATGTTTATTTATTATATATTAATATCTGTTTGTAACTTTTTTATTTATTTTCTTATTTACATTTACATTTACATTTATATATATATATATATATAATTATATAAATTATATTTTTATACAAAATAGTGAAAGAAAACGCGTCAAATAAATAAAAAAAAAACTTAGAACGAATGAAAGAATTTTAATTACTTCAAAAAAAGTGATAAGATTGATTTTGAAACCGAGGTTAACATACCAAATAATTAAATTTGAGTGATTCGGGATGAATAATTTTTTTACATAACTGTTTTACTTACTTTCCTCAAAATTTGTGTCAATTTGTTATTATATGGACAATTTAATTATTTATGTTATGCATTGTTTATATTAATTTTAGAATGTTTAGTTTTGTTATTTGTTCGCATATGCTGATATTTATTTATTATATATTAATATTTGTTTGTAAGTTTTTATTTTATTTTTTATTTTAATTTTCATTTAGTAATTTATATATATAATTATATAAATTATATTTTTATACAAAATCGTGAAAGAAAACATGACAAATAAATCAACAAAACTTGGAGCGGGATGAAAAAAAACTATGTATGTTAAATGACTTCAAAGATGGTGATAAAATTGTTTTTGAAAAAGAGGTTAACATACAAAATTATGAAATTCGAGTTATTCACCTTTTAGAATGAATTATTTTTTTACATAATTGTTTATTATTTCTTACTTTCCTAAAAAAATTGTCTCAATTTGTTGATACTTGAACAATTTATTTATTTACTTGTATTATTTATGTTTATGCATTGTTCATATTAATTTTAGTATGTTTTAGTTTTTTATTTATTTGCATATGCTAATGTTTATTTCTTATATATTAATATTTGTTATGTAATTTTTTATTTATATATAATTATATAAATTATATTTTTATACAAAATAGTGAAAGAAAACGCGCCAAATAAATCAACAAAGCTTACAGTGGGATGAAAAAAAAATTGTATGTTACTTTGTTCAAAATTTGTCAGTTTGTTGATATTTCAACAATTTATTTATTTACGTGTACTATTTATGTTTATGCATTATTTGTATTAATTTTAGTATTTTTATTTATTTCTTTGTTTATGTTTGATGTTTATTTCTTATATGTAAATTTGGTCCCAATATTTTTTAAAATGATTCAATTTTATCACAACACATGTAATTCAATATGCATTTTGAGTAAACATTGAGGTGAATTATTTTATTTATTTTCTTATTTACATTTACATTTATATATATATATATATTTAATTATATAAATTATATTTTTATACAAAATTGTGAAAGAAAACGCGCAAAATAAGTCAACAAAACTTAGAGAGAGATAGAAGAATTTATGTATGTTAAATGACTTACAAGAAGACGATAAGATCATTTTAGAAGCATGTTAAAATACCAAATAATGAAATTCGATTTATTCGCATTTTAGGATAAATCATTTTTTTACAGTTTATTGTTACTTATTTATTTTCTCAAAATTTGTGTCATTTTGTTGATTGTTGAACAATTTATTTATTTACGTATACTATTTATGTTTATGCATTGTTTATATTAATTTTAGTATCTTTATTTTATTTATTTATTCATATATGTTGATGTTTATTTCTTACATATCAATATTTTCTTTGTAATTAATTTATTTATTTTCTTATTTACATTTATATTTATATATATATATATATTTAATTGTATGAATTATATTTTTATACAAAATAGCGAAAGAAAATACGCCTAATAAATCAATAAAATTTGAGCGGGATCGAAGAACATTTGTATGTTAAATGACTTTAAAGAAGACGATAAAATTGTTTTTGAAGCAAAACTAACATACCAAATAATGAAATTCGAGTTATTCGCCTTTTAGAATAATTTTTTTTAACATAAATGTTTATTATTACTTATTTTCCTCAAAATTTGTGTCAATTTGTTAATAATTGAACAATTTATTTATCTATGTTTATTATTTATGTTTATGCATGATTTAGTATGTTTAATTTTTTTATTTATTCGTATATGCTGATTTTTATTTCTTATATATTAATATTTTTTTTCTAAATTTTTTATTTTTTATTTTTTTTCTTATTTACATTATATATATTTAATTATATAAATTATATTTTTATACAAAATAGTGAAAGAAAACGCGTCAAATAAATCAACAAAACTTGGAGCGGGATAAAAGAATTTATATATGTTAAATGACTTTAAAATAGATGATAAAATTATTTTTTGAATGAAATTTAAGTTATTTATCATAAATATTTTTTTACAGATTATTATTATTTACTTTAATGAGCTTTAAAGTAATATAATATATTGTTTATTGTTGATTAAATAATGGAAGATACACATATTACTATATGAATATATATATATATATATATATATTATTTTATTTTACTTTTATAATAATAGTTTAAATCTTAAGTAAACTGTTATTTTTTTTATCTAATTTTTACTTTAATATTTTATTTATTATTGTATTTAATTTTTTATTTATTGTAAATATATTTATAAGAATGTTGTTAAATTCTATAATTTATTTAATTTATTAATATTGTAATAAATGTAATATTATAGTTTTTGTTATTGTTATTTTTCTTATAAAATACCCGTGTTGTGCACCGGTACAAGTCTAGTTATACTAGATTAGTCATACAAAATCAATATATAAAGTATACTGTTTGTACCTATCAGTTATCCTCTATGAAGTTCAGACACTTCTCTTAAATGGTGTGTGGGTTATCAGACACCGACACTCGTATGACACCTGTAGTACACGTATCTGTGAAGTGTCAAATTCAAGTAGTATTTGTTAGATTTCTGACAATTCTAATATAGTTCTAACACAATTTTAAAAAGAAAAAATATATTAATTTTCTAAAAATTCAAATTTTATTGTATAAATTGTTATTATGATTATAAAAATAAGAAAAAAATTCTTGTGAACCAGTCATGAAAAACATCTTTTTCTCTAAAAATTAATTTGAAACATATTTGTGCATATAAATCTTTATTGTCAATTTATATAATTCATAATTATATAAAATATAGATCCATGTCCCCGTATTCTACATTTTAGAAATTTTACGTATCTTCGTATCCATGCCCATGTCGTATCAGTATCCGTGTCAGTGCTAAATAGGTTATCTCTGATGAAGATTGAAATACCAAAAGAAAAGGAAAGGCATTTTGTAGGACAAAAATATGTGGATCATGCAAGGTCATAACTCTCCCAGGGCCCCCTACCTTGCCCTCCCTAACACTGTCTATTGGAAAATCTGATTTATAGTTCATTTGTTATATACTCTAAGCCCGCTGTAATCTTAATAATTCCGTTGTAGTCTAGTTGGTCAGGATATTCGGCTCTCACCCGAAAGACCCGGGTTCAAGTCCCGGCAACGGAATATTTCTTTTTCTATGGAATTGTTTATAAATAAAAATAATATATTTTCTAAAATTGATTTATACACCGCTATAATAACTGTGTAAGAAACATCCTCCAATATTTCTTATGTTTTTCTAACGATCCCAAGTGGCTATACTCTGCAAGCTTTCTTCTAAATATTTCTTAGAATAATGTTTCTAAAATTTGTCAGATACCCAAATCTCTTCATAACCAAAGCGGCGCTCTAACTATATAAATCGCATTTCTCGTCTATAATGATATTTTGGATGAGAGAATAAAAAGGAATAGATATGACGATGATAAAATTAAAGAATATACTTTGTTTAGATATACAGAAGGAAAGAAAAAAGAACGAGTGAAAGAATTTCTCTTCACTCTTTTAAGTGAGGAGAAAAAAAGAGTAAATATAAATAAATTATATAAAAATACTTTGATAATAGCTAAAAGATGTAATTTTTTAATTTAATACTTTGTCCTAAAATTATTTATTACTTTTAAAAGTTGTATATACTTTTTTTCCTGTTTCTGTCGACTGTATTTCTAGTTAACCAAACAAGGTTTTTGAAACTTAGCTCCATCATTATAGTGTGATCTCACCAAGAGTCTGAGTTGTTGAACCATAAGAAGATAATAGTAGGACAGAAAACCTTAAATGAGACAATAGCTTCAATTAATTCTTTGCATGTGAAAACATTTGAAAAACAATAATAACAGCACTACAACAAGACTAGCAATCAACTTTCTTCCACAGCAGCTCCTATTGAAACACCAAACTTAGTTTTTAAGGTTACAGAAAGAGTCTAACATGCTATGACATTAAATATCACTTTTCTTCTAGTTCGTATTTCTCAGAATATTACACGTACAACAGAGCCGATACCAACCAATTCAACAACTACGTTTTCCATCCTCAGCTTGAGCAGCATCCAACTCTCTTCAAAGCAGACACATCATTTTTCAGGTCAATTTTCTCCCCTTTGGCAGGCACAGACGCTGTTCCATTCTCAACACCCTCTACTGCTTTCTTGCTAACAATGCGGTAGATTTGAGTTAGAACTTCAGCAAATGCATTCTCTACATTGGTGGCCTCCAGAGCTGAGGTTTCCATAAAGTAAAGTGATTCTTTCTCAGCATACGACTTCCCATCTTCTGTTGTAACAGCTACCAGGTGGCGAAGGTCTGATTTGTTTCCAACAAGCATCACCACAATGTTGGCGTCTGTGTGATTTCGCAGCTCTTTCAGCCATCTGTCAACATTCTCGAATGTTGCATGGCGAGTAACATCGTACACCAGAAGCGCACCAACTGCGCCACGGTAGTAAGCACTGGTGATGGCACGATACCTACAAAAATAAATAGTGTGAATCAACAAGATGCAAGTTTGTGGGAAGTCAATTTACAAGTTTGGTGAACTTGATACACGTGATTAATCACAACAATGGGTGGTTATGAAGCAACGTAGACCAACGTTCATTGAGGTGATAATGGCAAGAGAACAGAAACCAAGCAGGACACATTTGTGACATTGGTATTCAACTTGAATAAGAATGCAAGACCATACCCAGAATTTGAAAATAGGATAATCCATATTAGACAATTCTTTTATACAAAGATTAAGGTCCATACAAAGTCAGTGATGCATATGAAAAAGACTGAAAAGAGCATATCTTAATTTTCTTTCACTACTATTAATTTAATTTGTATATCATATTTCAAACAAGTACTCATCAAAAGATTAGGGTTGTTCAATAGCAGTAGAACATGAAATAAAATGAAGGCATCTTTTATTTTTACCCCTTCAAGGAATATATTATAGGACAGACTTTCCTGGAAAAATACATAATTTCATCAATATATCAAGTATATATTAATAAATTAAGTGGTACAAGAACTGTTGATCTCTGCCACCTATCCACGGTTTCATATAGAAATATCATTTCAGTCTTTCAGATGCAATGCAACAAAAAGTTTCCAATGCACACTTTCAGTCAATCACAAGGTCTACAGTGATATATGCAGTAAAAATTCAACAATACTTTATTCTTACCAGTATAGGTGGTGCTATAAGGGTTTTGGTTGGGAGGAAGGGGAGAAATGAAGAATCTTTTCAAGGAAATTTTGATGAAGAACGAGCTACAGTTTGTTGAACTATTGAAGGGAAATAATTGACAGTAAATATATGGGCCAAAATATTGACACTACAATATACACTTCCAGGTATGTCTCTGAACTAATTTGGAAATTTTCAAATAGGTCCCTAAACTATTTTTTTTATTGGATCCCTAAACGAAAAAAAGTAGGTCCCCAGAGTTATTTTTTGGCAGCTTGAAACTGCTAGAAAATACAATTTATGGCAGTTTTAAAAGCCCTGGGGACTCAATTAAAAAATTGCAAAATCAAGGAACCTAATTAAAATAATTAGTTAAAGGGCCTGCTTGAAAATTTCCAGAGTTAATGGACCTGCTTAAAAATTTAACCAAATTATTACCATTATTTAATAAGAACAGCAAGGATGACGTTGAGTGATTTAAATATCATTGATGTGTCAGCCTATAAGCTTACAGATATAATTTCCTTGAGTATAAAACAGAACTTGTTTATTTTATAAGACTCATTAACCTCACCAGACTTTCCACAAAATGCAATGATAGCCAACAAGGAGTATGATTAATTACTCAAGTACGTAACCCAAGAAAAGGTCAAAACTCAACTTTTCAAGGGATCTTTCATATAACATGTATTAAATGAAAACTATATAATCAATTTCTATTGGCATATGCTTAATAAAGGCATGCTTGATTTTATTTTGCAAAACCAGGCCAAAGTTCATCTGAGATCACACATGATCAAAGCCCAGACATATATATACATATTTCAAACCCTTCCCAAGCTATAAGGTAGAAATGAGAAAGCTAAAGTTCAACCTATTTACCCATAGAACTAAGATCTAAAAGGAAGAAATTTGCACAATAATCCCAAGGTCAGATCATGAAGAAAATAATACTAAAAATAAAATCGTAGAAAATTTTAAGTTTTGCAGATTCGGAATATCCACTTACAGAGAAATAGAGTATAAATAGTTTAAGTTAACACAGGAGGATCATATTTTATTTTCAATAGCAACACCTGCCATAAAAGACAATAAGATATTTAAACAAATAGTGAAAAGAGGAATTACTGATGCATACACAACAGTAGATAGCCTTTTCTCAAGAAGGAAAACCCGTGCAATGAAGCATTGTTTGTGCATGAGCCATTACAAGACCCAAATGTAGTACAAACTACAATCTAGTCAGATATCAATAAGTTATTAGTCAAGTTCAATTGAATTAAGTGACCATCCTATTCAATGCATTTCAAATTCAAGTGTTACACAAACTTCTATTTTGAGACCATACAAACCACGAGTTTCAATCCCATCCCATCATCCAATTCATTGTTGAAACCCCATTTAACAAATTTGACCATGTCAACACTCACAGACAAGATGCCAAACTCATAAAATAACACAGCAACACATCATCAGGTAATAATCTATTCCCATTTCACACCAACAGCGCATCAAAGAATTGAATCACATGACATCAACAACATCCGATTCACTCCATTTTCTAAACACTACATCGCCTCACTGACGGTCCCACTTCCACCGCCGATCTCAAAAGCACAAAACCCAAACCGACTCCACAAACCAAATCTAGCACAAGCAATAACACTAACTAACCGAATTGGCTGATTCCACAAACACACACTTCACTTACACTTCTAAAATTATAGCGAGCTTCCACACTAGATCACGATCCCCCCAATTATGCAACAAAAACAATATCATACCCTCTTCCCACTTATACTACATGGATCACAAAACAACATTAAACTCAGCTAAGTAAAACAAAAAACAAACCAACAAAAACCCAGTTGAACATACGCAAAATTAGATCCACCCAAATAAACCAACCCTTCAAATAATCACTTTTTTCCCATTACTGTTGACCATTTAAAAGTAGGGTTTTTGACTTGAAACAAGGGTACCCATTAGTGTGTTAAGCATGATCTTGCATTGTGGGAAGGGAAAGGAAAGGGAGAAGGGGCAAAACCTTTCTTGGCCCGCGGTGTCCCAGATCTGGGCCTTGATGACTTTGGAATCGACGTTCAAGGTGCGAGTGGCGAACTCGACGCCAATGGTGGACTTGGACTCCAAGTTAAACTCGTTCTTGGTGAAGCGAGAAAGCAGGTTGGACTTGCCGACGCCGGAGTCTCCGATGAGGACAACCTTGAAGAGGTAGTCGTAGTCGTCGTCGGCTCTGTAACCCGCCATTGGTGGTGTTGCTGCAGCGTGCTCTGTTATCTGCTGTGAATGCGAAAAAAGGGAAGCAAAGGAAAGAAGAGAGGAATGCAAAGAAGGAAAGAAAGAAAAAGCAGAGAATGTGAAAAGAAAACGCTTAAAAAAGCGTCACTCACTCACTCACTCACTCATCAAATCATTTTCTTATTTTCTTTTTTGTCTTTGTTTTGATTCGCACGTACTGGTGAGACTAGTTTGGTGTTTTGGAGATGAATGGTACTCATGTTTTGATTTTTGCTTTTTTTTTGTTAAAGTCATTTAGTTGACACTTTAAATAATTGAGATAAATTATATTGATTTCTCTTGTATACTAGATATATCAATATTAATATCATGTATAGTTATATTGTTAAATTAAAAATAAATATACCTATAATTAAACTTGTTTTATTAAGTAAGATTTTGGGATCAAAAAATAAAAAAATATTTGTTAAATTAAAAAATATATAATAGGACATTTTATAACTTTTATTTATATAAACTTGCGTGGACATGTGGGCAGAAAAATAATTAACATGCATAGTAACATATGCAAAAGGTTTAATATAAACTAATACTTTTATGAATGAAAAAAATACATAACTATAAAGCACACTAAAATGAATGCCGAAGAGAAATTCATTGTAATTTAATTAAGTACACTGGGGATGTAAATAACTTTTATATTCTCCTCTAAACATAAATTATTCTGTATAATAAAATTGTTAACTTTTATAATATCTATTTTGAATATTTATTATAAATTATACATTTTTTATCAATTAATAACCCATATGTTAACGTTTACATAACTTAGCAACCTAATATTATCTTACAATATACACTAAAATAAATCATCAAATAAAAATAAATTTAAAAAAAAATAATAATTAGTTGGTATAGTGACTAAATTAGAAATTATTTTAGAGACTAAAAAATTTTTTATTTTTAAATTTGTTTTTATTATTTCTAAATTGATATCTAACTAGTCATCAAAATTTTTTATTACCAAATTTAAAATTTAAATAATTAGTAATTAAAATTTTGATAGCTAATTTAAAAGCTATTTAACAAAAATAGAAACTAATTTAATTTTTTTTAATTTTTAAAATGGTCTTTTATAACAATTAATTTTTTTTAAAAAAATTAATTTTTATTTCATAATAATTTTGTGATAATCTTTTGTTATTTTGTAACTTTTAGTTGTCATTAATAGATTATTAAAACATAAATAAATAGAACAAAAAATGTTGGTAATGTCTCTCATACAACAACTTCACAGTGAACAAGCATTCAATTTTCATGGCCTTTAGTGTAGCATCAATTTATCATGGAGTAGCTTAAATTATTTAGCTTAAATTAAGGAGGTTTAACTCACTTAATTGAAAGTTAACTAAATTATGTGCGCTATAATATTATAATGCCCGCATTTAATAAAGATGGACAAGCTCATTCTAACATGTGAGATTGTTCTTGTGAGACTAGTATATAAAAAGGGTGTAATTTTCTTTTCTTTTAATTTATCTAAATAATTAAATTTTAAAAATTATATAATGGAAAATTAATTTGGAAGCACGATTTTAAAATAAAAAAAATCGTATTTTCAAACACAATTTTGATTCTGATCAAATATTTCCCTTTGAAGTCCTACTTCAAACCATGTTTTTATTATTTTTTATTTCTTTTATAAAAGTCATGCTTAAAAATGTAATTTTTTTTTAAAATATTGCGCTTAAAAGCATGAGTTTACTATTTTTCTAATTATTTTTTAAAAATAGTGTGTTTTAACATGATTTTTGTTTTCAATTTTTCTTTTTAATTTTTTTTTAAAATCATGCTATAAACACGTTTTTGAGTTTTTTTACTCGTTTTATAAATTATTTTTTATTTAATGTTTGTTTTGTTTTTAACTTAAATGTTCTTTTTTTTTTGAAAAATTTAAAATAAATGTATGGAATGTGGAGACATTGCACATACTCCAATTCAAAACGTGCAAGTACACTTCATCCCACTTCTCAAATTCTCTTTCTGTCTCTTCTTATCGTGAGACTCATCGGCTTATGTTGATCACTCTTTCTTCCACATTTGGTTCCATTTCCTATACTCATATCCCTCTCCATTTCTCCACTCTTATCTTACACTTTTTTTTTTCTTTCTCCATGATCTCACCTTTGTCTTCTCTTGGTTGTTGCATACTTACTTCATCATCATTATTCTTATCTCTTTGCACATCAAAACTTTGTTGACCACCACTTGTGTCATCTTCCTTGTTTTCTCCCACATTCACAATTTGAGGTTTAACATTTTGCTTTTTATTTGAGTTTTTTTTTTCAACTTGTATTGTTCTTACAAAGGTCAGAATCCTTACACATGTTCTTGTAGGTCTTTGGTTTTCGATTTCTCAGTTTTTTCATTTCTCAACCAAGATCCTAATTGAGTGGGTGGATAGTCGGATTAGGGAGTTCTTCTTGAAATATCTACATTTGTCCCTACTTCATTTGTTTGTCGAGAGTGTAGATATATTAGTGGGCGATGTTCTGGATGGTATAATTTCCTTGCGCAAGTGCAAAGACTCGGACGTTGTCTATCTCGGTCGAGATGGTGTGACCAATATTTTTTATATTTGTATTCTTGTTTAATAATGGATGTTCATACCTACTTCCCATTGGATGAGTTTGAGATGGGAGTTTAACGTACTTTAAATGTGGCACCCACTCAGTTACATCCAAACGGTTGGGCGTCAATGCAGGTCTTTTGGTTACTTTGTGAGGCTTTAAGTTTGAGCCCCACACCGAGGACGTTTCTTCATTTTCATGGTACAAGATGGGGAGATCAGGTAGGATGATTATCATTAGTCAGTCAGCTGAGAACGACCTCACTCCCTTCACCTCATTTTACAAGAACTTTAAGGGGAGTTTCTTCAAGGTTGTGATAAGAGGGAAGGGTTGTCTATATTTTTATGATGGTTAGAGTCCCCGATTTCCATTTTATTGAACCAAGAACCCAACACGCTTTCACATGTGGTCGAAGTCAAGATCCTATTCGGCTTCTTCTTCAGGAATACTTGTCCCTTCACAAGTTTATTGATGTTGATGGTATGTCTCTATTTGTCTCGATTTTTTATTTCAAATTTGATATTTGTTGACTTGTTTTTAGTGTAAGGATAGTGGTCGACTTTAGTCTTAATGGCAACAAGAATTACTTCAAGGAGTTAAGGATGCGGTGACAACCGAAGGTTGCTGATAAAGAGACAGGCAAAGGCGTTGCAAAGACTGTGATGCTTCTTACGGTTGTGACACCCTTGGAAACACTCATCCTCCCGTCAATCCAATGAAGAAGCATCGAGATGAGCATGCAAAGGACTATGGCAGGTCATCCAAGCGACATTCAGATTGCTCATCCTCTAGTAAATCACCTAAGTGTTAGAGGGGTTTGGGGGGACCGAGTTCATCTAGTCGGGAGTTACTGCAAGTTTAAACCCCTACAATTAAGAGTCTTTTCTTTCGGCCAAGTTGCGCGAGTTGCATGATGCCTTTATGGAACTGTGCTCTCGAACTCTAATCCTCGACAAGCATATGGATTCTAACTTACTGCAGAAGAACAAGAAATTGGCTAAGGTAGATAACTTGTGTTCACAACTAAACGTGTCTACAAACTCTCTCCATTCCGCCCTAGATGCCAACAATGTTATCTCTGCCGAGAATAAATAGTCGGAGGTCGAGTTGACGGTAGCTAGGATTGACTTGCACAGTTGGTGAGAGTAGTGCCTAGAGGTCGAGACCAACGAGAAGGAGTTGGTCACGAGGTTTGAATTGGAAGTTTGGGATATAAAAGGGAGCTTAACCGATATGACCCTTACATATAATGATAACTTGAAACGTCCATCGATTGACTTGGTTCTTCAATGGTGGAGTTGATTGGCAGAAGCAATGAAGAATGGAGGTCAAGGAGGAACTTCTAAGAGCTTTTGAATCCTTAGAGTCTCGTGAGGTGTATGGAGAGTGATAGGTTAGGCTTAAAAACTTGATGACTTTTTACGGCAAGTGATGAGAATCAAATAAAGGAGGCTTTTATTAATGGAGGAAGAGGACATCCACCCTCACATTTGAAGTTCTTCCTTCTAGTCTTCTCAAAATTAAAAGAAGACATAAAATAAAGATGAGGCCCAAGCCCAAAGCCCAAGCCCAAGCCCAAGAAGGCCAAAGCCCAAAGAGCCCAAGTCCATCCCATGAGGGACAAGGCCAAGCTTTGAAATACTCTAGTATAGTTTTAGGAGGTGTGGTTATTAAATAAAGGAGTGTGAAAATGTAAAATAAAGTCACATTGTCCATGTGACTTAGGAGAGTGGTGTAGGTGTAGTTTTTAGGAGGTGTCATAGTAGAAAAAAGGTCACACCTCCCATGTGACTTGTTTTTGGTGGGAATTTCAAATGAGTTTATTTGAATTTTCCCACCTATTTTTCAGCACCTCTAGGCTATAAATAAAGGTGCTTAGCTTGTACAATTGAGATTGGAAATTAGTAATAGAGAAACTCTACTCAATTTGAGAGAGATTTTGTGAGAGCTTGCTTCTCCTTCACCTTGTCTTTTCTTGAGTGCATTTGGTTCTCTCAAGTGGCGGCACTAGCTCACTCATCTTGGAGTCTTCATCCTCTAAGTGGCGTGACCATCAAACCAAAGCATCCATCTCCATAAGTTCTTCTTTCTTTCATCTTCATTATCATACAAAGCATAAACATGTCTTAGTTTCTTTGTTCGGTTCATCTTCCTTCTCTTGCACTTATGTTCGGCTGTTTGCATTTGTTTCTGTTTTGATTCGGTTCTGTAGCTCCAATTCATATTCTGTTCGGTTCTTATGCTTTCTTAAGAGTTTTAATCGGTGCAATTGCATTTTTACACAATTTGTTCGGTTCAATTGGCAATAGATGGCTCCTCCATATGAGTTTGGTGTGAGGTGCAAGTCTTGGTGAGTTCTTGAAACATAGAACCTTGATCCAATTCTATTATAAGTGCCTAAGCTATCTCCAACTCTAGTTGAGTCCATAGAATGTCAAAGAATCATCTCTTCTTTGCTATTGGATTCACATCATGTGGTATCATAAGTTTAAGTGTGTTCTTGTTTAATTGTTGAGTTGTGTAGCACTTTAATTTCAAGAGCTCTTTAATTTCTTGCAATTTTTGGTTCTGTTTTTAGGCTTATTTGAGTTTACTTGCTGTTTTAATTCTTTTGCCTATCATATGTTTGAGTATTTTTCTTTTTGAATCCATACAAGTTTTGTCTTAGTCTTGTTTTTCCATAATTGTCATCACTTCTTGTAGTACTTTTGTTGAATTTGTTGTTTCTTGCTTTAGTGTCATATAATTTTCTGAAATTGATATTGATCCTTTGTGCATTTTCTGTTTTAGAATTGAGTTCATACTTGTATTCTAGACCTATACAAGTTCCTATACATCATTTTCCATTATGTCTTTGCTAGTTCATAATTCTGTTTTTCATTCCTATTAGGATTCCTCTGTTTCTGAAAACGTGCTTACTGTTTTTCCTTATTGCAATTGATTTAATCACTGGAAAATTCTGAAATTCTGGATTTGTGTTATTCAAAGTGTTATAAAAGCATAGAAAAAAGAAGTATTCAAAAATTCAAAGTACACAAAAAATGATAAATAAAATACAAAAAGTGTACAATTCTGCCGAAAAAAATACGGTAATCTGGCAGCGATTTTGAAAAATTTATCTCAATTAATTGGCTTACTGTTTTTAAGTGATTCCAGTGCCATTATTGAGTTAACATCTTGAAGTTTCTGTGGTTTAAATTTCATAATCCAGTTCGCTCTATATCATTCCAGTTAAATCAGTGAACATCAAGCACAGTTTGCATAATTTTTTTTTTCCAGTAGCTAATTTTTGTTTTCTTCATCTACTCTAGTGCTTTTCTTTAAGTATTCTTTTGTGTGCCTACTTTCTCATTGAGTTCTTTAATTTTATTGCTTGTCTTTTGTTCATTAATCTTTGAGTTTGTCAAACATCTAGTATTCCTTTTGTTCTAGCCTTTCTTTGCTTATACTTTTTCTTGTTTGTCTTTATTGCTTCTTTGGTTTTGTTGTGGTTTGCCTTGAGATTGGTGTGCCTTGGTTTGACATATTTCATTTGAGGATTCCAAGACCTCAAGATCAGATTGGTGCAGGGACATTATTTCTTTGAGAGTGACCTCTTTTTCTGGCCAATTTCACTTCGGCAATTTTGGTTGCCAAATTAATTTTTTTTGCTAACTTTGTTTCTTAACTTGTTTGTTGTTTTGTGTGTGTTTGCTGTTTTCATTTGCAAATGGCTGGCTATTCAAGTGGTGCATCTTACAAGCAGCACTCTCCTTCCAAAGCTTCGGTCCTTGGTGAATTGCATGAAGCTCAACGCTCCATTAGGCGTTTGGAAGAGAAATTGCAAAAGATGGAGGTGCAACAAGCTAGGCCATCTCACTCTATCAATGATGGGCATCATTCACATAGACCTTCATCAAGAGGTTCTTCAAATGCTTTAGGCCGTGAAGAGGAACATAGAAGAAGGAAGCATCACCATCATTCTCATGAAGAGAGCTATAACCGTGACCAAAGATATCACCAAGTGTTCAACATTGCTTGTAAAAAAGTCCCTAGTTTTAATGGTGATAGTGATCCTAATGTGTATTTAGATTGGGAGGCTAAGGTTGACCATTATTTTCATGTGTATAAGGTCCAAGATGACGATAAACTTAGGGTAGTTTCTTCATCCTTTTTGGGCTATGCCAAAGAATGGTGGCATAAAATTGTAATGGACATTATATATCGCAAGAAACCTCCCGTGGTTTCTTGGAATGCTTTGAAAGAGCGTATGCGCGCGAGGTTTGTTCCTCCTTCTAGGAAGGAACACTTGTTGAAGTTCCAAAGGCTTCCTCAAGGACATAAGATGGTAGATGAATACTTTAAAGATTTTGAAACAACTTTGACTAAAATGAATATACATGCTAATGAAGAGTCAAAGATAAAATGGTTTGTACGTGGTTTGAGAAGAGATATTAGAGAATTTGTAGAATTAAATGAGTACTCTTCTTTAAAGAAAGTGTTTCGCAAAGCCATCAAGGTGGAATCCTATCTTTTGAAAACAACTTTCAAACATACTCATGATGATGATTTCTACAACTCTTCTAGGAAGGATGCCAACAAAATTTCTACTCAAAATTCTCCTTCCAATTTTTCCAAACAAACCTTGTTTCCAAAAAAAGTTTCTACTACAAATCCTTCTACTCCTAAGTCACCTACCAAAACTTCAAATATCAAATGTTTTAAATGTTTAGGTTTTGGGCACATAGCTCTTCATTGTCCACAAAAGCAAATCTTAAAGCTAAACAAGGTAAAACAAGACCTCACTCACCCACCTACCACAAGTAAAAATGAAAAAGACAAAGAAGGCCAAGTTGACATGGGTCTTATACTTTCACATCCAAGGTGTTTTCCTTCCTTATCTTTTTCATTACCAAAGGTTCTTACTTCACCACCATCTTGGTTTAAAAATGTTAGGGATGATTTTTTCATACCTCCTAATGGTTGTCACCATTTAAGAGGACTTTTTCCAAAAGATATCATCATTCCTAAACAAATTTTTCCAACTTGGTCGTTTTATAGAACCTCTTTTTCTGAAATCCCATTGTTTCCAAATGCTAAGTCATGTTTTCCTTTTTCTTCCACTTTTAATTGTAAGAATAAACTGACTTTGTTATATGCAGGGATTCAGAATTCGTGGACGAATTCTCTGCAACTCGAGGAGTATGATGAGAATCAAATAAAGGAGGCTTTTATTAATGGAGGAAGAGGACATCCACCCTCACATTTGAAGTTCTTCCTTCTAGTCTTCTCAAAATTAAAAGAAGACATAAAATAAAGATGAGGCCCAAGCCCAAAGCCCAAAGAGCCCAAGTCCATCCCATGAGGGGCAAGGCCAAGCTTTGAAATACTCTAGTATAGTTTTAGGAGGTGTGGTTATTAAATAAAGGAGTGTGAAAATGTAAAATAAAGTCACATTGTCCATGTGACTTAGGAGAGTGGTGTAGGTGTAGTTTTTAGGAGGTGTCATAGTAGAAAAAAGGTCACACCTCCCATGTGACTTGTTTTTGGTGGGAATTTCAAATGAGTTTATTTGAATTTTCCCACCTATTTTTCAGCACCTCTAGGCTATAAATAAAGGTGCTTAGCTTGTACAATTGAGATTTGAATTTAGACTAAAGAAACTATACTCATTTTTTGAGAGAGCATTGGAGAGCTTTGTGCCTTCTTCACTAGTCTTATCCTGATGGTTCCATGGTTACCTCAAGTGGCGGCTTGCACACTCATCTAGGAGTCTCCATCCTTCTAGTGGCGTGATCATCCAACCATACATCCATCTTTATGAGCTTTCTCCTCTCCTTCCTTCCTTCTCTTTGATATTCATGTTTTAAGCTTGTGTTCTTGTGTTTTGGTTCGGCTAGTTCATTTTCCAGCAGCTGTTCTTCTTCTTTTTCATGTTTTGGTTCGGTGCTTTTACATTTCCAGCACTCCTTTTCAGCTTTCTTGCCTTTTAATTCATTTTAATCGGTTCAATTATGTTCTTAGCCATTTCTATTCGGTGCATTTGCTTTTCCTCTCATTTTGTTCGGTAATATGTGGAACTTCCATATGAGTTTGGATTTGGTGCTAGTTTTGGTGAGTTCTTGACTTAGAACATTGATCCAATTCTAAGAAAAAGTGCCTAACTATTGTCCAACTCAAGTTGATTCCTAAGAATGTCAAGAATCATTCTAAATTGTGCTAGTGGAATCACATCAGCAAGTGCACCGCGTTTGTCAAAAGTAATAATTGTCCCTAAGGACAGATATCGATCCCACGAGGAACAGTGAATTATCGAGTACAATATTCGCTAAATATAACAACAAAACAATAAAAATAGTTTTGAAGTGATTGTGGTGGCACTGATCAATAAGAAAACAAACAAATAATTAGTTGCTTCAATTGGAAAAATAGGGATTAGGTTTCATCTCTCCCACTCTCTCGTGTATTTTGATTAACATGTTAATATTGAGTTCTTTGATTGAAATTGATGCCCGTAGAAAATTTATTTATATCGATCTCTCGCATATAAAATTCTTAAGAATGTTTCCTAAACATCGATCTCTCGCATACTTATAAAAACAACTTAGAAATCACAATCAGACGTTAATGGCAATTAACATTTCAAGTCTATCTCTAGCACTCAAATATGTTAAGTATTGATGTTTAGGTTTGAACCCTAAAAATACCTCTCAGTCAGATTTAAGATTCTCAAATTGTCATGGAAAGTTAAAAGTAAAACAACAATACCAATAATCAATCAAGAATTGAATATTAATATATAAGATATCACCTCAATACATAAGAATTTGAGCAGATTACTCCCAATCCAAAAGGGTAGAATTAGCCACGCATACTTCTAGCACCTTCCATTCTCCCAATTGGGTTACAATTCACTCTATGGTGTTTTCCTCTCAATCTGGCACACTAGGGTTGAGCTTCTAGCCCTCTATTTATCCTAGTTTTCTAGGGTTAGGTTGCTTCCTGTGTCGCGCTAATGGGCTAAATGTTAAAACATAAAAAAAGCCCAATCTTTCTTTGCATCTTTTTTCATTCTCGGACCTTCTAGCTTTCTTTTTTTGGCTCAAATTATTCTCCTTTACTCTAAATCTTCAATCCTCCCTAGAAATCTGCAATTCACACCAAATTTGGGAATAAAATGCTCTTATTCAAATAAAGCTCATAAAAAATGTAAAAAGGTATAAATTCATAAATTAAGGATTATTTTATAGGTAAATTAGCAATAAATCCTCATAAGTGCCTATATTTTAATATGAAATATTACTGAAAATAGACACTTATCAGAAGTCAAGGAGGAACTTCAAAGAGCTTTTGAATCCTTGAAGTCTCGTGAGGTGTATGGAGAGTGATAGGTTGGGCTTAATCACTTGAAGAAAATGAAAGAGATATCAAACAAGGTGTCTACCCTAGAGAGAGGAGACAAGAAGAGTTTGGCTAGCAAAATTGTCAGCATAACTCATAGCATTTGATCTGAATTTTGATGATTCAAGCACCCCTATTTATATGTATAAGGTCCAACCAAATTTCAAAAGAAATGAAGGAGAAAATGAATTCAAAAGTGGGGCCATTTTCAAGTCACACTTGCCATGTGAAGGCAATGTGACTTATGTGCACCTTCTAGGTTTTCATTGTTAGAAAGTTTGGCCTTAAACGAGAGGGGGGGGGGGGTGAATTGTTTAAAGGGGGTTTTTGCAAAAAAATTAAGCTAGAATGAAATTCTTTGCAAGAAACCAGATTAGGAATTCAGTTAGCCAAGAAACAAAGCTCAAAACAACAAAGCACCATAAAAACAATCGGTTGTTTCTGCGAAACAATCGGTTGTTTATACCAGTAAAATAATAACAACTGAATTTAAAAGAGTTTGAGAGAAGAAAGAGATACACAAACAATTTATACTGGTTCATCTTAAACCAAGAGCTACATCCAGTCCCCAGAATCCACTGGGTAATCCACTAAGCAATCAATTACAGATTACACACAAACACCACCAAAGAAGTGACCTTGATCCCCTCAAGAAACACACTTCCTTTGGCTCAGCACACCCACCAAGAATGTTGATCTTGACAACCTCAAGAGCACACAACCCTTCTTGGCTTTACAACACCAAAATGTACAAAGTATTCAAAACGAATTACACTTGTTACAGAATGAACTGAAATCAATACAAATGTAATCCTATTCCACTCTCTCTTGAGAAAACCAAAGCTCAAAGGTGAAAACTCAAATCTTGAAAGCAATCTCTGAAAAACTCAAATATGTTTTTCTCTTTTTCTTGTTTGTTATAAAACATTAACAAACTATTTATAGCTTTCAAATATTGGTCAAAGCATTTAAAACAGGAGCGCATTCAGTTTGAAAATCATTTAAAGCACACTTAACTAACAAAACAGATTCTGTTAAGATTTTCAAACAAACAACCGATTGATTTCACGAAACAACCGATTGATTTCACGAAACAACCGATTGATTTCACGAAACAATCGATTGTTTTGGTTTGACAGCAAGTCAACCAACCAAAACAGTTTTCAACCTTTTCAAAAACACCTAAGTGTAAAACAATCGGTTGTTTCGACAAAACAACATGTTGTTTTTCACTTAGTTTGAAAAACACTTTAAACTTAAAAGATTTGAAAACACCTAAGCTTTAGATTCAACAAAGAGTGGATTACAAAGATAACTACCTAGATCCTACTCTATAAACACAGCATCAACTTCGAGCAACTTCAGCCTTCCATCAAATGCTAGGATTTGGATTCTTCAAAGCTTTTGATCACACTTGCTTCAACAATCTCCCCCTATTTGATGAAGACAAATCCCTAGTTGCTTGTGTTGGACTTGTTTGAATCTGAAGCAGTTCCTGCAAAATTTTTTTTAAGAAATATACAACATCTATGGCAGCAGGTTAGAATAACACATAAATCTTGTGTTTTGCTTAAACAAAACAGCAGAAAAACCAGCAGCCAAAAACCATAAAGCATTAGCAGCAGTAAACAACAAAAACATTAATCACTTAAACAGATAGAGTTTGCAGATTTAAAGACAACACAACATAAAATCTCCCCCTATTTGTCTTCACAAATAGACTATAAGAAGAGATAAAACAGAAATTGTTCCAGATAAAACATAATTTTAAAAGAAATAGCACTTAAACTGTTACAGAGCAAAAACAATCGGTTGTTTCGAGCATTCAACCGATTGTTTTTCTTCAGTCATCCTTGCCATATTGCAGCTCAAAGATCTGGTTTTGAATAACTTCAATCTGTTCATCTAGGGTCAGAAATCGAGTGTCCATGCTTTGGAATCTGTTGTCAATGCTCTGGAAATTGGTCACACAAAGATCATGGAGATTTCTTTGATTTTTAGCAAAGCCATCAAGTCTATCCACCATGTATCTTTCAAAAGTAGACATAAAAGGAATCTCATCCCTTTGATGTCCTGCACTTGTTCCAACATCAAAGTTAGTTGCAGGTTGTTCTTCATTGTGGATATCCATATCAGCAACTTGATCTTCTTCATCAAAATCAGCAGTTGCAACACTTGATGAACCACCATGATCACCATCTTTGCTCACCCATCTTCCATTTATCTTGGTGAATCTCATCTTGCTTAGTAAACCATTGTTCATTTCTTGTGTTGATTTAACCAACTCAGAGGTCTCATCTTCAAGATTCACTTCAAAATAGAGCAAGAATTTAGAGATTAAAACAACATAGGGATAGTGGTAGTCACTTAACCTCATGGATGTTTACATATGTTCTTTGATTATATGAATCCAATTGATCTTGATCTTCTTCATGATGCAGTAGATATAAACAAGATCTTTTTCTGTTAAAACAGAATGGTTGCTCCCCCTTGGAGTTAGGATCCAAGTGACAATGAGAGCTAACACCCTTTCATCTAACTTTAACCCTCCAACAGAACAAGTTCTCACTTGTGCTTGTTGATTCTTCAAGCAGCTTTTGTAGTATTGGACTTTGTTGAAATCTTCCACAACTCCAAGATTACCTTTATTGATTCTAAGACCAGCATATTTCAATCCAGTTACAACAGCCCATACATCATGAGTAATCTCCATGTCTACACCTTTAACATGTGAAACAAGGTTGTTTCCTTCAAACTTTAGGTTTGTGTAGAATATCCGAATCAAATCTGGATATATGTTTCCCTTCATGTCCAAGAATCTTCTTAGCAATTGATCCTTGAGAAGCTTTCTAACATTGTCCAGCTTTTGGCTTTTCAACCAATCAAAGGAGACAACTTTTGGATTGTTGATCACTTTTGTGATTGTCTCAAAGCGATACCTCTCAATAAGCTCATTATCCCCTGAAAACCAGCCCTCAAGCCTCCTTCCGGACCTTACAACCCTTGTTTTGATCCTCTTTGATGTAGGTGGGGTGGACTCCATGATAGTAGAAAAAAGAGGCAAAGGCTCACACACAAGGAGAGAAAGAAATGTTGCAAGAGATGGCTCAATTGGTTGTTTTTCTGAAAGAAAACAACTGCAACTGTTTTTATAGCAACCCAGATATCTTCTTTGATCCTTCGGTGATTGTGGGTTTCGGTCTACAAGATAAGAGACTGGTCCAAGAACTGCACAAAAAACGTCAGAAAAGGGCAGAAAAACACAGGGTCAACACATGTGTTCTTTGTCTAGACATAAAGCCTTTTGAATTTCCAAGATGTGGAATATATTCCTTTATGACATCTTGTAACTTCCTCCAGAACACAATCAGGCTTTCAAGACTGCTTTATTGACTTAAGATCCTTTCATTATTGAGATCTGCAATAGACAAAATGCATAAAGAAATTAATTCAATTCTTTCACAGTGCTGTCAGAGAAGAAACAATCGGTTGTTTTTTTGCAACATGTTGGCAGATTGTGAATTTCAAGCATAGAATGAGAAAGGTTCAAAAAAGATGTTAATGTTCATTTGAAAAAAAATAAAATTAACATGAATTAGTAACTAAAAAACAAAGGCAAAGTTAAGGAAGGTCTTATCCTTTTATGAAGTCCCTTCAATGAGTCATTGTTTGTGATCAAGAAGCTTCTTTTGACTTTTGAAAAGGCTTGGACTGGTATACACCCTCAATTCAGTTCCAGTCTTAATCCTTTCCTTCCAAGAACCTGATCAGATGACTCAGAGCCTCATGTTCTTCTAGTTTCCCTGCATAAAAATGACTTCAACCAACAAGGTTTTGTCCCCTTACAAATGTGGGTCCATTTGATTTATCTTTATCATTTGAAACCTCACAACCTTTGGGAATCCACTTCATAAAACCTCTGGGAACAAAATATTTCCTTATTTTGCAGAATCTGACAGAATAGCCTCTTTTCATGCAATAAAAGCATGTAACAACCGGTTGTTTCGACTTAACAATCGGTTGTTTTACTGGCTATTTTGAAAATTTCTTTGAAAAATTATCTTGCTTGTTCTGTGGATTAAAACCTAATCCAACTCTTCCAAAAACACAATTTTGAGATGCCAAGACACTCTCAAAGTTGGATTTTCCCTTTGAAAGCTTATCCAGAGTTCTAACAAGATAATGAACTTTCTTTTCAAGATTTTCACAATTTTCACAAACAAGAAAGTTACACACATGAGAAGAGTTTTTGCAATGTTTTTCAAGCTTTTCAAAATCAATTTTTGATTTTTCCAACTCTTCTTCAAGTGTCTTAACCCTCTTTTCAACCCAGCTGTTAAGCCCTTTCAATCGGTTGTTTGAGAGAACCAATCGGTTAACTTCTTCATGAGTTTCTTGAAAAGCTTGAAGCAATTTACTATAATTTTCAACACTTAGGGAAGCACATGAACTTACATTGCTTGAGCTACATGACTCATCATCTCCTTCTGCAATCAAGCATATGTTTGCCTTTTCATTTTCACTTGATGAGGAGCTTGATGAGGAGACTTCATTTTCATCCCAAGCAATATATGCTCTTCTTGATTTTCCCTTCTCCTCCTTGTAGCTTGATTTCTTTTCATTGCCAAATCAGCTTTTATATGCCCTTGTTCACCACAACCAAAGCAAGTATAATTGTTAGAATTGAAATCACTAGTTTTCTTGTTGCCATACCTTTCTTTGTTGGCTTCTTTGTTGCGATTTCTTTTCAAGAATCTACTAAACTTTTTGGACAACAAACTAAAGTTTTCTTCTTCACTTTCATCACTTGACTCTTGCTTGCTTGGCAACTTTCAAGGCAATGCTTCTCACATGTTTGTCTTCACTTTCTTGAACATTGAGTTTATTCATTTCTAACTCATGTTCTCTAAGCTTACCAAACAATGAAGCCGTTGTCAAGGATGTCAAATCTTTTGATTCAGAAATTTTTGTCACCTTAGGTTGCCATGATCCATCAAGACATTTGAGGATCTTGATGTTTAGTTCTTCTTTAACAAAGGTTTTCCCAAGGCTCATAAGGTGGTTGATGATGTAGGTGAACCTTTTTTGTACTTCAGCGATTGACTCACCCTTAAGCATTCTAAACATTACATATTCCTGAATTAGAGTATGCTTTCTAGCTCTCTTCACATCATTGGTTCCTTCATGAGTCACCTCCAAAGTGTTCCACATCTCCTTGGCCGATGAGAATTGAGTAATCCTGAAAAATTCATCCGAAATCAAGGCAGATGTTATGATGTTCTTAGCAATACAATCAAATTTGGTCTTCTTGTTTTCAAAATCAGTCCATTGAGACCAATGTTTTTCAATGGAAGATCCATCTTTTTCAAATTTTGGAATAAAAAGACCATTTTCAATTGCATCCCAAATTCCCTTGTCAAGAGATTCATCAAAGATTTTCATTCTATCTTTCCAGAATTGATAATTCAAACCACAAAAAAGAGGTGGTCGGTTGATTGAAGCACCCTCTCCAAAAGGTAGTTTTTCAACCATTGAAAAAAGATTTTAGGATTAAACTTGAGTATTTTTCAAGTACCTAGCTCTTGATGACAATTGTTAGAAAGTTTGGCCTTAAACGAGAGGAGGGGGGGTGAATTGTTTAAAGGGGGTTTTCGCAAACTTTTTAAGCTAGAATGAAATTCTTTGCAAGAAACCAGATTAGGAATTCAGTTAGCCAAGAAACAAAGCTCAAAACAGCAAAGCACCAGAATAACAATCGGTTGTTTATACCAGTAAAATAATAACAACTGAATTTAAAAGAGTTTGAGAGAAGAAAGAGATACAAAAACAGTTTATACTGGTTCACTCTTAAACCAAGAGCTACATCCAGTCCCTAGAATCCATTGGGTAATCCACTAAGCACACAAACACCACCAAAGAAATGACCTTGATCCCCTCAAGAAACACACTTCCTTTGGCTCAGCACACCCACCAAGAATGTTGATCTTGACAACCTCAAGAGCACACAACCCTTCTTGGCTTTACAACACCAAAATGTACAAAGTATTCAAAACGAATTACACTTGTTACAGAATGAACTGAAATCAATACAAATGTAATCCTATTCCACTCTCTCTTGAGAAAACCAAAGCTCAAAGGTGAAAACTCAAATCTTGAAAGCAATCTCTGAAAAACTCAAATATGTTTTTCTCTTTTTCTTGTTTGTTATAAAACATTAACAAACTATTTATAGCTTTCAAATATTGGTCAAAGCATTTAAAACAGGAGCGCATTCAGTTTGAAAATCATTTAAAGCACACTTAACTAACAAAACAAATTCTGTTAAGATTTTCAAACAAACAATCGATTGATTTCACGAAACAATCGATTGTTTTGGTTTGACAACAAGTCAACCAACCAAAACAATTTTCAACCTTTTCAAAAACACCTAAGTGTAAAACAATTGGTTGTCTCGACAAAACAACAGGTTGTTTTTCACTTAGTTTGAAAAACACTTTAAACTTAAAAGATTTGAAAACACCTAAGCTTTAGATTCAACAAAGAGTGGATTACAAAGATAACTACCTAGATCCTACTCTAAAAACACAACATCAACTTCAAGCAACTTCAGCCTTCCATCAAATGCTAGGATTTGAATTCTTCAAAGCTTTTGATCACACTTGCTTCAACATTCATGACCCGCCTAAAGTTTAAGATGAGCCAAAATTGAGCCAAATTAAACCCTAGGTAGGTTTAGAAACCCTAACCTTAACCCTAGTCTACTCAATACTAAATACAAGCCCAAAATCTGCATTACTTGACCTAATTTTGTAGGTCCAATTTATTAATTTCTATTCTATTTTTTACAACTAGGTCATGACTTTAAAATTATATAAGAAAATGGCCCTACTTGGATTAGTTGGGTCTCACTCTTCTTGTATTGTTCTAGCCATTGCCCTAGTAGTTGGTCTTCTGTTAGGGTATCTGCCATCATCCCCTCCCTCTTGAAGATGATTTATTCTCAAATTTGAATATTGTGCCTCATTATATGTGCTACCTACAAAAGGTTTTAAGTAAATCACATTAAAGGTAGCATGTACTCCATAATCCTCAAACAAATCTAACTGATATGCATTATTATTGACAAATGAGTCATAGTTTTGCACAAACAAAATCAAACAATTAGTTGTCAAACACAAATAAAGCACTCTTTTATGTGTATCACTCAGCTAATTTGAGAAAAGGATGAACAAGGTTAAGTTCACTCAAGATGATTGGTTCCAATTTCAAAGAGTCCACACGTGTGTAAAACTTCAAGTGAAAGAGGTCAAAACTCTTATCACTCACTCAAAAAGGACTCAAAACAAAACTTAAAGATATTTGAAGACAAACAAGAAAAAGGTTAAAGAAAGAAAGCTAAACCAAAGTTGAATCAATTGAAGACAAAACTATAAACAAGAGAAATAATAAAAGCACGTTTGAAGACTCAAAGAAACTTACTTAACTTTAACTATGAAGTTTTATGTTCTTAGAAATTGCCAAAGCAAGAAGGATCAGATTCCACAATTATGAAAACAATTTGCCATACAATTAGAATCCTGTCTAGTAATTTGAAATTTGAAATGTGAATGCACTTAATTTGTTTTTGTCTTTGTCTTTATGGATTCAAAATTTCCATATTCTTTTTTTCATGCATAGTTTTGAATCACTTTTCAATTTTCGCAAATAACTTTTATTTTTATAGGGATTCAATTCATATGAACACTTGAATTCTATGTTTGGAATTAATCAACCACTACTCAATAACTTATAAATGATATTAGTTCTTCACAATTAAAATCAAAATAAATAAGCAAAGTGGATTTAAGACTCCTAGACCACTAAGAACAAAATACTCAAGCAAAGGGCTGATGGAGATGAAAGGGCTAAAGGAGAATAAACAAGATGAAAAGGGAAAGGTGGAACATTGGGAACTCTCTCAAAACTCACTCAAAATATCCCAAGCAAGCTCACTTCAGAGGAACTCGCCCAAGGCTCGCCCAGACGAGTTCACTCTGTTAGAATTGTACGCCTTAAACAAGAGGGGGTGATTTTTTTATGAAATATTTTCACAAATATTGAAGGTAAATTGAAAGTCAGTGAAGAATCAATCAATTAGAAAATAGTACAACCAATTAGAAAACTATTTTTAGTTTGATTGCAAAAAATCAACCAGTTGTTCTTTTGAAACAATCGGTTGTTTATACCAGTAGTGTTGAAAATCAAAGAAAAAAAAGTTTTAAGAAGAGTAAGGATAGAGAGATTAACACAAAATGTTTATACTGGTTCACTCTTTACCAAGAGCTACATCCAGTCCTCAACATCCACTGAGAATTCACTAAGTAATCAAACCTTGACTACAAACAACACACGAAGTGATGATTTTGAACCCTTCAAGAACACACACCACCTTTGGCAAATGCCACACAGTTTTCAGAACAACCTCTGAAACTGCACAACACCAATTCACACAAAATTTCAATGATTAAGAAAGAAAGGAATGGAATACACCTGGGTATAATCAAAGATTAAAGTACAGAGAATACAGGACAATCCAATTCCACTCGAGAATGATCCAAAGCTCTTTGAAATCTTGAAAAACTGATTTGAATGATTTCTCTTAGTTGATTTTTGACCATGAGCGTAAAATAACTTATTTAAACTCCAACCAGAAGGTCAAAACATTTAATTCAAGAACCAAAATCAGTTTTAATCATTTAAAACAAATTAAAGTCACTTAACAAAATTCTATTAAGGTTTTTAGAAAATCAATTGATTGAATTGGTTTGACAGCAAAGTCAAACAAAATCAAGCTTTTCAAATCCTTTTCAAAATACACTAAGTGTAAAACAACCAGTTAACTCGACATTTCAACAGGTTGAATTTTCACACTCTTTAGAAAACATATATTTTTCAAAAGGATTGGGATTCAATTAACCTTGGATCATCACAAAGAATGGATTAACAAATTCAATTACTCTAGACACACACACAACCAACAACAAGGATCTTCATGCATTCCACTTAGATTTGGAGACATCAAAGCACCTTATTCAACACACTTCAGTAAAGTTGGACCTTTTCTCGTTAAACTTACCCAAGCAAGTAAAAACTCGCTTAGGCAAAAAGTTACTTAACCCAAGCCCAATTAGGTTAAATATGAGGTGTGATGCATAACCTGGACATCATTGGGAGAATAGAAAGAGATAGAAAATCCTAGAGGAGGCAATCGTCAAGAGAAACACCATGGCTCTTCTTTTCTTGCTTTCCATGCTTGTAATGGCCAACATGAGTGGCTAATTCTTCCCTTTGAGAATGAGAGTAATTTGTTCAAACTCTTATGTATTGAGGTGATATTTATCTATAATATTTCAATTCTTGATTGATGATTGGTGTTGTAGTTTATTCTTAGCTTGAATGGTTCATGATTTTGATCCTTAGATTTGACTGTAAAAGATTTTTAAGAATCTGACTTAAATGATAATGTTTAACATATTTAAATGCTAGGGATAAATTTGAAATGTTAATTGTTTATAACATCTGTTCATAATGATAAAGAGCTTATAAATATACGAGAAATCGATATTTAGGATACTCTTTTAATAACTTTGTATGCGAGGAATCGATATGAATGATTTTTATATTTGCACCAATATCAATCAAGACTGAATATTATAATCTTTTGTAAAAATACAGTCGAGTGAGAATGATGAACCCCAATTGAATCACACACATCTTTTACTTTTCTTTATTTATATTCTTACAAATTCTAACAACAAACTTTTACATATTGTTTTCTATTTAGTGAATATTATACTTGAGAATTCAACTGTTCCTTGTGGATTTGATATCCGTCCTTAGGGACAAATTTATTACTTCTGACACGGTACACTTGCAATAAAATAGTCATCATGTAAAAAAATATATGGTATAGGAAAAAGTGCACGAAAATTTGACAATGTTGTATGAATGTATAAAGATTATATTGATTTTTTTTTTATATTCAAGTATTTTAAGAATAATGTATTTGTGTATGTAATTTATTTAGTTATATAATTTGTTTGAATAAATAAATTTTTGTAACCTCAAACTCTAATCCTTTACCGTAATTATAAAAATAAAATAAAACCCCTAAACATTATGACTAGTACTTAAAATTATATGATTGTCTGTGTTAAAATATTTGTGAGCATGGATAACAATAACCATTGGTCTATGTATTTTGACAATGTCAAGATGTCTAGCACAAATGACATGAATCCCGATGTTGTTGATGTGAATTTCACACTAATTTCACAAATATAAGAGTAAATCAATTTGTGGACGCAAGTAGCAACAATGACAATCCTTTGCATGATTAGATATGGATTGAATGTGTTGTGTGTGTTAACAAAGACAAATAACACTATACCAGAGTTTGTTCCAAAAAAAGAGCGTCATCGACAAGAATTAATGTCGTACTTGGTCCATACTAAAAGATGTCGTGACATTATTCGCATGGGTCTGAATGCATTTATTCATTTATGTCAACAAATAAGAGGAACAAGGATGGTTAAAGATGCATCTCGATCTACAATAGAAGAACAAGTGGCTAAACCTTTACACATCATTGGCCATAATGTCAAAAATCAAAGTGTTTCATTCTGCTTTCATCAGTCCAGGGAAATGGTGTCTCATCACTTTCATAAAGTTTTGAATGCAATATTGATGTTGGAGGGTGAGTTCTTAATTCAACCATTTGTGACCGAGGTTTAACCTTATATCTTAAATAACAATAGATTTTTTTTTCGTATTTTAAGGTATGAATATGAGAAATAGTACTTAAATATTTAATTGATATTGTGTGCAATGCAAGTTATTTATAAATGTGAATTTCTTGTGTATTTGGATTGTTTAGATGCCATAGACGACACTCATATCCGTGTGAAAGTTCGACGAGTTGATGCTCTTTATTTTTATGGAAGAAAAAGACTAGCCAACTCAAAATGTATTTGTTGCTTGTGATTTTGAAATGAAATTCACATATGTTCTTGCTAGGTGGGAAGGAACAACCTCTAATACTAGGATATTGAAGGATGTGTTTGTAAAGGAGGATCCATTGGTCATTTCAGAAGGTTAGTTGAGTGTATTTTTGAGTCCAATAAATATTAATTTGGTCACATTACTTATAAGTAATAACTGTTAAGGGATGGTTGTATGCAAATACAACTTATGCCTAATGTTGATTCATACAACCCTGCCCTTAATCTGACACCCCAATCGACACCATCTCAACCATCCCAACTATTAGGTGGTACTTCTTCTTCCAGGGGTTCAAAAGGAAAAGCGCCCATGGTGGACGTCATTGATCTGCAATTGGACAGGCTTAATACAAGGTTTGAAGGATTAACCAATATCATTGGGAGGGGTAGCGATTAGTCAAGATAAGTTATGTCATATTGTTGAGCGACGAGCCATTTCATCTAAGTTTGTCATCATAAAAAAGTAGCTAATGCTACGAAAGAAAATTTACAATATAACAGACGTCATGTTGTTGCAGAAGAAAAACGAAATGTAATATTTCGTGAACACACTCGCACACTCTGCCGGACATCGACTTTCTAGTACTCTGAATTTGATATCTGGGAAATGTTAATGGAGATGAACATACAAGATGAAGATATGTTGGATAACTGTTACGACTTCCTGTGTGTTAATCCTAATATAGTGAAGCAAGTCTTTGACTTGCCTCTCGAGCAACGAATGTGAAAGCTCGTGAAGATAATGACTGCAAATCCGTAAACTATGTACAATATTGTTGTATTTTATTGTTCATAGGTTTTTTTTGTTATCAAATCTGGAATGTTATTTATGACACGAATAGTATGCATGTTTTTATTTAAATATGCTTTAATTCAACTCTATTTCAACAAATATGAATGTTCAAGTATTTTATGTTATTATTTCTTATCTATTATATGCTATATGGTTGTTTTTGTTGTTATCATCAAATTTTATGCAAATATTCATTGAGTTCAATTACGAATATTATTTGAGTTTTGTAGAAATGGAGTCTTCATCTACGAAGAGACAATGTAGTCGTCGACAAGGTAAGGGAAAAACCCTTGCTTATTATTCAGTTCTTGATACAACAGTTCCCGGTATAGAGGACGTCCTTAATCATCCTCACTATTTTTGTAATCGAGACTAGATGCTCGAGTTTGGGACGAGCTTTGCTCATATATCAACCGTGGCTCCTAAGGTCATGCATTTCGGGTTCTTTGAATCTGATGTGATTTGATTTTAGATTGACACATTTCCAGAGTTCCTCTATTTTTTATGATTTTTAGATTAACAATTTAAGGTGAGAACCCAAAGAAGATCCCCACTGGAGACGAACTTAACAAAGTGATTAAGTAAGTGTGAAGGTTCACTTCTAGAGAGCAAAGAGAAAAACACAATATGGTGATTATGATGATGAAAGTAAATTGTGGAAATAGAAGGAACATTAGAGGAAGAAAGACAAGTGATAACCAAAATTAAAAGACAAGCATGATATCATAAAGAGGAATGGAATGGATGGCGCAAAAAGAAAGATAAAAAGAGGAAGGGAGGAAGAAAGCTTATGGAAGAAGAAGGGTTGTCACGCCACTTGGAGAAAGGAGGCACTCCAAGATGAGTGGTGAAAGAGTCGCCACTTGAAGTGCTCACACACTCAAGATAAAACCCACTATCAGTTTCTTTACTATTGAAATTCAATGTGTAAATACATGGAGGGAGGCACCCTTTATATAGGAAAAAGTGACTTGGAGATCAAGATGAGATAGGAGTAGAAATGGGAGAGGAGAGGGGTGGCTAGGTCAAGCCTAGGGTAGAAAACCACACCCTTTTTCCTTCTAGAAGGTAGGTTAGCTAAAACCCTAAACCTAGGTGCACTTTGTCATAAAAGATGGGCTTGGCACAAACCCAATTTGCTAAGTACACCCATATTTATGCCATGTAAACCTTATCTAGCTTATTCTTCTATTTGGACCGCCCAAAGTGAGCCCAATTTATTTACATAACTTCTCTTATGTAAAGACAATAAGGAAGAACTTCTGATATTCTGGTTTATATCTGGTTCTTCTTCTGTTGATGCACTCTCGAGGTTTAGTGGAGCCTAACTTTGTATACTAAGATGACTGACCTTTTTGAGAAGTTCTTGATGTGTCCTTAGTCATTTGCTGGTTCTTGTGGTTTATATCATGCCCCCCAGGTCGGAAAGAATTCATCCTCGAATTTAGAACTCTTGTAAATGACATAGTTAGCTTGTTCACAAAGAAGAGAGAAATATTTCTAAATTTAGGATTTGAAACAAACTTATGTTCATGAAGCTTGGGGAGTTCACATGGGTGAATTCTAGATACAGGCCATGTTTGTAGAGAATGTTTAGGTAAGAGCGGATTTGCTTGTGAAAATCCTCTTAGAAGGGAAGAACCTTTAGGAGGTTTTTGAAGATCATCCCTAAACTTCTTTATCAAAGATGTTAAGTATTTATAATTATTTAGGAATGAAAAAGAGAAGGAAGAAGTATACCTAGGAGGCGCATTTATTTTTGTACGAGTCAACAAGATGAGACTCATTTTACTTTCCTCTCCTTTTTTCATTTTCTCTTTTGTTTTTCATTTTTATTTGGTATTTATTTACCTCTTTTACCATGATAGCTATTTTGTTTGGACAATTGGTAGCTATGTGCCCAAAACCTAAACATTTAAAATATTTTGTGCTTGACGTTTTGGTGGGTGACTTAGGGGTAGAAATGGAAGGTTTGTCTTAAAAACTCTATGGTGAGAAGTGGTTTCTTTTGAAAAATTGGAAGGATAATTTTTTGTAGCAATTTTGTTTGTATCCTTCCATGAAGATTTGTATAAGTCATCATTATGAGTATTTTTGAAAGTTGTTTTCTTCAAAATTTGTAATTCCACCTTGATGGCTAGGTGAACCAACTTCTTTAAAAAAGAGTACTCATATAATTCTACAATATCTTGAATTTATCTCTTCAAACCACTCACGAACCTAGCTATCTTTGACTTTTCACTATCATGCATATTAATTTTAGTCAACGTGGTTTCTAAGTCCTTGAAGTATTCATCTACCGTCCTAGATCCTTGATGAAGTCGTTGGAGCTTCAACAAGAGTTCCTTCCTGTAATGAGGAGGAACAAACCGCACACGCATGAATAACTTCAAATCACTCCTAAAGACCATGACTAGCCTTTTGTTTAGCCCAATGTCAATTACAATCTGATGCCACCATTGCATGGCATAATCTAAAAATTCTAGGGAAGCTAACCTAACTTTTTGGTCATCTTCGACCTCATACACATTAAAGATTTGTTCTACTTTAGCTTCCCATCCTAAATATACATTTGGGTCACTATCCCCACTAAAACTAGGTAAATTTACAAAAGGAAAAGAAGTCTTTGGTGTTGATGACTCCTTTCTTCAAAATTGTGCACTCTCTAATCTTAGTTTTCTACTTGACTCCCATAGTGCCCATGAAATTTTGTAATGCGCTTTCTCTAATTAATCTCTCTTGAGTCTCTTTAAGCTGGTGCATTCTTTCTACTAGTTGTCTCATTTCTTCATCTGTGTGGGCCAAGCTTCTCTTGGAATCCTCAAGCTCCCATAAAAGATGTGCCTTTTGAGGAGATTGTGGTTTAGAATATTTCCCTGAAGATAAATGATACATGATGTTGCACAAAGAAAGCAAACAATTAGTGAAAATAACAATTAATGCACTCACTCATGTGTATCACTCGGCTATTTAGTAAGGATGGAAAAAAGGTTAACTTCACTCAAGAAAGGTTTTGCATTTTTTTCCAATGGTCTACACTTGGTAGCATCACTTCAAGTGAAAAAGGTCAAAGATCTTAACACTTGCTCATCAAAGAAAACTCCTAACAAAACTTAAGAAAGATTTGAAGACAAGGAAGAAAATTTTAAAGAAAGAAAGCTAAACTAAATTGGAATTAAGATAATGACAAAACTTAGAGAAGACAAACAAGAAAAGCACTTAGAAAGACTTAAAGACACTTACTTAAACTTTAATTATGAAGGTTTAATGTCCTTAGAAATTGTGAAAGCAAGAAGGATTAAATTCCACAAGTATGAAAATAATTTTCCATATACTTAGAATCCCCTTTAGTAATTTGCAATGTGAAAGTTAAAATGTGAATGCTCTCAATTTGTTTTTGTCTTTGTTTTTATGGATTCAAAATTTCCATATTCTTTTGTTCATGGATATTTGAATTCACTTTTCAATTTTCAGAAAAGATATTGGATTGGGATTCAATTCATATGAACATTTGCATTCTATGTTTGGAATTAAATCAACCACTACTCACACAATTTCTAATTTTTTTTTAGTTCTACACAATTAAAATTAAAATAAGCAGAATGGATTTAAGACTCCTAAAACACTAAGAAGGTAAGACTCAAGCAAATGAGGTAAGGAAAAAAATTGACAAAACAATATTCAAAAGCAGAATTTAAAGTGCTTAATGAATTAAAAGAAAGAATTGTAAATGACAATAATTTTAAGGCGGAATTGAAAGGTGATGAATGTAAAACGAAATTTAAATTGCTGGAAGATAAAAGCAAAATTGAAATGTGCTGAAATTTTAAAGCAAAAAATCAACTAAGAAAAGATAAGCACAATTAAAACCATGCTCTGAATACCACATGATGTGAGTTGATTCTAGATTGGCACATTTTAGAGGTTCCTCTTTTGTTTATGATTTTTGAGATTAACAATTTAAGGTGAGAACCCAAAGAAGATCTCCACTGGACATGAACTTAACCAAGTAGTTAAGTAAGTGTGAATGTTCACTTATAAAGGGTAAAGAGAAAAACACAATATGGTGATTATGATGATGAAATTAAATTACGGAAATGGAAGGAACATAAGATAGAAAGACAAGTGATAACAAAAAATAAAAGACAAGCATGATATCATAAAGAGGAATGGAATGGATGGTGCAAAAAGAAAGATAGAAAGAGGAAGAGATGAAGAAAGCTTATGGAAGAAGAAGGGTTGTCACGCCACTTGGAGCCACCACTTGAAGTGCTCACACACTCAAGATAAGACCCATTATGAGAACTCTCAAGTCTCACAAAAACACTCCTGTAAGGTTTTTTACTATCCAAATTCAATGTGTAAATACATGGAGGGAGACACCCTTTATAAAGGAAGGATTGACTTGGGGAGCAAGATGAGAGAGGGGTAGAGGTGGGAGAGGAGAGGGGTGGCTAGGTCAAGCCTAGGGTAGAAAATTGCACCATTTTCCCTTCTATAAGGTAGGTTAGCTAAAACCCTAAACCTAGGTACACTTTTCATAAAAGATGGGCTTGGCACAAGCCCAATTTGCTAAATACACCCCTATTTATGCTATGTAAACCTAATCTAGCTTATTCTTCTATTTGGACCCCCCAAAGTGAGCCCAATCTATTCCCATAACTTTTCTTGTGTAAAGAAAAGAAGGAAGAACTTTTGATATTCTAGTTTATATCTGGTTCTTCTTCTATTGATGCTCTCTCGAGGTTTGGTGGGGTCTGGTTTTGTATAATGAGATGACTTACCTTTTTGTGAAGTGCTTGATGTGTCCTTAGTCATCTGCTGGTTGTTGTGGTTTGTATCAGAATCAGAAAGGTTTGACTTCCAAAATCATTTAGAACATCAAGGACCAAAACAATTTATAATGCTAAGATATTCATGCTTTGACGATATGATCAATGTTTTTTATGCAAATCATAGGATTACAAATGATGGTATCCTTTGGCCAGAGGTCAATTGCAAGAGGATTATTATACAACCTTCAGATTGGATGTCGTTGGCTAAACTGAATTACCAAGGACTTCAATTGAATGTTGCAACCTATCCTAAGCACCTGAACTACTACCGTGACACAACATTTGCAGTCATGTTGAGGTTAGGGATAAAGACTCATAATGTCATAAATGTTGGTGTTCTATCAATGAATGACAAACTACTTCACTACATGTTTGTTCACATTTTGATTTCTCGGCTTAATAATTATTCTTAATTGCAGCACAAAGATATTTTCATCCTATGGACAATAAAGAATAATATTCGGATTAACTGGCCACATTACATAATGCAACACATGATAAAATGTAGGGACAACGACATTCCTCTGTCATATGCCATGTTAATCTCACAGTTCATGACAACATGTGAAATCGATTTATTCCTAGAATTATGTATGAATCTCGGATGGGGTAACAAACACTGAAAAAGTTAAATATCCATAGTACAAACGACAGTGTGGAAGGGATGACTAGGAGGATGACGAAGATGATGATGATGTGGACCCAACCATTCCAGAAGAACATGTTAATGGCAGTGTGCCTCAGGTCCCAAAGCATAATCACTCACAATGTCACCACAAAATTTGAGTGGATTCCAAGCATTGCATGAATCCATCCGGACTATAAAACTCAATATGAACACACGTTTGTTGACAACATGGACACGTTTTGACAACATGAACACATGTTTCGACATGCAAAAACAAATTAAGGACTTTGAGGACTCTTTTAAATGATACATATTTCAATATATCATTGATATCATATTTTGGAACATTATTATTATTATTATTATTATTATTATTATTATTATTATTTATTTCATATTTTAATATTTGTTATGCACAAACTTTATTCATGAACTTTGCTTTAATACATTGCATTAATATTTATTTCATGAATATTTTTTTTTTCTTTATAAAATTATAGCTCCAACACAATATCAGAAATAATATACTCTAACACAATACCGGAAATAATCTTTTAACTGCGTACAACTAAAACTCACAAATAAATAATCAACAATTACAATTTTTTTCTAAATAAAGTTCCTGACAACATAGTCTAAATTTTTTACATTATTTATATTTTTTTTCAAAGTTAACTCTAACCGAATACCGGAAATAATGTTTCAATTACCGAAAATGTTTTAATTAAAAATAATTATAATCTACAAATAAAACAATCAAATTAATTTTTTAATAATTTTTAAATACAAGAAAAAATATGTAAACTTACATTTTTATCAATTAAAAAAATATATAATTTCAATTACACTCATCGTGAGTTACAAATTTTCACAAATTTTTTCTACAATTTCTACTCTATTTACTTTAATCCAAACAACTTTCTTTATTCACAATTTTCCATAAAAGCAATATTAGTTGAATAATTTGTCAACCAATATCATGTGGCAAGAAGGACAGAAAACTACTGTTGAATTGAAACTGGGTGTTTTTAGCCAATGGATTTAAAATTCTTGTAGTTGACATATCATATCGATTAGAACTTTTCTACCAATTACAACATTGTACAGCTACATAGTAGCAGGAATATTGATTGAGAGTAGGTAGTTGTAGGAGTTACTTTTGAATTTTTAGTTACTAGAATAGTGGACAACACTCACCAGCCATTCTTTCTTTATACTCTTCTATGCTTTATTATAAACTTCAAATTCATTCCTTTCTTTCCCCAACTTTAGGCTAAGAATACTCCAGGATGTGATCTTCACTTATACACTCTATCAATTTCTTTATTTCTTATAATTCTTCTTATAATTGTATTTTTCGTTGACCAGAAGCCAAAAACCCTATACCTTCAAAACATTTAAGTATGTTTACGAAACAATATGGTTCAAATTAACTATAATTGTGTACTCACCTATCAAAGTTTTATGTTAATCTTATTGTTTTAAATTTGTTGGATATTCATAGTGATTTGACTAGTAACATAAAATCAAGAAAGGATGTATCATTCTAAGGTAAAGAAAAAGGAAAAATAAAGGCAAATTTTCTTTATATCTCCGTACCTTCTCTTTATATTTTCATATATTTTTTTAATTTCAATAGCATTATGCTGAATATGGTGGAAAATGTGGTAATTTCTTTTTTATTTTTAAGTGGTAGTGATTCCTTGTGGTGATAAACGTTAGTGGTTGGGATAAGTTTTGTGTTTCTATTGGTAGTGATTGTGTTTTTGTTTGCTTTTTTTTCATTTTTTTGGAAGCCACGAAACCCAAAATAATCCAACAAGGTGAAAAATGAAGTACAAAACTAAAAAACAATAAAAAATCTTCGCACTGAAAAATGTCGAATACAACAAATTTTCTAGTCAACTCTCATCACATGCTCAAATAATGGAATTGTTATCACAAACACTGCGACGGGAGAAAAAAATGAATGGAAGTGTTGTGATTGAAAGAAAGATATGCATATGCAAGTTTAAAAAAATAAGATTATAATTTATTTAGGATTATTTAAAATTTTAAAAAAAGTTAAAACCGATTTTTCATAATTAATATGAAAGTAGTGAAAGGAAAGTATTGAGGTGGAGAGAGAATTTATGAAAAATAATATTCCAATGAAATTATACACAACTCAATATAAATTGAATTATTTAAATTTTTCTATTTTTTTAATATTAGTAATTGAAATGTATTAGATATTTATAAAAAGACATTATCCTCCATTTGTAATATTTTTTTAAAACAACTCTGCTACTACGTTGTGCAAAATCTAGTGCATAATCCAATTCCACAAGATTTGATTGACAAAACAGAAATAAACATTGATACATTACAAAATTTGAATCATGCTTAGCCATTAAGATTAACTAGTTCCAAATTAAGAAAAATCAGTTGCAATAACATAATCAAATTTTGAAAATTTTAAAAACCGAACAGGCTTTTGAAATTGTAAAGATAATAGATTGTTGAATCACTTGCTAAACAATAAAGTCAATAATTTTAAAAGTCCAATCGGTTATTGAATTTGAGATATTACATTGTTCAATAATTGGTTAAACTAGTAGGTTAATAATAATCATATTAGCCGATACACTAAATATTAAAAGTTATAAAAAAATTATATTGAATATATCTAAAGTATTTGCATGTTTATGTTATATACAACTCTTTGGTTAGTAATTGTTATACATCTTATGAATATGGGTTGGTCAACTTTTGAATTCACATTGAATTTTTTGTTTATCGGACTTTGGCATTCCCTTAAAGGCCACATGTACCATGAGCTGGTCTGAATTTTAAAACTATTCTAGAAATTAACTTCGGTTGTTTATTTGTGCACTTCTATAGTTTTTGTGTGTCATCTTATATTTCTTAAAATATCAAAAATATTTTTTATTTTATTAATGTTTTTATTTCAGAATGTGTAATCTAATATAATTTTTGATTTTATAATTTAGAATGAGTTTTTTTTTATAAAAAAAAATACATTATGAAATTTCGAAATATATATTTAGATTATAGAATTTATAAAGTATTTTATAGATCTAAAAATACCTTCTGTGTAAATAAAAAAATACATTTTCAAAGTTAAGGACAAAATTATCTTTAATGTGACCTGGCCTATGGAGGAGTGCTAGAACAAACTACGGAGTTGGAGGAAGAAACAACCATTGACTTCTCCTCTAGAAGAAAAAGAAATTGTGAAATAGTAGTCACTAATTACACCAATATGTTATAGTGAAGAAAAGGGCATTTAAATAAATTGTTTATTGGTTTTGTTGAAAGAAAAAGGTGTTTGATTGATAAATATCCAACAAGTGATGGTGACCAGGTAGGGGCTAAAAGAATGAGCCTTTCTATTTGGTTACTTAAAGAACTAAATCTCAATTGTCACAAGTCACATACATTACCATTTCTGTGTTTTGATAGGTTAGGTACATGTACCCCATTACCAACATATATGTCTCACTATCAAGTACTTTTCTTTTTCTTGACACAATTATCATACACTTTTCTCAGGTGCAAGTAAACTTCCACAATACATGATATTACAAAAGTCTTGTGTTTAAAAGTAACTAATTTACCTCATTCATCACTTTCCAGTTGCTTGTTAACTCTTTTTTTTCTTGTCTTCTCCTTCACAATCATTCAAGAAGGAATTGCATGACACAAGTCACCAATAATGTTGAATTCCCACTTCAGAAGTGTCGCTGACTTTAGCCACTTCCCCATATATAATGTGTTCTGACCCCTACCTTGCAAGAAGAATATAGTCACACAAATTAAGACAATTATGTGTGTAGTCACAATTTTTTGAAGTGGATAAAAACATATACTCCAAAATCTTTAAAATGTTTGGTAACCCTAGTGTTCTAAACTTATTATTGAGCATTTGACCCGAATCAACTCGAGCATTTATAGTAAAAGGGTCACAATAATTTCTACCAGTTTCCACAGTGTTTTTCTATGGTGGAACTACTAATTTAGCCATCCATTGTTTCGAGTCAAAAAAGGTTGACACATATAATTCATGCACGGAATTAATGTTATTGATGGCTGCTTGAGAATAAGACCACAATGGAATGTCAAAGTGGCTGCCATAATATGAGCTTTCAGCCAATGAACTGTGAAAGAGTGAACTCTTTTTTTTTAGATCAAAATCACATTGCCTTGTGGGAAAGAAGATTTTTCAACTTTACAAGCAACTCACACCAAGGTGTTTGGAGCAAACAAGCAAGAAAATGGATGTCTCAATATCATTTTAACCTAACCCAACTTCTACAGGGAAACTTTAGAACACTTATCATTCTTTTAGTATTATCACCTGACCTGAGTACTATTTAGTCAAAGAGAAATATATCACATTAAACCTTTTATTTTGTCCAAAATATTAATAATGTATGGATCTCACTATTTATTTAATGAACAAATTTTAAGATATTTTAGTTTTCGATAAATTTTAATTGATAGTATAAAATATTCATTACAAATAAATCATTAAATAAGAAATCAATTTTTTTTAAATAATTATTATATTAATTAAAATAATATATAATTCAATCAATATTAATTATTTTTATCTCTAAAATTAATTTTTATTTAATAATTTTCTTATAATGAGTAATACTACTTCTCTTTTCCTAAGTCATTAACTCAGTCAAAATATTAATATAAGTTAAACAATAGCTAAATCCGTGTTAATTAAATAATATAGCGAGTAACATTAGAAAAATATATTTTTTAATTAAATAATCCTTAAAACTATATATATATATATATATATAGTATTACTTATGTATCTAAGTTTTGACAATACAAAACTATATTTTTAATTATGAGAAGTTTACAATTTGAATGAAAAAAGAAATAAAAAATACTTTATATTAAGAATTTTCATTAAAACATGAAGCTTTTCTCGACTATTTTAAGTTTAAACTGATTGTGTGATTGGAACAAACCAAACAATAAGCTGCTCCGTCCATTTTCCAAATGAAAAAAAAAGTTTAAAATCTGATTTTTAAACCATTTCTTACAATAAATTATGTCCAACATATTACTTTTGTATATTTTAAAAATCACAAAAATGTGTCTTTCTCTTCTTATTTACCACACTCATAGGGTTAACCCTCAGGCCTCTCCCATCCTCCTTTTCAAATATTTAAAAACTTCATAAAGAGGAATTAATCAGTGTCACATCAAGTTTTTTTCTCTCATGTTTCTTTTCAGGTTAAAGAAATATTCAAAACAAAGTTTAATGAAACCACACACAAAATGACTACAATATTGTCAAAGTTGCTTTCGTGTCTTTCCCTTCTGTCATGCACAAAAGAACTCAGTAGGAACCTCCAAACCATATAAATAGCATGCACATGCCATTCTTTCAACAACAAAACACAAAGCCACAAAGTTATAAACTCTTTGGTATAAACATTTCCTTACATATCATATCAGTGCTCCAAATGGCTCGCTTGAACCCTGTTATACTCATCACTCTACTTCTTTTGGTATGTCATTCCTCTCTCTTGGATGCCAGAAAGATTCTCAAAATTCAGACACCACAAGTGCTCTCTTTGAAGGGCACCCCTCCTTCAATTGAGGCCACTAGTTATGTCAAGAATAATGGTAGAGGAAAGGTAGTTGATCATTTTGACAATCAAGAAGTGGTTTCAAATCCCAGCCCTGGCGAAGGACACAAGTGAATGAAACTGAATTGATATCTTAGTCCTGTTCATACCCCATCACTGTGCAACTCTACTACTGCATCATTTCACAAAAGACAAAGGGTCATGTTTCTTTGTAACCATAAACTTACCATATTCGCCTTCTTCTTTATGTTACATTTAGTCACATTTGCATTTTCCAATGTAGTAAAAATATATAATACATTTTCATTACTCTTGTTCATATTTCATGGTTAATATTATGCTACAGAGTAGAAGTTTCATATTCTCTGCATCTCTCAATCAAGGAATGTTTTTTTTTTCTGTACCACAATTAAGAATCTGTCTGTATTAAAGGTCACATCTCTCTTTTTATGTTGTCTAATTGCAGCATAAAACAAAATCATAACTGTACACGCTTCGATTAAAGTTTGTCTTAATAAAAAAAAGAAATATGTTTTCACACTCCACAAGTTATTTTGTAACCCACTTTTAGACATGGTTATTAAAAAAATTAAACTTTTATATTTATAAAGAAAAAGAAAGAATAAATGATAAAATAATAAATACAAAGTGGGTGTAAAAATTTATTGGATGTTGTACTGGACAAAGTGCTCGGATGCTCGGTGCACGGGCGTGAGTAGGTTAGTTCGGTTGTTGGGTTCAAAGGGTGGTCACGAGGTAACCCAGTTATATTGGTAAGCCCGTTAGAGGCTAATAAAAATAATATTTTTGTTATATATTAAAATAAGGTTATTAGCAGAATATGTTTTCTAACCTAACATATAAGTGTGCGTGTTTGTTAAGATGCGTAAATATATGCATATAGTTGTTGGTTGAAAAGATAAAGTTGCACCGTGAGTAAGGGTGTCCACGTAAAACAAAATGTTGTTTTCCTGTTGTTAGCACCTGAAGTAGTGCCCTGTTAGTAGATGATTTTTCTGTTATTATTTTATGCTTTCAGTAGAGATAAGATTCTCATGAGAGAAAGTTGTTACAAGAGTAGTTATAAATGGGGCTTGAGTCCCCCAATAAAGTTACGTTGTTTCTGAGACTGAAACTGAATACTTATTTGATTTTAGTAAGCTCTCACTGACTTGATCGTCGTAGTGTGATCAATAGGTAGAACCCCCTTTGTTTCAACGGAGCCACGTCCCAGTGCAATAAGAAGACGTAGAACAGATTCCAGAGGAGACAAATCGGAAATGGAGCTTCTCACTAGAGTCAACCGACGAGAACATTTGGCGCCCACCGTGGGGCCCAATAAATCTGATCTCATCCACAATTGTGTTTGAGTTTTCTGACGTAATGAGGAACACGAGGCAAGCACCACTGGGATCCGAAGTAAGCGATGCCCCACCTTACAACAGCTCATGGACAACGTAAGAGCTCCACAGGAAGCAAACGAGCAATACATGCGAGAGCATGAGCGGATCCAGTAAAAACCTAAAGCCGAGCAGGAGAATCTCATTGCAAAAGCTCGAGCTGAGCAAGTGCTTATGCAATATCAACTGATGGTGAAGATAGATGCTTCGCGAGCAAATAGTGCGAAATTGCGCAAGATCAACGAGGACTTGCACAAGAGTCTACTGTTGAACCAAGTGGTGTTCAAGCTTTGAAGAATCCAAACCCTTTGAAGGATGTTGAAGGCTTGACTGTGCTTGTTGTTGCTGAGCTGTCTTAGTTAGGATCTGGGGTAGTTTGTGTATTGTAATCCATTCTGTGATTGAATCCAAAGCATAGGCATTCTCAATCTTTTTAAAAGAAAAGTGTTTTTCAAACTAAGTGAAAAACAACCGATTGTTTTGTCGAAATAACCGATTGTTTTATACTTAGATGTTTTTAGAAAAGATTGAAAACTGTTTTTCAAATGGTTGAGCTGTTAAAACCAAAACAACTGATTGATTCGAGGAAAAAACCGATTGTTTGTTTTGGTACCATAACAGAAAAACTGTTTTAGCTTTGACTGAGCATTAAATGTTTTTAACTGATTACGCTCCAGTTTTAAATGCTTTGACCAATCTTTGAATGCAATTAATAGTTTGTTAAGATTTGATAACAAACATCTTTGAATAAATTCAGAAAAACAAATTTGAGAAATAAGTTTTTGAACACAAGTTTTTGAGTTTTTCAAAGAATTGAGATTGCTTAGAGATTGAGCTTGATCATATTGTGTGAGATAGGAATTCTGCTTGTATTGATTTCAGATTTACTTCTGTAACAAGTGTAATTCTTGTATTCTGTAAAACATCTGCTTCTGTGTGTTTACTGAGGATTGCTGTGTGTTCTTGAGGGGATCAAGATCAGCATTCTTAGTGTTGGTGTGTTGGCCAAGAGAAGTGTGTGTATTGAGGGAATCAAGGTCACTTTCTTGGTTGTGGTGTAAGTGATCTAGGTGTGATTGCTTAGTGCATTTCCTTAGGGGTTTCTGAGAAGACTGGATGTAGCTCTGAGTTTAGAGTGAACCAGTATAAACATCTGTGTGCAATCTGTCTATCCTTAATCTCTTTAAATTCAGTTTTAATATTTGTTTACTGGTATAAACAACCGATTGTTTCTGCGAAACAACCGATTGTTTTTCTAGTGCTTTTGTTTTTACTTATTGATTTGGCAAACTGGATTTCTTATCAATTGTTTCTTGAGATAATTTCATTCTTGACTTAAAAGTTTGCGAAAACCCTCTTTAAACAATTCAGCCCCCTCTAGTTTAATGCCATCCATTCTAACAATTGGTATCAGAGCTTGGTTCTTGAAAGTTATTCAAGTTGATCCTAAAACTTTTTTTAAATGGCTGATAGACTACCTTTTGGGGAAGGTGCTTCAATCAACAGGTCACCTCTGTTTTTTGGTTTGAACTACCAATTTTGGAAAGTAAGAATGAAAATCTTTATGGAATCACTTGACAAAGGAATTTGGGATGCAATTGAAAATGGTCCTTTTGTCCCAAAGTTTGAAAAAGATGGATCTGTCATTGAAAAGCTTTGGTCTCAATGGACTGATTCAGAAAGCAAAAAGGCCAAATTCGATTGCATTGCCAAAAATATGATAACCTCTGCTTTAAATTCTGATGAGTTTTTCAGGGTCTCTCAATGCAAATCATCAAAGGAAATGTGGGACACCTTGGAAGTAACTCATGAAGGTACAAATGAGGTGAAAAGAGCTAGGAAACATAATCTAATCCAAGAGTATGAGATGTTCAGAATGCTCAAAGGTGAAACAATTGCTGAAGTGCAGAAAAGATTTACGCACATCATCAATCATCTCATGAGCCTTGACAAGACCTTTGAAAAGGAAGAGTTGAACATCAAGATCTTGAAATGTCTTGATAGAGCATGGCAACCCAAGGTAACTGCTATTTCCGAATCTAAAGATCTAACATCCTTGAGTATGGCTTCTTTGTTTGGTAAGCTTAGGGAACATGAGTTAGAGATGAATCGACTCAATGTTCAAGAAAGCGAAGACAAGCACATAAGGAGCATAGCCTTAAAAGCTTCCAAGCACAAAGGAAAACAAAAATCCAGTGATGATAGTGATGAGGAAAACCTTAGCTTGCTATCAAGAAAGTTCAACAAATTCTTGAAGAGGAACCGCAACAAGGACAACAACAAAGATAGGTATGGAAACAAGAAATCAAATGATTTTAATTCCAATAACTATACTTATTTTGGTTGTGGTGAACAAGGTCACATAAAGGCAGATAGTCCAAACAAGAGCAAGGAGAAAAAGCCTAGCTACAAGGAAAAGAAAGGCAAGACAAAGAGAGCCTACATAGCTTGGGACGAAAATGAGGTATCATCATCAAGTTCTTCATCAAGTGAAGATGAGAAAGCAAACATCTGTTTGGTTGCTGAAAATGATGATGAATCCTGCAACTCAAGTGAGGTAAGTTCATGTGCTTCTCTAAATGAACAAAATTATAGTGAATTGTTTGAAGCTTTTCAAGAAACTCATGATGAAGCTAATCGATTGGTTCTTTCAAACAACCGATTGAAAGAACTTAACAGCTGGCTGAAAAAGAGAGTGAAATCACTTGAAGATGAGATTGAAAAATCTAAAAATGATTTCAAAAATCTGGAAAATCATTTCAAAAATTCTTCTTGCAAGTGTGACACTCTCATTTGCGAAAATTGTGAAAAGCTTGAGAAAAAGGTTCATTTAATAAGGGTGTTCTACACAAATCTCAAGTTTGAGGGAAACAACCTAGTTTCTCATGTAAAAGGTGTAGAAATGGAGATAACCCATGAGGTATGGGCTGTTGTTGCTGGTCTTAAGTTCTCTGGTCTCAAAATCAACAAGGGTAACCTTGGAGTAGTGGAGGATTTCAACAAAATCTAATACTACAAGAGTTGCTTGAAGAACCAAAATGCTCAAGTTGGGACTTGCTCGGTTGGAGGCCTAAAGCTTGATGAAAGGTTGCTAGCCCTCATTGTGACTTGGATTCTAACTCCAAGGGGGAGCAATCATTCAGTGCTTACTGAGGAAGATCTGGTATACATCTTCTGCATCATGAAGAAGTTCAAAATCAATTGGATCCACATCATCAAAGAGCACATGCAAAAGGCTACGAGGTTAAGTGACTATCACTATCCATATGCTGTTATGGTATCTAAATTTCTACTCTATTTTGAAGTGAATCTAGAAGATGAAACCTCTGAGTTGGTCAAGTCAACTCAAGAGTTGAACAATGGATCACTTAGCAAAATGGGTTTTACCAAAGTAGGTGGCAAATGGATTAACAAAGATGGTGACTTTGGAGCCTCATCTAGTGTTGCTGCTGGTCATGAACAAGATGAACCTGCTGGTATGGATTTTCAACGTGAAGATCTACCTGAAGAACATCAAGATGCTGGACCAAGTGTTGGTGCTGGGAATCAAGAAGAAAGGATGCAAACCATGTATCCTTTTGAGAGACTCATGGTTAATAGACTTGATAGCTTTGCGGAGAATCAAAGAAATCTCCATGATCTCTGTGTCAACAATTTCCAGAGGATTGACAACAGGTTTGACAGCATGGATGCACGCTTCATGACTCTAGATGAACAGATCGAAGCTGTCCAGAACCAAATCTTTGATCTTCAGTTTGCTGATGATGATGAATGAAGAAAAACAACTGGTTGATGTATCGAAACAACCGATTGTTTTTGGTGGTTATATCTGTTTTTCAATTTTCTTTCTTTCTGTTGTTGCTGCTTTAATTCTGATGTAATCAAAACAATTATCTTGTTTTATCTCTTCTTTTTGTCTAGTTGTGAAGACAAATAAGGGAGATTTATGTTGTTTGTGTGTTTGATTTCAGTTTTTATGTTTTTCTGCAAAACAGTTTGCTATATTTGGATGTTGTTTACTCTGATATTATGCTCTGAATTTCTGTATTTGTTTTTGTGCTAACCAAATATCAGAAGTTCTATGTTTTGCTTAAAACTGTATCTTGCAGGAACTGCTTCAGATTCAATCAGGTACAACACAAGCATCAGGGATTTGTCTTCATCAAATAGGGGGAGATTGTTGAACCAAGTGGTGTTCAAGCTTTGAAGAATCCAAACACTTTGAAGGATGTTGAAGGCTTGACTGTGCTTGCTGTTGTTGAGCTGTCTTAGTTAGGATCTGGGGTAGTTTGTGTATTGTAATCCACTCTGTGATTGAATCCAAAGCATAGGCATTCTCAATCTTTTTAAAAGAAAAATGTTTTTCAAACTAAGTGAAAAACAACCGATTGTTTTGTCGAAACAACCGATTGTTTTATACTTAGATGTTTTTAGAAAAGATTGAAAATTGTTTTTCAAATGGTTGAGCTGTTAAAACCAAAACAACTGATTGATTCAAGGAAAAAACCGATTGTTTGTTTTGGTACCATAACAGAAAAACTGTTTTAGCTTTGACTGAGCATTAAATGTTTTTAACTGATTACGCTCCAGTTTTAAATGCTTTGACAAATCTTTGAATGCAATTAATAGTTTGTTAAGATTTGATAACAAACATCTTTGAATAAATTCAGAAAAACAGATTTGAGAAATAAGTTTTTGAACACAAGTTTTTGAGTTTTTCAAAGAAATGAGATTGCTTAGAGATTGAGTTTGATCATAGTGTGTGAGATAGGAATTCTGCTTGTATTGATTTCAGATTTACTTCTGTAACAAGTGTAATTCTTGTATTCTATAAAACATCTGCTTCTGTGTGTTTGTTGAGGATTGTTGTGTGTTCTTGAGGGGATCAAGATCAACATTCTTAGTGTTGGTGTGTTGGCCAAGAGAAGTGTGTGTATTGAGGGGATCAAGGTCACTTTCTTGGTTGTGGTGTAAGTGATCTAGGTGTGATTGCTTAGTGGATTTCCTCAGGGGTTTTTGAGAATACTGGATGTAGCTCTGGGTTTAGAGTCAACCCGTATAAACATCTGTGTGCATTCTCTCTATCCTTAATCTCTTTACATTCAGTTTTAATATTTGTTTACTGGTATAAACAACCGATTGTTTCTGCGAAACAACCGATTGTTTTTCTGGTGCTGTTGTTTTTACTTATTGATTTGGCAAACTGGATTTCTTATCAATTGTTTCTTGAGATAATTTAATTCTTGATTTAAAAGTTTGCAAAAACCCTCTTTAAACAATTCACCCCCCCTCTAGTTTAAAGTCATCCATTCCAACATGTACAACAACATGATCAACGCTCCACAAGGGAGCGATATTTGAATGTGCCCATGAAAGCTCGTCCGAAGCCATTCTCGCAGGCGATCATGAATGAGCTTGTGCCACCATACTACATCACGCCCAAGATGATTTTCACGAGGATAAAAGACCTTGGAAATCATCTCACGGCGTTCAATGCCCAAATGATTATTTTTGGGGGTACAAATGTTATCTATTGCAAGATGTTCATGGGTACATTCACAGACACAACCCTGCAGTGATTTAGTGGGCTTCCTGATAGCCACATCACCTCTTTCGAACATTTTTCCGAGCTGTTCAGGGAACAGTTCTCTGTCAACCATGTCAAACCTCCAATTTTATATGACCTTTTCAGTGTGAGACAAAGGGAAGGGGAGTCTCTGAAAAACTACATAAATAGATTTTGGGTGCTTACAGTGAAGCTCCAGACCTTTAACGAGGTCGTGATGGTCAACGCCTTCGAACAAGGAATCATGGTAGGACCATTTAACGACTCATTGATCAGGAATCTGGCAGAGACATTCTCCGAAATATGATGACGGGTTGTTGCCTATATTAGTGCGGAGGAGGCCGTCCCACGAAGCACGACAACTCGTTCTCAAGGCAACCGAAGCCTAAGGAGAGCGGTCGAGCCCGACCTTTGAGGGTTAACGAAACCTCAACCGAGAAGAGAGAGGACTTGAGGTACACACCATACGCAACCATGATAAACGAGCCCAAGTCAAAGTCCAGGGTCTACAAACAAATGTGTATGTGGTGGCAGCTATTTTCATAAAAAGTGGTGTTTTTAACCGCCGCATTATACGTCTGTGGCGGTACCGCGTACCGCTAGAATTCTTACCGCCACAAAGTTTAATGTGGCGGTCAATTGAGAACCGTTGCAGCAGACGCCATATTATGCATTGTATAAAGTGACAGTTTTAAGCGTGTAATTTGCGTCAATTATAAATGTCGTAATTTTAAAATTGGGTAAACCAATTCTAACGTAAATAGTGGCAGTTTTAACCGCCACTTAATACAATATAGTATGACATTTATAAAACCCTTTATAATTGTCATAATTCGAATATTAAATATTTAATTTAATTTTTAATATTTATAATAATTTATTTAATTCTATTTTATAATTTGATTTCATAATATTATTTAATTCCATATTATAATTAAATTTCAGTACACAGTTAAATTTCATAATATAATTAAATTATAATATACACAAATTTCAAATATAATTTATAATTAAAAGATAACTTCATTCATTCATTGAGAGAACAAAGTTGATAATATTAAACTAATCCAAACAACAAGTAAATTAAATTGTCAAAATATTAATGATTCCATATTTGAACATATTATAAGTGAAGTCCTAGTCCTAATTTGTCTTGCTGCCTCCACTTGATCTTATAATATTTTATTTTGGTGATGGAGCACCACTTTCAACATCCGATATCTGAAATAAATAAAAAATACACCAAAGTAAATGCACAATATTTTTAAATATGAGAACATATTCCTCAAAATTCTTCAAGCTCCATACAAAAATATGCATTCTATTATATGAAGGTAATAAAATTAAATTAAGGCAGCTAATAAAAATCAACAATTTACCTTTAGATTCATGAGAAGTACAACTGTCTAAATAATAAAGCAATAACCAAATTAATAGATCAATAATATACGTATTTAGATTCATTTTCAATTAATAGATTATTTTCAATTTTTAGTTTTCAACTTCTACCTAATTCATATGATCTTTAGAATTAAATATTGAAAAAAATTGAATGGATATAGAAAAAGTTCTTTAGAATTAAATAAATAAAAAATAGTTGTTATTTATTTTCAATATTTATAAAATAAACAAAGACAACAATATTATAATAAAAATATAATGTTTAAGTTAATCACAATTTCAATTAATTTTTAAAAAGGAAAAATTAAATGCTTAAGTATTATTTAAAGAAATTAAATAAAATATTAATACATTTAAACCTTGTTATGTTATTTTATAGCAATTAATGTATATTTGAATAACAATGAATAAATGTGTTCGGTTATTCGATTTTTAGTAACAGTATTATTACAGGAGATATTCATAACTATTGTTATTATAATAAGAAATATTAACTTTATTTTCAAGTATTTAAAAAGTTAAAATTCAATTTAGTCAATTTAGAAAAAAATAAGAAAATATTAAATATGACTTAATTTTTACTCTACCACAGGTAAATATTTGAAAAAAAAATGATGAATAAGAGAAAGATGTGGAGAGAGTAATTAAGCATAACAAATAAAATATATAAAGTATTTTTATCAAATATATGAAAGAAAAGCTTAACAAAAGTGATATTCTATTATAGATCATTCATGCCTTGAAGCATCATTGAAAAAATAGCAACCGATTATCCTTATATTACACATAATTGAATAATTGGAATATTTCAAAGTGAAGTTAAGTACAAATTCTTGACAAAATTACAAATGCAAATATATGACCAAATACCCATTGAAAGAGATGTCAGAATATAACTAAGTCCATCAAAAGAATAAAACACTGAGATATGATCAATTGGTACATGATATATAAGACTAGAAAGCTTTAAGCATCTTGATATTTCCACTTTTTCTAATGCAACAAAGTATTATCAGTTCATGCTAACCTAGTAAGGCAATAAAGAAATCTGAATGCTTGGCCATCTCTGCCTTCCTTTGATGCATATCAGCTACCGCTTTTACTTCTCCCACTGTTTCACCAGTTAGCTGCAGAAGGAACCATTGCACAGGGGATGGAGCGGATAAAAAGATCAACAAAGTAAAGAGAAAAGGAACAGCTAAGCAATTATGAGAGTTGAAGGATTGTTTATTTCATGCTTTACCTAGCTATACATACATCAATAATTTATAATCCAAGGAATTGAAACTAAAAACCAAAACCAAAACCAACAGAAAGAAAACCTGTTCACAGTGGGAAACAAGAAACACTTACTTTTTTCTTTTCTGTGTCAGGGAAACAAGAAACATAAGGAGAAAAAAAACAAAGAGATAGATTGACAGACTCATACATTATGTGTTGGAAAAAGAAAATATAATTGAAAAGAAAAAGATAAAGAAATGATGATCATGCAATGTCATGGTCCCTTAGGAGAATTGGGAAACTAATTGAGTTAAAAGCAGCAGCCTCTAACTCCAGTATGTCATGCTCATTATTCATCACTGGACTGGAATAAAATCATAATCAACAAAGGTGTCATTTGCCAACCTTTTGAATAGATTTTTTAAATATTTCTCATCTCACACTTGAATTTTTCAAAATAAATAATTGACCAATGCATTTATCTCCACTGCAGCGAATGAATTCAACCTGCGTCGTACCTCCATAAATTCGCTTCTGTCACGATTTACTTAGATCAAATGAATTAGTTCTTTCACCGGATCAATTTTCCCCAAATTTATTTCGCTGCAACCCAACATACTTTGCGAGCGTAAAAGTGAGTCCAACAAAATTTGTGATAACATAACCTAATCCAAATCAATTGATATATCTACTTGCAATGTCCCCGTAATTTCACTAGAAATACTTAATAAAGAAAAAAAAATGAGAAATAGTGACTACAAAAGGATTAAATTACAAAATAGTATACATAAAAATCATGGAATAGAATTCGGGAACCTGTAGGCCTTTGAATTTGAGGTAAACTTCAGAACTTGGTTCACTCTACAAAGCAAAAGCACATAAAACATGTAATTTCGTAAGGAGTGTGCGTTGCACAATCAATGAACAAGAATCAGAGTACGATTTCGAACAATTTCAACTTATAACGATTTCGAACAATAGATTCCCAAGACAGAGGTTGAGGGTGCGCGAGCACAAACCTGAAACAACCTTGTGCAGAGGCTTTAATGGTGGACAAAGGAATGAGCGTTAGGGTTTCGTTAAGGTGAGAAGAACAACCTTGCGCGGAGACGGCAATGGCGGAAAAAGGAGTGAGCGTTAGGGTTTTGTGAAGTTCAGAGGAAGTGATGGAAGAAGCCACAGCACCCAAAAGAGCGTCTAGGACCAACCTTGCATAGAGGGCACCCACAAGAAGCATCTAGGCCACACAAGAAGCGTATAGGCCACACAAGAAGCGTATAGGCCACACAAGAAGCGTCTAGGCCACACAAGAAGTGTCTAAGAGAGTTGACATCCAAGAATGTTGACGTCCAAGAAGGCCCAACAAAGTGTAGCTTAGTCTTAATTGTGGTGTAAATAGCATAGCCTTGTGAACCTTTGTTTAAATTATGCAAATTAGGATTAAGAAAGGGTTAACCTAGATTAGTTACGGTTTTCTAGAACCTACCGCTAATCTACTGTAGCCATGTGAAGGTTAGGAGGCCATGTGCTCCCATGTGCCATGTGCTCCATGTGCTCCATCAGGAAGGGTTAGTGAAGGTCGCATGAGGGTTTCGTGAAGTTTGCGTAAGGGTTGTCAAGGTCGTGTTAGCAGACAAAGAGGGAAGAGAGGGGGAAGACACTGATTTCCAAAGAGTGGGAGGCAACACTGGTTTCCAAAACACAAAATGAGTTTCCAACAAGTTTTAAAAAAATAAAAAATAAAAATAAAGAGGAATGATGTAAGAGGGAAAGCAAACGCGGGAATTTTATTTTGAATGATAATTGTGGCAGTTAAAAATGACATATTCTAAAGGATCATTGTGGCGGTTACTAAAATGTCGTATTATACGGAAAATTGTGGCGGTTATTATATTAAAACCGCCACTTTATACATAATCGAGTCAGCATTCTGACCCAAGTTCCTGTTGAATCAAGTGCGATCAAAAGCTTTGAAGAATCCAAATCCTAGCGTTTTATGGAAGGCTGAAGTTGTTGTTGTGTTTTAGAGTAGGATCTGGGGTAGTGTATCTTTATAATCCACTCTTTGTTGAATCTAAAGCTTAAGTGTTTTCAAATCTTTTAAGTTTAAAGTGTTTTTCAAACTAAGTGAAAACAACCTGTTGTTTTGTTGAAACAACTGATTGTTTTATACTTAGGTGTTTTTGAAAAGATTGAAAACTGTTTTGGTTGGTTGACTTGTTGTCAAACCAAAACAACTGATTGATTCGCACTTTCAATCGATTGTTTGTTTGAAAATCCTAACAGAAACAGTTTTGTTAGTTAAGTGAGCTTTAAATGATTTTATAATTGAATACGCTCCTGCTTTAAATGCTTTGACCATTCTTTGAATGCTATAAATAGTTTGTTTAAGTTTTATAACAAACAACAAGAAAGGAGCTTCTTTTCACCTTTGAGCTTTGGTTTATCAAGAGAGAGTGGAATAGGATTACATCTGTATTGATTTCAGTTCATTCTGTAACAAGTGTAATTCGTTCTGAATACTTTGTACATTCTGGTGTTGTAAAGCCAAGAAGGGTTGTATGCTCTTGAGGTTGTCAAGATCAACATTCTTGGTGTGTGTGCTGAGCCAAAGGAAGTGTGTTTCTTGAGGGGATCAAGGTCACTTCTTTGGTGGTGTGTGTATGTAATATAGTTTTGATTACTTAGTGGATTCCCAGTGGTTTAAGAGTGAACCAGTATAAATTTTTTGTGCATCTCTTTCTTTCTTAAACTCTTTAAATTCAGTTGTTGTTATTTTTACTGGTATAAACACCGATTGTTTCTTCGAAACAATCGATTGTTTTTCTGGTCCTTTACTGTTTTGAGCTTTGTTTCTTGGCTAACTGAATTCCTAATCTAGTTTCTTGCAAAGAATTTCATTCTAGCTTAAAAAGTTTGTGAAAACCCCCTTTAAACAATTCATCCTCCCTCTCGTTTAAGGCCATACATTTTAACAATTGGCATCAAGAGCTTGGTAATTGAAAAATACTCAAGTTAGATCCTAAAACCTTTTTTCAATGGCTAAAAAACTACCTTTTGGAGAGGATGCTTCAATCAACAGACCACCTCTATTCTGTGGTTTGAATTATCAATTCTGGAAAGATAGAATGAAAATATTTGTTGAATCTCTTGACAAGGGAATTTGGGATGCAATTGAAAATGGCCCTTTTATTCCAAAATTTGAAAAAGATGGATCTTCCATTGAAAAACATTGGTCTCAATGGACTGATTCTGAAAACAAGAATGCCAAATTTGATTGTATTGCTAAGAACATCATAACATCTGCCTTGAATTCGGATGAATTTTTCAGGATTTCTCAATGCTCATCGGCCAAGGAGATGTGGGACACTTTGGAGGTGACTCATGAAGGAACCAATGATGTGAAGAGAGCTAGAAAGCATACTCTTATTCAGGAATATGAAATGTTTATAATGCTTAAGGGTGAGTCAATCGCTGAAGTACAAAAGAGGTTCACCCACATCATCAACCACCTTATGAGCCTTGGGAAAACCTTTGATAAAGAAGAACTAAACATCAAGATCCTCAAGTGTCTTGATAGATCATGGCAACCTAAGGTAACAACAATTTCTGAATCAAAAGATTTGACATCCTTGACAACGGCTTCATTGTTTGGTAAGCTTAGAGAACATGAGTTAGAAATGAATAGACTCAATGTTAAAGAAAGTGAAGACAAGCATGTGAGGAGCATTGCCTTGAAAACTGCCAAGCACAAAAGAGTCAAGTGATGAAAGTGAAGAAGAAAACCTTAGTTTGTTGTCCAAGAAGTTTAGTAGGTTCTTGAAGAGAAATCACAACAAAGAATCCAACAAAGAAAGGTATGGCAACAAGAAAACTAGTGATTTCAATTCTAACAATTATACTTGCTTTGGTTGTGGTGAACAAGGGCACATAAAAGCTGATTGCCCAAACAAAGAAAGCAATGAAAAGAAATCAAGCTACAAGGAGAAAAAGGGAAAATCAAGAAAAGCATATATTGCTTGGGATGAAAATGAAGTCTCATCATCAAGCTCCTCATCAAGTGAAGATGAAAAGGCAAACATATGCTTGATTGCAGAAGGAGATGATGAATCATGTAGCTCAAGCAATGTAATTTCATATGCTTCCCTAAGTGCTAAAAACTATATTAAATTGCTTCAAGCTTTTCAAGAAACTCATGAAGAAGCTAACCGATTGGTTCTCTCAAACAATCGTTTAAAAGGGCTTAACAACTGGCTTGAAAAGAGGGTTAAGACACTTGAAGAAGAGCTGGAAATATCAAAAATTGATTTTGAAAAACATTGCAAAAACTCTTCTCATGTGTGTGACTCTCTTGTTTGTGAAAATTGTGAAAATCTTGAAAAGAAAGTACATTATCTTGTTAGAACTGTGGATAAGTTTTCAAAGGGAAAATCCGACTTTGAGAATGTCTTGGCATCTCAAAATTGTGTTTTTGGAAGAGCTGGATTATGTTTTAATCCACAGAACAAGCAAGATAATTTTTCAAAGAAATTTTCAAAACTGCTAGTAAAACAACCGATTGTTAAGTCAAAACAACCGGTTGTTACATGCTTTTATTGCATAAAAAGAGGTCATTCTGTCAGATTTTGTAAAATAAGGAAATATGTTGTTCCTAGTGGTTTCATGAAGTGGATTCTCAAATGTTGTGAGGTTTCAAATGATGAATGTAAACCAAATGGAACCACATTTGTAAGGGGACCAAACCTTGTTGCTTGAATTCATTTTGATGCAGGGCAACTATAAGAACATGAGGCTCTGAGTCATCTGATCAGGTTCTTGGAAGGAAAGGATTAAAACTAGATCTGAATTAAGGGTGTGTACCAGTTCAAGTCTTTTCAAAAGTCAAAAGAAGCTCCTTGATCACAAACAAATGACTCATTGAAGGGACTTTATAAAAGGATAAGACCTTCCTTATCTTTACCTTTGTTTTTAATTACAAATTCATGTTTAATTCTCTTTCTCAAATGATCATTTACATCTATCTTGAAGCTTTCTCTGTTTATGCTCAAAATTTCAAATTATGTTTTATTGTTGCAGAAAAACAATTGATTGTTTCCTCGAAACAACTGATTGTTTCTTCTCTGGCAGCACTGTGAAAGAATTGAATTAATGCCTTTATTCTTTCTGTCTATTGCAGATCTCAATTATGAAAGGATCCTAAGTCAATAAAGCTGTCTTGAAAGCCTGATTGTGTTCTAGAGGAAGTTACAACATGTCATAAAGGAATATATTCCATATCTTGAAAATGCAAGAGCCTTTATGACTAGTCAAAGATCACATGTGATGACCATGTGGTTTTCTGCTCTTTTCTGAGGTTTTCTGTGCAGGTCTTGGTCCAGTCTTTTCTTCTTAAAGACTGAAACCCACTAATACCAATTGATCACTGTAGGGTTTTGTTATGCTATAAAATCTGGTGCAACAGTTCTCTTTTACAAAAACAACCTATTGAGCCATCTCTTGCAACATCTCTTGCTCTCTTTGTGTGTGAACTTTTGCCTCTCTTTTTTTTCTTCTGCTATCATGGAGTCCACTCCACCTACATCAAAGAGGATCAAAACAAGGGTTGTACGGTCTGGAGGGAGGCTTGAGGGCTGGTTTTCAGGGGATAATGAGCTCATTGAGAGATATCGTTTTGAGACAAGAACAAAGGTGATCAACAACCCAAAAGTTGTCTCCTTTGATTGGCTGAAAAGCCAAAAGCTGGACAATGTGAGGAAGCTTCTCAAGGATCAGTTGCTGAGAAGATTCTTGGAGATAAAGGGAAACATTTACCCAGATTTGATTCGGGTATTCTACATCAACCTTAAGTTTGAAGGAAACAACCTTGTTTCTCATGTGAAAGGTGTAGACATGGAGATTACCCATGATGTGTGGGCTGCAATAACTGGATTAAAGTATGCTGGTCTAAGGATTAATAAAGGAAATCTTGGTGTTGTGGGAGATTTCAACAAAGTCCAATACTACAAGAGTTGTTTGAAGAATCAACAAGCCCAAGTGAGAACTTGTTCTGTTGGAGGCTTGAAGTTAGATGAAAGGGTGTTGGCTCTTATTGTTACTTGTATTCTAACTCCAAGGGGGAGCAACCATTTTGTCTTAACAGAAGAAGATCTTATTTATATCTACTGCATCATGAAGAAGATTGATGCGAATCAAATAGATGTCATCAATAGAAGAAATGGACAAGGGATGAAGCATTTAAAGTTCTTCTTATTAGCTTTGCAAAAGATGAGGCCCAAGCCAAAAGCCCAAGCTCGAGAAGGCCAAGCCCAAGAAGGCCAAGCCCAAGAAAGCCCACTCCAATCAAAGAATCACTAGGAGCATGGCTAGATCATTGGGAAAAGATTGCCAAATGAAATCTCTCTTTGAAATATCTTTTGTATTAATTTGTAAATAGGATAGGATAGCTTTAGGGAAGTGCCTAAAAGGGAAAACAAAAGAAACTATGCATGTAAAGGCACTTTTAGTCACTAGTTACTTAAAAATGGCTAGGAAGGTCACCTTTTTGCCTAGTTAGGCACCTTTTTGTTCATAGAAGGAACTTGAAGGAGCCTTTCCTTCCTTCCTTACCTAGAGGGTTGGTCATCTCCCATTCTATAAAAGGAGAACCTTGCCTCATTGTAAAAAAGATTTGAAAATTGAGAGTAATGAAACTATAGTGAAATTTAGAGAAAGTTGTGAGCCTTGTCTCTTCTTCTCTTGAAGTCTCATCTTGTGAGCTCTTGGGTCTCTCAAGTGGCGGCACCACCACTCATCTTGGAAGCAACCACCCTCCAAGTGGTGTGAAGATCATCCCAAGATCTACAACCACATAAGTCACCTTTTCCATTTTCCTTTTCTTCCATTTGTTTTAGTTTTGCTTGTGTTTTTCCTCTTCCTTTCGCTGCATCTTGTGCTTGGATGCTCTTCTATCATTCTATGCACGTTATTCTTCCTATTTCCAGTGCAGTTCTGCTGTGTTCTTGTTGTTCTTGGTTCGCTACATAATGATTTCCAATTACATGTGCTAACCTTGTTGTTTGCAAGTTCTTTTACATGGGTTTTGTTGCCTAGTTCATTCCAATTCGGTGAACTTGTTGCATGCTGCAGTATTTCTGTTCTTGCCACTGTTTTTGTGTTGTTTTACCTGTTCTTGAGCTGTTCTTGGGTTTTACTTGCTGTTTTAGAAGTTACCCACCCATTCTATGTTCATTTCTTGCATTACAAGTCACAAATCTTGCATTTTGAGTGTGAACCTTTGTCTTGTTGTTTTAGAAACTCTTTCAATTGCCTTTAGAACTTGATCCTATTCTTGAAAGTATCTTGAATGCTATGAAACCAATGTCAACTTATCCCAAAATAATCAAAGGTTCAAATGAAATCATATCAAAGATCAAGATCAACTGGATTCATATCATCAAAGAACATATGCAAAAATCCATGAGGTTAAGTGACTACCACTATCCCTATGCTGTTTTAATCTCTAAATTCTTGCTCTATTTTGAAGTGAATCTTGAAGATAAGACCTCTGAGTTGGTTAAATCAACAAAAGAAATGAACAATGATTCACTAAGCAAGATGGGATTCACCAAAATAAATGGAAGATGAGTGAGCAAAGATGGTGATCATGGTGGTTCATCAAGTGCTGCAGCTGCTGATTTTGATGAAGAAGATCAAGCTGCTGATATGGATATCCATAATGAAGAACAACCTGCAACTAACTTTGATGCTGGAACAAGAGCAGGACATCAAGGGGATGAGATTCCTTCTATGTCTTCTTTTGAAAGATACATGGTGAATAGGCTTGATGGCTTTGCTGAAAATCAAAGAAATCTCCATGATCTTTGTGTGACAAATTTCCATAGCATTGACAACAGATTCCAGATCATGGACACTCGCTTTCTAACCATGGATGAACAGATTGAAGTTGTTCAAAACCAGATCTTTAAGATGCAATATGGCAAAGATGACTGAAGAAAAACAACTGGTTGAATACTCGAAACAACCGATTGCTTTTGCTCTGTACCAGTTTAAGTGCTATTTCTTTTAAATTTTGTCTTATCTGGAACAATTTATATTTTATCTCTTCTTATAGTATATTTGTGAAGACAAATAGGGGGAGATTTTATGTTGTGTTATTTTTAATTCTGCAAACTCTATCTGTTTAAGTGATTAATGTTTATGTTGTTTTGTTGTTGCTGATTTTGGATGGTTTTTCTGCTATTTTGGTTTAGCAAAACACAAATTTTTTGTACTACTCTAACCTGCTGCCATAGATGTTGTATATTGCTTAAATTTTGTTTTGCAGGAACTACTTGAGATTCAAACAAGTCCAACATAAGCAACCAAGGATTTGTCTTCATCAAATAGGGGGAGATTGTTGAATCAAGTGTGATCAAAAGCTTTGAAGAATCCAAATCCTAGCGTTTGATGGAAGGCTGATGTTGCTTGAAGTTGTTGTTGTGTTTTAGAGTAGGATCTGGGGTAGTTTATCTTTGTAATCCACTCTTTGTTCAATCTAAAGCTTAAGTGTTTTCAAATCTTTTAAGTTTAAAGTGTTTTTCAAACTAAGTGAAAAACAACTTGTTGTTTTGTCGAAACAACCGATTGTTTTATACTTAGGTGTTTTTGAAAAGATTGAAAACTGTTTTGGTTGGTTGACTTGCTGTCAAACCAAAACAACCGATTGATTCGCACTTTCAATTGATTGTTTATTTGAAAATCCTAACAGAAACAGTTTTGTTAGTTAAGTGAGCTTTAAATGTTTTTATAACTGAATACGCTCTTGCTTTAAATGCTTTGACCATTCTTTGAATGCTATAAATAGTTTGTTTAGGTTTTATAACAAACAATAAGAAAGAAAAACAAATTTGAGTTTTTCACAGATTGCTTTCAAAGATTTGAGTTTTCACCTTTGAGCTTTGGTTTATCAAGAGAGAGTGGAATATGATAACATCTGTATTGATTTCAGTTCATTCTGTAACAAGTGTAATTCGTTCTGAATACTTTGTACATTCTGGTGTTGTAAAGCCAAGAAGGGTTATGTGCTCTTGAGGTTGTCAAGAACAACATTCTTGGTGTGTGTGCTGAGCCAAAGCAAGTGTGTTTCTTGAGAGGATCAAGGTCACTTCTTTGGTGGTGTGTGTATGTAATCTGGTTTTGATTACGTAGTGGATTCCCCAGTTGATGGAGGAGGGCCAAGCACATCCCACCATGAAAGCCAAGACCCAAAGCTAGACCATGATGAATGTCTAGACTCAAGGAAGGAGCGTCTAGGACGTGAAGAGGGGAGGCTACACATGGAGCGTCTAGGGGGAGGCCTAGACCGTCTAGGCCCAATTACAAGATCAATGGCTAAGCACATTCACGCCCAATTGAATGAAGCCACGAATGGAAGAGAGAAAGCCTTGTACATGTTACATGGAGGCCCATTAGGGGTGCTTAGTAATTAGAGTAGTGTAGAAAGCATAATTGAGTAAACATTCTAGAACCTCTTTTGTGTTTGGCCGGTCATGAGCATGTGCCATGTGCCTTGTCATTCTTGCATTTCATTTGGCTCTCATTTCATTTACACTTAGCTTAGCTTTTACGGTTTTATAGCCTATAAATAGGAAGGCTATCCCTTGTATTTTCCAAGTTTATTGTGAGTAAAGTTATGCTGCCATTTTGTGCCAAGCTTTGCTTCTCCCTAGAACTCTAGGCTCTAAACTTCACATCCTTCACCTTTCCTTGGGCTGGCCGAACCTCCCTATGTTCATACCTATCATGCACCTTCAAGATCAACATCACTCTTAGGAGGATCTTGCACACACACCTTCATAGCTTCCGCACCATTTTCTTACATGATTCAAGAAGGCCTTCATGAAATTTGCCATCATTTGGTATCATGAGCTTGGGTTCTTCAAGATGAGTTGCTTTTGGTCTTTTCATTTCTAGTTCTTCTTTTTTTCATGTTGTTTATCTTATTTCCATAATTGTCTTGTTGTTTTTTGCATTTTAATTTGTTTTGGTGTGCTTTTTGGAAGATCCAACCGAAACACTTTTGTTCAATTGATCTTGAACAATTTCTTGTGCAATTTGTGATAGGATTCCATACACCTTTGAGTTGCTGTTTTCTTTTAGGCTTTTGAGTCTTTATTGCTTTCTTATTTGGTTCATATTATGCTTTTGAGTCTTTAATTTCTGAATCTTATATGTTTTGTCAAGTCATGTTCATCCACAATGTCAACAATTCTTAGTAGTCCTTTATTTGGCTTGATTGTTTCTTGATTTTGGGTATCTTTAATTGCTTTGAATCTGCTGTTCTTTGATCTTTTGGTGACTTTTTAATTTTAGTTTGAGTTCATATTGTGTTTAGATCCTACACAATTCTATTTCACAAATTCCATTGTGTTTAAGTTTTGGTATCTTGCTGTTTTTGTTTCCAGTTTTCAGAATCCCCTGTTTCAAATTTTCTGTGCTGGCTGTTTTGTTCCAGAAAAATATTTTCACTCATAGGAAAATTTTGATTCTCTGGAATATGCAAGTTTGAAGTGTTATAGAAAGGAAAAAAAAGAATTAGTCCAAAAGAATCAACAGAAAAAAAATGATAAATCTTTTAAAATCAGTGTGCAAATCTGAGGCGCTACAGCTGGCGTAACTGAACACCAAAATTGCAAAATTTATTAAAAAAAATTGGTGCATGCGTTTTGAGTGATTCCAAAGCCAGATTTTAGCTAAGATCTTGAATATCTTGCATATCAAATTTCAGAATCATATCTTAAAAACAAAGCTCAGCATAAATTGGGGAAAAACACATTTATGGCCCACAACATTTTCCAGTGGTGTTGTTTTTTTATTTGGTCATCTAATTCTAATGCTATTCTTAGGTTTCTTTTGTGTGCCTACCTTTATTTTGGTACCTTTTATTTGCTTGCTTAATATTTCTTGGACCTCTTTCTAGTTGTCATAATCTAACTCCTTTTGGTGGTACTGTTTTATTCAATTAAATTGTTTCTTGCTTTTGTTCTTTGACCTCTAATTTGGTGCTGGAATTTATTTTCTCCTTTGGTGCTTAATTGAATGGAAACTTGACTTGGGTAAGGTCTAGTCTTTTGATAGGTGCTGGAATTGGAGAATTAAAACCTTCATTCTAAGGGGAAACAAAGTCAAGGCCGAAACAAGCTTTCTTGAAAAACACTACAAACACTTGGAGGGCCAACAAGCAAAGACAACAAGGAAGTGCAATTAGCAAAAAGAGGATCAACAAAGGGAGTTTTCTTAATTTCCTTGCAACTTAGTTTGTGTTAATTACCTCTTAATTACGATTTAGACGGTGAGTGTGTCTTCAAGGGCTCAAAGTGTCCAAGAAGCCTCACCTAGGGCCGACTAGTATAGAATTCTTAATTAGCAATTGTTAATTGTTTGTAATTGCCTTTTCTTTTGCTTAGTAGTGACGCTTTGCATGCTTATTTTGTTAAGTTTGTGATAAACCGTCTAGCTTTGTTGATTAGTTAGCATACATTGTTTTCTTGCATTGAAAAAAAAAGTTTTGATTTCTCAACTTAATTGTGTTCTAAGTAGTTTACTAAGAGGAAGTTTTGTGTGAAGACATTGAGGGATAGTTTTTGGCTAAGGCAAAGGCTTGGTACTTAAGTAGTCCTTTGTGACTCACTTCCCTTACCTGGAAAACTACCTTCTTTGACTTTCCTAAATTTCCTTAAAGTAAAACACTTATATACACAAAAACTTTAGCCATGTCTTCTCCTCCTCACTCTCCAAAGTCTATTGAAAGTGAAGTCAAATCTATAAAATCTCTTTTAAAAGAAGTTTCACAAGCTGTACAAATGATTTCTTTTAGACAATTGGAGAATGAGAATAAAATCAATGAATTGGCTAAGCCCAAGAGGAGAAATCCCAAAAATCAAAGAAAACTCATACTCATGCATCTAGGAGTAATGAGTCTCTAGGGGAGGGAAGCCTTAGAATTAATGACTACTACCAACCACCCCCTAGAAGGAATAGGCAAAGGGAGCAAGAGGTGCCAAGGGAAACTAGAGTAGACCTACCTCATTTTCATGGTAAGGAAAATGTAGAAATCTATCTAGATTGGGAGATGAAGGTAGAACAACTCTTTGCTTGCCATAGGGTAAGTGAGGAACATAAGGTACCCTTAGCCGCCCTTAGCTTCCATGGGAACGCCATGTATTGGTGGACCTCTCTCAAAAGAGAAAGGCGTCTTCATAGGGAACCTCCCATTACATATTGGAATGACCTTAGGGGAGCCCTAAGACGCCGACACATACCTTCCTAGTACCATAGGGAGTTGATGGACAAGCTCCAAAGACTCCAACAAAAAAACATGAGTGTGGAAGAGTATAGACAAAAAATGGAGCTCTACATGATGAGAGCATCCATTAGAGAAGAGGAGGATACCACAATAGCTAGGTTCCTTAGTGGCCTATCACTTGAGATAAGAGATAGAGTGGAGCTCTTACCTTACCAAGACTTGAATGACTTGGTTCAACTTTGCATTAAAGTTGAGCAACAAATTTTACGCAAAATGTCAAGTCAAAAGGTGAGCCCTTACTCTAACTTTTATCCCAAGAAAGAGTTTAGAATGGAGGGTAGTACATCAAAAGAAAAACCAAAAGAACCTACCAAACCTTTCACCAAAGAAACCTCCACCCCACCCATCCGAGCTCGAGATGTTAAGTGTTTCAAGTGCTATGGTAGAGGGCATGTGCAAGCACAATGTCCAAACCAAAGGACTTTGTTTCTTAAGGGTGTAGATGAGTACACTAGTGGCGAGGATGAGCCTAGTGAGAGAGAGGAGGGGGGAGAGGATGAGAGGGTAGCTCCACTAGAGGGAGAATTGCTTATGATTAGGAGAACCCTCAACAATCACCCTAGCACATCCATTGAAACACAAAGAGAGAACATATTTCATACAAGATGCAATGTTTTAGAAAACATATGCTCTCTCATTGTGGATAGTGGATCTAGTTGCAATTGTTGTAGTGCTAGGATGGTGGAGAAGCTTAAGCTACAAGTAGTTCCTCACCCAAAACCTTATAAACTTCAATGGCTTAATGAAAATGGGGAACTACATGTAGACAAGCAAGTGGAAATCAAGTTTTCCATAGGGAACTACAAAGATAAGGTTTTATGTGATGTAGTACCTATGGAAGCTTGTCATATCTTATTAGGGAGACCATGGCAATTTGATAAGAAAACCTTGCATGATGGTCTCACTAACGAAATTTCCTTCACCCACAAGTATAAAAAGTTTGTACTTAGTCCTTTACCACATTCTCAAGTGGTAAAAGACCAAATACAAATGAAGCAAAAGAGGGATGAGGAAAAAAAAAAAAAAAGAGCGCTAGAAAAAGAGAATATCCTTAGGGATAGGAAGGCGTGGGAGAAGAGTGTTCCTTCCCACAAGGTTGGTCAACAAGAAAAGCCTCTTGAAAACGTTTTTGAAAATTTGCTTCTTGTTGAACAACCAAGCCTTATCTTTTGTAAAGGAGCACTTACATGCACTGCCACTAGTAGTGAACTTATGAATTTACCTCCTCAAATAGAAAACCTTTTAAGTGAATTTGAAGATTTATTCTCTAATGAGGGTCCCATTGGGCTTCCTCCCCTTAGAGGTATAGAACATCAAATTGACTTCATTCCGGGGGCAAGCCTACCAAATAGGCCTGCTTATAGAACCAACCCCGAGGAAACAAAGGAGATAGAATCACAAGTTCAAGACTTATTGGAGAAGGGTTGGGTTCAAAAGAGCCTAAGCCCTTGTGTTGTACCTGTCTTGTTGGTGCTCAAAAAGGATGGAAAATGGCGCATGTGTTGTGATTGTCGAGCAATCAACAACATCACCATCAAGTATAGGCATCCAATCCCAAGGCTTGACGATATGCTTGATGAATTGCATGGGTCAACTCTATTCTCCAAAATTGACCTTAAAAGTGGATATCACCAAATTCGAATCAAGGAGGGTGATGAGTGGAAAATCGCTTTTAAGACCAAATTTGGATTATATGAGTGGTTGGTGATGCCTTCAGGCTTACTAATGCCCCAAGTACATTCATGAGGCTTATGAATCACACCTTGAGGGATTGTATAGGTAAATATGTAGTAGTTTATTTTGATGATATCTTAGTATATAGTAAAACCCTAGAAGACCATCTAAGTCACCTTAGGGAAGTTCTTCTAGTGCTTAGGAAAAATAGTCTTTTTGCAAATAGGGATAAGTGTACCTTTTGTCTAGATAGTGTAGTTTTCTTAGGCTTCATAGTAAACAAAAAGGGGGTGCATGTAGATCCCGAGAAAATCAAAGCCATCCGCGAGTGGCCCACTCCACAAAATGTAAGTAATGTAAGAAGTTTTCATGGGTTAGCTAGCTTCTATAGAAGGTTTGTGCCTAATTTTTCTAGTCTAGCTTCTCCTTTGAATGAACTTGTTAAAAAAGATGTTGCATTTTGTTGGAATGAAAAGCATGAGCAAGCCTTCCAAAGGCTAAAAGCTCAACTCACCAATGCACCAATTCTATCTCTCCCAAATTTTTCCAAAACTTTTGAGATAGAGTGTGATGCATCGGGGGTAGGCATAGGTGCGGTTTTGTTGCAAGGTGGACACCCCATTGCTTATTTTAGTGAAAAACTCCATGGTGCCACCCTCAACTATCCCACCTATGACAAAGAGCTCTATGCTCTTGTGCGAGCCCTAAAGACTTGGGAACACTACCTTGTGTCCAAAGAATTTGTCATCCATAGTGATCACGAGTCTTTAAAATATTTAAAGGGCCAACACAAGCTCAACAAGAGACATGCTAAATGGATGGAATTTCTTGAACAATTTCCTTATGTAATCAAATACAAGAAAGGAAGCACCAATATAGTGGCCGATGCTCTTTCAAGACGGCATACACTCTTTTCAAAATTGGGTGCCCAAATTCTTGGATTTGACCACATAAGAGAGCTTTACCAAGAAGATCAAGAACTCTCATCCATCTATGCCCAATGTCTACATAGAGCGCAAGGAGGTTACTATGTGTCCGAGGGATATCTTTTTAAAGAGGGAAAACTTTGCATTCCCCAAGGAACACATAGGAAACTCCTTGTCAAAGAATCACATGAGGGGGGACTCATGGGCCATTTTGGAGTTGATAAGACTCTAGACCTTTTAAAAGCAAAATTTTGTTGGCCACACATGAGGAAAGATGTCCAAAGACATTGTTCTAGATGCATCTCATGTTTAAAAGCAAAGTCTAGAACAATGCCTCATGGACTCTACACCCTTTTGCCGATTGCAAATGCTCCTTTGGAAGACATTAGCATGGATTTCATTTTAGGACTTCCTAGGACTGCAAGAGGCCATGACTCTATCTTTGTGGTAGTGGACCGTTTTAGCAAAATGTTCCATTTTATTCCATGCCACAAGGTAGATGATGCTCAAAATATTTCTAGACTCTTCTTTAGAGAAGTGGTGAGACTTCATGGTCTCCCTAGGAGTATAGTATCCGATAGAGATCCCAAGTTTATCAGCCACTTTTGGAAAACTCTTTGGGGCAAACTTGGAACAAGACTACAATTTTCAACTTCTTGTCATCCTCAAACGGATGGTCAAACTGAAGTAGTCAATAGATCTCTTGGGACTATGCTTAGGGCTATCATGAAGGGCAACCATAAATCTTGGGATGAGTATCTTCCCCACATTGAATTTGCTTACAATCGAGTAGTTCACAAGACTACTAATGCTTCTCCTTTTGAAGTAGTATATGGTTTTAATCCTCTCACACCCATGGATTTGATACCTCTTCCTAATCCACAAGATTTTGTGCATAAGGAAGGAGTAATCAAAGCCGACTTTGTAAAGAAAATGCATGAGAAGATTAAACTCCAAATACAACAACAAAATGAGAAGTACACAAAATACAACAATAAAGGGAAGAAAGAAATAATTTTTGAGGAAGGAGACTTAGTTTGGCTTCACCTTCGCAAAGATAGATTTCCAACTCAAAGGAAGTCCAAACTAAGTCCCCGAGGTGATGGACCCTTTCAAGTCCTCAAGCGAGTCAACAACAATGCATATAAATTGGACCTACCTCTTGAATATGGAGTTCATGACACTTTTAATGTAATTGATCTTTCTCCATTTGTAGGTACCAATGACGATGACGAGCTGGATTTGAGGACAAATCCTTTTCAAGGGGGAGGGGATGATGGAGGAGGGCCAAGCACATCCCACCATGAAAGCCAAGACCCAAAGCTAGACCATGATGAGCGTCTAGACTCAAGGAAGGAGCGTCTAGGACGTGAAGAGGGGAGGCTACACATGGGGCGTCTAGAGGGAGGCCTAGACCGTCTAGGCCCAATTACAAGATCAATGGCTAAGCACATTCATGCCCAATTGAATGAAGCCACGGATGGAAGAGAGAAAGCCTTGTACATGTTACATGGAGGCCCATTAGGGGTGCTTAGTAATTAGAGTAGTGTAGAAAGCATAATTGAGTAAACATTCTAGAACCTCTTTTGTGTTTGGCCGGTCATGAGCATGTGCCATGTGCCTTGTCATTCTTGCATTTCATTTGGCTCTCATTTCATTTACACTTAGCTTAGCTTTTACGGTTTTATAGCCTATAAATAGGAAGGCTATCCCTTGTATTTTCCAAGTTTATTGTGAGTAAAGTTATGCTGCCATTTTGTGCCAAGCTTTGCTTCTCCCTAGAACTCTAGGCTCTAAACTTCACATCCTTCACCTTTCCTTGGGCTGGCCGAACCTCCCTATGTTCATACCTATCATGCACCTTCAAGATCAACATCACTCTTAGGAGGATCTTGCACACACACCTTCATAGCTTCCGCACCATTTTCTTACATGATTCAAGAAGACCTTTATGAAATTTGCCATCACCAGTGATTTCTGGGAAACTGGATGTAGCTCTTGGTTTAAGAGTGAACCAGTATAAACTGTTTGTGCATCTCTTTCTTTCTTAAACTCTTTAAATTCTGTTGTTGTTATTTTTATTGGTATAAACAACCGATTGTTTCTTCGAAACAATCAATTGTTTTTCTGGTACTTTACTGTTTTGAGCTTTGTTTCTTGGCTAACTGAATTCCTAATCTGGTTTCTTGCAAAGAATTTCATTGTATCCTAAAAAGTTTGCGAAAACCCCCTTTAAACAATTCACCCCCCTCTCGTTTAAGGGCATACATTCTAACAGTTTCGAGTATCCTCAAAGAAATTGCTAGGCATGCTAGGGGTAGCGGACAAGCTGAAGTTTCCTCAGAAGACTGACAGGAATCTGGGGTCTCGAAAGGACGTCTGGTGCGAGTTTCATGAGGGGTTTGGGCACAATGTCGAGTAGTGCATAGCTCTGTGTCACCAACTAGCGAGCTTGGTGAAGGAAGGGTTACTGATGGAGTACCTTGAGGCTGATCAGGAAGAGCCAAAGGGAGCAATTGCCCTTAGAGACCAAGTGCATGAGATACCAATCCATAGAGAGTTGAACACCATCTCGGGAGGATTTTCTAGAGGAAGGAGCTCTACTTCCAAGCGAAAACGATACGTGCGAGAAGTGATGTCCCTGGAGGTGAACAGACCTGACCATCCATCAGAACCCGATCTCTGCTTCACGAGCTCTGACTTCGAAGACATGGTTCCGCATAAGGATGATTCAGTGGTGATATTTGTTCTCACCGTGGGAAGGAAGGTACACAAAGTTTTGATCGACCAGGGGAGCTCGACCGACGTGATGTTTTGAGAGACCTTCGTCAATTTGCAGTTATCCCCTGCCTAGTTGAGGCCATACGATGGTTGTTTTGTCAGCTTCGCAGGAGATCAAGTAGAAGTACTAGGGTGCGTTGAGCTGAGGACCACCTTCGCTGATGAAAACGTGGCCAGGACCATTACCATCAGGTATATTGTTGTTAACGTGTCTTCTTCTTACAACTTTCTTTTAGGTTGAGCATCCTTAGAACAGGTTGAGAGCAGTAGCCTCGACAACCCATATGAGGATGAGACTGTCTTCTGATGGGGGAGGGGTAATCACCATAATAGCCGATCAGAAGGCGGTCAGAAAGTACTACAAGAGTAGTCTGAAGAATCGAAGGAAGACTTACGCAATCGCATAGTCGAGGTGCTCGGGAATGGAGCATATAGACTAGAGACCCTAGAGGGGGAAGCCATTCCTCGACAGTGGGACATGGCAAACCTCAACTTTTATTTCAACTAAGATATTTTTGCTTAATGATTTCTTTTTTTAACAATGTGATGGTTAAGGTTGTTGAACCAAGTGGTGTTCAATGTTTTGAAGAATCCAAATCCTTTGAAGGATGATGAAGCCTCTGTTTTGCTTGTTGCTGTTGTGCTGGTTTTAGCCTTGTTCTGGGGTAGTTCAATGTTGTGATCAACACTTAGATTAAATCTCAAAGCAATTAGCATCTCAATTTTATCAAAGCAAAATGATTTTTAAACTAAGTTGAAACAACCGATTGTTTTGTCGAAACAACCGATTGTTTACACTTAGGTGTTTTAAGAAAGTTTGAAAACTGTTTTTGAATGGTGTTTTTGTTAAGTAACAAAACAATTGATTGATTCGAGGAAACAATCGATTGTTAGTTTTAAAACCATAACAGAAAAACTGTTTTCTTTGACTGAGCTTTAAATGCTTTAACTGAATACGCTCCAGTCATTAAATGCTTTGACCAATCTATTTTAAATGCAATTAAAAGTTTGTTAAGATTTGATAACAAACTATATTCTTAGATATATTCTGAAAAACAGTTTTGATATATTAAGAATCTTAAAAACATAGTTTTGATCCAAGAAGAGTTTTTAAAAAGTATTCTGAGATTGCTAAAGAGTAGAGAGATTGATCAAAGTGCTGAATAGGGATTCTACTTGTATTGATTTCAGATTTCCATCTGTAACAAGTGTAATCTTTGTAAACTGCTGAACAATTCGTTTTGTGTGTGTTGCTGAGATTGGCTGTGTGTTCTTGAGGTGTTCAAGATCAGCAATCTTAGTGTTGGCCAAGGAGAGTGTGTTTCTTGAGGTGTTCAAGGTCATTCATTATCTTGGTTGTGGTGTAAGTGATCAAGGTGTGGTTGCTTAGTGGATATCCTCAGGGTTTCTGAGAAGACTGGATGTAGCTCTAGTTTTGAGTGAACCAGTATAAACAACTGTGTACAATCTCTCTATCCTTAACTCTTTAATTTCAATTTGTTTGTTGTTTGCTGGTATAAACAACCGATTGTTTCGAAGAAACAACCGATTGTTTTTCCTGGTATTACAATTTTGCTTGCTGTTTTGGCTAACTGAATTGCTGAATCAATTGGTTTCTGAAATAAGTTCATTCTAGCTTTGAAAAGTTTGCGAAAACCCCTTTAAACCATTCACCCCCCCTCTAGTTTAAAGCCATCTTTTCTAACAAAGGTGATGCTCTTTTTCCCTTGAATGGGTTTTTTAACGAGGTCATCTAATGATAAGTTCGTTCTTGAAAGATGATGCATTAGTTTTGTTTATTTGTTTAGAGTTAGCACATGATAAGACAACCTGTCTCAGTAAGATTTCGAGTAGGCGCCATGTGTATCTATTAATAGATAAGACGACCTATCTCAGTAAGATTCCAAGTAGGCGCCCTGTGTATATAGTGACACATAAGATAGTCTCGGTAAGATTCTAAGTAGGCGCCCTATGTATCTAGTGACATCTTGTGTATCTATTGACAGATAAGACGACCTGTCTCAGCAAGATTCCGAGTAGGTGCCATGTGTATCTATTGACAGATAAGACGACCTGTCTTGATAAGATTTCGAGTAGGTGCCCTGTGTATCTAGTGACAGATAAGACGACCTGTCTCGGTAATATGATCTGAGTAAGCCCCTGCGTGTAAGTTGATTTTTTTATTGTCAGGTAAGATGACCTGTCTCGGTAAGATGATCCGAGTAGGCGCCCTGCGTGTAAGTTGATTTTCTATTGTCAGGTAAGACGACATGTCTTGATAAGATGATCCGAGTAGGCGTCCTGTGTGTAAATTGATTATTTGTTGTCAGGTAAGACGATCTGTCTTGTTAAGATTCTGAGTAGGCGCCATGTGTATCTATTGACAGAGACGACTTGTCTCGGTAAAATTCCGAGTAGGCGCCCTGTGTATCTATTGACAGATAAGACGACTTGTCTCGGTAAAATTTCGAGTAGGCGCCCTGTGTATCCTGTGATGGAGATCAAGCTCAAGAGGACATGGAGGCCAATCAACAAGATCAAGAAGAGGTAGAGGCACAAATGGAGGACACCCATGGAGGTCAAAGCCCACCTCAAAGGCTTACAAGAAGCATGTTCAAAGCTTTAGGAGCTAGGGGACATTTATTTTCTCTTTTTGTAATTTCTTTAGTTGAAGGTGCTTAGAGGGAAACATTAGAAACCTCTTTTGTTATAACATCTTTTAGGCTTTAGTTAGGAGCTTTAGGAGGGGGTGCGTTAGTAGATAGGTGTAGGAGTAGAATAGGAGGTGCCAAAGTGAAGGAAGAGGTCACACCTTCCTCATGCCTTGTAATTGGCGCCGGTTCTAGAACATGTTTAGGGGGGAAATTTGAATTTGTGTAGCTTGCATTTCAGCACCTTAGGCTATAAATAGAGGTGCTCCCTTTGTAAAATTCAGATTGGAATTGAGAGTAAAGAAACTATACTCAAATTTTGAGTGATCATTGGAGAGCTTTTTGAGCCTTCTTCTCTAGTCTTATCTTGAAGGATCCATGGTGTCCTCAAGTGGCGGCAGCACACTCATCTAGGAGCAACCATCCTTCTAGTGGCGTGATCATCCAACCATACATCCATCTTCATGAGCACTCTCTTCTCCTTCCTTTCTTCTTTTGTTATTTCCTTGTCTTAGCTTGTTTCCTTGTTGTTTTTGGTTCGGCAGTTTCAGAATTTATTTGTGTTGCTTCGGTTCTTTTGTGTTCCTTGTTGTTCTTCATCTTTCTTCTTCTTTTTCCAGCTTTTGGTTCGGTACTTTTTAAATTCCAGCATCCTTTTTCAGTTTGCTTAGCTTTTGTGCCTTTTTGTTCGGTTCAATTTGACTATAATTGGAACTTCCATATGAGTTTGTGTTTTGGCACTAGTTTTGGTGAGTTCTTGTTCATAGAACCTTGATCCATTTCTATGATAAAGTGCATATCTCATAACCAACTCAAGATGATTCCTAAGAATGTCAAGAATCATTCTAATTGTGCTAGTGGAATCACATCAACCTGTCTCGGTAAGATTCTAAGTAGGCGCCCTATGTATCTAGTGACATCTTGTGTATCTATTGACAGATAAGACGACCTGTCTCAGTAAGATTCCGAGTAGATGTCCTGTGTATCTATTGACATATAAGACGACTTGTCTCGGTAAGATTCTGAGTAGGTGCCATGTGTATCTATTGACAGATAAGACGACCTGTCTTGATAAGATTTCGAGTAGGTGCCCTGTGTATCTAGTGACAGATAAGACGACCTGTCTCGGTAATATGATCCGAGTAGGCCCCTGCGTGTAAGTTGATTTTTTATTGTCAGGTAAGACGACCTGTCTCGGTAAAATGATCCGAGTAGGCGCCCTGCGTGTAAGTTGATTTTCTGTTGTCAGGTAAGACGACCTGTCTCGGTAAGATGATCCGAGTATGCATCCTGTGTGTAAATTGATTATTTGTTGTCATGTAAGACGACCTGTCTCGGTAAGATGATCCGAGTAGGCGCCCTGTGTTTCTAGTGACAGATAAGATGACCTGTCTGAGTAAGATGATCCGACTAGGCGCCCTGCATGTAAGTTGATTTTTTGTTGTCAGGTAAGATGACATGTCTTGGTAAGATGATCCGACTAGGCGCCTTTCATATAAGTTGATTTTCTGTTGTCAGGTAAGACGACCTGTCTCGGTAAGATGATTCGAGTATGCGTCTTGTGTGTAAATTGATTATCTGTTGTCAGATAAGACGATTTGTCTCGGTAAGATGATCCGAGTAGGCGCCCTGTGTTTCTAGTGACAGATAAGACGACATGTCTGAGTAAGATGATCCCACTAGGCGCTCTGCATGTAAGTTGATTTTCTGTTGTCAGGTAAGACGACCTTCCTTGGTAAGATGATCTGAGTAGGCGTCTTGCGTGTAAGTTGATTTTCTATTGTCAGGTAAGACGACCAATCTCGGTAAGATGATCCGAGTAGGCGCCTTGTGTGTAAGTTGATTTTCTATTGTCAAGTAAGACGACTTGTCTCTGTAAGATGATCCGAGTAGGCGCCCTTCGTGTAAGTTGATTTTCTGTTGTCAGGTAAGATGACATGTTTCGGTAAGATGATCCGAGTAGGCGCCCTGTGTGTAAATTGGTTATCTATTGTTAGGTAAGACGACATTCCTCGGTAAGATGATCCGAGTAGGTGCCTTGCGTGTAGGTTGATTAACTATTGACAGATAAGATGACCTCTCTCGTTAAGATTATCTTAGTAGGCGCTTTTTGTGAAAATTGGTCATCTATAAGTAGGTAAGACAACCTAGCTCGGCGTCAGTATGACCACATGAGTTCAGGCGCTCTGCAGATGAATATTGTGACTAAGTTATCTCAATGTATGGTAAATCACCCGAGTTCAGGCGCTTTGTGGAATGATTAAGTAAGGTGCGGTGAAATTGTCCGCTTATGCTTGTTCTAAAATTGGGTTGACTTGGTGTGTAAGTTAACACCTAGGTTAGATACTTCAAGATAGATGAATCATTCTTAGTGCAGGATGAGAAAACCAAACTCAGAAAGGTGCAACTATCCGAGTACGTGGAGCAATGTCTGGCAAGGTCAAGGTATATAACCCCTACCCAAGTATATAAAGTAAACCTATGTACGTCAAGAATGGGCATCGACTCTTTATGGTTAGGGGGTAAAGTTCGTCAAAAAAGGTTAGTTCCTTGAGAAACCCGTGATTTGGCATGCTCAGTTTTGTGCATTGAGTTCTTGTTATTTTCATTACTTCAAGTTTAAAGCCTAAGTGTTGAATAGTTGTTATACTTAGGCTGATTGTAGTTCACTAAGTTAAATAACAAGGCATGCATTGACTTACGCTATTCGAAGTTTAACAAGTTAAATAGTGAGATTAGCAAAGAGAGTCATAGTTAACATGCAAGAGGTAAAGTACTTATAAATGAAAAGCATGATATTGTTCAAAATATTCAGAGTTTTACAAATAAGGGGAAAGTAAGACTATTCCTCCATTAATTGACCATCGACCACGGTTTTACCCAGGCCAAGTTGGGAGTAATCAACGTTTGGGGTGAAGTCCTGAAGCTTGTTCAATGGACGCCTCAAATCCTAAAAGGAAGGCTTGGGTGGCGTCTTATTTGCCAGCTCCCCCTTAAGTTTTTTTACCTTAGCACTTTCTGCCGCAGCCTCTTTGGTCTTCTCGGCCAAGAGTTGCTTAGCCTCTTTGATCTTCTCGACCAAGAGTCGCTCAACTTTTTGTCGGGAATTCTTGGTATGTTGGAGCTCTCTTTGCAAATTTTCTACCTCTTTGCGGAGTCTGGAGGTCTCTTGGTGATATGAATCCACTAGCAAAGAAGAGATGATTCTTTGACATTCTATGGACTCAACTTGAGTTGGAGATAGCTTAGGCACTTATAATAGAATTGGATCAAGGTTCTATGTTTCAAGAACTCACCAAGACTTGCACCTCACACCAAACTCATATGGAGGAGCCATCTATTGCCAATTGAACCGAACAAATTGTGTAAAAATGCAATTGCACCGATTAAAACTCTTAAGAAAGCATAAGAACCGAACAGAATATGAATTGAAGCTACAGAACCGAATCAAAACAGAAACAAATGCAAACAGCCGAACATAAGTGCAAGAGAAGGAAGATGAACCGAACAAAGAAGCTAAGACATGTTTATGCTTTGTATGATAATGGAGATGAAAGAAAGAAGAACTTATGGAGATGCATGCTTTGGTTTGATGATCACACCACTTGGAGGATGAAGACTCCTAGATGAGTGAGCTAGTGCCACCACTTGAGAGAACCAAATGCACTCAAGATAAGACAAGGTGAAGGAGAAGCAAGCTCTCACAAATTCTCTCTCAAATTGAGTAGAGTTTCTCTATTACAATTTTCCAATCTGAATTATGAAGGACCTAAGCCCTCCTTTTATAGGAGCAAGGGCTGGTCATTTACATAGCTTATTCCCTAAGCTACCCAAAATGCTCCTAAGCTTATGCCCCCCTTACTAAGCTCACTCCCCAAGCTTCTAGAATTTTCTAAACTAAAGCCTATAGATGTTTTTACAAAAGAGGTGTCTAATGTTTCCCTCTAAGCATCTTTCTAAACACTATTCTATATTATTTACAATTTAAAAGAAACTATAAAGAGAGATATTTAATTGAAGTCCATTCTTGAAAGCTTGTAGACTTCTTTGGCTTTAGGCTTGATCCTCTCTTTATTTTATGTCTTCTTTTAATTTTGAGAAGACTAGAAGGAAGAACTTCAAATGTGAGGGTGAATGCCCTCTTCCTTCATTAATAAAAGCCTCCTTTATTTGATTCTCATCATAGCTCTCAAGTTTTCTGCTACCGCTCGTTCTTTTATCTTGGTAGCGGCCAAGCAGGTTGTAGCAAGAGCTTGACCAAACCTCCTTATGGCCTCACGAATCAGGTGGCCTTCATCGTGGGTCACGAGCTTTTCCATCTCCTCGGGATGGAGCATAACTTCTTCGATGTAGGAGGGAGCGTCGAGGTTTGGGTCCCATATGTTTGGTCTCTTTAAGCTTTCTGCCTCGCCCTCTTGGAAGACCACCACATCCCGAGGAAGGGTTTGACCTTCCTCGGGAGCAGCGTGATGTGAGGGAGCGACATGGTGTGAGGGAGCGCACCCATCTGAATGAGAGTGCTTGGTAGGGGCGGCGAGTGCCTTTCTTTTCCTTGTAAAAAACAGTTTTGAAGGAATGCAAAGCGACAATGTTTTCCACCATTGATGAAAGTGCCACGTGTACGCTTGAGATTTAGTATGATGAGACGTCACCTCATAAACGCTTCGTGCACCGCGCCACACCTAACCCACTGAGAAACAACCATGTCAGCCACCAGAGCACTCGAAAAGCCTCCTCACTTAGCCAAGCTCAAATCGAGCCTAGGAGGCTTGTGTACTGGACAAAGTGCCTAGATGCTCGGTGCACGGGTGTGAGTAGGTAAGCTCGGTTGTTGGGCCCAAAAAGTGGGTCACGAGTTGGCCCAATTATATTGGTAAGCCCGTTAGAGGCTAATAAAAATAATATTTTTGTTATATATTAAAATAAGGTTATTAGCAGAATATGTTTTCTAACCTAACATATAAGTGTGCGTGTTTGTTAAGATACGTAAATATATGCATACAATTGTTGGTTCAAAAGATAAAGTTGAACCGTGAATAAGGGTGCCCATGTAAAACAGAATGTTTTCCTACTATTATTACCTAAAGTGGTGCCCCGTTAACCGGTGATTTTTCTGTTATTATTTTATGTTTTCAGTAGAGATAAGATTGTCATGAGAGAAAGCTCTTACAAGAGTAGTTATAAAAGGGGTTTGAGTCCCCCGGTAAAGGTACGCTGTTTTTGAGACTGAAACAGAATACTTCTTTGATTTTAGTAAGCTCTCACTGACTTGATCGTCGGAGTGTGATCAATAGGTAGAGCCCCCTCTGTTTCAACGGAGCCATGTTTCAGTGCAACAAGAAGACGTAGAACAGATTTCAGATGAGACAGATCGGAAGTGAAGCTCATCACTAGAGTCAATCAGCGAGAAAATCAACCAGCGATAACAGATGTCAAACTATAAACTCAAATTAGATAAAAAAAAATGAGTTTACTATTATATAATGTGTGTTTACAAATTTTTGTTCAAAAATATATTGATTAAATACAATTTGTTTGGAAAATACTAATTATAACTACTTTAGATAGATCTTACTGCTGAATTATACGAAAAATGAATTTCTAAACGCAACGCATGTTACTTTTGATTCAAACTCGGTTTTAGATTGTTAAAAATCTAATTAAAAAGTGAAGCTATTTCGTAAAATTCAAACAATTTTTAAAAAAAATGACCAGAAAACAAAATAAACTAGCTTATGCTTTTTAAATATCTCTAAAATACAAACACTAAATATATTTTTTATCAAAAATATTTTTGTTTAATTTAACAAGAAGACACATAAATTAAAGGAAATATTTTTCGAAGTAATTAGTATAATTTGAGTCAAATAAATGTAACCATATATTTATTAAACCTTTTTAGTGTTTGAGTCGAACTATGTTTACACTTATAAGTGAATTAGGCCCATTTTGTTTCAATCAGCAGCGCATTTGTTAAACCAGGTATGGCCAGTTTCTTCTTGCACACCTCTACATTTTTCTTCCTGCACCTCCATAATGTTATGCAAAGACAAACCTATCTCTAATATTTTCTAAAAACCCCAAAATACACACAACATCCACACTCTACTCTTTCTTCTTCCTCTTCAGACAGACTCCACCCAAACAAATTGCATTGTCCTCTCAACGGCGACGCTACTCCATCTCTTAACACATGAAGACATTTATCTTAGTGGTGATCGGTGGTGTCTCCAGCTAATTGGTGGTGGTTCGGTGGTTTCTCTTGGCAGTTCTCTTTCTCTGTTTGGAGAAGGTAAGTAAATTTTTTTGTTTTCGTTTCCACAATACATATGTTGTGATTCCACACAATGCAGTACGCTAGGTTTATGGAATAGGAAATCCGCACATTGTGTTTTTTCTTCCAAAATATTGAATCTACAAAACTCTCATATCTGTGCATCCATAAATTTTTCAGATCGGTGAGGCTAATACTCTTCCAGACTTGCAGATCCATAGTATGTTTCCGAATTTCAGAATCCATAATAAAAAAATGCATTCTAAATTCACAAATCCATAATTCAAAAAGTACAAGTGCCCTTTTTCAAATAAAGGTCAAGATTAGTTTTGGAATTTTAAAAATTATTAGGTGCAAAATACATAGTAGTTCACCTTAGTTCCCTAAACAAAGAAAAAAAATCCTTAAAATCTTCATTTATTTTATTTAAGTTTCAAATTTAACCATTTAATCGCAATCCAATCAACCCAAAATTCTAAATTAAATTGATTTGAAATTTTAATTTAATGGAATTTAATAACAAATAATACTTGTTTTTGTATTTTATAGTGTTAGTCTCTTAGTAAAAGTTGATAGTGTTGATAAAAACTGAACATAGTTTATATTATCATACAAAATAATATAAAAATATATTGTGTAAATATCTTTTAACTTTTATATTTTTTATTGTATACTATTAATCTACAATTAATCTTAGAGTGTGAAAACAAGATTTGACAAAATTTATTGTACAATGTGTATGTCAAACTTAAAGTTGTATATGACGTTCTCCTAACATCTATCAAATAAAGCATTAATTTTTTTTTTAAGTTCTGAAATAGAATTCAACATTATCTTCTTGTTTTAACTTGTTTTCTACAAATTAAATCAAAAGTAAATTATGATTATCTAACATGTAATAAAGTCAAGGATAAATGCACTTGAATCCTCTCTTTTAGTTTACCCTTTTACATTTCTCTTATTTTTCATAAATTAGTTTTGAAATCCTTTTATACATTCCAAAAACTAATTGTTGGAATATAAAAAAAGATGAAAAAAATAAAGAATTTAAACAGTAACTTCCTACAATGAATACAGTCAAAATGTTTAAGTGGTCCAGATTAAAAATTGGGCCCTTTAGTATTTATGTTATCAAAACTACCATTCATTTCCATTCTCAATCTCATCATTGTTTCTTTACCTGTCTGTTTTTTTTTTCAAATGTTGTATTCCCAAAATAATGTTATAGTAAATTATTATTTTCAAATTTTAAAATAAAATCAATGGTGATCTTTCTCAGTTATATTTTTACAAAAATTATAAAATAAGGTTCCTCAAACTTGCAGCTTTTTTAAGGAAGCCCATACCATGTTTAAGAAAGCCACAAGGCCCATAATCAATATGGAAATGATTGTTCCCCCCATAAATAATTGTCCCAATTCTACAAATATACCTTCTTCTTTCACTTGGAAATGCCACATCATGTCCTTGTCCTTAAACTCTACTATACACCTGATACACAAATATATCCAATTATGAAGTTCAAAATCATATGTACCCATAAATATGTATGTGTGTGTATAATATATAATAAAAAGTGTAGCATTATTCCACTATCTTTATATCTGCCCAACTTTTTATTTTGTCAGTTGTGTTATTACAAAGAGACTGTCCTGTCACAAAAGTAAAACCTCTATTCAATGCCCTGATCAAAATGATGCATAGTTGATCCTACTCTTCACACAAGAGGAGGAAAAAGACCAAGTCTCTAACATGTAGAAAAAGGAACTCAAACTACCAAAACAGAATGTAACTCTAACAAGTCTGTGCTGAAAACTTACAAACACAATGAAACAGAAAAACATAGAATTTACTTACAGAGAAGCTTATGTAGTAGATATGAGCTGATTTCAGTTATGTAGAAAATGTAACTCATCTAAACCTACCATTGCCACGTGTACCAAACATGGTCAAATTATGATAGGAGAAAAAGTTTGAGGCTCAATTATTTTGGGTCTAAAAGATGTTACCTTTCCAAGATTTTAAAGACATGAATAGCCCTTAAAGATCCATATGGTCCTTACCCACTTTCCAGTTTTACTACAGCATGTGAATTATAGCCCAATATACACACAACACAACCACTTGCATTAGCATAGCATAGATATTTGTAACGGTGGGGAAGCATGACACGAAGATGCAGATATACAAACCCATCAAGAAGAATCACATCTCAAATCTCCTTTATTGAGACATAGAAAGGTTTGCAAATATTGTCTTCACATGCCCCTTCAACACCGACTTGGTTTAATAAAGTTGGCATCTTGGGGGTCCCCCTTTAGCCATCAATACATTTACACACCCAATGTGCATTTGTACAACAAGAGCAGTCCCCATAGAATTAGTTAAGTCCATTAATAGATATAATCACAGCTACAAGGGGCAAAACTGACATTCGGCCATTTGTTTTTTGTTTTTTCTTCAAGTTTAACCAGGACATGTAGCATTTGGAAAGAGGAATGAAGAATAATTAATAGTTAAGTTGACAACACATAGATTTGGAGGCATGTAGAGGCACAGCAAGGGGCATTTGAACACAAGGTTGAGGGTCAAAAATAGGGGAATTCAGCAGAATAAAGATTAATAAGAAAAGGAAAAGAGGATTATAAAATTCCCACCTATATATCATTATGTACATATTATAAAATGCAATGTTTAGTGAAGATGCATAACAGCTAGACAATCCCTGTCACTGGCCTGATAAGAAAATTTGGGAGGATGTCTTTGATAACTCTGGCATAAATTAAAAAAAGATTCTAAAGAAAGGGTTGTTCCCAATGCAACGGTCCAATGGCTTTTCTTTTCAAAATGGCCAAAATACAAATGGACAAAGATGCCCCAGTGAGTGATCCTAGCCAGAGCTCAGTCCCCACAACTGCTTCATTTCCCTCCAAAAAGTTCACTGAGAAAAATAAAGAATGCCTTCCAGTTCAATAACCTGTGTTGTGGGGTCCCTAGTGCCTGGTGCTACCTATGCTTTGTGGAACTGAACTTTTTTGCCTTTTGCTTTGGTGCTGTGAGAGGTACACTTGACACTGTATAACAGTTTTACCAATCTTAAACCCCGGAACTACTGTGAAAGCAACTTGTGGATCTGATTCCACTTCTGAATAGAGGAAGATTTCGTCATTCACACTTTCCATGTACACATCAGAAAATCTATACCCCTTCCCCACTTGGAAAATTGAAGCCTGGGGCTCAAAAGCGAAGGCCAAGCAGTGTAGAAGCCATACCCTCTTGGCCATCTCTGCAAATGATGTGAAGAATGCAGTGTCTGGAAACTCTCCAGCATTTACAAGGTTCCTGTGACTCATGTTACCAAAAAATGATGACTCCATCTTGGGATGAACAAGTTTCAAGTACTTCACCCGGCAAAACTTTGCAAATGATGATCTTGGCTTCTCAGCAAGGAAGTCCTTTGCCTTCATGGATTTCATCTCATTGAACCTCCCAAAGAACCACTGTTGCCTCCTACTTCTATCAGGGAGAGACTCATTTGACAGAGAAAAGTTAGGGAAGTGGAAAGCATCAAACATCTCCCTGCAAACAAATGCCTCAATTGCGAAACACTTGTGATCTTCTGCCAAATAAACCACATTCTGCTCAATGGCATTGACTGCCGCATCAATATCCCAACCTGCAGATCTCATCCCATCCACAATCACCCTCACAAAGTTGCGAACCGACCTAACCGCATGGCGAAGAACTGTGATAAAATGGGTAGGACTTAAACCTGATATGTGAACATTATCAAGCACAGCTAGTTGGCCGCTTTGATTTAATCTCTTTTCAATTGCCTTGTTACGCCTACTAGCTTCCTCTAACTTCTCCCTAAGAAAAATAACCTCGGAATCCTTGAGTCGCACCTGTGACTCTAGCTTCTTCCCCATCATCTCATATGTCTTTATCACACCCTGCAGCTCCTTGGATTCAGACTCAACAATAGCTGTCTCAGGCGAAGGATCAAACTGTTTCTTCAAGAAACATTGTTTCAGCTCAGACAAGTTTTTCAACTCAGACACTAGCAATTGATCAGCAGCTTGAATTCCATCAGGGTCAAAAGGTGACTGAGAATACTGCAACTCAGCATATGCACCTTTAACAGTTGAAATGCTAGCAAAAAGCTTTGCTAGAAGAGCTTCATTGGCCATTCTCTCATGAAGCTCTTCATCATCATCTTGGTTGAAAGACTCAGACCAATTCAGTGAACTCTTACTCTTTCCCATGTTCCCTTCATCCTTGAGATTAGCATCAGATATAACATTCTTCAACCCATCAACAGAGGCAATCCCAATCAGCGCTTTGACATGAAGAACCTTGGCAAAACTACGCGCCAGCTTCTTTCGCGGAGTCACGGCCAATGGCATCACCGATTCCATCTGAAGAAGCAGTCACCAAAAATCACAAACGCAGATCAAAATTGTGATTAGTAAAATGTATGCAGCAAGGAGCAGCGATATCTTTAAAAGTCTCACGAGGACAATAAAATAAAGTCTTATATTATGACACGATGGTGATCATGATGGCCATGTTCAAGCAAAAGCTATTGACAAAACAAAAAAATATAGTGTAATGCTTTAACGCATAGATCGAGGACCTTTATTAGAGGAGGGAATTTTCCTTTTTGTATTACTCCATCCACTAAAATTTCATTGTATGCACAGCACAATTTACACTGTGTCAAAAAGCAGGTTCTAACACACCACTTCAAGAGAATAGAAACCGAAGGACAAGATCTAAAGTTACATTAAAAAGGTCAAAATTGTAGTTTATCCACGTAATACTAGGCATCTTGTCCATCATGCCAAATTGCAGCAGGATTCTTAACACAAAACCAAGGTCTTACGTAACAAGATTCACTGATTAATAATCAATAATAAAGAAAAAACCGTGCTTTATTATGCCATGAAAAGAAAAAACTTTAAGCCCTGATTTAACACCACCATCTCCCACCAAGAAAACAAGCTCATCATTTCTACAAACACTTTATAGTATATCCTAACTTCTATTCAAGGAGCGTAAGAGCAATAGGCCCATCACTCAATTAAGCACACCCTCTTTTTTTCTGAATTAGTTTCTTTAGCGTGAATTATTATACAAGCTATAACGATTACATAAGGCTATAAGGTAAAATCAATTTATAAATTCAGCAAATTTACAACTTTTGTAGGGTAATCATTGTATCTAGGTAGATCACGGTTGAATTGTGAATCCCAATGTAACCCACCATATAAAAAACCTGACAAATATTTTTTATTAAAAAATGTGTTTTGGCCTGATTCATAACCCTTAGGATTCCCTGAGTTATGCATATCTAACACCTCTATTTAGCCCTATAGTAAGATAGTAATTGGCCAACAGTGTTGGTTAACAGCAGAACCCATATGAAGGTGAACATTGATATGGTAAATCTAACTTTACCATCATGACAAATGAAAAACGTTTGTTTACAAAATGGGTGTCACCTGGATAGAGAAAAATTACATTTTTATCCTAAAACTAAAACACTCATAACAAAAACTTTTGTAACCCCACAACTGGTGATGGAAAGTAATATTTTGTAGCTAATTTCAGACACCAAAATTTTCAATTTTTAGTTGCTGCTCTAAACTTGGGTCCATGTAAAATATCATAACCTAACCTAAATACATAACTCTGATGAAATTTATCACCCAACACATGGTAGATAAGACATTTATATCCCCCAACAGTACGCGTGTTTTGAAGGCTGCAAAACTTTAGGATAAAAAGAAACTGAAAAGAAACCACAAAAATGGGATGTGTTCACGAAATACCATTTTTTCACCCAAATGAGGAAAAAAGACTCAACTTATTTCTTGCATTCATATTCAAAGTTTGTGCATGTTTCGAAGTATTATTTGCAGATATATTATATAGAAAAAATAAGGACAATAATAATTAGGCAAATAGACAATGTGATGATTGTACGTAATAGTTAGGAGAGATAATTTACATTTCCCGTGACTAAAATCACTGTCTCTGAGCACTTGTACTGAGTACAAGTGTACAAGAACGGCAAAAATTTAAGAGCTGTAGAACAACATTACCACCACTTAATTACCACTTAATTGTTCTTTTTTAAGATCAAATAAATATTCCGTAACGTAGACAAAAGAAGGTATTATAATTGAAAAGCAAGAGAAAGATATAAAGGTGAACCAAAATAATGGACATGACAAGAAAAAATGATGAGGAAAATATTTTTGGGACAGAGAAGTTACTGTGAAGCACACTGATATCTTTCCAAAGTTAATGTCATTTCAACATCCATTATGTCAGAACTTCACATGCCTATCATTAAAAAAGGTCAAAATATTACAACATGAGATTCTTCATGCTCTAAAAAAATCCATATTTTACCTTCCAAAGAAAAACAGAAAACAAGAATAGGTGACTTAAATTTTGAAATTGAATTTGGAACTACACAAGTACCAAACTTCTTCACCCCCCATTAGAACACCCAAAAGTCATAATAAACGCTGCCAGAAATCATGCGTATAATGAGAGCAATCAATGGTTCAATACAGACAAGAAACAACTAATAAGCATGCATAACACCCTTGCTTTTCCTTAGTCAAGGCTTTTTCTCACTAATGCTTACACATTTTCAACAACTTTTTTTACTGTTTTCTTTCAAAATAATAACAAGTTACCTCGAAAAAATAAACAATTTTAGAATAATAAATAAAAGCACGAATCAGATAGATGGTGTAAAAAGATAGAAACCAGTGAGAAGTTAAACGTACCTTAAGAAGTATGGGGAGAAAATGAGGGTGAACCAAGGTGTCAACTTCTCGTCATCGCGAAACGTAAATCTCAAGAAAACAGACAGAACAATTAAACGTTTTAATATTTATTATTTATTTATTTATTTGTCTATTATTATTTGGTGTTGTTCTGTAACTCCAAGTGCGACCCTGAAAGAAACACCCTGTAACCAGAAACCACCAACAATCAAAAGCAAATACAACAAAAATCAAAGGGACTTTTCTCCAAACATGAAAAACAACAACACACCCGAATGAGGAAAAACAATGCACACTACTTACAACAACCAACAAAAATAAAACAGGATCATCAAAAACGTGTCATCAGCAAAACACCAGACCCAGAAAGAAAGAAAAAAGGCTCAAAGATGAAAACTTTTCCCTCATAAAACAATAAAAACACCCTTTTAAGCCAACCCCAGAAATGACTGGTTCAGTTTCAATGGTAAAAGTGTATAAAAGAGAGACAAAACAAAAGGGGTACGTTATTTCAACGTTTACCTTAATATATAGAAACGGTTCCTCTAATGAGCTGAAAAAATGGAGTAGGGTGTGTTAGAAAATGGAAGAAAAGTGAAGAGTCTGCTACTTGACCCTGTGAAGAGGAGAGTAGTGGGGCTTTGAGAAGGGACAGAAATAGCACAGCTAGAGGACAGAAAATTCTAGAGAGAGAATTTAATGAGAGAGAGAAAGAGAGTGAGGAAAATGGAGAGTGAAGAAACAGAGGAAGAAGAAAACATAGAAGGAAGAGAGAGAAGATATAAGGAGTGCAAAAAAGGGACACTGTTTCAGGTCTTTAACCTGACTTTTGCGAATTTAGAACGCCACATAGGTCCAGTTACACTTTTTTAATCAATTAATTTATGTAAAAAACACTTTCTAATTTAATTACTGCATTTTTTTAACTGTTATATTAGTTCGAAATTAATTATAGTTAAACTAATTTTTAACATCATTCAAAATCTTCAAAACATATAAATAAATATTTTTTTAAATATGAATTATTTTATATTTTATACATCTTTAAATTATTTTTGTAGAAACTAAGAAATATAATAAGAGTTAAGGATATAATTTTTATACAGATTTTTATTTTACCTAATTTTTATTAAATTATTATAAGTGTTACGGATATAACAGAAAAATTAATAAATATATTATTAAAATTATGAAAATAGATAAATGTATATTAATTTTTTTTACAATTTTAAATAATAAAAAGAAACAAATTAAATATTAAAAGGCCATAATTAAAAGTCAAACATCATACCACTTAATTAACAAATACATGTCATTATTACTTATGTCTGTTAATATTTGTAATTACTGCGTTTTTTAATGGCATGAAATTAGTTTTATTAAATTTGAGAATAAATATATTTGGTTTATCAGTTTGCTTCGAACGTTTGAAGTTAAGCTGGCCAGAATTATATCAGAGGAAATTAATGTTAATGACTTTTTATTAGTTTTGTTCTTTTTTGTTTATACTACAATAAAAGTATTTTTACACAATAATTTTTTTCTGGTCTGTCAAGATAATTTTTCGTTGTAACTATTTCACACTTATTAATAAAGCTACTCAATTTAATGAGAAACATTAGAATTATGTGTGTCTATTTATATATATATATATATATATATATATATATATATAAAATTATAGGACTTGTCACATCTATCTATTCACATAATTAAGAAAATTAATTATTTTAAATATTATTATATTTAAAAAATAGTTATCATAATATTAGAAGTAAAAGAATATATATAAACAAAAACTATAAAAATTGTATTGTATTTATTAATCATTATATATTATAATATCTTTATATTAAAAGAGAATAAAAGTAATAGAGTTTAAATTTCTCAAGAAGAAAATCAACTTTTATTATTTATGAATCAAAATAATTAAGAATATTCTGGTAAAAATGCAATGCAAAGGGAAAATTTAGAGAGAGAAAAATTATTAAAAATTATAAGAGTTTTAAAAAATGACTTGTGAGGGAGGGAGGAGTTTAGATTTTCTATTTTACTTTCTTTCATTTATATTTCAATGTAAAATTATGCTTTTGTATTATTAAATTATAAATAATTAAAATTAATTGGTGTGAATTTCATTAAGCTTATGACTACGCCATATGCAACTATTTGTCATTGGGGTACCAGTTGGACGAACTAGTGAAGAGCGGCTTCTTGAAAGATAACCTACAAGAGTTGCAGGGGGCTCAGGCGCTAGCTGCCCCAGGAGGTGATCAGGGACACGAGGTGCCCATTCATGGTGAGATTAACACCATCTCTAGAGGGTTTCCAGGAGGAGGATGCACCGCCTCCCAGCGGAAGAAGTACGCACGAGAGGTGATGGCAGTAGAGGTACAAGAGGCAGATCAGACTCCCGATGTCGACCTCCAGGACGTTGTCCCACACGACAATGATCCTGTGGTGGTTTCGGTAGTAACAGTGGGAAGGAAGGTGCATCGCGTCCTCGTGGACCAGGGAAGCTCGGGCGATGTGATGTTCTGATCGACCTTCAATAAACTGCAGTTATCTCTACACCAGCTGAGGCCTTACACCGGCTGCTTGTATGGTTTTTTTGGAGACCAGATAAAGGTGCGTGGACACATAAAGCTAAGGACGACCTTTACAGATGGCACAACTTCCCGCACGACAAGCATCAGGTATCTAGTTGTTAACGCTCCATTAGCCCACAACATACTTTTGGGCAGACCTGCTTTGAACAGGATTGGAGAGGTGGCCTCTACGAGGCACATGAAATTGAAGCTACCTTCCCTCGAGGGGACGGTGATCACTATCAAGTCTGATAAGAAGGAGGCTAAGAAGTGTTATGAGAATAGCCTCAAGACGAAGAGGGGGGTGTTCGCTGTCACAACCCACCCTCCAAGAGAAGAAGGGGTCACCCGTGACGGCCCAAACCTGCAGAAGAGGTATTGGAAAGAGAGATCGGTGGGAAGAAATTCAAGTTTGGCAAGTCTCTAGGCCAAGACACACAGGACCAGATTCTCGAGGTGATATCGCGACACCTGGATGCCTTCGCATGGTCCGCCTCAGACATGTGTGGCATTGACCATGATTTCTTGTGTCATCACCTCATCATGGACTCACAGGTCCGACCTGTCCGCCAGAGAAGAAGAAAGTTCAACGATGAGAGGCGTCAAGTCATTAGAGAAGAGACGCAAAAGCTGTTGAGCGCTGGCCACATTAGGGAGATTGAATACCCTGAGTGGCTGGCAAACGTGGTGTTGGTGAAGAAGGCCAGTGGTAAATGGAGGATATGCGTCGACTTCACATACCTCAACAAGGCCTGCCCGAAGGACTCCTACCCGCTTCCCAGTATTGATGCTCTGGTGGATAGTGCGTCTGGTTGCAGACTACTCAGCTTCTTGGACGCCTTTTTTGGTTACAATCAAATTAGGATGCATCCCAGGGACGAATGCAAGACAACGTTCATGACAGAACTCTCTTGCTACTGTTATAAGGTGATGCCCTTTGGGCTGAAAAATGCAGGTGCGACTTACCAAAGGCTGATGGACAGAGTACTAGCGCCCATGATAAGGCGAAATGTCCAAGCGTATGTGGATGACATGGTGGTCACCTCCCAGCAGAGGGAGCAACACGTAGCGGACCTAGAAGAGTTATTCACCACGATAGCCAAGTACAGATTGAAGCTGAACCTCGAGAAGTGTGTGTTTGGGGTGGAAGCAGGCAAGTTCTTAGGTTTCTTACTCCCTGAGCGTGGGATAGAGGCAAATCCTGAGAAGTGCGCTGCAATCATAGAAATGAGGAGCCCGATCTCAGTGAAGGAAGTGCAGCAGTTGACAAGGCGGATGGCCGCTTTGTCCAGATATGTGTCGGTTGGAGGGGACAAAGGTCACCCCTATTTTCAGTGCCTAAAGAGGAATAATAGGTTTGTGTGGACCAGGGAGTGCGAAGAGGCATAACTCAAGCTGAAGGAGTACCTGGCCAGTCCACAGATGTTATGCAAGCCGCAACTGGGTACCCCGCTTCGCTTGTACTTCGCAGTCACTAATCGGGCGATCAGTTCAGTCCTTGTGCAGGAACATGACCAGGTATAGAAGTCGATTTACTTTGGAAGCAAAGTATTGCAGGGGCCTGAGGTGAAATACCAGGCCATTGAGAAGGCGACCTTGGCAGTAGTGTTCTCAGCGTGAAGGCTTCGCCACTACTTCCAGAGCTTTACAGTGATAGTGATGACAAACCTTCCCATTCGCAAGGTCTTGCAGAAACCAGATGTTGCGGGAAGAATGGGGCGTTGGGCAGTAGAGCTATCAGAGTTCGACGTGCAGTACGAGCCCAGAGGCCCTATCAAATGCCAGGTTTATGCTGACTCCATGGTAGAACTCTCCTTGGCAGTCACACACCAAGAAGGAGCAGGTTTCAGATAGGTACTCTCTGTAGACGGTTCCTCCAACCAACAGGGCAGTGAGGTTAGCGTCATCTTGGAAGGACCAAATGGGCTATTGATTGAGCAGGCCCTACGGTTCGCTTTCAAGGCTAGTAACAACCAGGCAGAGTATGAGGTCCTGATCGCTAGAATGTTATTGGCCAAGGAGATGGGTGCAAAAAGTTTGTTGGCAAAGAGTGACTCCTTGTTAGTCACAAGTCAGGTCATAGGAGGATACCAGGCTAAAGACCCTCAGATGGTTGCATACCTAGAGTACGTCCAGATTCTAAGGGAGACGTTTGAGGTGTTCGAGTTAGAACACGTCCCTAGAGAACATAATGCTCGAGCTGATTTGCTAACAAAACTCGCCAGTTCAGGCAAAGGGGGCAGACAGATGACAGTCATTCAGGAGACCCTGAGGACATCTCGAACTACCACAGACAATGCAGCAGAAATCCATCAGATAAGCACTTCGGAAGGGGTGAAGTCGCTGACTCATGAGACGTTGAAGACGCCCAGGATAAGCACACACCTTACAAACGCTACTTGGCTGATGGGTTACTCTCGCTGGAGCCCACAGAAGCTAGAAAAATTCGAGCAAGTACACCTTGATTGATGGAGAGTTGTTCAAACACGGGGTCACTCACCCTATTCTAGTATGTGTAAGTGGCGAACAGTGCACACACGTTAAATAATTAAATAACTTCTCTCTATTAAATAACTTCTCTTTATTTTAAAATAATTAAATAATATATTTTTTAAATAACCGTTATGTAATTTTTTTAATATTATTTTTACAAATATATATATATATATATATATTTTTTTTTTAAAAGTCCCTCCATTGTATTGATTCAATATCTACTAATGTTACTCAAATTTTTTAATATTATTTCTCTTATAACAATCTCAACTACATAATTTTTTTATGTTTTATTAAAATAACATTTTAATTTTTTTAAATTATTATTATTTTTTAAAATGATTAAGTCTATAAACTTATGGACTAGTCTTATTTAAGTTTATTTAGATCATGAAACTATCAAATTGGTATAAAATTTGTGCACCTCAAATTAGTTATATTCTTACAATCTCACACAATCTATTTTGTAGGCTATTCGAGTTGTTCTAATGCATTATTCCAATAATTAATTATCACAATGACAAATTTAGTATTTACATAAACCAATAGCAACTATGTTATTCAAAAGATTTGCATCTTTCCTCAAACAATGATATTGGAGACTTTCTTATACTCCCAAATAAGAAAGGATTTTTCACTTCAAGTTTTGAGACTTTTTATTTTGGATTAGTCTTATATAAGTTTATTTAAATTAAGAACTATCAAATTTGTCCACCTCAAATTAGGTCACTATTCTTACAGTTTGACACAATCTATTTTTTAGGCTATTCGAGTTGTTCTAATGTGTTATTCCATAAACCAATTATCACAATAACAAATTTAGTATTTACATAAACCAATAACAACTATGTTATTTAAAAGATTAACATCTTTCCTCAAGCAATCATATTGGAGACTTTCTTATACTCCAAATGGGAAATGATTTTTCACTTCAAACTTTGAGACTTTTTATTTTGGTTTCTTTATTGATAAACATGTGTATGGATGAGACATAACTATAACGATCAAGAATATGAAATAGTTGGTGGAAGTAAAGAGTGGGAGAATAAGCAGGGTATTTAGGTGAGTTGTAACATTTTTTCATTGATTATTAGTTTTCTTTGGTTCATGTAAAGGCCAAAGCATATGTGTTGGTATTCTTGATTTTCGGTGATGGTTTGGTGTTGGTTTATGGTTGCCAAGGAAAATAGAAGCTCACACTATTAGAATTGATGACTTAAACAAGAGGGAGGGGGTGAATTGTTTCTAAAAGATTTTCGCAATTACTTTACTTTAGAATGAATCCTTAACAAACAACTCAAATAAGCAAATCAGAAAGTCAATCAAACAGTCTAACAGAAACAAATATCATAATTTCAATCGGTTAAAACATGATTTAATCGGTTGTTTCTGGCAAAAAAAATATCAAACATTCAGAGAGTTGAGACAAAGAGAGATTTACAGACAAGGTTTATACTGGTTCACTCAATCCCTGAGCTACATCCAGTCCTCAGTCAAACCACTGAGTATTCCACTATGTAACCAAACTCACATTACAAACACCCACAAAGAGGTGATCTTGAAACCACAAGACCTACTCACCCTTTTTGCACATAACACACACCTTAAGCCAGAGTCACACTGACTTTACAAGATTTTACAAACACGTTTACAGAATGTAATATGAACAATTACAAGAAACTAAGAAAGGGTAGAAAACACCTAGAATAACAGTAAACCAGAAGCCCTATGATCAATTCTTGAATCACAACAAAGCTAAAAAACAATCTTGCTAAACTTTGGAAAACTCCTTTTCACAAACAGATTGTAATCTCTCTTTTTGATCTCAAATCAGAGTGTAAAACTTTTGTATTTCTCTACTTTGAAACATTTGAAAGAAGGCTATATTTATAACCTTTGAAAAACTACCGTTTAAGACAGATTTGAACAACTGAATCAATTAAAACAGGTTTTCAAAATACTGTTATGAAAACTCACTTTTAATCGGTTGAAACCACGATTTAACCGGTTGAATGGTTTCAGCAGTTACACAACTGATTCAAAAAACAGTTTCAAAACTCTTTTGCCAGCTAAGTGACAAACAACCGATTGTCTCGAAACTTTAATCGGTTGCTTTTCCCTTTGCATGGAAAAAAAACCTAGTTCTTTAAAACAGATTGAAACAAGCTTTCTGTAGGAATGAAGGACTGATCTTACAAAGATGCTAAACCCCATAACTAAACCCAAACCTAAAAAGCAGCACAACTTTAGGTTCCATGAGAATTTGATACCTCAAAGCTTCCCATCTTCAACACACACATGCTTTAATCAAGTTGGAGGGGAAGAAATTGAAATTGAAAGAATGTCAAGGAAGAAAGAGAGAACTTAGAGAATAAGAATATCGTTGGAAAAAAGGATAGATATTCTTGAAAGCTACAATAAACACTCACGAAACTTTGAGGTAAGGCACCACTCATAGAAGAGATAAGCCAAAAATGGAATATCATCACTTGAGACTTTCTAAAGATAAGTAGTCTTAAATAAAAAGAACAATCACACTCTTTACAAATTATGCTCTCATGCTTATAGGTCAAAGTTATGGTTAGTTCATATAGGCTATCTACATGTACAAAGTAAGGTGGGAGGAAGTAGTGATCAAACAAGCTCATTCTCACCCTTGAATCCAGACATAAAAGAGAATAATCTTAACTAAGAACAATCAAGCTGACATAGGTTATCTTATCATCCAAACAACAATTATCCCCTTGTAAAACTAAAGTATGAATATAAAGGGAAATTATTACAAACTAAACTACCATTAGGAGTCACCATGATCATGTTAGCTTTGTAAAGTTCTCTAACTCTCATTTTGTTTATAGTCAAGGTCTCTAAAGAAGCTTCCTTGAAAGAATATTTTCTGTTTTATTCAATCTGTCTTTCATCTATAGCAATGATACATATATATAACCATAGCATTAGAACCGTACAGATTCTTTTTCTAACATAACATCTGTAATTAAGACTAATTATAGACCCATTAATAGTGATTATATTCCTATAATTAAGTCTAATTATAGACTCATTAATAGTGATTATATTCCTGTAATTAAGTCTAATTAAGTCTAATAATGATTTTGTCCGGTAATATCCCCCTCAAGTTGGAGCATGTAAGTCTTGAATGCCCAACTTGACCAAGATGGCTCCAAACTTTTTAGCACCGAGAGCTTTGGTGAAAAGGTCAGCTAGTTGTGTATGTGTGGGCACATAGAATGGAAGAAGGCGCTTGTGAATGATTTCATCTCGAACAAGGTGGCAGTCAACTTCAATGTGTTTGGTGCGTTCGTGGAAGACCGGGTTTTTAGCAATGTGAAGTGCTGCTTGACTATCACAATAAAGACGAATTGGGCCAGGATGAGGAACATGTAGAGAAGCGAGAATGTCTTTAATCCACTTTAATTCTCGGGTGGTCTTAGCAATTGATCGATATTCAGCCTCAGCAGAGGAGGCAGAAACCGTTTGTTGTTTCTGGGTTTTCCAAGAGATTGGGGAAGTGCCGAGTTGAATAAACCATCCGGTGAGAGATTTCCGTGTCAGTGGACAACTTGCCCAATCAGAATCACACCACCCAAAGAGTTGTAAGTTGTTCTCTCGAGGTAGGAGTATTCCTTGTCCAGGATGCCCCTTTAAATATCGAACAACACGAAGAGCAGCTTGCCAATGCTCGGAGCGTGGATTTTGCATAAATTGAGATAAAGTTTGGACACTGTAGGCAAGGTCAGGTCGAGTGAAACATAGATAAATTAACCTCCCAACAAGTCTACGATAAGTAGCCGGGTCAGAAAGAAAAGAACCAGTAGCGGAGCTCAATTTGTGATTTTCTTCACATGGTGTAGTGTCGGGCTTCGCACCCAATAATCCGACTTCAGTAATGATATCTAAGGCATATTTCCTCTGACAAAGGAAGATTCCGTTGGGGGAGCGAGCAACTTGAACCCCCAGGAAGTACTTGAGGCGGCCTAAATCTTTCATATGAAAGCATTGATTTAAGTAGCCTTTAAAACATTGGATGACAGTACCATTATTCCCTGCAATCACAAGATCATCAACGTAGACTAGCACAACCAACTGTATGTCATTATTATTGAGAGTAAACAGGGAATGATCCTTCGGGGATTGTTGGAAGCCGTAACGAGTGAGAGAAGAAGATAGTTTAGCAAACCAACACCTGGGGGCCTGTCGGAGGCCATATAGAGACTTTTGAAGCTTGCACACTGCCCCTGGTTGAGATTCTTGGAAGCCACGAGGGAGTTTCATATAAACCTCATCATCAAGATCACCATGGAGAAACGCACTGTGAACGTCCATCTGATGAAGCTCCCAATCTTTTGCGGCTGCGACTGCTAGAGTTGTGCGAATGGTTACCGTCTTTACGACAGGAGAAAACGTCTCGTTGTAATCCAAACCCTCCACTTGATGATTTCCAAGAATTACCAATCGAGCCTTTGATCTTTCAATTGTTCCATCCGAGTTGTATTTGATTTTGTAGATCCATTTACACCCAAGTGCCTTCTTTTCAGGAGGGAGAGCGGTGAGTTTCCAGGTGTCATTGAGTTCGAGAGCATGAATCTCCTGTGCCATAGCATCACGCCACCGGGGTTCTCGGACCGCTTGAGAAAAGAACAGGGGTTCCTGCTCGGTGTGTAAAGAGGCAAGAAAACTTTTATGATGTTTAGAAAAGGAATCACAATTCACAAAATCATGTATAGGATACGAAACACCTGAGGATTCTGTTGAAGGAGGTGACGGAACAGAGGGGCTTGACGGTATCGTGGTGGCTGCGACAAAATCGCGTAACCATACGGAAGGCAGCTTCGCGCGATGCCCTCGCCCAAGGGGAACCGCGGCCGTCAGCGGTGGTGAAGAAACCGACGGCGCCGTCTCCGTCGGACGCGGCGGTGGATCCGCGGGTAGCGTCGAGGCTTCTATACACGGATCGGAGTCGTTGATAGTGTGGTCGAAGTCATCTGTGAGGGTAGCATCCTCCTTGGCTGGGATGGGAGATGCAATGGGTTGGTTGACGATGCATTCATCTAGGTTTGAGGAGGCAACTTCATGAAGAAAATGTGGGTCCGTTCCAGTTTCTAAAGAATTGGCAATAATTGGGTTTTGCAATGGTGGTGCAGTGTCCATCTTTTTGGCTTCAAAATATGGAAATTTATTTTCGAAAAAATGTACATCACGAGAGACAAAGAAAGTTTCTGTTTCCAAATCAAATAATTTCCATCCTTTTTGGCCATATGGATACCCGACAAACACACATTTTCGGCTACGACTATCAAATTTATCCCGCTGTCTATGTTGATTATGAGCATAACATAATGAACCAAATACTCGTAAGTGCGCGTAACTGGGTACACATCCATGGATCACTTCATAAGGGGTTTTTCCTTTTAGAATGGAGGATGGTGTGAGATTGATTAAGTAGCCTGCAGTCAAAACGCATTCCCCCCAAAATTTAATGGGAAGATTGCCTTGAAACCGTAATGACCGAGCAACATTCAGAATATGCCGATGCTTGCGTTCGACGCGTCCATTTTGTTGCGGGGTCTCGACACAGGAAGTTTGGTGAAGGATACCTTGTTGAATGAAATATTGTTTTAGACACATGAATTCGGTTCCATTGTCAGAGTGAACCATTTTAACACATTTGTTGTATTGCCTTTCAACGAGTGTGAAATTTTTTTTCAAAGTCACTGATACCTCTGTTTTTTCTTTTAACAAATAGATCCAAACTGCCCGTGAACAATCATCCACAATTGTCAAAAAATATGAAGCACCACAGGATGAAGGAGTTTTATAAGGACCCCATAAGTCACAATGAATTAAATCAAAAATATTCAAAGCTTGATGCGCACTTAAGAAAAAATTATCTCTCGTTTGTTTCGATTTTTCACAAACTTCACAAACTTTATTCAACTCATCACGAGTACATTTCCCACTTATATCAGGAAGCATTTGCACAATCTTAAATGACGGATGTCCTAATCTTTGGTGCCAAACTGCTAGTTGATTTTCCATCTTGACATGACATGCTTGAGTCTTCCGTACCCCACGATACCAATAAAGCCCATCTTTCCGTTCACCTGCTCCAATCAGCGTCCTCGAAGTGCGGTCCTGTATAATACACAATTTATCAGTGAATGTTACAACACAATTTTCTTCATCCGTCAATTGAGGTACTGAAAGTAAATTGCATTTTAATTTGGGAACATAAAGGACATTTTTCAATTCAAGTCCTTCTTCAAGAGTCACTGTTCCCTGTTCGCAAGCTAGAACACGTTCACCATCGGGTAACCCTACGGGGCACCCTTGTATAGTTTCCTTTTCACTCAAATTTTCCAGTGACCCGGTCATATGGTTTGATGCCCCACTGTCAATAATCCACAAATCCCAAATGCTCTTACCAGTCATTTTCTCTGATTCATTTGATTTTTGTTTGCTGATCATATCAACCAGTACCTTCCATTGTTCATTGGTCAGACCTGCCATCTCAAGTTTCTTGTCGTCATTGTTGGCTTGACTGTTGCTTCCACTAGCGTGTGCCACATTTGCACGTGTCGGGTTACCTTTGTTTCGCATCCCTTGGCGTCCCCTGGCGTTCCATTTGCCTTCACTTTTTGGTCTGTCACCCCACCATTCGGGATATCCGATCAATTGGAAGCATCCCTTCATGTCGTGACCATTTTTACCGCAATGACTGCACGTCATTAATTTTTCTACCATATCTCCACGCCCTTTTTCTTTGTAGTTGGCCTGCATCGCGAGACCCACAACCAACCCCCTTTCTTCCGTTGATTTGGCCATCATTCTCACTCTTTCTTCTTGTACCAACATAACATATACGCGGTTCAGAGACGGCAATGGGTCTGAGGCCAAAATGTTTGATCTTACTGTCCCGTAGCTTGCGTCATCCAACCCCATAAGGAGTTGATGAACCTTCTCCTCCTCCCTTCGTTTTTCCAACTGAGCACCAATCCCACACTTGCATCCACCACACGTATAAGATGGAATTTTTTGTCACTGTTAGCAAGCTCATCCCAAAGGACCTTCAATTTTCCAAAGTAAGTTGCCACCACCATTCCCTCCTGCTTGCATCTTGACAAGTCCGACCTTAGTTGTTGAATTCTAGGTCCATTCACGACCGAGAGTCTTTCTTTAATGTCTTCCCACAAGTTATGTGCAGTCTCAGCATATGCTACTGTGGATCGTAAGCTTGGTTCAATGGTGTTTAGAATCCAAGAGACAATCATGGACTGCACGATCCACCAATCTTCAAGGTCGGGTGCCTCATCCTCTGGTTGGATATGTGTTCCATCAATGAAGCCCCATTTTCTCCGGGCACGAAGCGAGATCTTTACTGCTCTTGCCCATTCGTCGTAATTTTCTCCGCGCAATTGGACTTGCGTGATTATGTTTCCGGGATTGTCACTCGCGTTGAGATCATATGGCGAGTAGGTCTTCTTAGCACCTCCTCCTTCGTGCTCTGCTTTGTTGGCATTATTCTTTTCTGGTGCATCTGCCATGGTTGTGCACCGTTGCCTTTGCTTTGTGTTTGTCGGGTATCAGAGTTTTGTGCTCTGATACCATGAAAGAATATTTTCTGTTTTATTCAATCTGTCTTTCATCTATAGCAATGATACATATATATAACCATAGCATTAGAACCGTACAGATTCTTTTTCTAACATAACATCTGTAATTAAGACTAATTATAGACCCATTAATAGTGATTATATTCCTATAATTAAGTCTAATTATAGACTCATTAATAGTGATTATATTCCTGTAATTAAGTCTAATTAAGTCTAATAATGATTTTGTCCGGTAATAACCTAAACTCTTGCCTCCCTTTCTTTTCTTTTAGATATGCTTTTCTTTGGTTGACTTTCCATTATTTATGATCACATGAAATCATTTTCAATATATTTATATACTCAGTATCCTAAATTTACATTGTTGTGCATGCAAATACATAACCTCACCAAAGACTCATATTGTGATTTAAACTATGCAACATATGTCATTATTAAAATAGGCGATTAGCTCTAGAAAATGAGTTTTGGATAAAACTTTAAAATGCTTTTATTTTTTTTCCAAGACCCTATGAATTGAATATTGATAGGAGGTCGTCTAATAGTTTTAAAATTTGTTCACAATATTTCCACAAATGTAAGACCAATAAGATCTTGTATACAAATAAAATAAAATAAAATAACATTATCTAAAGTTATCATGTTGAATTACCAACTGTTCAATACATTAACAAGGTTTATCACCTCCCATAACTTTGAAATTTCCATTGTACCATATCAATACCCATTATTATAAAAAAAAATTGAAAGGTAAGAAAAATTGGGTATATGGGGATAAAATGCATGCTATCAGTTTTTGTCCATCTCATTTAAAATTGAATTTATAAATAACGTGATTGCCCTAATTTAGGATTGGAGAAAAATAAAATGAAATATTTGCCCAATTGGAGGATAAAGCGAGGTTGGAATGGCACATGGATTGGGATGTAATTCAAAAAAAAGACCAAATAAAAAAAATGTATTTTTTGTTTTGTTTTAAGCTTAGCAAGAATAAACTATTTATCTCTAGTATTAGTATATTTGTACTTTGTTTGGACATAAGGCTACGAAAGCGAAGTGTTTGCCTAATCTCTTCCCACCATACTCTCTAATGGAACTATTATACTCATTTTGAAAACTTTGGTTGAATAAAAATGTGCGAGTTCTTACCTGAGTATATTATATCTCAATTTACAAGTCACTTCCTCCTTTGTTTATCTTAGAGTGGTGCATTAGGGTTGATTGGTGTTCGGGAAGTAGAGAATTTTATCTCTTAAGGTTTCTTATCTTGTGAACTAGTCACAAGTGGCTATTCTCCATATTTGTTTATCTTAAAGAGTTAAGTGGTGCAATGTTATTCTCAAATTCCTAGTATCATTGATTCTTATTTTGTGGGTTTGATCACAAGTGACGAATAACCATTTTGTATATCTTATGGACTTTGAGAGGTGCAAGGTGTTGTTCCAATTCCTAATCCTATCTTCATTTTTTTATAAATTCTTGAATCTCTTTTCTTTTTCATGGCTTCCACCAATTTCAAGATCACATTTAATCCAAGAATCCTTCAAAGAATTGTTTCAAGAATTCATCTAAGAGTTTTTCCTTGAAGTTTGAGTTGAAAGACCCTCCTAACCTACACAATCCTCCCATAGATTTTCATCAGGTGGTTTGCAAATATAGCAAATGATGAAATGGAAAATACGAAGTTGCCCTAGTTGAAGACATAAGCATAAGAATGAAATGATAAAAGGCATGCCCAAAATGTACTTGAGAAGATAAAAACATGAGGATGACTTAGGAATTTCCCTAGTCTAGATCCTTTGAAAACCTCATGTAGAGAGTATGATCAACTATGAGAGTTTCTCCATAAGATTTTTAAAAAAAAATCCTATATGGTAATCATTTTCTGTATTTGTCATCTCAAGGTTATAATACCATATGTTTACAACACATTGTCTAGTGGTTCTTTAGGAAAGTAACCTCGTGGTATTGATCAAACTAACACCTTGAAATTTGGAGGTATCATCACATCTTGGACTAGGCATAATCCTGCAACATCACCAAAACCATAACTTCCTCTTCCTTCCATGTTTTCAACTTTTCCTTTAAGATCTTTAATTTGTCCCTTACTCCAATATTTTCTACTCCCATCCCTTGCATCACAACGTGAGCCGAGTGTTTCTCTTAAGAATACTACTCTTTCATTAAATGTGAACATTTTGGTTAGACAATAACTTAAGGGTTTAGCAAAGAAGTCATTCCGAATGCATAAGTATACACTAGTATGTGAGTGGGTTCATGAGTGTTTGTTCATTTGTTACTAAAGTAGTACCAAAGTCCTTTTTTTATTAGAGACTTCAAAGTCTCCAAAATATTATACATTTGTTCCTTTAATAAATTCATGGCATTCCCTGCCTTCCTTCGAGCTCGTTTCAATTCACCCATAATTCTATATTGAGCACAAGTTTTATAAAAGTGCTAAAGAGTCAAATATAAAAAATAACATTTTTATAATATGGATGTAAGATAATGCATGAATGTAACGATGTATGATGCATAAATGTAAGAGAATGTGATGGTGTTGCCTTCATGGCCGATTGGATTTCCTTGAATTTTTGTTGGAGTTGGTGGAAGCTTGATGAAGGAGATGGAACAAGGAGGGCTCCAATGGAGCTATGGGTTTCTTGAAGGTGCATGAAGAGTACATAGAGTGATTGTTTGGGCCATATCACTTGGAGAGGTGAAGAAGAAGATCAAGGTGTCTATCCTAGAGAGTCTATATAAGGGAGTGAGAAAGCTTGCAAACTTGGGCAACAATTCACTCATATATTGATCTTAGTAATTCATGAGCCAAATACCTCAATTTATAGGAGAGAGGACTGAACATTTTGGAGCCAAAATTTGAAAATTCAAAATAAAACTCTCCAATGAGAAAGTGCCATGTGGAGTCATGCTTTCCATGTTAAGGTCACACATTCCATGCTAAATTCTCTTCACTCCTTGGCTTCCATGTGATCGTCCATGTGCTCCATGCCAAGGTAATTTTCATCATGTAATATACCCTAGAAATTTTAAGGTTACATTGGGCTAAAAGAAGTCCAATTGTTACCCTAACTAGTCACTTTTAACTCTAACTAGACCTATTTTACTATTGTTAAAAATACAAGCCCAAAAACCTATGCTAGTTGGCCCAAATATTTGGTCCAATTATTTTATGCTACTAGGACCAATACATGGCCCATGAAATCCTAAACAACTTAATACAATTTATTTAAGCTAAAGCTTGGCCCAAAAATAATGTTGACTAGTTAGCCGAAACTCAGTCTTCTTGTGTTCTTCTGACCAAAACTATAGTTTATGTTTTGATGAGTTGGAGGTCTTCTTGGATATGTTTGTACATTCCTTCATCCTAAAGTTTTCCTCTTGATTGGGCCTACAAAAATAAACAAAAGCCTAATTAGACCCATATTTGCAAATAAATTCATAAAAACCTTTAGGTCTTCATCCCCCTTACTATGTGGTTGTGTGTGGCTGGGGACTCTGCTATTATCCGGCCCTCATTCTTGAGAGGATCTGTCCTCATATCTACAGGGTTGATCTTGAACAACAACCTTATTCCTGATTTGAAAACTATTCTCGTCCTCCAGGATCAAATGGCCATTTGTTGGAGTCATCAAACAAATCAAATGAGTTAGTTTCGATAGTTGTATAAAAATCAATCTTATTAAGTTGTCATTCCTCTTGTTTTTCTACTCTTTTTGGCAACTTTTCATAAGATTTCATTAGAGAGGAGTACATAATTTTCTTTTCTAAGTTTTTCCTCTCTTGTTCTAGAATTTTATTATATACTAAGATATCATCAAAATAAACTACTACATATTTACCTATGTAATCCCTAAGGACATGATTCACAAGCCTCATGAAAGTGTTATGTGCATTAGTGAGTCTAAAAGGTAGTTTTAGACTTGGTTAGTGAGTTTAACCACTCATATAGTCCAAACTTGGTCTTAAAAGCAGTATTCCACTCATCACCTTCTTTGATTCTTAATTGGTGATATTCGCTTTTGAGATCAATCTTGGAAAATATAGTGGTCCCATGCAATTCATCAATCATATCATCAAGTCTAGGAATTGAATGCCTATATTTGATGGTGATGTTATTGATAGCTCTACAATCACAAAACATTCTCCACTTGCCATCTTTCTTTAACACCTACAAAATAGGTACAACACAAGGACTTAGACTCTTTTGAACTCATCCCTTCTCCAACAATTCCTGAACTTGTAATTTTATCTCCTTAGTCTCATAAGGATTAGTTCTATAAGCCGGTCTATTTGGTAGACTAGCTCCCGGAACTAAATCTATTTGGTGTTCTATACCGGTGAAAGTTCAATGGGTCATTCCTTAGGGAATGCATCACCAAATTCTTTTAAAAGATTTTTTACTCTAGGAGGTAGCTCACTAACTTCAGAAAGTGTGGCAGTGCATGGAAGTGTTTCTTTACACAAAAGGAGACCTGAAGGTTGTTCAAATAGAAGTATTTTATTAATATAAGTTTTTTTCAACTTTTTGTTCTATCTGAATGACTTTGTGGGAAAGAACACTCTTCTCCCACGCCTCAGCATTGTCCCTAAGGACTTTCATTTGACTTTCATTTTTTTTTCATTTTCTCTTTTTTTGTTTCATTTGTAATTTGTCCTTTACCACTTGTGAGGGTGTTAAAGGATAGAATACAAACTCTTTTTCCCTATGGGTAAAAGTTATCTCGTTGGTAAGACAATTATGGGTAGTTTTTTTGTCAAATTCCCATGATCTTACCAATAAGATATGATAGGCTTCCATGGGTACCAAATGAAGGAGTTTATACTCTCTTATACCAAGTTAAACATCTTAACTGGTTTCTCTCATAAAACTCGAAATTTGAGTACTCAACTTTTAAGTTTGGAGGACTTATGTACTACCTAGTACCTAAGATATATGTATTTGCTATATATTTATTATATTTAAATATTCATTATGCTTTAGTGGATAAAATTGTTTCTAGTTGTGATAGTTCACCTTATAGCTCAGTATAGACTGCTCATGTTGCCCTATAGCTCGATATTAATTGCCAAATACCCAAAAAATAGCCTTAAAGCTAGGACACCCGTTGTAAAACAAGGACTAATGGTTACAATAAAGTAGCTACCTTATTTGGCTCCTATCTAGGTCCAAAAGCCTATAAATATCGTCATTCCCTCTGGATGTACACTCTAATCTCATACTCATTTACTTACTCACATATTTTCTTTATATTCTTACTGACTTGAACATCAAAGAATTTTCTGCAGACATCCCACCACTCGATTGAACAACTAAAAAATTTCATTATACTCTTTTGTCAATACCTCGAAAGAACAGACAACTCTTCTGAGTAAGAATAATTCATTAATTATTATTATTTTTAAATATATGTAGGAAGATATTAATTTGAGACCAACCAGACTACTATAAAAGGTAACATAGTTATTGAAATAAGCAACTAAATTTCATCTTGACTAATTTTGTGATCAAATATGTTTTTGACTAAAAAAACACTTAGGTAAGAATAGATTTAAAGACCAATAGTAGTGGTAAGAAAATAATTGGTCGCTATTTCCATTGTTGTTTTCGTTTAATATTTTTTATACCAATACTTACCATAGATATAATGATCAAAATTGTAAAAACAATGTTGTAATCGATGTAATTTCAGTCTCTATGTGTTGTAACCGATGTAATTTTCCTATAATAAGCGGCCAAATTTGATTAAGTACAAAAAAAAATCTGTCAGTTTAATTGATCGCAATTGATATAATTCACTTTAACAGTAAATACTTTTTTTGTCACTACACAAAGTTTATAAAAAACCATATATTAAAAATATTAAATATGTGTGCTCAATGAAAATTAAACTATTTTATAGTGAACCACTAGAAAAATAAATAAACTTTTCATTAGTTTACTTAAGAGATAAATGATGTGTGTATTGTACTGGACTAGAGCACGTAGAACTTAGTGGTCGGATATCAGCGTTTGTATTAGACAGGTCAGCTCGGTCGTCGAGTCAAGACTGACGGGCCACACAGGTGGGTCCCAGGTATGTGTGTATTGACTTTCATTCATATACTTAATATAATTCCTTCGTGTATAAGGCCTGGTCGGTTAGCGAAAAGTGTTATTGGGCCTAGGGGTGCGTTTAGTGCATTGAGGTCTAGTACAAGTAAAACATTATCCATAGGCTCGAGCCTAAGAGCGCTAGGGTTTAGGGGAGCAGGTTGCATGCATGGTACATGGAGGCTTATATGCCTCCAAGGGACAGATTGGACCCTTGATGTTGGTACATGAGTTGGTACCTTAGTGGTTATTTTTTTAAGATTTTCTGCATCCAAGGAGATAAGATTCTGTGCAGTGGCAGTGCTAAGATTGTGCACATTGTAACAAACTCTTCTCCCATTAAACATAACTTTCACTCGATATAAGGTTCTCGTGAGAGAAGGTTGTTACCAGAGGTAACCTAGAGGTAGTCTATAAAAAGGACTTGAGATCCCCGGTAAAGGTACGCTATTTCTAAGACTGAAACTACTTACTTACTTCTTATATCTATAAGCCCTGTACTGACTTGATCGTCAGAGTGCAATCAACAGGTAGGACCCCCTCTGTTTCAACGGAGTCGCGTTCCAACATCCAAAGGGAAGAACATAATCCACCAGAGATAGACGAAGCCACCGTTTGTCTTTGAAGTCAACAGACGACCAGGTCAACCGGCAAGAACATGTATATATATATATATATATATAAGTTAAATTATTTAAATTAATTAATTAACAATAACCATATTATTATTATTCTAATTTAAAGTTAATAAATAGTAAAATTATATATTTATTATATAAGAAAATTTTAAATAACAATATTTTTTAAAATATTTTATATACAATATATTAAGTAAATTTATTTTCAAACAAAACATATAGTAAATAATATATACTAATATTATATATATTATTCTTAACTTTTATTGATAAAAATAATTACTAAGAAATATGAGAATGATGTGTTATAAATCATGTGAGTTTTATTGAAGTTATTGAACATTACTGATCCGATCGGTCATCGGTAGTCGATGACATCAGCAGCAGGGAACCACGTGGACCACTCGAAGGGTGACACGTGGGCCAGGTGGCAGAGAGGTCGGGGGGACGATCGTCAAGAGAGGTGATCGGTGGTCAGTAACCAAGTTACCACCGACAGATCAGGCGGCAGAGAGGTCGGGGGACAGATCACCCAGAATGGTGATCGGTGGTCAGTAGCCAAGTGGCCACCAGCAGACCAGTTCCTAGACTCGCGCCCGGAGGCAGAGCGCGATAAGCGAATAAACACTGATCAGTCATCGGGGTCTCGTGTTACACGCAGTTAAACTGGGACTGAGGTTCCCAGCGAGAGCGTTACGCATGGACCTCGCATGAGCACACCTCAGGGAATCACGCACGAGGGTGGCCTGAGGGAACTAGTAAGCCAATCAGTGATTGGCGATTCCCTCAACCCATTACGTGCGTGGCATCGTGAAGGGTAAGTCGCCTACGCAGAGAGCAACGTTTGGTGAGTGTGCCTAGACCAGCCGCACCCGACATTTTCCTAGGAGTATGCGACTTGCCCAGATAAGAGAAACATCCTAAGTTACTCCGCAAGGGTGTAACTTAGGCACACAAAGAGAAGCGCTAGAGCCCTTCCAGTGAGTGACACGTGTGTGGTTAGATGTGAGTTGCAGGCCTCAACGTGTCATCATCTGAGAGGGGTGCGGTCCAGACAAAAGAGCACTCCGTACCACTGAAGGTACAGACAGGCGCAGCCAAGCGCAGAGACGCGCAAACATGCGCAGACTCTCACGCTCCCCACTGCTGATTCTGAAGGTACGCTTTCTCTGAAAAGCATAACAGGGTTCTGACACATGCCAGAAAAGCATAACAGAATTCTGTTATGCCCAGAAGCAGAAAAAGAAAGATAAAAGAGAGAATCAGGGGAGAGTGAAAGGAGAAGAGAAAAAAAACAGAGCAAGAGTTCTTTCACACACACATTACTAGTTTCCAGTTTCTGGTGGTTCTGTTGGACTAACTTGATCGTCGGAGTGCAAACGGCCGCTAGAGGCGCCGTCTGTGTGTTTTGCAGGTCACGTTTGGAACACCAAGAGAAGGTCCTGAGGGTGATTCTGCAGAAGACGCAGTCGCGTAGACAGGGTAGAGAGTTTCCACGAAGCGATTCCTCCCCGTTCGAGTTGCCGACAAAATCATTTGGCGCTCACCGTGGGGCCCGAGTGAATCGTTGTCCCATATATACCATAGTTTTAAAGCTTACCAGAGTTTTGCCAGTTTCCTTGATAGAGAAAGATGCCTAGAAACAGACAGCCATCACCTGCGCCATCCACTGACGAAGGAGCTGTGACAATGGCGCAGGTCCTGGAAATGGTGCGCACGCTGCAGGATAATGCCGCCGCGTCAAAGGTTGAACAAGAGAGGATGCAGACGGAGTTAGCAGCGTCGCAGAGCAGGAACGATGAGCTGAATCGTGTCAATGAGGAGTTGAGAAGGACGCTGCAAGCGCAGAGGGAACACGTGGTTGACGAAAGGGTGTCTAGGATGCCCTCACCTCCAAGAGCGTTCCCCATGCCATTCTCCCCTGAGATCATGGGAACCATGGTGCCTCCCAACCTGGTGGGGGTCAAGGCATCGTTCAAGGGGTAGAAGACCCGGAAGCGCATCTGACGGCGTTCCACACCCAGATGATGTTGACTGGGGGTTCAGACGCTGTCTATTGCAAAATGTTTATGAGTACGCTCAGCGGAATCGCCATGGAGTGGTTCGTAAGCCTACCAGAAGGACACATCACGTCTTTCTCTCAGTTCTCGAAGCTCTTCACTGAGCAATACATCGTCAACAAGGCACCTGCAGTGGTGTCCTACGACCTGTTCGACGTGCGCCAGTACCAAGGTGAGTCGCTGAAAGACTACCTCAACCGCTTTGGAGCACAAGTGGTTAGACTGCCCAGCAAAGATGAAGATATGCTGGTGCACGCGTTTAAGAAGGGTGTGCTGCCTAGCGAGTCTCTCATCAGGAGCCATCCCAGCACCTTTGCAGAGATTCGACGACGTGCGGTGGCGCACATAGTGGCAGAAACAGAGGTTTCCGAGAAGAGGGGAAGTGTTGCACCACCCAGACCGCGTGGAGGGCAAGGAAAGCCACAGCAAGCAAGGGTGCATGAGGCCAAGGAGGGGAAGAAGGTGCGGGAAAAACCTCGCCCCTATGCACCAGGCAAAGACCAGAGCAAGGGGCGTGCAAGGGAGAATAACGCACCCCCGAGATACAACTTCATGGTGGGATTGGCGGATCTCATCGCCCTTCCTGCCGTAGCAGCAAGACTACGAGTACCAGAGAAGACAGATAAGGTACTTGGAAGGAAGAAGAATGAATGGTGTGAGTTTCATCAGGCCTTTGGCCATACACTTCATTCCTGTTTGGCGCTGGGACACCAACTGGCAGAGTTGGTGAAGTCTGGTTTTCTAGCAGATTACCTGCGTGAGCCGCAGGGTGATCGCGCGTCAGGATCCCAAACTGGAGAGCAACAACATGAAGTCCCTGTGCATGGGGAAGTGCAGACGATCGCTGGAGGCTTCTCTGGTGGGGGATGCACAACTTCACAAAGAAGGAGATACACTCGATCGGTGATGGCGGTAGATGCAGTGAATGAGAGTCATTACCCTGAGGTGGACATTATCTTCAGGAAAGCTGACCTACGGGACGTTGTCCCGCACGACAACGACCCTGTGGTCATTTCTCTCATCACAGCAGGAAGACGGGTGCATAGAGTACTCGTAGATCAAGGAAGCTCGGCGGATGTCATGTTCTGGCCAACATTCAACAAGCTACAGTTGTCCCCTGATCAGTTAAGACCGTATACTGGTTGTCTCTACGGTTTTGCAGGGGATCAGGTAGAGGTGCGGGGATACATCGAGCTGAGGACCACGTTCACTGACGGAACAACAGCCCGCACTGAGAAGATAAAGTACCTAGTGGTGAATGCCCCTTCTGCATACAACGTTTTGTTGGGTAGGCCCACACTCAATAGACTGGGCGCAATACCATCGACGAGGCATATGAAGTTGAAGCTGCCGTCGATGGAGGGGACCGTGATAACCATCAAGTCGGATCAGGCTGAGGCGAGACGCTGTTATGAGAACAGCTTGAAGCAAAAGAGAAGTGTGTGCCACGTCACCACAAAACCACCACCAGGCGTGCGCGAAGAGCGATTGGCGGTCAGGGAGACACAAGACGCTCAGAGGATGGAGGACGCTGCGGTGGGGGGCTCCCAGGTAGCCCAAGTTGAAGAAGGAGAGGAAGGCGCGATCACTCCTCGCGAGTCAGGGATCGCGAGGGCGGTCATCGCCAGTGAGAGAAGGCCCCACCCAGCTGAAGGTTGGGTCGAAGTGGACGTCGCGGGAAGAAAGTTCAAGTTAGGGGGATCCCTCGCTGAAGAAGAGCGGATGCTGATCATGGGTGTGATTGAGAAGCACATGAATGCCTTCGCATGGTCAGTATCCGACATGCCAGGAATCGACCCCGATTTCTCTGCCATCGTCTGTCGATGGACCCCATGGTTCGACCTGTGCGTCAGAGGCGAAGGAAGTTCAACGAGGAGAAGAGGAAGGTGATCCACGACGAAGCGCAGAAGCTCCTTGCCGCAGGGCATATCAGAGAAATCCAGTACCCCGAGTGGCTAGCGAATGTGGTACTGGTTCAGAAGGCAAGCGGCAAGTGGAGAATGTGCGTGGACTTCACTGACCTCAACAAGGCGTGTCCCAAGGATTCTTACCCCCTACCCAGTATAGACGCTCTAGTCGATAGCGCATCGGGGGGAAGGCTACTCAGCTTCTTGGACGCTTTCTCGGGGTATAACCAGATCAGGATGCACCCAATGGATGAATGCAAGACTGCATTTATGACGGAACGGTCTTGCTATTGCTACAAGGTCATGCCATTTGGGTTAAAGAATGCGGGGCCTACCTACCAGCGGCTCATGGATAGGGTGCTCTCGCCCATGCTGGGAAGGAACGTACACGCCTATGTAGATGACATGGTGGTTACGTCCCAAGAGAAGAAGCATCATGCAGCTGATCTGGAAGAGCTATTCACCACCATTGCCGAGTACAGGCTGAAGCTCAACCCTGAGAAATGCATTTTCGGTGTGGAGGCTGGGAAGTTCTTGGGTTTCCTCTTGACAGAGCGGGGAATCGAAGCTAACCCGGAGAAGTGTGCGGCGAACGTGGCAATGAGGAGCCCAACGACGGTGAAGGAGGTGCAGCAGCTCACCGGTCGCTTGGCAGCTCTATCCCGGTTTATGTCCGCTGGAGGGGAGAAAGGTCACCCATACTTCCAGTGTCTCAAATGCAACAGCAGATTTCTCTGGACACAGGAGTGCGAGGAGGCTTTCATCAAGTTAAAGGGGTACTTGGCGAGCCCACCAGTCTTGCGAAAGCCCCAGGTAGGCATCCCTCTTCGTCTATACTTTGCTGTTACGGAGAGAGCAGTCAGTTCAGTCCTGGTGCAAGAGCAGGACCAGACCCAGAGGCCTGTTTACTTCGTGAGTAAGGTGCTGCAAGGCCCTGAAACAAGGTACCAGGCCCTCGAGAAGGCTGCTCTGGCGGTGGTGTTTTCAGCCAGAAGACTCAGGCATTACTTCCACAGCTTCACAGTGGTCGTGATGACTTATCTGCCTATCCAGAACGTATTGAAGAAACCTGATGTAGCAGGCAGGATGGTCAAATGGGCAGTAGAATTGTCAGAATTTGATATTCAGTACGAGCCCCGAGGACCGATCAAGGGGCAGGTGTTCGCGGACTTCGTAGTCGAGCTATCATCAATCGCGACACCTACAGAAGGGCTAAATTTCCGATGGATGTTATCGGTGGATGGCTCCTCTAATCAGCAGGGAAGCGGCGCGGGAGTCATCCTGGAAGGACCAAATGGGGTACTGATCGAGCAGTCCCTCCGCTTTGCCTTCAAAGCTAGCAACAATCAGGTGGAGTATGAGGCCCTGATCGCAGGAATGTTGCTAGCAAGAGAAATGGGAGCAAGAAATCTGCTGGCCAAGAGCGATTCGTTACTGGTCACCGGGCAGGTTACGGGGGAGTTCCAAGCAAAGGATCCCCAGATGGCAGCCTACCTGGAGTATGTGCAGCTCCTGAAGACGTCCTTCGCCGAGTTTGAGTTAGTGCACGTGCCAAGAGAGCAAAATGCCCGAGCAGACCTGCTTGCTAAGCTGGCCAGCTCAGGCAAGGGGGGGAAGCAGAGGACTGTCATTCAGGAGACCCTGAAGGTGCCGCGCGCGTTCGTATCAGACAACCAGGTCCTTCATGTATACAAGTCAATGGAGCGTCTAACGATCGGTCATCGGTCGTTGACCCAAGAAACGCTAAGAGCACCGAGGGTGAGATCGCGACCCTCAAAGACCGATGAGTCGATGGAGGTCCATGCGGAGAAGGAACCCGACACCTGGATGACGCCATACCAGCTATACTTAGAAGATGGTGTACTCCCGCTCGGTCTGGCAGAGGCAAAAAGAATAAAGAGGGGTTCAAGTAAGTTTACTCTTATAGATGGAAGCCTATTTAGATTTGGATTCTCTCACCCTGTGCAGATCTGTGTACACGGCGAGCAATGCACCAGGCTCATGTCTGAGCTGCACGAGGGGGTGTGCGGAAGCCACGTAGGTGGTCGCGCTTTGGCAAGTAGAGTACTCCGCGCGGGGTACTACTGACCAAAACTGAGGGAAGACTGCATAAGGTTTGCCCAGCGATGCAAACAATGTTAACTGCATGCAGATTGGCACAAGGCACCCCCTGAGGAGTTGAGGTCCATCCATAGCCCGTGGCCATTCCATACATGGGGGATTGACATCCTAGGACCCTTTCCCCTGGCGACAAGGCAGATGAAGTTCCTCATTGTGGCCATTGAATATTTCACCAAGTGGGTGGAGGCAGAGCCAGTTGCACACATCACCGCATAGAAAGTCGAACACTTCGTCTGGAAGAACATTGTCTGCCGCTTCGGAATACCCAAGAGGCTGGTTTCCGACAATGGCACCCAGTTCACAAGTCATCAGCTGAGAAAGATGTGTGAAGAGTTAAAGATACAACAGGTTTTCGCTTCAGTGGAGCACCCACAAACAAATGGGCAGGTGGAGTCAGCAAATCGAGTGCTGCTCAGGGGGCTGAAGCGAAGACTAGACAAGGCCAAAGGAGGCTGGGCAGAGGAGGTCCCCAGGATTGTATGGTCTTATCACACCACCCCACAGTCCAGCACCCATGAGACACCCTTCAGTCTTGTCTATGGGACAGACGCCATGATTCCTGTGGAAATACAGGAGAGCTCCCCCAGATTCTTGAACTTCGTTGCTGAAGAGTCCAATGAAGAGCGTAAGGTAAATCTGGATCTGCTAGACGAAGTGCGGGAAGAGGCCAGAGTCAGTGCTGAAGCTGTGAAGAGAAGAGTAGAGCGGAGGCACAACTCTAAAGTGAGGCCCAGGCGCTTCCAGGAAGGTGACCTGGTGATGAGAAAGGCGCATCAGAATGACATACAGAACAAGTTATCCCCAAAGTGGACAGGCCCGTACAGAGTGGTGGAGACATTAGAGAACGGAGCCTATCGCCTAGAGACTTTGGAAGGAGGAGCAATTCCCAGAACATGGAACGCCACCCATTTAAAATTTTATTTCAGTTAAAGTTGTACAGTAATAGGCGTTCTCGCGCTAAAAGACACATGTTTGTATGTGGTGGAAACAGTTGAACAGACAAGGGGGCACTCTTTTCCCTAAGGAGGGTTTTTAACGGGGCCACCCAATTAAAGAAAAATTTCCAGCATATAAAGTGTGCTCAAGTATTAAAAGTTAAAATCCTCCTTGCCCCAGGTGCAAGTGCAGGTGATTGGTTAGACCCTACTTGCCCTAGGCGCAAGTACTGGCACCGATCTAAGTCTTCCTCACCCCAGGTGTGAGCGCAAGCAGTCAAAGGTTTAAAAGCCAGGGGTGCTAGTAAGACCAAAGGAGGGAAAGGAAAGGTTTTGACAAAACGTCCTTACCCACTTGGCATACACCAATATTGGCCCAGTAAGACTCTTAGTCCGAAACCCTTCTCACCCCAGGAGTGAGGCAGGGAATGAGCGATTCAACCCGCCAAAGGGTGATGACCTTGGGGAAAGTAAGAGGGGTTAGCGAGAAACACTTTTCTTTCCCCAAAACAAGGCATCACCTCGAGCGATAGATGCCAAAGTCCTCTATGCACTTAGCGCTAGAGCGACAGAGAAGCAAAGTGAAACCCGAAGAACGACGACTGATTAGTTGTTGGTAGGTACGCTACCCGAGAAACGATGACTGATCAGTTGTTGGTGGGTAAATGCCAAAAGAGCGATGACTGATCAGTTGTCTGGGGATGCTGTTGGACTAACTTGATCGTCGGAGTGCAAACGGCCGCTAGAGGCGCCGTCTGTGTGTTTTGCAGGTCACGTTTGGAACACCAAGAGAAGGTCCTGAGGGTGATTTTGCAGAAGACGCAGTCGCGTAGACAGGGCAGAGAGTTTCCACGAAGCGATTCCTCCCCGTTCGAGTTGCCGGCAGGATCAATTACTATATTTAGATATTAAAATTAATGTAGTTTAATTGATTTAATGTATATTTTATGGTGTTTAAATTGAACTTTATCAATGAAAGAAAATATGAATATTTTATTTTTATATTTTAATTTTATTTATACTCTAAATCATATGAAATTATTAGAAAGGAAAATTGTTTAATAATATTTTAGATTTAAGAGAACAATTAGACACCTCTTAGATAATAAGACTGGATATATTTTTTAATGTCATATGTAAAATAATTAACTGTTTTCGTCGGTTGACCTACGGTTGGACTGAATGGAGAGCTCCGCTTCTAGCCTGTCTCCTTTTGGTGCATTCGAGCAACGCTTTGCTAGGACAGAGGGGGCTCTACCTGTTGATCACACTTCGATGATCAAGGCAGTGAGAGCATACGAAATAGTAAACAGTTTCAGTTTCAAGTATTCAGAAACAACGTACCTTTACCGAGGTCTCAAGCCCCTTTTTATAGATTTCCTTGAACAACTTCTACTAATGAGAACATAATCTCAACAATAAACATATAATCATAACAGAAAAACCACCTGTTCACATGCACCTCTTATCTTTAGGTGTTAACAACAAGAAAATATTTTGTCTACATGTGCACCATTTTTCTCGGGTGCTAACAACACTATTCTCAACAAATTTTATTTGCATTTAAATTAACACGTGTTATGAATAAACAAAATATTTCTTCTATCTTAACTATCTTTTTCGAGCTGTCTTACTAGCGTTGGGCCGAGGTCCTATCCCACCCTTTGAGTCCATTTTGGCCCAAAAACCAAGCTAATCATACCAAAGTGCTTGGACCTCTAGTACATTAACTATATTAACATAATTAATAATCTAACATAATTAATAATCTAAGGATAAAAATATTTAAGAAATACAATAAATACAAGTTTAAAATATAATAAACTAAAAATAGTTAATGTTGTAATTAAATCATTATGATTAAAAATAAGTATTTAAAGTCTTTTTATGTTATTAATTCTTGAAAGTGTAACATACAACTCTTCATAGGTAAATGTAGATATTGGTAAATAAATAAATTTCCACATATGGATTTATTTATTTCATAGCAAAAGATATAATAAAAGAAAATTATCTGCTATTGAATTTAATAGGTAATGATTAGTTAGAACTAAAATCATTCGTTGCAAAGATAATTTGATTGTTTAATATTATACCATAACATTAAAAAGCTACTAACTTCAATTAAAGTTTATGCATAATAATCTTAAATAGTTGATTTTTTTACCCTAAACCCTAAATAATTGATTGAAGCATTTCAACAACAAAAAAAAGCTTCCATATGAACATCTGAAGATCTCTCTTTTCTACATGGAAAATCTATGTAAAATATATTTTTCTCTTGAACTATAATATATTTTTGGTTTATGATTTATACTTGTCATGATATATTTGTTTACTTGCAAAACATCTCCAATTTACACGGGTTAAAATAATCATTTTAAATTTTTTTATCTATTGTTTAACAATATTGAAATAAATATTACAAAATAAGAGAATGAGAGAGAAAATATTATTGTGTCCGTGGTGAAGCTACATAAGAGATTATATACAGAGAGAAAGCACATGAACTAACTAACTAACTAGAATACTAATAGGATAACTGCCTATATATTGTCTATTGTTTAATATCCTTCCCTGTAAACTTATCGGGGTGGTTCAACAACCATAAGTTTACGTCGAAAATCCAGAAACAAGGGACCAACAATAGGTTTAATGAAAGTATCAGTGACTTGGAATCTGGCAGGGAGATGTAGCAAACAAATTTTGTTTTGTTGAACATAATCTCTAACAAAATGTAAGTCTACTTCAAAATGCTTGGTTAGAGAATGCATGATGGGGTTGGCACTGAGAAGAACAACTCCCAGGTTGTCTGAGAATAAATGTGGTTGAGTAGAGGAAAGGTGCAATTCATATAGGATAGATTGCAACCAAATGACTTCAGTAAGAGCTGCAACAATGCTGCGATATTCAACTTCGGTGCTGCTACATGATACAACACGTTGTTTTTGGGAGGACCAGGCAATGATGTTGAGACCATAATAGACACCGTAACTAGTGGTAGACTTCTTGATATGATTCCACTAGCACAATTAGAATGATTCTTGACATTCTTAGGAATCATCTTAAGTTGGATATGAGATAGGCACTTTATCATAGAATTGGATCAAGGTTCTATGAACAAGAACTCACCAAAACTAGTACCAAAACCCAAACTCATTTGGAAGTTCCAATTATTGTCAAATTGAACCGATTAAATTGGAAGAAAAGCAAATGCACCGAACAAAATGGAATAAAACTGAAATGAACCGATCAAAATGAAACAAAAGGCAAGAATACTAAATAGAAATGCTGGAAAATTAAAAAACACCGAACAGAATCAAGAACAAAGGAAGAACAGCCAGCTGAAAAATTAAGATTGCCGAACCAAAAGACAAGGAACACAAGCTAAGAGATGAATATTAAAAGAGAAAGAAGGAAGGAGAAGAGAGAGCTCATGAAGATGGAGACTCCAAGATAAGTGTGCAAGCCGCCACTTGAGGTAACCATTGAACCATCAAGATAAGACTAGTGAAGAAGGCACAAAACTCTCCAATGCTCTCTCAAAAATTGAGTATAGTTTCTCTAATTAAAATTCAAATATGAAATGTACAAGGGCAGCACCTTAATTTATAGCCTAGAGGTGCTGAAATGCAAAGCTAAATGAATGCAAAATTCCCCCCTAAATTCAAATGCAAGTGGCGCCAACTATGTCATGAAGAAGGTGTGACCTTCTCTCTCACTTTGGCACCTCCCTAGTTACTCCTACACCTATCTACTAACGCACCCCCTAATACTCCTAACTAAGGACCTAAAGATGCTTTAACAAAAGAGGTTTCTTAATGTTTCCCTCTTAAGCACCTTCACAAAAAGAAATTACAAAAAGAGAAAATAATCGTCCATTAGCTCCTAAAGCTTTGAACATGCTTCTTGTAAGCCTTTGAGGTGGGCTTTGACCTCCATGGGCGTCCTCCATTTGAGCCTCAACCTCTTCTTGCTCTTGATGATTGGCCTCCATGTCCACTTGAGCTTGATCTCCATCATACTCCTCGAGTTGGAGAGAATTCGACCACGAATTCTGGAGACCTACAGAAAAAGGAGTTAGATCGCTGACATTAAAAGTATGACTACCTAAGAATGTATCAGGCATATCTAACTCATAAGCATTGTCATTAATCCTCTTGAGGATTTGGGAAGGTCCATCCCCACGAGGCATTAGTTTGGACTTCCTTTGAGTAGGAAAATGATCCTTCCTCAAGTGAAGCCAAACCCAATCGCCCTCATCAAACAACAATGCTTTTCTCCTTTTATTGGCAAGTTCAGCATACTTGCCAACCTTCTTCTCAATTCTCTTCTTGATGTCTTTATGCAAAGTTTTCACAAAAGAAGCCTTTTCATCCCCATCTTTGCACAAGACATCTCCAAGAAGGGGAATAGGAAGAAGATCAAAAGGTGTTAAGGGGTTAAACCCATAGACAACCTCAAAAGGAGAATGTGAGGTGGTAGAATTTACTACACGATTATATGCAAACTCAACATGGGGTAGTAAATTCTCCCACACTCTAGGATTCTCCGAAATAAAACATCTCAATAGTTGTCCCAAAGTTCTATTCGCCACCTCGGTTTGACCATCAGTTTGTGGGTGGCAAGTGGTAGAAAATAAAAGCTTAGTCCCAAGCTTGCCCCACAAGGTCTTCCAAAAGTGACTCAAGAACTTGGGATCTCTATCGAACACTATAGATCTAGGGATCCCATGCAAGCGAACCACTTCTTGGAAGAAGAGGTTTGCAATGTGGCATGCATCATCCACTTTGTGGCAAGGAATAAAGTGAGCCATCTTTGAAAAACGATCCACTACCACAAAAATGGAGTCCTTTCCCTTTGATGTCTTGGGTAATCCTAAGATGAAATCCATAGATAAATCAATCCAAGGAATTGAAGGGATAGGAAGAGGAGTATATAAACCATGGGGATGAATTTTAGACTTAGCTTTGCGGCAAGCTATGCATTTATCACACAAACTATGAACATGTTTATGCATATGAGGCCAAAAGAAATGTTCATGCAACACATCCAAAGTTTTAGCAACCCCAAAATGTCCCATTAAACCCCCTTCATGAGCTTCTCTAACAAGAGATAATCTAATAGAGCATTGAGGAACACAAAGACGTTTTCCCTTAAAAAGAAAGCCATCTTGTATAAAAAAGTCTTTGTGTCCTCCCTTAAGACACTCTTGATAGGTAAGAGAAAAATCAAGGTCATCATGATAAAGTTCCTTAATGTGATCAAAACCAAGATATTGAGAGCTGAAAAGATTTAGCAAAGTGTATCTTCTAGAAAGTGCATCCGCCACAATGTTTACTTTGCCTTGCTTGTGTTTGATCACATAAGGAAATTGCTCAATGAATTCCACCCACTTAGCATGCCTCTTGTTAAGCTTGTTTTGGCTTTTCAAATACTTAAGAGATTCATGATCACTATCTATCACAAACTCTTTGGTAAAAAGATAGTGTTGCCAAGTAAACAAAGCCCTAACAAGTGCATAGAATTCTTTATCATAAGTGGAATAATTGAGACGACTTCCCTTCAATTTCTCACTAAAATAGGCTCTGGGGTGGCCTTCTTGAAGAAGAACAACCCCAATACCTATGCTTGAAGCATCACACTCAATCTCAAATGGCTTAGTGAAATTAGGAAGGGCCAAGATGGGAGCATTAGTCAATTTTTCTTTCAAAGTTTCAAAAGCTTTTTGTTGTGCTTCTCCTCATTGAAAGACCACATCCTTTTTCACTATGTCATTGAGAGGTGCGACAATGGTACCAAAGTTTGGGACAAATCTTCTATAGAAAGAAGCAAGTCCATGAAAACTTTGGACCTCATTCAAGGTTTTCGGTGTAGGCCAATTTTGAATGGCCATCACCTTTGTTTTGTGCACATGGTGATGGAGATCAGGATCAAGTGGACATAGAGGCCAATCAACAAGATCAAGAAGAGGTAGAGGGTCAAATGGAGGACGCCCATGGAGGTCAAAGCCAACCTCAAAGGATTACAAGAAACATGTTCAAAGCTTTAGGAGCTAGGGGACAATTATTTTCTCTTTTTGTAATTTCTTTGGTTGAAGGTGCTTAGAGGGAAACATTAGAAACCTCTATTCTTAAAGCATCTTTTAGTCTTTAGTTAGGAGCTTTAGGAGGGGGGGTGCGTTAGTAGATAGGTGTAGGAGTAAATAAGGAGGTGCCAAAGTGAAGGAAGAGGTCACATCTTCCTCATGCATGGGTTTAGGCGCCGGTTCTAGTAGCTTTTAGGAGGGAATTTTGAATTCTTTTAGTTTGATTTTCAGCACCTCTAGGGTATAAATATAGGTGCTTCCCTTGTACATTTCAGATTTGAATTTTAATTAGAGAAACTATACTCAAATTTTGAGAGAGCATTGGAGAGCTTTGAGCCTTCTTCTCTAGTCTTATCTTGATGGTTCCATGGTTACCTCAAGTGGCGGCTTGCACACTCATCTAGGAGCATCCATCCTTCTAGTGGCGTGATCATCCAACCATACATCCATCTTCATGTGCTTTCTCCTCTCCTTCCTTCCTTCTCTTTTGTTATTCATGTTTTAAGCTCGTGTTCTTGAGTTTTGGTTCGGTTATTTGCTTTTTCCAGCAGCTGTTCTTCTTCTTCTTTGTGTTTGGTTCGGGGCCTTTTAATTTCCAACACTCCTTTTCAGTTTTCTTGCCTTTTAATTCAGTTTGTTCGGTTCATAGTTGTTCTTATTCAATTCTATTCGGTGCTTTTGCTTTTTATCTCTTTTTGGTGGTTCAATTTGACAATATATGGAACTTCCATATGAGTTTGGATTTGGTGCTAGTTTTGGTGAGTTCTTGACTTAGAACATTGATCCAATTCTAAGAAAAAGTGCCTAACTATTGTCCAACTCAAGTTGATTCCTAAGAATGTCAAGAATCATTCTCTTATTTGCTATTGGAATCATATCATGTGGTATCATGAGTTTAGGTGTGTTCTTGTTTAAATTTTGAGTTGTGTTGCACTTTAATTTCAAGAGCTCTTTAATTTCTTGCAATTTACGGTTCTGTTTTTAGGCTTATTTGAGTTTTATTGCTGTTTTCTTTATATTGCCTATCATATGTTTGAGTATTTTCCTTTTTGAATCCATACAAGTTTTGTCTTAGTCTTGTTTTTCCATAATTGTCATCACTTCTTGTAGTACTTTTATTGATTTTGTTGTTTCTTGCTTTAGTGTCATAATTTTCTGAATTTGATATTGATCCTTTGTGCATTTTCTGTTTTAGAATTGAGTTCATACTTGTATTCTAGACCTATACAAGTTCCTATACATCATTTTCCATTATGTCTTTGCTAGTTCATAATTCTGTTTTTTTTTTTCATTCCTATTAGGATTCCTCTGTTTCTGAAAACGTGCTTACTGTTTTTCCTTATTGTAATTGATTTACTCACTGGAAAATTCTGAAATTCTCGATTTGTGTTATTCAAAGTGTTATAAAAGCATAGAAAAAAGAAGTACTCAAAAATTCAAAGTACACAAAAAATGATAAATAAAATAAAAAAAGTGTACAATTCTGCCGAAAAGAATACAGTAATCTGGCAGCGATTTTAAAAATTTTATCTCAATTAATTGGCTTACTGTTTTTAAGTGATTCCAGTGCCATTATTGAGTTAACATCTTGAAGTTTCTGTGGTTAAATTTTCATAATCCAGTTCTGATGTGAATGTAACTACAAGAATACATGATTCTTTGACATTCTTAGGAGCAACTTGAGCTGGTCATAGTGGCACTTTACTTAGAATTGGATCAATGTTCTAATTCAAGAACTCACCAAGACTTTGCACCAACCAAAACTCATATGGAAGTCCATATATTGTCAAATGGAATCAAACAACAAGAAAGGAAGAACACAAATTGAAAACTGGACAGAATTGAAAACTACACCTACACCCCCCTACTAAGTCACATGGACAAAGTGACTCTCTCTAATACATTCACACCTATTTATTTAATATCCACACCTCCTACAAGAGTCATTCAAATGATGCTCTTTTATTTAATGCTTGGCCTTGCCCCTCATGGTTTGGACTTGGGCTTCTTGGGCTTGGGCTTGGGCTTTGGGCTTGGGCCTCATCTTTTGCAAAGACTAATAAGAAGAACTTTAAATGCTTTGGCCCTTGTCCATTTCTTCTATTGATAACATCTTTTTGATTCTCATCAAGTTCGCTCTATATCATTCCAGTTAAATCAGTGAACATCAAGCACAATTTGCATAAAAATATTTTTTCCAGTAGCTTGCTTTTTTGTTTTCTTCATCTACTATAGTACTTTTCTTTAGGTATTCTTTTGTGTGCCTACTTTCTCATTGAGTTCTTTAATTTTCTTGCTTGTCTTTTGTTCATTAATCTTTGAGTTTGTTAAACACCTAGTTTTCCTTTTGTTCTAGCCTTTCTTTGCTTATACTTTTTCTTGTTTGTCTTTATTGCTTCATTGGTTTTGTGGTGGTTGACTTTGAGATTAGTGTGCTTGCTTTGACATCTTTCATTTGAGGATTCCAAGGCCTCAAGATCAGATTGGTGCAAGGACATTATTTCTTTGAGAGTGGCCTAAATTTTTCTGCCTAAATTCACTTCGGCATTTTGCTTGAAACACTCACTGTTTTTGCTAATTTTGTTTCTTGACTTGTTTGCTGTTTTGTGTGTTTGCTGTTTTTAATTTCAAATGGCTGGATTTTCAAGTGATGCATCCTACAAGCAGAATTCTCCTTCCAAAGCTTCAATCCTTGGTGAATTACATGAAGCACAAAGAACTATTAGACGCTTGGAAGAGAAAATGCCAAAGATGGAGGTGCAACAAGCTAGACCATCTCCTTCAATCCATGATGAGCATCATTCACATAGACCTTCAACAAGAGCCTCTTCAAATGATTTTGGCCGTGAAGAAGAGCATAGGAGAAGGAGAAATCCACCCCAATTTCATGGACAAAGACATCATCACCAAGGGGAAAGACAACACTAGGACAATGGCTTCTATCAAGATGCAAAGTCTAGGCTTCCTTCGGTCAAGCTTCCTTGTTTTAATGGTTCTAGTGATCCTAATGTATATTTAGATTGGGAGGCTAAGTGTGAACAAATTTTTGAGATCCATGAGATCCAAGATGAGCATAAGCTTAAGCTAGCCACCTTAGAGTTTAGTGATTATGCCATGAAATGGTGGCATGGTGTTGTAAAGGACATTATCTATCACAAGGGTCCTCACGTGGACTCTTGGAACTCTTTAAAGGATCACATGCGCGCTAGATTTTTGCCCCCACATTTTAGGAAAGACCTCATGTTGAGACTCCAACGGTTTCAACAAGGCACGCTAAATGTGGATGAATATTATAAGGAGCTAGAGGCGCTTGTGCTTAAAATTGAATTAGAAGAAAGTGAGGAAGCTATGATTGCTAGGTTTGTGAGTGGACTTAGGAAGGATATTCAAGACATTGTTGAGTTACAAGAGTATTCATCATTGGGTTCTTTAGTTCATCTTGCAATGAAGGTGGAAGCCCAACTTGCTAAGAAAAATTCTTTCAAAAATACTCCCAATGATGGTTACTACAACAAGTCTTGGAGGAACAAAAAGTCTTTTTCTAAATTTCCTTCCAAAGATTCTTCTTTCAAACCCAAAGAAACTAAGTCATCTACCTCTAGGCCTAAATCACCCACAAGAACATCTAATACTAAATGTTTTAAATGCATTGGTTATGGTCATATAGCTGCTAATTGCCCTTCCAAACGAAGTATGTACATGCATGAAGGCATTGTAGTGAGTGAGCATGATTCGGATTCTCCTAAGCATTCATTGCATTCTAGTGCATCTAGTGGGGAAGAGATTGAATGTCCACTTGAAGGGGATTTGTTAGTTATGAGAAGACTTCTTGGACAAGTTTCACAACCTTTTGATGAAAGTCAAAGGGAAAATATTTTCCATACAAGATGTCTTTTTCAAAACAACATTTGCTCTTTGATAGTGGATGGGGGTAGTTGTGCAAATGTGGCTAGTACAAGAGTAGTACATAAGCTTGGATTGCCTACTATCTCTCATACTAAGCCTTACAAATTACAATGGCTTAGTGAAGTAGGAGAAATAGTTGTCAATAAACAAGTCCTCATCCATTTCTCCATTGGAAAATACAAAGATGAGGTATTATGTGATGTTGTGCCCATGGAAGCCACTCATGTTCTTTTGGGAAGGCCTTGGCAATTGATAGAAAAGCTTTACATGATGGCTTTACCAACAAAATTTCTTTTGAATTCCATGGTCACAAGGTTACTTTAAAATCTCTCTCTCCAAGAGAAGTCCATGAGGACCAAGTTATCATGAAGAAAAAGAGGGAGAGTGAAAAAGATAAAAAAGATAAAAAAGATAAGAGTTCTAAGCCTACACTCCTTGTGTCTAGGCGGGACATTGAAAGGGAAATAGTGGGTCATCATCCTCTTTTCTTAGCCATCCCTAGAACTCTTAGAGTAGAATGACTTGTTGATAGTCCTCATTGCTTGGAAAATTTGGTAGAAGAGTTTCAAGATGTGTTTCAAGATCCTCCAAATGGACTTCCACCTTTGAGAGGGATTGAGCACCAAATTGATTTGATACCGGGCTCTTCTTTACCAAACCGTCCAGCATATAGGACCAATCCAAGTGAAACCAAGGAAATTCGCCAACAAGTTGACGCTTTGATTGAGAAAGGGTGGGTGCAAGATAGCATGAGTCCTTGTGCTATGCCTATCAACTTAGTGCCAAAAAAGGATGGCACATGGCGAATGTGTTCGGATTGTAGGGCCATCAATAACATAACAATTAAGTATAGGCATCCCATACCTAGACTAGATGATTTGTTGGATGAATTACATGGTTCAAAAATCTTTTCAAAGATTGATCTTAAAAGCGGCTACAATCAAATCCGTATCAAACCGGGTGATGAATGGAAGACGACTTTTAAGACCAACTTTGGTTTATATGAGTGGTTAGTTATGCCCTTTGGTCTAACTAATGCACCATGTACCTTCATGCGCCTCATGCATCATGTTATTAGACCATTCATTGGTAAGTTTGTTGTTGTTTACTTTGATGATATTCTCATTTATAGCTTATCTTTGAATGACCATAGGATGCATGTTAGGCAAGTTTTAGAAACCCTTAGGAAGGAACATTTGTATGCTAATCTTGCTAAATGTATGTTTGCTCTTGATCATATAGAATTCCTAGGGTTTGTTGTGAGTTGCAAAGGGGTCCATGTGGACAAAACAAAGGTGATGGCCATTTAAAATTGGCCTACACCGAAATCTTTGAATGAGGTCCGAAGTTTTCATGGACTTGCTTCTTTCTATAGAAGATTTGTCCCAAACTTTGGTACCATTGCCGCACCACTCAATGACATAGTGAAAAAGGATGTGGTCTTTCAATGGGGAGAAGCACAACAAAAAGCTTTTGAAACTTTGAAAGAAAAATTGACTAATGCTCCCATCTTGGCCTTTCCTAATTTCACTAAGACCTTTGAGATTGAGTGTGATGCTTCAAGCATAGGTATTGGGGCTGTTCTCCTTCAAGAGGGCCACCCCATAGCCTATTTTAGTGAGAAATTGAAGGGAAGTCATCTCAATTATTCCACCTATGATAAAGAATTATATGCACTTGTTAGGGCTTTGTTTACTTGGCAACACTATCTTTTTCCCAAAGAGTTTGTGATACATAGTGATCATGAATCTCTTAAATATTTGAAAAGCCAAAACAAGCTTAACAAGAGGCATGCTAAGTGGGTGGAATTCATTGAGCAATTTCCTTATATGATCAAATACAAGCAAGGCAAAGTAAATATTGTGGCGGATGCTCTTTCTAGAAGATACACTTTGCTAAATCTTTTAAGCTCTCAATATCTTGGTTTTGATCACATTAAGGAACTCTATCATGATGACCTTGATTTTTCTTTCATCTATCAAGAGTGTCTTAAGGGAGGACACAAAGATTTTTTTATACAAGATGGCTTTCTTTTTAAAGGAAAACGTCTTTGTGTTCCTCAATGCTCTATTAGATTATCTCTTGTTAGAGAAGCTCATGAGGGGGGTTTAATGGGACATTTTGGGGTTGCTAAAATTTGGATGTGTTGCATGAACATTTCTTTTGGCCTCATATGCATAAGCATGTTCATAGTTTGTGTGATAAATGCATAGCTTGCTGCAAAGCTAAGTCTAAGATGCATCCCCATGGTTTATATACTCCTCTTCCTATCCCTTCAATGCCTTGGGTAGATATATCTATGGATTTCATCTTAGGATTACCCAAGACATCAAAGGGAAAGGCCTCCATTTTTGTGGTAGTGGATCGTTTTTCAAAGATGGCTCACTTTATTCCTTGCCACAAAGTGAATGATGCATGCCACATTGCAAACCTCTTCTTCCAAGAAGTGGTTCGCTTGCATGGGATCCCTAGATCTATAGTGTTCGATAGAGATCCCAAGTTCTTGAGTCACTTTTGGAAGACCTTGTGGGACAAGCTTGGGACTAAGCTTTTATTTTCTACCACTTGCCACCCACAAACTGATGGTCAAACCGAGGAGGTGAATAGAACTTTGGGACAACTATTGAGATGTTTTATTTCGGAGAATCCTAGAGTGTGGGAGAATTTACTACCCCATGTTGAGTTTGCATATAATCGTGTAGTAAATTCTACCACCTCACATTCTCCTTTTGATGTTGTCTATGGGTTTAACCCCCTAACACCTCTTGATCATGTTGACGTGACCTCTTAGTCTTTTCGCTGGACAAGTCTTCGCTTAAGACTGGGGGGCTAGTGTACCGCCCAGGTGGTTGGAAGTGATGACGTGGCAGCAAGCTATTATATAGGCGTGTTGAACGGGGCACCTGACTGGTAGAAGGGAAGGAAGTCGGGGGGCTAGTGTAGTCGCCAGTTATTAAGTTGGCGTGCTCCGATCTCCAGCGCACCTAAACCGGCGGTCACCGGGTTTGTGTTGAAGTGATCAGAGATCGCCGAAAGGAGGAGATCGCCGAGGGATCAGGGAAGCTTGTTCCAGGCTGTCGAAGCAGAAGATGAAGTCGTCAGATGGTCACTCCCTAGCTAGCCAGAGGTTGGGATCGGGGAACAGCTTACCCGAACATGCACGATGAAGCAAGTGAAGTAGATCATGATTGCGGCCGGCGAGACCACAGGGAAGGTGTGTATGAAGACCCCCATACTCGCCACACAGAAGAGATCGCGCTCCAAGGCAGCTATACACCGAGTTACTCCTTGCATGGATAACTTAGTCGAATAAGCCTGAATAGTAAGAAGTGACGCCCAAGTCAAGGATGCTCTAGATGGTGACACGTGTACAGCTGGATACGAGCCACGTGTCCAGATGTGTAACTGTCAGGAGAGAGAAAATGCACAGGTATATAAGGAATCCTAACTAACTTTTGAGGTACGCGCGTTTTAGAATTCTTCTTTTACGCTTGCGAGAACAAAGTACGCTGAGAGAGAATTTTGCACGGTTCCTGAAGTTCTTAGTTTTCTCTTAGTATTTTGATGGTTCAGTCGCTGACTTGGGCGTCGGAGCGTGATCGGCCGCAGCGGCGCCGTTCTGTCTTTTTGCAGGTTCTTGAGGTGAATCAAGACGAAGGACGGAAGCAAACACGGCGCAAAGTCGATCCAAGATTTGACGAGGCAAGGCTCTTGCGTCCTGGTCAACAGGCAGGATCAGGTTCGCTTTCATGGGATCCCTAGATCTATAGTGTTCGATAGAGATCCCAAGTTCTTGAGTCACTTTTGGAAGACCTTGTGGGGCAAGCTTGGGACTAAGCTTTTATTTTCTACCACTTGCCACCCACAAACTGATGGTCAAACCGAGGAGGTGAATAGAACTTTGGGATAACTATTGAGATGTTTTATTTCGGAGAATCCTAGAGTGTGGGAGAATTTACTACCCCATGTTGAGTTTGCATATAATCGTGTAGTAAATTCTACCACCTCACATTCTCCTTTTGATGTTGTCTATGGGTTTAACCCCCTAACACCTCTTGATCTTCTTCCTATTCCCCTTCTTGGAGATGTCTTGTGCAAAGATGGGGATGAAAAGGCTTCTTTTGTGAAAACTTTGCATAAAGACATCAAGAAGAGAATTGAGAAGAAGGTTGGCAAGTATGCTGAACTTGCCAATAAAAGGAGAAAAGCATTGTTGTTTGATGAGGGCGATTGGGTTTGGCTTCACTTGAGGAAGGATCGTTTTCCTACTCAAAGGAAGTCCAAACTAATGCCTCGAGGGGATGGACCTTTCCAAATCCTCAAGAGGATTAATGACAATGCTTATGAGATAGATTTGCCTGATACATTCTTAGGTAGTCATACTTTTAATGTAAACGATCTAACTCCTTTTTCTGTAGGTCTCCAGAATTCGTGGTCGAATTCTCTCCAACTCGGGGAGTATGATGGAGATCAAGCTCAAGTGGACATAGAGGCCAATCAACAAGATCAAGAAGAGGTAGAGGCTCAAATGGAGGACGCCCATGGAGGTGAAAGCCCACCTCAAAGGATTACAAGAAGCATGTTCAAAGCTTTAGGAGCTGTAGGACAATTATTTTCTCTTTTTGTAATTTCTTTGGTTGAAGGTGCTTAGAGGGAAACATTAGAAACCTCTATTGTTAAAGCATCTTTTAGTCTTTAGTTAGGAGCTTTAGGAGGGGGGGTGCGTTAGTAGATAGGTGTAGGAGTAAATAAGGAGGTGCCAAAGTGAAAGAAAAGGTCACACCTTCCTCATGCATGGGTTTAGGCACCGGTTCTAGTAGCTTTTAGGAGGGAATTTTGAATTCTTTTAGTTTGATTTTCAGCACCTCTAGGGTATAAATATAGGTGCTTCCCTTGTACATTTCAGATTTGAATTTTAATTAGAGAAACTATACTCAAATTTTAAGAGAGCATTGGAGAGCTTTGAGCCTTCTTCTCTAGTCTTATCTTGATGGTTCCATGGTTACCTCAAGTGGCGGCTTGCACACTCATCTAGGAGCATCCATCCTTCTAGTGGCGTGATCATCCAACCATACATCCATCTTCATGAGCTTTCTCCTCTCCTTCCTTCCTTCTCTTTTGTTATTCATGTTTTAAGCTTGTGTTCTTGAGTTTTGGTTCGGTTATTTGCTTTTTCCAGCAGCTGTTCTTCTTCTTCTTTGTGTTTGGTTCGGTGCCTTTTAATTTCCAGCACTCCTTTTCAGTTTTCTTGCCTTTTAATTCAGTTTGTTCGGTTCATAGTTGTTCTTATTCAATTCTATTCGGTGCTTTTGCTTTTTTATCTCTTTTTGGTGGTTCAATTTGACAATATGTGGAACTTCCATATGAGTTTGGATTTGGTGCTAGTTTTGGTGAGTTCTTGACTTAGAACATTGATCCAATTCACAGAAAAAGTGCCTAACTATTGTCCAACTCAAGTTGATTCCTAAGAATGTCAAGAATCATTCTCTTCTTTGCTACTGGAATCATATCACATGGACCCCCTTTGCAACGCACAACAAACCCTAGGAATTCTATATGATCAAGAGCAAACATACATTTAGCAAGATTAGCATACAAATGTTCCTTCCTAAGGGTTTCTAAAACTTGCCTAACATGCAACCTATGGTCCTCCAAAGATAAGCTATAAATGAGAATATCATCAAAGTAAACAACAACAAACTTACCAATGAAAGGTCTAAGAACATGATGCATGAGGCGCATGAAGGTACTTGGTGCATTAGTTAAACCAAAGGGCATAACTAACCACTCATATAAACCAAAGTTAGTCTTAAAAGCTATCTTCCATTCATCACCCGGTTTGATACAGATTTGATTGTAGCAGCTTTTAAGATCAATCTTTGAAAAGATTTTTGAACCATGTAATTCGTCCAACAAATCATCTAGTCTAGGTATGGGATGCCTATACTTAATTGTAATGTTATTGATGGCCCTACAATTCGAACACATTCGCCCTGTGCCATCCTTTTTAGGCACTAAGATGATAGGCATAGCACAAGGACTCATGCTATCTTGAACCCACCCTTTCTCAATCAAAGCCTCAACTTGTTGGCGAATTTCCTTGGTTTCACTTGGATTGGTCCTATATGCTGGACGGTTTGGTAAAGAAGAGCCCGGTATCAAATCAATTTGGTGCTCAATCCCTCTCAAAGGTGGAAGTCCTTTTGGAGGATCTTGAAACACATCTTGAAACTCTTCTACCAAATTTTCCAAGCAATGAGGACTATCAACAAGTGATTCTACTTTAAGAGTTCTAGGGATGGCTAAGAAAAGAGGATGATGAGCCACTATTTCCCTTTCAATTTCATGCCTAGACACAAGGAGTGTAGGCTTAGAACTCTTATCTTTTTTATCTTTTTCACTCTCCCTTTTTTTCTTCATTATGACTTGGTCCTCATGGACTTCTCTAGGAGAGAGAGATTTTAAAGTAACCTTGTGACCATGGAATTCAAAAGAAAGTTTGTTGGTAAAGCCATCATGTAAAACTTTTCTATCAAATTGCCAAGGCCTTCCCAAAAGAACATGAGTGGCTTCCATGGGCACAACATCACATAATACCTCATCTTTGTATTTTCCAATTGAGAAATGGATGAGGACTTGTTTATTTACAACTATTTCTCCTACTTCACTAAGCCATTGCAATTTATAGGGCTTTGTATGAGAGATAGTAGGCAATCCAAGCTTATCTACTACTCTTGTAGTAGCCACATTAGCACAACTACCCCCATCCACTATCAAAGAGCAAATGTTGTTTTGAATAAGACATCTTGTATGGAAAATATTTTCCCTTTGACTTTCATCAAAAGGTTGTGAAACTTGACCAAGAAGTCTTCTCATAACTAACAAATCCCCTTCAAGTGGACATTCAATCTCTTCCCCACTAGATGCACTAGAATGCAATGAATGCTTAGGAGAATCCGAATCATGCTCACTCACTACAATGCCTTCATGCATGTACATACTTCGTTTAGAAGGGCAATTAGCAACTATGTGACCATAACCCATACATTTAAAACATTTAGTATTAGACGTTCTAGTGGGTGATTTAGGCCTAGAAGTAGATGGCTTAGTTTCCTTGGGTTTGAAAGAAGAATCTTTGGAAGGAAATTTAGAAAAAGACTTTTTGTTCCTCCAAGACTTGTTGTAGTAACCATCATTGGGAGCATTTTTTAAAGAATTTTTCTTAGCAAGTTGGGCTTCCACCTTCATTGCAAGATGAACTAAAGAACCCAATGATGAATACTCTTGTAACTCAACAATATCTTGAATATCCTTCCTTAGACCACTCACAAACCTAGCAATCATAGCTTCTTCACTTTCCTCTAATTCAATTTTAAGCACAAGCGTTTCTAGCTCTTTATAATATTCATCCACATTTAGCGTGCCTTGTTGAAACCGTTGGAGTCTCAACATGAGGTCTTTCCTAAAATGTGGGGGGCACAAATCTAGCGCGCATGTGATCCTTTAAAGAGTTCCAAGAGTCCACGGGAGGACCCTTGTGATAGATAATGTCCTTTACAACACCATGCCACCATTTCATGGCATAATCACTAAACTCTAAGGTGGCTAGCTTAAGCTTGTGCTCATCATGGATCTCAAATATTTGTTCACACTTAGCCTCCCAATCTAAATATACATTAGGATCACTAGAGCCATTAAAACAAGGAAGCTTGACCGAAGGTAGCCTAGCCTTTGCATCTTGGTAGAAGCCATTTCCATATTGGTTGTGATATCTATGTCCATGAAATTGGGGTGGAGTTCTCCTTCTCCTATGGTCTTCTTCACGGCCAAAATCATTTGAAGAAGCTCTTGTTGAAGGTCTATGTGAATGATGCTCATCATGGATAGAAGGAGATGGCCTAGCTTATTGCACCTCCATCTTTTGCAATTTCTCTTCCAAACGCCTAATTGTACGTTGTGCTTCATGTAATTCACCAAGGACCGAAGCTTTGGAAGGAGAATGTTGCTTGTAAGATGCATCACTTGAAAATCCAGCCATTTGCAATTAAAAAACAGCAAACACACAAAAACAACAAACAAGTCAAGAAACAAAATTGGCAAAAACAGTGAGTTTGGCAATGAAATTGCCGAAGTGAATTTGGCCAGAAAAATAGGTCACTCTCAAAGAAATAATGTCCTTGCACCAATCTGATCTTGAGGTCTTGGAATCCTCAAATGAAAGATGTCAAAGCAAGGCACACCAATCTCAAAGCCAACCACAACAAAACCAATGAAGCAAGAAAGACAAACAAGAAAAAGTATAAGCAAAGAAAGGCTAGAACAAAAGGAAAACTAGATGTTTGACAAACTCAAAGATTAATGAACAAAAGACAAGCAAGAAAATTAAAGAACTCAATGAGAAAGTAGGCACACAAAAGAATACTTAAAGAAAAGCACTAGAGTAGATGAAGAAAACAAAAAAATTAGCTACTGGAAAATATTTTTTATGCAAATTGTGCTTGATGTTCACTGATTTAACTGGAATGATATAGAGCGAACTGGATTATTAAATTTTAACCACAGAAACTTCAAGATCTTAGCTCAAAAATGGCACTGGAATTACGCAAAAACAGTAAGCCAATTAATTGAGATAAATTTTTCAAAATCGCTGCCAGATTACCGTATTTTTTTCGGCAGACATGTACACTTTTTGTATTTTATTTATCATTTTTTGTGTACTTTGAATTTTTGAGTACTTCTTTTTTCTAATCTTTTCTAACACTTTGAATATCACAAATCCAGAATTTAAGAATTTTCCAGGGAGTAAATCAATTGCAATAAGGAAAAACAGTAAGCACGTTTTCAGAAAAACAGAGGAATCCTAATAGGAATGAAAAACAGAATTTTGAACTAGCAAAGACATAATGGAAAATGATGTATATGAACTTGTATAGGTCTAGAATACAAGTATGAACTCAATTCTAAAACAGAAAATGCACAAAGGATCAATATCAATCTCAGAAAATTATATGACACTAAAGCAAGAAACAACAAAATCAATAAAAGGACTACAAGAAGTGATGACAATTATGGAAAAACAAGACTAAGACAAAACTTGTATGGATTCAAAAAGGAAAATACTCAAACATATGATAGGCAAAAGAATTAAAACAGCAAGCAAACTCAAATAAGCCTAAAAACAGAATCGTAAATTGCCAGAAATTAAAGAGCTCTTGAAATTAAAGTGCAACACAACTCAAAATTTAAACAAGAACACACCTAAACTCATGATACCACATGATATGATTCCACTAGCACAATTAGAATGATTCTTGACATTCTTAGGAATCATCTTGAGTTGGATATGAGATAGGCACTTTATCATAGAATTGGATCAAGGTTCTATGAACAAGAACTCACCAAAACTAGTACCAAAACCCAAACTCATTTGGAAGTTCCAATTATTGTCAAATTGAACCGATTAAATTGGAAAGAAAAGCAAATGCACCGAACAAAATGGAATAAAACTGAAATGAACCGATCAAAATGAAACAAAAGGCAAGAATACTGAATAGAAATGCTGGAAAATTAAAAAAACACCGAACATAATCAAGAACAAAGGAAGAACAGCCAGCTGAAAAATTAAGATTGCCGAACCAAAAGACAAGGAACACAAGCTAAGACATGAATATGAAAAGAGAAAGAAGGAAGGAGAAGAGAGAGCTCATGAAGATGGAGGAATGGTTGGATGATCACGCCACTAGGAGGATGGAGACTCCAAGATAAGTGTGCAAGCCGCCACTTGAGGTAACCATTGAACCATCAAGATAAGACTAGTGAAGAAGGCACAAAGCTCTCCAATGTTCTCTCAAAAATTGAGTATAGTTTCTCTAATTAAAATTCAAATCTGAAATGTACAAGGGCAGCACCTTAATTTATAGCCTAGAGGTGCTGAAATGCAAAGCTAAATGAATTCAAAATTCCCCCCTAAATTCAAATGCAAGTGGCGCCAACTATGTCATGAAGAAGGTGTGACCTTCTCTCTCACTTTGGCACCTCCCTAGTTACTCCTACACCTATCTACTAACGCACACCCCGAATACTCCTAACAAAGGACCTAAAGATGCTTTAACAAAAGAGGTTTCTTAATGTTTCCCTCTTAAGCACCTTCACACAAAGAAATTACAAAAAGAGAAAATAATCGTCCATTAGCTCCTAAAGCTTTGAACATGCTTCTTGTAAGCCTTTGAGGTGGGCTTTGACCTCCATGGGCGTCCTCCATTTGAGCCTCAACCTCTTCTTGCTCTTGATGATTGGCCTCCATGTCCACTTGAGCTTGATCTCCATCACTTCTTGTCGTCAATCTCGCTGCCCCAGTCAACATCACTAAAAACACAAACATCTGTGGAGGAGCTATGTTGAATAAGCAAGCCATGAGAGCGAGTAACAACAAGATAACGTAAAATGCGTTTTACTGCCTTCCAATGATGCTCTTGTGGGTTGTGCATAAATTGACACACCTTGTTCACCGCATAGGACAACTCTGGACATGTGACGAGGATATATTGAAGAGCTCCCACAACTAATCGAGACATGGATGGATCATGCATTGCCGATGACACATCTTTCCGTATGTGAAGGTTAGTTTGCATGGGTACGGGTAGAGGTTTAGAAACATGCATGTTTGTACCTATAAGGAGATCATTTATATATTTATGCTGACACAAGTGAAAATCACCATTAGGAAGACGATTAACCTAGACACTAGAAAGTAATGAAGAGGGCCAAAATCCTTGAGTTTGAAACAAGGCTGAGTTTGGATATGAGATTTTGAACTTCTTGTAAGGAAGAGCCTGTGATGATAATATCATCAACATAAATTGGGATAAAGATTATGTATGAGGAATGAAGCTGAACAAATAAAGATGAGTGACTTTTGATAGAGTGAAAACCAAAAGCTTGAAGAGAGTGGTACTTAGCTTTTGAAACCAGGATCGCGAAGCCTGTTTTAAAGTATATAAAGCTTTGTGAAGTTTGCAAACTAGATGTGGAGAATTGGACACAAAACCCGGTGGCTGATTCATATCGACATCCTTTTGAAGATCTCCATTTGGAAAGGCATTGTTTACGTCGATTTGATGGATAGGCCAATTAGCAGAAACCGCATGAGATAGGACGAACCAAATGGTGGAAGGATTAACCACATGACTGTATGTATCATTGTAATCACACCCTTTTATTTGACTGAATCCCTTGGCAACAAGGCGAGCTTTGTGCTGGTGAAAGGAACCATCTGCATGATATTTGTTTATAAAAAGCCATTTGCATCCAACAACTTTAGCTCCTTCAAGAAGAGGTGTTAAGGACCAAGTGTGATTGTTGAGAAGAGAAGTGTATTCATCAGTCATTGCTTGAAACGAAGAAGGAGAAGAGAGAGCTTCAACGACAGACGTTGGAATTGGTGACTGTAAAACATAGTGAGTATGAAAAGTTTTGGGTTTGAAAATACCTGCCTTGGATCTTGTTGTCATATGATGAGTATTGACAGTGCCAACATCAGTGGAAAAGGGAAGCAGCAAAGCGAAAAAAAGGATTAGGATTAGTAGGCACAGTAGAATCAAGACTAGGTTTGGGAATGGGAGAAGAATTAATAGCAGGGGAGGGAATAACATTGATAGCTTGGTCAAACATTCAGAAGCAATGTTATCATAAACAAAAGGATGAAACTTATATTCAGGTAGATCATAAGGGAATAATTCTTCATGAAAATTAACATCCTTAGAGATATAAACCTTAACAATGTTAGATAGACAAATATAGTCTTTGTTATTAATGTCGTAGCCAAGAAAAAGACAACATGTAGATTTGTAGTCAAACTTGTGTTTGTTATAGGGTTAAAGGAGCAGGCACACCCAAAGGTTTTTAATGTATTATATATAGGAGGTTTGTGAAATAACAATTCATATGGAGATTTGTTTTGTAGAATAGGGGAAGGCAGAATATTAATGATATGCATGGCAGTGGTGAAGGCTTCACCCTAAAAATTGACGGGTAACAAAGAAAAAGCAAAAAGGGTTAAGCCCATATTAGAAATGTGCCCATGCTTGCGTTCGATAGAGTCATTTTGCTCATGGGTGTGAGGACAAGTGAACTGATGAAGAATACCATATGTTTCGGTAAAATGTTTAAAACATATGAATACCTTTTGCATTATCAATTTGAATAGAACGAAGTTTAAAACCTGTTTGAGTTTCCGCAAACATTTTGAAACGAAGGAGAGAATTTAGCGCTTGAGATTTATTATGCAAGAGAAATAATGACGTGAGTTGATTTTAGATTGCACATTTTAAAGGTTTCACTTTTGTTTATGATTTTGGGATTTAGCAAATTAAAGGTGAGAACCCTAAGAGATTCCCACTGGACACGAACTTAACCAAGTGGTTAAGTAAGTGTGAAGGTTCACTTCAGAAGGTCAAAGAGAAAAACACAGATATATGGTGTGGATGATGCAAAGAGGGCAAAAATTAAAAGATAACAAGAAGAAAATGACAAGATATGGACCAAAATTAAAAGAAGATAATAGAATGAAGATGAGATGAAGATGGCGCAAAAAGGAAGCAAAAGGAATTAAAAACGGAAAAGATGAAGAGACAAAGGAAACTTAGGGAATGGAAGATGTTACGCCACTTGGAGCAGACGAACTCCAAGATGAGTGGTGCAAGAGCCGCCACTTGGAGCAGATGAACTCCAAGATGAGTGGTGCAAGAGTCACCACTTGAGATATCACTTACTCAAGATAAGACCCGGATAAAACCGAGAGTACTCAAACTCACAAATTCACTCAAGTAGAGTTTCTTTTCTTCAAATCTCTAATGTGTTAATATATGAGGCAAGACACCTTATTTATAAGAATGGGTGTCTTGGTGGGCAAGTTGGGGAGGGACTTAAAAGTCTTGAAGAAGGGGGTGACCTAGGTCATTGACTAAGTCAATGCCGCCCCTTAGTCCTACCTTCTAGAAGTTAGGGCTACCTTCTAACCCTAACGGACTTGTCATAGACCCAATTTGATAAATATACCCCCTATTATGCTATATGGACCTATTCTTAGCCTATTTTCTATTTCGACCCCTAAAGTGAGCCCAATTTATTTACATAACTTTTCTTTTGTGGAAAGACAAGAAGGAAGAACTTTTGATATTATAGTTTATAGCTTGCTCTTCTTCTGCTGATGCTTTCTCATGGTTTGGTGGGGTTCGACTTTGAATACTGAGATGACTGACCTTTTTGTGAAGTGCTTGATGTGTCCTTAGTCATCTACTGGTTGCTGTGCGTTGTCTCAAATAACCATGTGTATTTAGTGTGAGCATCTAAAAAGGAAATATAATAGCGAGCACCATTGGAAGCACATACAGGAGTAGGACCCCATATATCAATGAAAACCAATTGTAACGGTGCAGTGTATTGTGAAGCAGAGTTATGAAAATGAAGTTGATGAATCTTTCCATGTATACAGGGTTCATAAAATCGTGTGGTAGAAGAATAAGCAACATTACAGTTATTCAAAATGTGTTTAACAACAAAGAAATTACAATGACCAAATCTATTGTGCCAAAGCTATAAAGTAGGAATCGTGGGTTTGTAGGAAGCATATTTAATAGTGCAAGCAGTGAGATTAGTGGAGGGAGGGAACACATAAAGGCCATCTTTAATGACTCCTCGAAGTAAAATATGTTGAGTTACCTGATGTTTAACGTTGCAAAAGTTAGGAAAGAATTCAAAGAAAACGTTATTGTCTTTGGCGAATTGAGCAACATTTAATGAGATTTTTGGTAATAGCCGGAACACGTAGCAGATTATGAAGTTTGAAACAGTGTGTGAGAGAGGAGCAATGTATGAAGCACACCCAATATGTAAAATATGCATACCTTGGCCATTACCTAGCTTGAGGTGTCATTACCATGATAAGGTTGTTTGTGTATGAAGATCTTGGAGTCTTTTGTGACATGGTGTGTTGCACTAGTGCCGGGGTACGACAAAGGGTCTTCGATGGTGGAAGGAGAACCAAGAATGGAGGGTGCCGAGTCATTATCAAAGATCAGAGTATGTTCCGAAACATTAACACTGAAGGAGGTGGTGGGAGGAGGATCATACTGATGCCAAAATGCGTCTGTAGTGACACCAGATTTATGACAAATTTGGCAAAACTGTTTGACAAAATGCCAAGAAGAAGGTTGATAGGATGAAGGACGAGCAAGAGGACGGGAAGCAAGAAGGGTGTATATGTTAGAATGTATGGCTTTAAACTAGAGGGGGGGGTGAATGGTTTAAAGAGGGTTTTCGCAAAATTTTAAGTCTAGAATGAGTGTAAATGGGTTAAATAAGAGTGAGGTTAAAATTGATGAATCAAGATTCACATTAGTGGACTTTCGAAAGATAGGTTGTCGAGATGAGCCATTTATAATGGTTCAACAAACATCTCAGGTTTTCTATTTCAAAGAACTTACTTCAGAACATTGGTATGTCGTTTTACACGGGAAAAAACAAAGGAAGGTTATTGATGATATTGAAAATGGTGACCCTCGTTCATTCACACCAATGATAATGAATAAAGATGATGATATAGTTGATGATGAATATGCAACCCGTAAAGACCACAGTGAAGGAATTTACATATGAACATTCAACCCATTATGGTAACAAATTGAGAAATATTTTTTATAATACAAATTTAGAACTTTATGTATTTGTTTTATATGATTTTCTTTCGATGCAATTTAACTAATGTTTGTTACCTAATTTTTTAACAAAGATATGGTTGACGATCAAACTTTGATGTCTTCCATCCTTCCTTCAAGACGAGCCAGCAGAGAACCTACTATACTGAAGCGTCTCTCATTGAGACGTGCTAGTGGTGAGAAGACACCTGTCGACATTGACGTCAACACTGTCGTGGCTTTTGGTCCTATTGATTAATTCATGGGATGATGTGTCTGAGGTCAATCGAAAAATGCTCTAGGAGCATGTCCTTGTAAGATTTACATTATTATCATTATCATATTTTTTAATATTAATTGATCAATTTTAATTTCATGATATTATTTTGCAGACTCATTTTGAGATCCATAATGTGGAACCGTTGAGATCAAAGATTATATCTAATATATGCATTAACTTCCATCAGTTTAAGTTAACACCGACGATGAAATATGTTTTTGGCATCTATAAAGGCCAAAATCCTTGTTTAAAGTACATTAATATTGATGAAGATACATGATGTCTTTTTGTCAAAACCATGAATCTGAAGTGTGGTTGGTAAGTGAAGTTGCTTAACTATTTTATTTATGGAAAATAACATTAATAACTTAATATTATTTGATTCACTTTGTTTTTTCATTGATGACAGGATTGTCAGAAGAAAGCTTAAGTCACAATATTAAAGAATGTTACCCCGCACCTAATGTCTCGTTCGGGGTATCGAAAGTTTGAGCAATCATTGTTGATGGAAAATGAGCAATCATTGCTGATGGAAAATGAACAATCATTGCTGATGGAAAATGAGCAATCTAGATAGGGGACTGCGTTTGAGATTGATACAGGGGTTAGTGAACCTCCATCACCTCCTGCCACGAAAAAAAGAAGATGGCTTGAATTAAAAAGTCGGGTGCATATAGTTATGAGCAATCACAGATAGTCTCAGAAAAAATTGTAAGTTATTTTTATCCTCTTTTAAATTTATTTTAAAACATTAATTATATTAATAACTTATATGATTTTGGTATCTTGCAGAATTCCCATGTTGAGCAAAACTCGCAAGGTAATTTTGTACCTCAAGGTCGTCAAGATATCCTGGTTGAAGCAATTGGACGACCTAAGCACCCTGGTTGATGTGAGTTGATTTTAGGTTGATTCATTAGGTGACACTTTTTAGAATTAGGATCTGAATTCTTAAGAAATTAAGGTGAGAAATCCAAGGAAAATCCCCACTAAACATTAACTTAATAAGTGTTAAGTATATGTGAAGGTTCATTTCCAAAGATCAAAGGAAAAACACAAGTATAGGTGATGAATGTATGACAATTAGTGGTGCGGATTCAAGAATACAACACGATTAATATGAACCGAATAGAAACACAATTAAAGGACAATGAACCGATTTAAATCATCAAACAACACAAATCAACCAATTAGATTCAAGAAACAACACAATTCTACCAATTGAAAACAAAAACAAATGAACAAGACATGTTTAGAATTTGATATGGAATGGAAATGGAATTAGAAGATGAATGATATAGGAAAACTTATGTGGTTGAAGCAAGGGAAGGGGTTCACACCACTTGGAAGATGAATAGACTCCAAGATAAGTGATGTTGCCTCCACTTGAGAGTTCCCAAAGTACTCACAAGATAAGACTAGGTTATTGCTGATAAAAAAGAAAAAAGAAAAAAAGAAAAGAAAAAGATAAGACTAGGTTAGGAGAACAATTCTCACTACTCTCACACAAATTGTGTATAGTAACTTTACTTCAAATTCAATGTGTTTTTACATGAACCAAGCACCTCTATTTATAGCATTTAGAGGCCGGATTTCAAAATGAAAATGGGTGGGAAATTCAATTGAAATGCCTTTGAAATTGGAGCCTAAGTGAGTCACATGGAAGGTGTGACTTTGCTACTTCTTCTCATAAGCCCTAAACTCCTATCTACACCTCCCTTTTATGTTCTAATTAAAATTACTCTAAAGAAATTACAAATAGAGACATCAATTGAAGCTCATCTACTAATGCTTGTGCCCTTGCTCTTAGTAATCTTCTGAGGCATGATGGATTATGAAATTATGTGTTGGACTTGGGCCTCAGTTTGGGTTTGGGCTTTTGTTGGGCTTGGGCCTCAATGTTAAGAACACTAATAGGAAGAACTTCAAGTGTTTTGGTCCTTGACCATTCCTTCTATTAACGGTATCTTCTTTTGCTTGTTGAGATGACCCTTCAAGGTTGGCATCCATGGTCATCTTCTTATGGATTTGGGTCGTATCACTGGCCGTGTACGTGCAGCTGGAAAAGGGGTTGGAATTAAATATTATTTCGAAGCTGCACCACGACACTCATCCTTCTACGTCGCCTCAGAGATCAAAGCAAAACTGAAGAGTAAGATACATCAAGAATTAATGGAGGAGATGAGAAAAGAGATTGAACGCGTGCAGCTAGAGTTATGACATGAGTTTCCATATCAAAAACATTGTGCTGAGTCGCATGTTAGTCTTGCTCCCAAGAGAACAAAGGGGAGTTGACTACTCCTACAACATCAGGGGGGGATGTCATTGGCTAAATAAGTCAATGTGAGCTTTTGGTAGAGGGCGACATTTTTCCTCAAGTGGTGGCCATTGGAAAAGTTTATCAAGAGGCCACCACCTTACATAACGTTCCTCTCTCCCATGATGTGGTGAAGGTAACGGTGAAAAAAGTACAAATAGGTGATGCTCATGTTCCACTACCTTCAAATGAGGTAACAATTGTGGCTGATACATTTTAGACATTCATAGCCTGCCTAGACACCTCATTCGAATTATACCAGAACCTCCGATAATAATTTCATTTTATTATATTAATTTATATTTATATATTACATCTAATTTAATACAAATGTTCTATATTTTGTAGAAACCTCGTCGGAAACCAAGTCCTAAAAAGAAGCATGAGGTTCCCATTGACGATCCTATAACTTCCTTAGCTGCAACCGCTAAAGAGATTGGTCAAAACCCTATGGACATTTTGTGGGATGATACGTGTTTTGAAAGAGACACTTACATGCCACTACATGTTAGATTTGTTAGAATTTGTAGCTGGAGACCAGAAGGTCAATATAAATATAATTCAATTTTTTATGATGCAAGTATCTTTACCTATATTTCAATTTACTTTATGTGTAATTATTATTGATTTTGCTTTAACTAATAATTTGTAGGTATTTGTCTGCAGTTTCTATCAATGAAGGGAATCAAGATGTTTATGGATTCTTGGATCCCTATTATATTAATATGATTAGAGCAAAGAAAATTTGAAACCTAGTCATACATCACTAACACCTTGGGAAAAGAGGAAAACAAATATATCTTTGCCCTTATATTAATGAGTAAGTTCAATTATAAGTCATCACTTATTACTATTTCATGTTTTATATATTTACTAACTCTTTTCATGGATGATATAGGGGTCACTGAAACTTACTTGTCTTATCCACGGCTGATAAGATTGTTGTGTGGTTTTTTTCCCTACACAAGAAGCCATCCACACATTTGAAGAATATAATTGATGTGTACGTAATTACACTATAAACTTAATTGCGTCTACTACGTAGTTTTTTGTATTAATAAGTTCATGGCATGGATATAACATCCTCAATGATCGATCCAATTCAAATTATCAAAATCAGAAGTGGTTGACACTAAAGGTTTGTAATTTTTGTTTTTCTATTTTCATTGTTTATCAATATTAACTTTTAATTTCTATTGAATTATAGTGTAATAGACAACCGAGAGGCTACGAGTGTGGCTATTGCTTTATGCAATGGATGATTACTATTATAAGTGCAGGCATTACATGAGATTAGGAGCAGATATAATAATATTTAAATTATCCTTTATAATTCTTTAACATATATGTATCTTAACACTAATTAATGTGAATAATATTTTTTAATGCAGTTCTTTACGAACGAGAGCCCACTACATTTGCCTGCCATAGAATATGTGAGACATGCTTGGGCCCCATATTTCCTTAATTTCTATAACTCTAGGATAGCTAATCAATAATGTAGGAATTGGATAGATTGGAATATGTTACTAGTGATGGAAATCGTCCAGCCACACACAACCCTATAATAAGGAGGATGAAGACCTGGAGGTTGTTTATTGATTTAATTGCAAATATGGGTCTAATTGGGCTTTTGTTTATTTTTGTAGGCCCAATGAAGAGGAAAACTCTAGGGTGAAGGAATGTGCAAACATATCCAAGAAGACCTCCAAGTCATCAAAACATAAACTAGAGCTTTGGCCAGAAGAACACAAGAAGACTGAGTTTCTGTTGATTGATCAACATTATTTATGGGCCAAGCTTTAGCTTAAATAAATTGTATACAATTGTTTAGGATTTCATGGGCTATGTATTGGGCCTAGTAGCATAAAATAATTGGATTGAATAATTGGTCCAAGTAGCATAGGTTTTTGGGCTTGTATTTGTGTCAATAGTAAAATATGACTAGTTAGAGTTAAAAGTGATTAGTTAGGGTAACAATTGGGCTTCTTTGATCCCAATGTAACCCTAAAACTTCTAGGGTATATTGGAGAATGAAAATCACCTTGGCATGGAGCACATGGACGTCCACAAGGAAACCTAGAAGTGTAGAGGATATAGCATGGAAGGTGTGAGCTAAACATGGAAAGCATGACTCCACATGTCACCTTCTCATTGGAGAGTTTTATTTTGAATTTTCAAATTTTAGCTCCAAAATGTTTAGTCCACTCTCCTATAAATTGAGGTGCTTGGCTCTCATTTTATAAGATTAATGAATGAGTGAAATTGTTGCCAAAATATTGAGCCAATTCTCACTTTTGTCTTGCCTCTTTAAGATAAACACTTTAGTCTTCAACTCTCCACCTAGCTGAAGTGATTAGGCCTCACCTATCAGTCTCCATAGTTAGCATGCACCTCCAAGGAAACCACAAGCTCTATGTGAGCTTCCTTGCACGCCTCCTGCATTGAAGCTTCCGCCAATCCTCTCCAAAATTGAATCAAAGAATTCGGTCATGAAGGCACAATCCATCATTTGGTATCTAGAGCCATTGTTCTTCAAGAGCTAAGTGTGCCTTATCTTCTTTTATTTTATTGTGTTCTTTCTTATTCCGTGTTGTTCATCATCTTACCTTAATTGTTGTTCTTAACAGTTGACTTGGTTACCGGTTGACTCCGATGACTAGCTTAGGCTCCGCTTGTTTCCTATGGAATCTGCACTTCTCTTGGTTGTTTGAGGCCTTACCTGTAGAGACAAAGGGCGCCCTTACGACCGTTCGCACTCCGATGCTCAAGTCAGTAAGGGTATATCAAAGAATAAGAAACAACTAGTTTCAGTATTCAAAAAGTGTATTCAGAATTGCGTACCTTCACCTGGGACCTCAAGCCCCTTTTATAAAGTATTGCTTAGTTACCACTCGTGATGAGAATCAACTAAAGGTGGCTTTTTATAATGAAGAACAAGATCATTCGCCTTCATATTTAAAGTTTTTCTTGTTAATCTTTGCAAAAGATAAAGCCCAAGCCCAAGCCCAAGAAGGCCAAAGCCCACAAAAGCCCAAAGTCCATCCCATGAAGGGCAAGGCCAAGTATTAAATAAATATTGTTTAGAAAGGTGCTTAGAGGGAAACATTAGAAACCTCTATTGTTAAAGCATCTTTTAGGCTTTAGTTAGGAGCTTTAGGGGGGTGTATTAGTAGATAGGTGTAGGAGTAAAATAGGAGGTGCCAAAGTGAAGGAAAGAGTCACACCTTCCTCATGCATGGATTAGGCGCCGATTTTGAATAGTTTTAGGAGGGAATTTTGAATTCTCTTAGCTTTGTTTTTCAGCACCTTAGGCTATAAATAGAGGTGCTCTCCTTGTAAAATTCAAATTGGAATTAATCTAAGAAAACTCTACTCAAATTTTGAGTGAACTTTGGAGAGCTTTGAGTCTTCTTCTCTAGTCTTATCTTGATGGATCAATGGAGTCCTCAAGTGGCGGCATCACTCTCATCTAGGAGCATTCCACACTTCTAGTGGCGAGATCATCCATCATCCTTCCATCTTCATGAACATTTCTTCTCTCCTTCCTTTCTTCTTTGTTAATTCTTTGGTCTAAGCTTGTTGTCTTGTTGTTTGGTTCGGCTATTCTGTTTTTCCAGCACCTATGTTCTGTTCTTGCCTTTTAATTTTCACTTTGTTCGGTTCAAATGTGTTCTTATGCAATTCTGTTCGGTACTTCTTAGTTTTACATCTTTTTGTTGGTTCAATTTGACAATATGTGGAACATCCAAATGAGTTTGGGATTTGGTACTAGTTTTTGGTGAGTTCTTGTCTTAGAACAATGATCCAACTCTAAGAAAAGTGCCTCTATAATGTCCAACTCAAGGTGATTCCTAAGAATGTCAAGAATCATTCTCTATATGGCTAGTGGAATCACATCATTACTTCTAAATACTTATTTCCAAATAACTAATTAACATAACATTGTAATAAAACGATCAAAATCGTAGTGACACTTCAAGCTGTGATTTGAGTATTAGTAATTAGTTTACATTAACTATATGACTAAATTAATGATTTTATCATATATTATATGAGTTACTTCATTATAAAATAGGTGTTATTGGGTATCTCTCTTGCGTGAAGAGTAATTGACAGTTGAAGTTTCTGACAAGTTATTGCCAGTTGGTGACCAGAAAAGGCTCATAGGCCAAATATTGAGGATGCTCCTGATTTCTACCCTACTAAAGAGGTCTTGTGCAGTACATTTGAATTCACTTCTGTCCATACCATTGTTCTGCTTAGTTCAGTTGGCTTTATCAGAAAATCACACCTCTAACTTCTCATTTTTATCCAGGAGTTTCAAGATACTTTGAAATATATATCAAGAATTCGGTCCAGGGCTGAGCCATATGAAATTTGCCGCATCGTTCCATCATCTTCTTGGAAACCCCCTTGTCCTCTCAAGGAAAAAGTACATGGGAGGGTTCTAAATTTTCTACACGTGTACAGAGGATTAACAAACTTCAAAATCATGATTCAATGAGAAAAATGTCAAGGGTTCAAGGTAATATGAAGAGGAATAGGAGAAGATTCTCCAGAATGGGGGTGAATAATGGCACTATTTGTTGCCCTTATTATATGTTGTTCTGCTTACATTTAATTTTCTATCATTTCCAGGTGCTTTATGGAGTTGATCTGGAAACTGGAAGCATATTGCTATAGAGTTGTACCAAGACTTCTATATCACATGATAATTTGTTGCTTGGGGCTGCAAGGGAAGAAGTACGAGCTCAATGGGAGCTTAATTTGCTGAAAAAGAATACTTTGGATAATTTGCTCAATAGCCTTGGTGCAAACTCCTAGCTTGAGAAGTGTAAGTTTGCAACATATCATTAGTTGTATCCCATTCTTCCTCCGCCAGTACCCTCATCTAATCACGTGCTCTTCTCTTTCTTATTTCAGTATTTGCCACCTCTATAATGTAAACTAAGTTTATCATTTATCTCCATGCCCTCATTTTATGGTGTTTATCCATTCTATTTTTCATACATGTATGTATCTATGTACTTGTTAGATTTAGTTTATCAGTGAACTCGTAAACTAATCGTTATAGAGTTGTTTAAGTATGATTATAGAATTCTTGAATCGGAGTTGTAAGTATATATATGTCACTGTATTAAATATTTAAAAAGAGAATTTCATAGGATTAAGACTGATAATAGAACAACAATATATAAATAACCTAATAATGTAAATAACAGAGCAGCAATTTTATAGATGACTAATGAGGTGCTGGAATGTTAAGATTGGGTATTACTGAAGAAGATCTTTTAGTTGTTCTATAAGCATTGCGACATCCCTAGTCCCTTTTAATTCATTTTATTTATTGCTAAAATAAAATAGCACAATTTGGTTTATGCATCCACCAATGAGGTATTAATATATTTAAATATTTATTGATGTCTTTTATTTTATAATTATAAACATACAAATTCATTAACTTAAACTTATTTATTTTAGACATCGGATTATGGAAGTGGTGCTCCATCACCTAATCAAGTAATAGGATCAAGTGCTGGAAGCAAAATTCATTAGGGATGTTTATTTTAATTTTAACCTTGATTAGGGATGTATGAACTTTTGAACAATTATGTGTTGTAACTTTAAACTTGATTACGGATGTATGAACTTTTTATGCGTTTTAATTTTCAATTACATATAAACTTTTGAACATTATTATGTGTGCTTTAATTTTCATGGATGATTATAACTTTATACATTATTTTATTTTATTATGAAAAAGTAGTGGTTAAATTTTATAATTGTATAAAATAGATTATAAAAAAGTGGTGGTTAAATTTTATAATTGAAATAAAATAGATTAAAAAAGTGGTTAAATTTTATTTATTCAGAATTAAAATTACGTCAGTTAAAAATGTCACTACTTACATATATTATGGCGCCAGAATCTTCTTCAATGAATGTAAATTGCGACAGTTATAACTGACACTACTTACATATAAAAACCGTATCTACTTACACTATGTTTAAAGTGGCGGGTGTTGCAGCGGGTAGCGTAAAACCGCCACATTAAACTTTGTGGTGGCCAGTTCTATGGCGGTTTGGGAAACCGCCACAAGTGTATATTGTGGCGGTTATAAACGCCAGTTTATACGAAAATAACCGCCACAATATACACTTTTTTTTGTAGTGTGCAGATAGATTCTAAACACTGATTTACTGATTTCCCTATTGGATTAGTTGGGAGACAACTTGGGATCATCTGACCACAATTATACTATCATCTCTCTAGTATTTGACATGTTTATGCTGGAATCATCTTAATTTGACAGCAAAACAGCAACTATCAAAAGTCATATTGAAATGACTTATACTTGAGAAGAGTTGGCTATCGGGAAAAAGTTGGTTGAGGAGGAGTGGCGAACTACCAATCCTTTCTCATGCCAATACAATAAAATAATTAAATAAAAATAAAATTTGGAGACAAAAAATAATTAGTCACTATATTGACTAAATTAGATACTATTTTAGAGACTAAAAAATTATTGGTATCTAAAGTGGTTTCTAATATTAATAAAAATTTATAAATTGGTTTCTAAATTATTATCTAAATTAACTACCAAGGTTTTATCTACTTACTAATTTATATTTTAAATTAGTCTTTAAAAGACTAATAGAGACAGTTAGCTATTATTAGATATTATGAGATATTATAGATATATTTTGATATTTCATATTTATGTAATGGGCATAGCCCATATGTTTGTTTTCCTATATAAACATAACCCTATATGTTCAATATACACAAGGGATTTACCTTATTCTTTTCCCTTTAATATGGTATCTAGAGCATAGGGTTAGGATTCAATTTTTATTGGTGAACTCACTGTTCACTGAATTTTCCAGCCACCGCCTCGCCAGAGCCGCCATCGTCGCCACCTCGCCAGAATCTTGTCGAAGCCGTTGTCAGAATCTCATCGGAACTACCATCGGAGACGCTATTGGAACCGCTGCCGGAGCCTTCATCATTGTTGTTGCCGCCAATTGACCAGTGACTGGATTTGTCCTTATCAGCTATGGCTGCTTCCGCTGCCATTATCCCGGATTCGTCTATTCATACTAATTATGTCAATGTTCATCTCTCCATTGACAAATTGGATGGAATCAATTATGACACTTGGGCCTCAGATATTAAACTATAGCTTAAGAGTCAAGGTTATGTTTATCATCTTACCCAAGCCAGTGTTGTTGAAAATGAGGATTCCCGTTGGTTGAAAATTGATGCTCAATTATGCATTGTTATCAAACCTACCATTCACTCATCTTTGAAACAACTTTTCGTACCTATGATACATGATCTGAAGTTTGGGAACAAGCAAAATTATTATACACCAATGATACTTAACGTTTTTATGGTTTGTGTCAAAATCTCCTCATAGTTGTTGCTCCCAAATGTCTTGATGGTACAATAGCGAAATATATGGGTAAACTTCATGCTTTTCTTTATAATTTTAACGAGTTATTACCTCCTGCCCCCTACTTCTTCTCAAGAACTAAAACAAAGATCCAAGTTCTTTATATTATTGGGTTTACATGGCCTTCGTGATTATTATTCTCATGTTCGTGATCAAATTTTGGGATTTCTTATCGTGCCCAATTTTACTTCCACTTGTTCTACCTTTGTACGTGTGCTAGGTAAACACACCACTGATATGTTGATGACTCTTCTGCTTTAGTCTCTCGGTATAATGATCGTACTCACCCTAACAAGTTGGGCAAAGGGCGTCACAAGTGTGACCATTGTGGGAAACTTGGCCAAAAATTTGACAAATGCTATGCCTTACATAATCGTCCTCCTAAATCTGTTGTGGTTGCCAAAACTGCTCCTGTGCAACCTTCTATTGTGGACCATCCTTCATTTGATACCCGAGCCAACCTGCTATTTTCAATGAATTTCTTAAATGGTATGAGGATTGTTAGAACCCTGGTTCCACTGCTTCTGTTGCACATTCAGGTACATCTTTTGTTGGCCTCACTCACTTTACTTCCCTTGGCCCTTGGGTTTTAGATTCAGGTGCCATAGATCACATTACTGGTAATAAATATTTTTTTGTCTTCCCTATCTACTATGGGTTATTTACCTTCGGTTACCATGGCTAATGGATATAGGGTACCATCACATGGTGTTGGTACTATTAATCTTTTCCCTTCTTTATCTATGATAATGTTCTTTATGTTCTTTACCAAAGATTATGTTTCTTTACAGGACCGGAGTTCGGGACGGATGATTGGCACTAGATGTGAGTCTCAAGGGCTTTATCAACTACAGATCTCTGCACATGTTGGTGAAATTATGGATTCTCCATCTCTCATTCATGCTCGGTTGGGTCATCCTAGTCTTGCAAGATGCAGCAACTTGTTCCAAGTTTGTCTAATGTATCTAGTTTATCGTGTGAGTCATGTTAGTTAGGGAAGCACATTTGTAGTTCTTTTCCTAGTAGTGTCTCACAACATGCTTCATCTCCTTTTGTCGTAGTTCACTATGACATTTGTGGACCAAGTCGTATTAAGTCTAATTTAGGATTTCAATATTTTGTTAATTTTATTGATGATTATTCAAGATGTACTTGGGTGTTGTTTTTAATGAAAAATTGTTGAGTTGTTTTCTATATTTTAATTATTTTACAATGAAATTAAAAATCAATTTGGAATTTCCATTCGATTTTGCGAAATGATAATGGACGTGAGTATCTTTCTCATTCTTTTCAAAATTTTATGGCTTCATATGGTATTCTTCATCAAATTTCATGTGGTTATACACCTCAACAAAATTGGGTAGTTGAGCGTAAGAATAGACATCTTGTTGAAACAACTCGTGCTATTTTAATCCATGGTGATGTTGCTCAACATTTTTGGGGTGACGTTGTTCTTAGTGCATGTTATCTCATTACTCGCATGCCATCTTTAGTTTTAGATGACAAAATTCCTCATTCTATTTTATTTTCACAATACCCTCTACACTCTTTACCTCCCAAAGTTTTTGTGTCCAGATGCTTTGTTCACAATTTTAGTTCTGGTCTTAATAAATTATCTTCTAAGTCACACAAATGTGTCTTTTTAAGGTTCACTAGATCACAAAATGGATATAAATGTTTCTCACCTTCTTTAAACCATTATTTTATTTAAGTAGATGTCACCTTCAATGAATCTTCCCTTTACTTTAAATCTTGTCCTTCTCCTTCTATGTCTTCATCTAATCAAGTTAATATTCCTCTTGTTGTGCCTAGTACACCTAAAGATTCACCACGGTCACCAACTCTTCAGGTGTATAATCGTGTCAAACGTCTCATCGTCCATCAGATGACTCTCTTCTAGTGCCAACACCTTATCCCCCTTCGGCTCCGAAAGTTGAACCTCCGATAGTTCAACCTGGTCTTCCTATTGCTATTCGTAAAGGTATACGTTCTACCCAGAATCCCTCTCCACATTATAATGCGTTGAGTTACCATAGACTATCTCAACCCTTTTATACCTACATTTCATCTATTTCTTCTATATCCATTCCAAAATCTGTAGGAGATGCCTTAGCTCATCCTGGTTGGCGTCAGGTCATGCTTGATGAAGTGAATGCGCTTCAGAATAATGGAACTTGAGAACTTGTTCCTTTCCCATTTAGGAAAACTGTTGTTGGTTGCAGGTGGATTTTTGCTATCAAAGTTGGTCCTGATGGTCCTATTGATCATCTCAAAGCTCGTCTTATGGCTAAGGGTTATACCCAAATTTTTTATTTAGACTATGATGATACTTTTTCTTCAGTGGCAAATATGGCTTATGTTCGCTTGTTCATAGCCATGAATACTCATCAACAATGGCCTTTTTATCAATAAGATGTAAAAAATGCCTTACTTATGGGGATTTGCAGGAAGAAATTTATATGGAGCAACCTTCCAGTTTTTTTGCTCAAGGGGAGACTTCTTGATTGGTATGTCGTCTTCACAAATCCTTATATGGCCTCAAGCAGTCTCCTAGGGCTTGGTTTGGAAAATTTAGCAATGTTGTTCAACAATTTGGTATGACTCGCAGTGAAGCAGACCATTTAGTTTTTTATCGTCACACGAGTGTTGGGTGTATCTATCTTGTAGTATATGTTGATGACATTGTTCTTACAAGAAGTGATCACCATGGCATCTCACAAGTAAAACAACATCTTTGTCAACACTTTCAGACCAAAGATCTTGGCAAACTCAGATATTTCTTGGGGATTGAGGTGCACAATCCAATACTGGTATTGTTATCTCTTAAAGAAAATATGCATTGGATATCTTGGAGAAAATTGGGTTGATGAATTCAAAAAAAATTTATACTCCCATCCCATGGATCCCAATGTCAAACTTCTACCGAATTAGGGGGAGCCTCTTTTAGATCCCGAGAAGTACAAAAGATTAGTTGAAAAATTGAACTATCTCATTGTTACTCGTCCTGATATTTCCTTTGCAGTCAGTGTGGTGAGTCAACTTCTTAATTCTCCTTGTGAAGATCATTAGAATGCAGTCATTCTTATACTGCAGTACATTAAAGGATCTCCTGGAAAAGGTTTGTTATATGGTCATAATAACCATACTAAAGTCGTTTGTTATTCAGATGTTGATTGGGTAGGATCTCCATCTGATAGAAGATCAACTTCTGGTTATTTTGTCTCCATTTGTGATAACTTGATCTCTTGGAAGAGGAAGAAACAAAGTCTTATGGCGAGATCTAGTGGAGAAGCAGAATATAGAGTTATGACCTTGGCTACTTGTGAGCTTATTTGGCTTAAATAGTTACTTAAAGAATTGCAATTTGGAGAGGTCACTCAAATGACCCTTATATGTGATACTCAGGTTGTTCTTCATATTAGCTGAAATCCAGTTTTTCATGAAAGAACCAAAGATATTGAGATTCATTGTCATTTCATTCGAGAAAAGATTATATCGGGAGATATCAAGACTGAGTTTGTTAATTCAAATAATCAATTAACATATACTTTTACTAAACCCTAACGAGGGCCTAAGATTGATTACATTTGTAACAAGCTAGGAACATATGATCTATATGCACCAGCTCAAGGGGGAGTGTTAGATATAATTAGATGTTATTAGATATTATGAGATATTATAGGTATTGTTAGATATTTCATATTTATGTAATGGGCTTAGCTCATATGTTTCTTTTCCTATATAAACATAACCTTTTGAGTTCAATATACATAAGAGATTTACCCTATTCTTTCTTTCCCTTTAATAGAGATTAATTTAAAATATAAAGTAGTAAGTAGCTAAAACTTTGGTACTTAATAGTTAGATACCAATTTAGACACTATTTTATAATTTTTTATTAATTATAAAAACTACTTTATATACCAATAATTTTTTAGTTTAAAAAAATGGTCTCTAATTTAGTTAAATAATAACTAATTACTTTAGTCACTAAAATTAGTTTCTATTTCATTATTTTCTTATAGTGTGCGTGTTAACAAAGAAGGCTTCAACCAAGCTATCTGACATTACCAAAGATGTCGTTGATAGGAAGCTAGTGTCATGGACGGGCTGAAGAGGAGGAAGAGGAAGAGGCATCTGAGCTTTGACATTTTTATGTTCCTTTTTTCTTTTCTTGTCCCTGGCTCTAGCCCCAAGTTTTGGGTCCCACCTTTTGAATATATAATACAAGGATTTTGTCTTTTATTTTGTGCAAGTTTTTATTTGCATTTTCTAGTAAAAATTGAGTATGATCATGGTCGGCCAAACATTCGTAACAAATTGTGCGCTATTTAACTTTGTTAATGCTGACTGCACGATAACCACTTTGAAATAAGCGTTCTTCCAAAATTTGGTAAGAATTTGTTAGATTGTTGATCGGTTTTCTCTTGCTTTTCTTTTGAGTGGGTCGACCGACCCTTAAGTTCTTTTGTGTTTTAGTAATTGGGAGGCATTACCATTTTGGGCAAAACTTCCTAAGACGATAGTAAAATTAGATGTCGGGATGGATTTCCATTTGGCGCATAGCTTCCTTGACGAAGCCGATGATATTTTGAGCATCAGGGGGATTTTAAATTTAAGGAAAAGCTTCCTTGATCGAGCTGATAGCGAATTTTAGGTGTTGGGAGAATTGTCATTTCAAGCAAACCTTCCTTGACCGAGCCGAGCTAAGAGATAGTTTCGTGATGGATCATTATGACCTTGATGCTCAACCATATTCATAATGAAGCTTCCTTAGTTGAAATAATGTAAAGTAAATTATAAAGAAGTGCCTTGTTAAAACCTTCACGATGGAAAACTATTCTTAGGGATAAAACAATCGAGCGAGGATATAGTGCATGTTTCATGTTCAATAACTGTAGTAATACTTGAGGTGGGTGACATTTGACATCCTCGATAGAGATTTTCCTAAAAGAAATTCTAAGTAGTAAGCTCTGCCAGCAGTTACATCTCGTATATGGAAGGGTCCTTCCCAAATGACTAAGAACTTTCCTTTGGTCTTCTTGACTTCATTGTGCATTCTCCACACTAAGTCTCCTTTTTTAAAGCTTATTGGTTTTTATCTTGGAACTATATCTCCTTGTTGCCCTTAGTTTTCGCGCTTCCTTTATGATCCTACTACTGTCTCTGAATTCATTAATTAGGTCTAGACCGACCGTCAAGCTTTCTTGCTTTAAATCAATGTTGAACATTTGTCTTCTTAGAGAAGGTTCCCCTACTTCCACTGGAATAATTATCTTGATACCATGGTTGATTGTGGGGTGCATCGATATGCCCATAAGACTTCTATAAATTCTTCGGTCTACTTTCTCTTTGTGATGCTTAGTCGTTTCTTTAACTCATTAGCATGACCTTGTTTGCTGCCTCGGCCTGTCCATTGGTTTTGGGATGCTCTATCAAACTGGTAATATGTTTGATACCAAGTTCTTTGTAGAAATTTGCGATTCCTTGGTCTATAAAATGTTGAGCATTGTCTGTGTCAATTGTGTGTGGGATGTCGAACCGACATACTATATTTTTCCATATGTCGACCTCAATCCACTTTGTAAAATAATCAGCACCCACCAGAAGAAACTTGAATTGCCCCTTCCCTGGACTAAAGGGTACAATGATATTCATTCCCTAGGTTAAGTAAGTAACTACTACCAACTGAACAATTGATTCCTCTCCTTCGATCGCACTTTCCTTCCTCTCATTACTGTAATGTTCGAGTTTCAGCTCTTGGTCGGACTGCACCGACAAAAGGTTCTTCAACCCTCAAGTGAGTATTATGCTGTAATGATGACATATCTTTGCTTTGTCTTGAGTGCTTATTTATACAGTTATAATGACCTTGTTATTTATGGGTCGTAATTAATGTGTATAACCATAAAAATAGTGTTACCTAATTTATTTTCTATTCATTTTTACTTTCACCTTGACGCATTTCACAAAAGTCGATCGACCAACATTCGATACCAAAGCTATAAGATCGTCCGACCCCGACCAATATAAATCTCAAATATTAATTCAAAAATCAACTTGATTACTAAATACATAAACTATAGAGGAATTTAATTAACTGAAATCTTACATGAAAAAAAAAATCCACACATGCAAACATCAATGAAAAGAAAAAAAAAATTAAGGGAAAAGAAAACTTACTCAAATATTTGATTATTGAATATCCAACACTCTATTGACTCTTAAGTTGTGCATTCTGATAGAATAAAAGATCATATGAAATTTTAGAATCTTAGAAATAAGGTAGAAATAATATGAAAAAAAATTAGAGAAACGACTAGATTTGCAAAATTAATTACTAACTAATTAAAGTTACAATTTACATATTAAACCTATTTTAAATTTTCCCTTTCCTTAAAATTATACTACTAAACAATAAAAAATAGATTTTACAAAATTAATATTGAATTTTATATAATTAAAATTCACATAGTCGAATATTATAGACTATAAAAATTATATTATAAATAAAATTCACAACAAACTAATATAAATATCTGAATCATGTTTTTGAATTTACAGTACATAATATAAATTGTTATATAAGATTATTTTTAACTATTAAAGTTTATCTAAGAAGTATTTATTATTAATTTTAAATATAGATGGTTAAAAGTGGAATAAAAAATTTATTTGATTTTACATTTTCAATTGTTCTTTTTAATGATTATAAAAATAATGCGAAAATGTAATTTCAAAAGATAAACTAGAAAATAATATTAAAAATGTCTGTAATGAATGATATTTTATTATAAAAAAAAGAATATTGTAATTTATAACAATATTTTAAATAACTGTCAAAAACATTAATAAGTCGTAAATTCAAATAAAGTTCCCGTAACTTGAGACGGATATATATCCCATGAAAAACACAATTCCATGGTACCACGTTATTTGTGTTGTTGGGTGGGACCATTTCAGCTATAATTGTGCACACCTAACCTACCGTATGGCCCTCACTTGCTTTCCACAAAATGTGTTTGACCAGACGTTGTGGACTGTTAGTCCTATTTCTTTTCATTCCATTTTTATTTTTACTTTCATGCATCAAGTTGAGAAGATGGAAATATAGAAAAAAGAAATTGAAAAAAATGAAACAAAATATTTCATTAGTTGATAAAGTGGAAATAATTGAGAATAAAGAGAAAATGCCTTGAATTATATTATTTGATTGATTTGATATAAAATAAAAATAAAATACAATGAGTAACTTTTATTTATTTATACCATTTTATGAAAGCTTTAACATTCTCACTCTCATTCCCTTTTCCTTTTACTTTTTTTCGTCTTTTGCACTCTAAAGTCTTTTCTATCCTTCTAACTTCTCTTTAATTTCATCTCTTTCATATTTGGTCACATTTCGAAACTTAGAAATTATTCTTAATCAATTATATTTTTAAATATAATAAGTTACTATTTAATTTTTTAAAAAAAAATTAATTTTTAATGAATTTATTATTAATCTTAGTGGAGTTAGTTGAGAAAATTGATCATCTAAATTTAGTTAAGTTTATTTTGTTGTGTTTGAATACTTTGTTATATGTTCTTAAATTTTGAATAATTTTATTGTTTGGATTTGAAGTTGCTTTGAAGAAAGAAATTTCATGTAAGAGGAGCTATTTGTGTTTTTATATATATATATATATATATATATATATATATATATATATAACTTTAGAATAGATGATCTAGATGTAAGGGTGACTGGTAATAAGATTTTTGTTTATATGCATGAATTGTGTTTTGTTTGAATATTGAAATTGAGTGTTATTTGACTTTTGACAGGTACATAGTTTATTAGACCAATATTTGAATGAGTAAAGTTAATTTCCTATAGTTTTTCATATATTAGTTTATGAGTTTGATGTTGATGAATATGTGTGTGTATTGAGTTTGAATGACCAAGGTTGAATTGAAATGAGTAAAAGATTATATATGTTTTGTTGCATGAGCTTGATTCTATGATATTTTCGCCCAAGCGAAGGATTTTCGTTCAAACGAAAATAGAACATAAATCCAAGCATACTTTCGGGCCATTTTCACTCAAGCGAAGGATATTTAACTCAAAGTGAAAATAGCACTACAACTCAACCTCTGATTTGGCCGGATTTTTGTTTAAGAGAGTTAATTCTCACTAAGCAAAAATAGCATTACTACTCTCCCTTTTGACCATATTTTCATTCAAGAGAGAAATTTTTTGCTAAAACAAACCAATCTTATCTCAATCTAAACTATTTTCACTCAATCTTGTCTCTTTAATGGGTTGTGTGTTAATGTTTATTTTAAATGTAAAATAAATATTAATTTGCATATTTAATTGAATGTGGTTTTGTTTAAAGGATGTATGTTGTATGAAAATGGTTGTTGAGAGTGATGAGAATTGTATGGATTTGTGATAAGTGTCATATTTCAGTAATATTTTATAACATACACTTATCAATATTTATTGATAAAATAACTATAATTCAACTCTTATTTTTTTAATTTACACCTTTTTACATATTTTGTGATTATAAAATGAATAAGAACAATTTATTCCCAAATTTGTGTTAATTTCAACATTATAGGAGAAAATAGAGATTTAAGAACTAAAGAAGAATAAACAAGTTGGAATATTCAAAACTCGCCCAAGGCTCACCAAGACGAGTTCACTCCAGAGAAGTTGGGCTTTTTCTCGTCAAACTCGCCCAATCAAATAATAACTCACCTAGGCAAGAAGTCACTTAGCTGAAGCCCAACTAGGTTAAATATGAGGCGTAAGGCATAACCCTGGACATCATTGAGATCATTGGGAGAATAAAAGGAGATAGAATACCCTAGAGGAGGCAACTGTCAAGGAGAAACATCTTGGATCTTCTTTTCTGGCTTTCCATTCTTGTAATGGCCAACATGAGTGACTAATTTTTCCCTTTGGGATTGAGAGTAATATGTTCAAAATATTATGAATTGAGGTGATATTTATCTACAATATTTTATTTCTTGATAGATGATTGGTATTATCATTTTATTTTCAAAGCTTGAAGTATTCATGATTTTGATCCTTAGATCTGATTGGAAAGTGTTTCTAAGATTCTGACCTAAATGATAATGCTTAACATATTTGAATGTAAGGAATAAATTTGAAATGTTAAATTCTTTCTACAATATGTTCATAATGATAAGAAATTTTTATAAATATGCGAGGAATCGATATTTGGAAGACTCTCTTAATAATTTTGTATGCGAGGAATCAATATGAATGATTTTTATATGTGCATCAATATCAATCAAGACTGAATATTATAACCTTTTGTAGAAATACAAACGAGTAAAAAGATGAATCCTAATCCTAATTTTCCCAACTGAATCAAACAAATCTTTTAGTTTGCATTATTTATATTCTTACAATTTCATCATACACAACAAACTTTCCAACAACTTTTACATATTGTTTTCTATTTAATGAATATTATACTTGAGAATTTAATTGTTCCTTGTGGGTTCGGTATCCATCATTACGGACAAATTATTACTTCTAACACGATACACTTGCCATAAAATAGTCATCAAGTTTTGGCGTTGTTGCGAGGGAAGAGTTTTAATTTTTTAGTACAAATTTCTAAATATTGTGAATATTTTTTTATTGTTTTTAATTTTTACTTTTTTTTTATTTTCAAATTTTGTTTTCAATTTTAATTTGTAAAAAATTTATTTTTACTGCTAATTACTCCTTGTGTTAATCCTTGAGTGAGTTGTCTTATATGAAATTAAGTGCTTAAGTTCTCAAAGACCAATTACTATTTGAATCACAGATTGAAAAGGCAACTAGAAGAAACAAGAAGACGAAGAGAAAAAAAAACAAGTCGACACTAGAGAAGAATCCTCAACCACTTTTTCCCTTCCTATTAATATTTTTCAGGAAGAAAGCATGCAGTAGTGAAGAGCAACCACCGCAACCTAGGAGAACACTTAGAGATTATGCTATGCAGTAGGGCCAAGACATTTTTTTTAGTATTGCAATACCTACTACGACCAAGGCCTTGGAAATGAAACCTGCATTCCTTAGTCTGATTAGTACCCATCAATTTACAACAATGGACCATGAGGATCTGTATACACATTTGTCTACATTTTATGAATTTGTGGGAACAATGGGCTTTCAATCATGTGATATTGAAACTGTTTATCTGCGTTTGTTTCCTTTTTAATTGGAAGTAGAAGCTAAGGAATGACTCAAGTCACATCCAAATCAGAGTCTTACCAACTGGAAGGATGTAGAAGAAAAATAATTTACAAATATTTTTTTCCACTATCGAAAGCTACATCAAAAAAATTCTGATATTTCTATGTTCAAACAATAATCAAATGAATCCTTCCAGAGATTCAAAGTGATGCTGAGAAAATTCCCAATTCATGGGTTTGAAGACATTGCTCAATTGAGTATCTTTCATCAATATCTCATATCTCATATCACATTTCATCAATATCTTAATGGTCTCATATCTCATATCAAGATGCTTCTAGACGCTACAATTGGTGATACAATGATGACGATTGATCCAGAGCAAGAAACAAAGATTACTGATGCATTGACATCAACAAAATATCAAGCCCAAAATGATAGACTAATTGAGCCAAAGAAGGGGATGATGGGTCATAATACTTCAAATGCACTTTTGGCTCAGAACAAAATTCTGACACAGTAGATAAAAGCATTGATGAAATAGATATCTAATCTACCACAACAATTAGAAGTTGTGCATTCTTATCATAATCAAATTCAATCAATGAAATGTGATTTTTGTGGAGGTCATCATCTAAATGGTCTCTGTTCTTTTCAAAATAATTTATCTGAAGAAAAGGTTCATTATATGGGAAATCAAGGAAGGCAAGATGGGTTCTCCAATAATAATTATTATCCTCAAGGTTAGAGAAACAATCAAGATCAAATTGTTGGGTGGAAATAAGATACTAATCCATTGAGTAAGCAAGGCCCTTTCAATAATAACAACCATTATATCCTTCATTTTAGGAGAGAACAAGCAAATTGGAGGATGCCTTAGAGAAATTTATGCAAGCAACACTGTCCAACCAAAAGAATATTGATGCTTCTATTCAAAGTTTGGAGACACAAATGGAGCCGATTGCAAAATAAATGGAGGACTATCATAATGGTCAATCTATAGGCAACACATAGACAAAATCCAAGGAGCAATGTAAGTCAGTCACTACCAGAAGTCGAATAGTTATAGGAGAGGGGATAGGTGACAATTTGATTGTTGGTGAGGAGGAAAAAAGAGAGGAAAGAAAAATTGAGTGTGAGGTGGAAAAAGAAGAGGAAATAGAAAAAGAGAGTGTACAATAAGAAAAAAAAAGGAGAAAAAAGTGATAATATAAAGAAGCATGCTCCAATCCTAGATTTACCTTACCCTCATTCTCCCTCAAGGAAGAATATAGAACAACAGTTTATTAGATTTTGTGAAATTTAAGTTGTTGGAGATCAATATTCCTTTTACTGAAGCTTTGGAACAGATGCCCACGTATGCCAAATTTATGAAGGATTTGGTAAAAATAAAGTATCCACATGGCATAGTTGAAGATCTTTGGTGAAGTTAGAAAATTTTTATTTTCTAGTTGACTTTTTAAACATGGACATAAAGGAAGATGTTGAAGTGCCTCTCATTCTAGGATGCCCATTCATGAAAATTGCAAAAATTATGATTGATATGGATGAATGACAGTTAAAAGTCCATATACAAGATGAAGAAGTTGGGTCTTATGTATTTGAAGCTATGAAACATCCAATTGACCAGAGAGATTGTTTTAGAATGCATGTATTTGATGAACTGTATTTGGAGAATTAGAAGCAGATATCTGAAGATGACCCATTGATAACAATGAAGATTTAGAGGCTTGGGAAGAAAAAGAAGTCAAGGATTGCTTACAATACCCGGAGAAGGCAAAAAAAATGTATCAGGAGGTTTTTGAAGAATCAAAGTTGAATAAAGCCAATCCTCATAAAAAAATAAAATTGAAACAATTGTCATCTCATCTGAGGTATGTTTTTATTGCAGAGAATAGGGAGAAAATAATCATCATAAGTAATCTTTTATCAGAAAAAGAAGAGCAATAGGTAATAAAAGTAGTGAAAGTGAATAAAGAAGCTATAGGATGGACTTTTACTGACTTGAAAGGTATAAGCCCATCATATTGTATGAATAAAATGTTGAACAAAAAGCTTTGATGTCTCCAAATCCAAGGGGAAATCTTGAAGACCTTTCTACTGGGTGTGTGTGTGTTGTTTAGTTGTTTGAAACTTGTTAGTTCACTCATTAAGATGATCCAAGTTCATTTGAATCTTGATCTTTTTGTAAAGATGTGTTTTCTAAAAGGGTGTGAAATTTCATCTGTTGAAATATCGATTCAACCTGTTGTTTGACACTTAGTGGTTTTTAAAATGGTTTGGAAAAGCTTAGCTTTGTTTTGGCTTTGTTGTCAAACAAATTCAACCAGTTGTTTCAGTAAATCAATTTGTTGTTTTTTTGTGAAAATCGTAACAGAACTCTATTAAGTGGTTTTAATTTGTTTTAAATGATTCCAACATGTTCTGGTTTTTTACTTATATGCTTTGACCATTTGATTGAGGCATATAAAGGTTGTTATACACTCCTTTGCATTAACTAAGAAAGAGATATTAATCAAAAACAATTTTCAAGATTTCAAAAGCTTTGGTTGATCTGAAGTGTGTGGAATAGGATTGGGTTTTGTACTTCTAAACTTTAAGCTTTGATTTACCCAGATGTATTTTGTTCCTTTTCTTCCTTGAACATTGTATTTTTGTGTGTTCTAGTGTGGTGTAGTTTTAGAAGATGTTTCTGGAAACTTTGTTGTTTGCTAAAAGTAGTGTGTGTTCTTGAGGGGTTCAAGATCATCACTTTTAGTGTGTATTTTGTAATCTAGGTTTGATTACATAGTGAATTTTTAGTGGTTAGTTGAGGAATGGATGTAGTTCTTAGTTAAGAGTGAACGTATAAACATCTTGTGTGAATCTCTCTATCCCTATACTCATTAAATTGTTTTAACATTGTTTTTCAAATCTGTTGGTATAAACAATTGGTTGGTTAAGGCCTCTAATTCTAAAATAAAATTCATATGGAGCAAGATTTTAAACCTGTAGCTCAACCTCCAAGGCGTTTCAATCCTACTATCAAGGATGTTGTTAGAAAGGAAGTGCAAAAGCTTTTGGAGACAATGATGATTTATCCCATTTCAGACAGTGCTTGGGTTATTCTTGTACAGATGGTGCCTAAGAAAGGAGGTATGAAAGTTATTCATAATGAAAAAAAATTGTTAATTCCTACAAGAACTGTTACAGGATGGAGAATGTGTATTGATTATAGAAAACTAAATCACGCTACGCGAAAGGATCATTATCCATTACCTTTTATGGAATAAATGTTCAAAAGATTGGCAGGTAAGACATACTATTATTTTTTGGATGGTTACTGAGGTTATACTCAAATTGTGGTGAATCTAGAAGATCAAGAGAAGACATCATTGACTTGCCCATTTGGAATTTTTCTTACCGGAAAATTCCATTTGGGTTATGTAATGCTCCATAAACTTTCCAAAGGTGTATGTTTGTTATTTTTGCAAATATAATCGAGAAATGCATTGAAGTATTCATGGATGACTTTTTCGTGTTTGGGTTCTTTAGACTCCTGCTTAGCAAATCTTGACATCGTAGCGATGTGTGGATACAAATCTTATGTTCAATTGGGAGAAGTGTCATTTTTTGGTCACAAAAGGAATAATCTTAGGCCATAAATTTTCTTAGAAAGGGATTGAGGTAGATAAAGCAAAAGTTGAAGTCATTGAGAAGCTACCTCCACCAATCAATATTAAAGGAATCAGAAGTTTCTTAGGGCATGTTGTATTTTATAGAAGATTTATTAAGGACTTCTCAAAGACTGTAAAGCCTATGTGCAACCTCCTCAATAAGGATATTTTTTTAAAAAATTGATGATGATTGTTTAACTGCTTTTAAAATTTTGAAAGAAAAACTCATTAATGCACCTATCATAACTATTCCTAATTGAAAATTTAATTTTTAAATAAGGTGTGATGCTAGTGATTATGCAGTAGGATCAATGTTAGGAAAAAGGAAAGAAATAATTTTCAAGTCATACATTATGCAAGCAATAACACTACGACAGAAAAATAATTACTTGCTATAGTGTATACTTGAAATTTTTCAATCTTATTTGATAGGTCCTAGAGTTATTGTTTTTATCAAACATGCTTCCATTAAACATATATTGGCTAAATCAGATTCTAAACCAAGGCTTATACAATGGATACTTTTGTTACCGAAAATTGATTTAGAAATCAAAGATAAGAAGGGATGTGAGAACAATGTAGCTCATCATTTATCAAGATTAGCAAATGATGAGGTAACAACATTGGAACCTGAAGTTCTTGATGAATTTCCAAATGGGAAGTTGTTAGTAATTGAGGAAAGGCCATGGTTTGCAGACATAACTAATTTTAAAGCTTCTGGAGCAATTCTAGAGAATTGGGATTGGAACCAAAGAAGAAATTTTTTGAAACATGTTAATCATTATGTATGGGATGATCCTCGCTTTTTTTAAGATTGGTGCAGATATTTTGCTGCGAAGATGTTTTCCACTAGATGAAGCCAAGAAAATCATATGGAAATGCCATAATTCATCATATGGAGGACATTTTAATGGAAAAAAGACAGCTGCGAAAATTCTCCCATCAGGTTTCTTTTGGCCTTCATTATTCAAAGACACACATGATTTGTTGCAAAGATGTGATAAATGCCAAAGAACAGGAAGCATCTTTAGAAGACATGAGATGCCATTACAAAACATTCAAGAAATTATAGTTTTTTATTGTTAAGGCATTGATTTGATAGGACCACTGCCATCTTCTTTTTCAAATGAGTATATATATAGGTAGAAGCAATTCCATCAGAGAAAGTAGATGCTAAGACAGTCATTAAATTCCTTAAAATGAACATTTTTTTGCAATTTTGGTACTCCTAAAGTATTGATAAGTGATGGTGGCTCTCACTTTTTAATACTCAGCTGAAAAAAAGTTTTATAACATTATGGAGTTAGTCATAAAGTAGCTTCAAGCTATCATCCACAAACAAATGGGCAACCAGAAGTTTCTAATAGAGAAATAAATAAAATTTTAGAGAAAACAGTGACCTAATCCAGAAAAGATTGGTCAATCAATCTTGATGAAGCTTTGTGGGCTTATAGGATTGCATAAAAACCCCTATTGCTCTTTCTCCATTTAAGTTGATCTATGGAAAGCATGTCATCTTCTAGTGGAATTGGAATACAAGGCATATTGGGCATTGAAAATGTTAAACTTAGATGCTAAAGTTGTTGGGCAGAAGAGAAAACTCCAAATTCAAGAACTCGAGGAGATGAGATTAAATGCATATAGTTACTCAAAGCTCTATAATGAACGCACAAAGAAATATCATAACAAGAATATTATGGAAAGAAGTTTTTATATTGGTCAATCAGTGTTGTTATTTAATTCCCAATTGAGACCTTTTCCTAGGAAGTTAAAATCTAAGTGGTCAGGACCTTATATTGTGAAGGAAGTTAAGCCTTATGGAGCAATAGAGTTAGAAGATGCAATATCACATAGAAGCTGGGTAGAAAATGGTCAAAAGGTGAAGCCATATTTGGGTAATGAGAAGGAAGAACTCACTACTACTATGATTCTTTTAAATGAAACTTAGAGAAACAAACGTGAAGTTATATGTCGTTAAACAAAACAAAATAAAACCAAAAACAAAAGCTAAATAAAATAAATACACAAATCAAAAGCTAAATAAAATAAATATACTAATTAAAAACAAAATAAAATAAATACAATTAAACAAAAAATAAACAAAATAAATACAATAAACAAAAACTGAAAAAAAAAAATAAACTAACCAAAAAAAAAGCAAAAACCTTAAAAAATATTAACATAAAAAGAACTTTAAATAATATTTGCATCTAAAAAAACTTTAAAAATATTCACAATACTTAGCAAATTATACTTTCAAATTTTAAACAAAATTATTCCCCGACAACGACGCCAAAAAATTGATGAATGTTTTACGACAAGTGTATCATGTCAGAATTAATAAATTTCTCCCTAAGGACGGATAAAGAACCCACAATGTATAAAAGTTTGTTGGATGTTTGTTGTCTATAAGAATGTAAATAAAGCAAAGTAAAGAGTTTAGGGTTTAGGAAAGAGTTGTTTGATTCAATTGAAAAAATTGGGATTGAGGTTCATCATTCTCACTCTTTTGTATTTTGAAGAGCATGTAATATTCTCTCTTTGGTTGATATTGATGCTCATATAAAATTCATTTATATTGATTCCTTGCATATTAAATTATGAAGATAGTATCCTAAATATTGGTTCCTTACATATTTATAAAAACTCCTTATCTTTATGAACAAATGCTGATAGCAATTAACATTTCAAATCTATAACTAGCATTCAAATATGTTAAGCATTATCATTTAGGTTAGATGCTTAAAAGTACTTTCCATTCTAATCAAAGGATCAAAATCTTGATAAATCAAGCATTAAGAATAAAAATACAATACCAATCATCAATCAAGAAGATAATATTATATTTAAATATCACCTCAATACATAAGAGTTTGAAAAAATTACTCCCAATCCCAAATGGTAGAATTAGTCACTCATGTTGGCCATTGCAAGCATGGAAAGTAAGAAAATAAGATCCAGGATGTTTCTCCTTGACAGCTACCTCCTCTAGGATTTTCTATCTCTTCTATTCTCCCATTGATGTCTAGGATTATGCCTCACGTCTCATATTTAACCTAGTTAGTCTTAGGATAAGTGACTTCTTGCCTAGGCGAGTTATACCTTGCTTAGGCGAGTTTGACAACAAAAAGCCCAACTTCTCTGGAGTGAACTCCCCTGGGCGAGCCTTAGGTGAGTCTTGGGTGAGTTCCTCTAGAGTGAGCTTTGATTGTTCCAACTTTCCCTTTACATCTTGTCTATTCTCCTTTATCCCTTCCATCTCCATTTTACCCTAGAATCATGAAATTAACAAAATTTGGGAATAAATCATTCTTATTTATAATATAATCACAAAATATGTAATAAGGTTTAAATTCATAAGTTAGGGGTTAAATTATAGTTATTTTAATATGAAATATTATTGAAATGACACTTATCACTTAGGAGAGATTTCAGTTATACAATCTCACCTAGGCGAGATACAACTCGCCTGAACGAGTCGAGCGGTCCAAAATTATGTAATTAAGGGCAACCCAACCCATGTATTCCTCTAGATCAGTTTGGAGCTTATGTGATGAGAATAAAAAATACATGAAGATGATCAAGGATGCTAAACTTGAAGGCTCATCTCAACAAGCAAATAAATACCTCATTAATAGGAGGAATGGACAAGGGTCAAAACATCTAAAGTTCTTCTTATTAGTCTTTTCAAAAGATGAGGCCCAAGCCCAAGAAGCCCAAGCCCAACCCATGAGGAGAAAGGCTAAGGCTTTAGGAGATGAGCATCATTGGATGTCTCTATTTGTAATTTCTTTTTGGTATTTGTAGTAGAACATAAAAGGAAGGTGTAGATATAGATATAAGAGGTGCAAATGTACAAAGATAAGTCACACCTTCCATGTGACATAAAAAGAAGGTGTGGGTGTAGTTTTAGGAGGTGCCAGATGATGGAAGAGGCCCAAGCACAAGCCCACATGCAAGCCCACCAAAGGGTAGATTTGGGCCAACCATAGAGTTATGGCCAAGAGGATCCAAGAAGACGTTCTTTTACATGTTCAAATGCCATAAACTCTAGTGTAGAGTAGACTTTAATTTCTTGTCAAAATTAGCATAGGAACTTTATTTGTAATTTTCTTAGAATTAATTTTGGCACCTAAAACACCAACCTAGGTAAACTTAGAGTTTCTAAAAAAACCTCTAAATTTACCAAGGTCGGTCTAGAAAGCCCATGGAGGGGGTGAGCATAAAAACTAGACACACCCCTCCCCATGTGTTCATTTGTGCACCCATGTGCCATGTGCACCCATGTGCTTCACATTTACATTTCATTTGGCTAGCATTAGGGTTGCATTATGGTCCTCCTTAGCCTATAAAAGGAGGAGCCTACACCTTGTATTTTCAAGTTTATTGTGAGTAAAGTTATGCTGCCATTTTGTGCCAAGCTTTGCTTCTCCCTAGAATCCTAGGCTCTAAACTTCAATTCCTTCATCTTTTCCCTTGGGCTGGCCGAACCACCCAATAACCATACCTTTCATGCACCTTCAAGATCAACACCACTCTTAGGAGGATCTTGCTCACACACCTTCATAGCTTCCGCACCCCTTTTCCTTACATGATGGCATTTTCATGAAGTTCTTCTTGAATCAAAGTAGAGTAAAGGGGCGGAAGCAATGTATGAGGTGAGCAAGATCCTCCTAAGAGTGGTGTTGATCTTGTAGGTGCATGTTAAGTATGGTTATTGGGTGGTTCGGCCAGCCCAAGGGAAAAGATGAAGGAATTGAAGTTTAGAGCCTAGGATTCTAGGGAGAAGCAAAGCTTGGCACAAAATGGCAGCATAACTTTACTCACAATAAACTTGAAAATACAAGGTGTAGGCTCCTCCTTTTATAGGCTAAGGAGGACCATAATGCAACCCTAATGCTAGCCAAATGAAATGTAAATGTGAAGCACATGGGTGCACATGGCACATGGGTGCACAAATGAGCACATGGGGAGGGGTGTGTCTAGTTTTTATGCTCACCCCCTCCATGGGCTTTCTAGACCGACCTTGGTAAATTTAGAGGTTTTTTTAGAAACTCTAAGTTTACCTAGGTTGGTGTTTTAGGTGCCAAAATTAATTCTAAGAAAATTACAAATAAAGTTCCTATGCTAATTTTGACAAGAAATTAAAGTCTACTCTACACTAGAGTTTATGGCATTTGAACATGTAAAAGAACGTCTTCTTGGATCCTCTTGGCCATAACTCTATGGTTGGCCCAAATCTACCCTTTGGTGGGCTTGCATGTGGGCTTGTGCTTGGGCCTCTTCCATCATCCCCTCCCTCTTGAAAAGGATTTTTCCTCAAATCCATTGCTTCTTCTTCTTCATGGCTAGGGGAATGGATGTGGCTGGATGGTGTCCATCATCTCCTTCTCCTTGAGAAGATCTATCCTCAGATCTAGAGATTTGATCTCGGATAGCAGCCTCTTGCTTCTTCAACTATGCTTGCCCTCCCGGATCAAACGCCCACCTAGGGGAATTATCAAATAAAGCAAATGAGTTAGTTGAAGCAGTTATATACAAATCAATTTTATGAAGTTGCCATTTTTGTTTTTCTTTTGTTTTTGGCAACTTTTTACAATATTTCTCTTTTGATGGTTGCATGTGTTCTCTAATCCTCTCATGCTTTGTAAAATTTTCAATAGTGGTTACTTGTTCCTTAGGCATAATTCCTTTAGGAAGTGGTAACAACGCAAAAAGAGAAAGAGGACTATGTTCACATACAACTTCAAATGTAGAAATATTAGTAGTCTTGTGGACTACTCTATTGTATGCATGCTTGATCCTGCCTGTTGACCGGAACGCTGGAGAATGCCTCGTCAAAGGATCGACGTGCGCACCGCTTCTCACCTCCGTTCCTTCCGGGATCTACTTCAAGAACCTGCAAAGAAACAACACGGCGCCGCTGCGGCCAATCGCACTCCGACGCTCAAGTCAGTGACGGTATCACCAAAAACTAAGAGAACTAGAACCGTGCAAATCCTCTCTCACAATCAGCTCTATCACTCGCAAGCGTAAAGTGTATGAACTGAACGTGCGTACCTCAGAAAGTCTGTTAAGAACTCTTATATACCTGGTGGCTTTCTCTCTCCTGGCAGTTACAGACTTGGACACGTGGCTTGCATCCAACTGTACACGTGCCATCATCTGGAGGCTCCCTGACTTGGCGCTGCTTCTGCTCTCATTTTGGCTAAGTTACTTATGCATGGTACTGCCCAGTGCATAGCTAACTTAGGAGTGCGATCCCTACTGGAACTGGTGAGTTAGGGCCTTCATACACCTTCCCTGTGGTCTCGCCGGCCGCCTTCATAATCTGCTTCTCCTTCATCTTCGGCGATGTGCTTGTTCTGGCGATCTCCGACTGCTTGGTCGCCTGGGTCTGCATCTGGCGACTTCATCTTCAACCTGGCGATCGCCTATTCTGGTAAGCTGGAAGTCGGAACACGCCAACTTAACAACTGGCGACTACACGTGCTTCCCGACTTCCTTCCTATCTGCCAACCTGGCGCCTTGTCAACACACCTACACTTTAGCAGGATGCCACGTCATCATACCCGACCACCAGGGCGGTACACAAGCCCCCCAGTCTTAAGCGAAGACTTGTCTAGCGAAAAGACTGAAAGAGCCTTCGTTAACACCGATCTACGTGGCACTGACGCAGAATTCCAAGCGATTGTACTTTATGTTGCTCTGACACTCCACCAAACCCTTCACTCATCGTTCGACACGTGGCTTCATCAACGGCTCTCTTCATCTGCCGTTAGCGCTTCCTAAAATCATTTCGAAAACCCTTAAACCCATTACGCTCCACTGTTCCATCACTTTCTTCGTGCTTGCAAACGCTCTAACTTCCCTCTGCGAAAACTCTCAACGCTCTTCAACGCTCCAGATCACCATCTTCCTCCATCGTCTTCCTAATCATCGAAAGGTAATTACTTTCCTTCATCTGCTGGGTTTCCTTGCATTTTCACCGATTTGCATCATCCTGTAACTGCCTGGTGCATACGCTGTGGGTCGTTTTTCCATTTCTCCTTCTGCGTAACTTAGGGCTTTGTCGATCGTCGCAACGAACCCACATTCGTTCGTCTTTCACCTTCCTTCTATGATCGAGTCAGCCTTTGTAACCCTCCTGATCATTTTTCCTTTCTTCTTCCTTTGCAGCTGCCATCATGACTCGCACCAAGATTACCCCGAACCCCCCTCCATCAGCGCGAAACCTTCCTTCACAAGCACACGACTCAACACAAGTTCGTGGTGCTTCCTCTTCGCAGGCTGAGAGGCCTGCATCTTCCCAAACTGCCCTGGCTCAGGCGACTCCATCTAACGCTGGAGGAGCCCCCGTCCCTCTGCCAGACCTCAAAACTCTATACCCCTGGGCTAACTCAACCCTTCTGAAGGAGACCTCGTCGGTGAACACTGCGGGAGCCGTTTTGCGGTTGACTAAGGGGGACGAAATCTACCAGTCGTTTCACAAGGAGCACGACGAAAGGATGATGGTGCTGCCTTGCCCCGCCGACCTGCCCGTGTGTGCTGATGACAAAGTAAGCGCCGACGGGCCCTTCTGCTCTGTCTATACAACTTTCTTCAAGAAGGTCAAGCTTAGGTTCCCTCTTACCCGATTCGAGAGGGAACTTTTGACCGAGCTCAACATTGCTGCCGCCCAGCTTCACCCCAACAGCTGGGCGTTTGTTCGAGCCTTTCAAATAACGTGCGACCACCTGGGGTTGCCCGCTTCGGTGGACGTGTTTTTGTTCCTTTTCGAGGCCAAGCACCCAGGAGACCGCCTGTGGGTCAGCTTGAATGCAATTGCTGGGAGATCTATTTTTACCATCTTCCAGCAATCGTACAAAGACTGGAAGGGAAAATTCATCCAAGTACGTGCAAACGACAAGGACACCTCCCTTCTTGATGGCTTCCCCTTGTACTGGGTGGACAAGGGGAAAAAGGAGTCCAAGAGCTGCTTCAGGAGGCCCAGAAGTTCTGATAGCATGGGAGCATTGGACAGAGACCTTTGTCTCTTCTGGAAGAAGGTGGCGGACGCCAACATAACTTTCCTCACCACTTCCCTGATCAGCTTTGAATTCTTCGAAGATCAGCTAGAATTTCAAATAAGTTAGGTCATTTGAACCATTGCTTTAATACTGCTTCTGTTTAGCTGTCTCTGGGCGTCTTGTGCGTTATGCGCAAGACTTTGGCTTTACTTTTCCTGCACATATTATCTGCTTTGTTGTTTATTACACTATGCACTTATCTGTTTTCCTTGAGTTAACCCACGCATCTCTGTCCCCTGCAGACAACATGTTGCCCAGGAACATGCTCGCTGAACTCAAATCGCTCGCCCGAAACCACGGGTTGGCAACCGGTTCCCAAACGGTGCCCAACTCGGCGGTCGAGAAGGCCATCATTCATGGGCGATCACCGCCCAAGGAACCCACCCAGCGCAAGAAACTGGTCCTTAAGAGACCTAAGCGAAAAGCCCCTCAAATCGTCCATGAGGAGGAAGAAGAGGATGACGAGGTCACAGAAGATGGCCTCGTTACAAAAAGGAAGAGGGTGGCACCTTCTTCTCCACCAGCTCAATAGAAAAAGGATACTCATCCCAAGAATTGTGGTTGTCTTTCATGATTTCCCTAGGCATAGTAACAAGAGCTATGTTTTCAATTTTATTTTGACCATTCTTTTAAGGCTGATAAGAATTTGAAAAGGACAACTTAGTTGCAAGTTTTTCCAAGAGAATCCTCAAATGATGGTTTTCAAATTTTGAAGCTCTATCCAACACTAAGTTTGAAGAGAAATCATGAAGACTTGTCACTTCTTTAAGGAAGAGTTTATCCATGTCCATGAAAATGGAATCAAAACCTTTTGTTGTCCTAGGAAGATCTAATATGAAATTTAGGCTTATGTCTTCCCAAGGATCATTTGCAAAAGGTGAAGGAGTATAGAGTTCATGAGACATCGCCTTAGATGTATTTTTAAAACACGGAATGTATCTAGGGTAATGTCTTTGAACATCTTTTCTCATGGGTGACAATAATTTTCCTTTTAAAAGCACTAGAGTTTTATCAACTCTAATTTGACCCATGAGTTCTCCTTCATGAAGAATTTCTCTTTTATGTGTGAAGATAGTCTCGTTGATACAACCTTTGTTCATGGAAATTTCAATTCCTTGCAAAGGTTGTCTCAATAAGACATGACAAGTTTCTTTAGGCACTACTTCACATAAAAAATTGTCTTTGTAGATGCCTATAGATGACTTGACCTTCACTTGGTGATATCTTGGCATGTATGTAAAATAATCTACTATATTTTTATCTATGCAAGCCTTTTTTAAGGATTCTTCTTTTTTTTCTAGGCTTGCAAGTGTTCCTTTACAAAAGGTAAGACTAGGTTGTTCAACAAGAGGTATATTTTCAAATGTATTTTCAACTTTTCCTTCTTGTTGAATGACCTTGTGGGAAGGAACACTCTTCTCCCACACCTTTTGTTTCCCAAGGGTTTTCTCTTGCTTTTCTATTTTTACATTTTCTTCACTCTCACTAGCTTCTTTTTCCTGGCTACTATTCTCATCTTTGTCCCTTAAGATCATAGATCTTTCATTGAAACATTGAGATGCTAATTGATCATTGCCAAGGTATTCTAAACATGGAATTTCTCTAGCTTGAGTGTGAGAGATATGCTTGGTTAGGTTTTCTTGTCTCTCTTTCCTAGCTCTCCTAGGGAATTGTTGATGATATTCATTTTTCCTAAGACTTTCTTCCCCAAGATAATCATGATGTTTAGAGCTAGATGCATGAGAATGTAATTTTTTTGAAAACTGAGACTTCTCATTCTTTGCTTTAGTCAAAACATTAAGTTTAGTCTCACTCTCCAATTGTCTATATGCAATTGATTGCACAGTTTGTGAAACTTCTTTCAAAAGAGTTTTTAAAGATTTTAATTCACTTCCAATAGACTTTGTAGAATGAGAAGAAGAAGACATGGCTAAAGCTTTGTGTATACAAGTATTTTACCTTGAGAAAACTTAGGAAAGTCAAAGAAGGTAGTTTTCCAGGTAAGGGAGGTGAGTCACAAAGGACTACTTAAATACCAAGCCTTTGCCTTAGCCAAAAACTATCCCCACACAAAGCTTTCTCTTAGTAAACCACTTAGAACACAATTAAGTTGAGAAATCAGATTTTAATGCAAGAAAAACAATGTATGCTAACTAATCAACAAAGCTAGACGGTTTATCACAAACTTAACAAAATAATCATGCAAAGCGTCACTAACTAAGCAAAAGAAAAGACAATTACAAACAATTAACAATTGCTAATTAAGAATTCTATACTAGTCGGCCCTAGGTGAGGCTTCTTGGATACTTTGAGCCCTTGAAGACACACTCACCGTCTAAATCGTAATTAAGAGGTAATTAACACAAATTAAGTTGCAAGGAAATTAAGAAAACTCCCTTTGTTGATCCTCTTTTTGCTAAATGCACTTCCTTGTTGTCTTTGCTTGTTGGCCTTCCAAGTGTTTGTAGTGTTTTTCAAGAAAGCTTGTTTCGGCCTTGGCTTTGTTTCCCCTTAGAATGAAGGTTTTAATTTTAATTCTCCAATTCCAGCACTTGAATAAAACAGTACCACCAAAAGGAGTTAGATTATGACAACTAGAAAGAGGTCCAAGAAATATTAAGCAAGCAAATAAAAGGTACCAAAGTAAAGGTAGGCACACAAAAGAATCCTAAGAATAGCACTAGAATTAGATGACCAAATAACAAAAAAACAGCACCACTGGAAAATGTTGTGGGCCAGAAACGTGTTTTTCCCCAATTTATGCTGAGCTGTGTTTTTAAGATATGATTCTGAAATTTGATATGCAAGATATTCAAGATCTTAGCTAAAATCTGGCTTTGGAATCACTCAAAACGCATGCACCAATTTTTTTTAATAAATTTTGCAATTTTGGTGTTCGGTTACGCCAGCTGTAGCGCCTCAGGTTTGCACACTGATTTTAAAAGATTTATCATTTTTTTCTGTTGCTTCTTTTGGACTAATTCTTTTTTTGTCCTTTCTATAACACTTCAAACTTGCAAATTCCAGAGAATCAAAATTTTCCTATGAGTGGAAATATTTTTCTGGATCAAAACAGTCAGCACAGAAAATCTGAAACAGGGGATTCTGAAAACTGGAAACAAAAACAGCAAGATACCAAAGTTTAGACACAATGGAAATTTGTGAAATAGAATTGTGTAGGATCTAAACACAATATGAACTCAAACTAAAATTAAAAAGGCACCAAAAGAGCAAAGAACAGCAGATTCAAGCAATTAAAGAGACCCAAAATCAAGAAACAATCAACCAAATAAAAGGACTACTATGAATTGTTGACAATAAGGATGAACATGACTTGACAAAACATGTATAGATTCAGAAAATTAAAGACTCAAAGCATAATATGAACCAAATAATGAAAGCAATAAAGACTCAAAAGCCTAAAAGAAAATAGCAACTCAAAGGTGTATGGAATCCTATCACAAATTGCACAAGAACTTGTTCAAGATCAATTGAACAAGAGTGCTTCGGTTGGATCTTCCACAAAGCACACCAAACAAATTAAAATGTAAAAAACAGCAAGACAAGTATGGAAATTAAATGACAATATGAAATAAAGAAGAACTAAAATTGAAAAGACCAAGAGCTACTCATCTTGAAGAACCAAAGCTCTAATACCAAATGATGGCATTTTCATGAAGTTCTTCTTGAATCAAAGTAGAGTAATGGGGCGGAAGCAATGTATGAGGTGAGCAAGATCCTCCTAAGAGTGGTGTTGATCTTGTAGGTGCATGTTAAGTATGGTTATTGGGTGGTTCGGCCAGCCCAAGGGAAAAGATGAAGGAATTGAAGTTTAGAGCCTAGGATTCTAGGGAGAAGCAAAGTTTGGCACAAAATGGCAGCATAACTTTACTCACAATAAACTTGAAAATACAAGATGTAGGCTCCTCCTTTTATAGGCTAAGGAGGACCATAATGCAACCCTAATGCTAGCCAAATGAAATGTAAATGTGAAGCACATGGGTGCACATGGCACATGGGTGCACAAATGAGCACATGGGGAGGGGTGTGTCTAGTTTTTATGCTCACCCCCTCCATGGGCTTTCTAGACCGACCTTGGTAAATTTAGAGGTTTTTTTAGAAACTCTAAGTTTACCTAGGTTGGTGTTTTAGGTGCCAAAATTAATTCTAAGAAAATTACAAATAAAGTTCCTATGCTAATTTTGACAAGAAATTAAAGTCTACTCTACACTAGAGTTTATGGCATTTGAACATGTAAAAGAACGTCTTCTTGGATCCTCTTGGCCATAACTCTATGGTTGGCCCAAATCTACCCTTTGGTGGGCTTGCATGTGGGCTTGTGCTTGGGCCTCTTCCATCACCAAAGAAAGAAACCAAGTCACACCTCCCATGTTAAGTCACACCTTCCATCTGACTTGTTTTTGGTGGCAATCATTGGGTGAGTTTCATTTGAATTTTCCCACCTAAATTTCAGCACCCTCACACTATAAATAGAGGTGTCATGCTCATGTAAATTCAGAATTTGAATTTTAAGAAAGATTACTATATATATTTTTTAATGAAAATGTTCTTTATTTTGTACCAACAACGTCGGAATCCAAGTCCGCAAAGAAAGAAGCAACTGATTTCCATCGACGATCAGGTAGTCACATTATTAGAGATTGATGTGACTACAGGTACAAACACAGCGGAGGTTTCGTGGGATGATATTGTCTTTGGAAGAAACTGTGACATCCATTTATATATACACATGTCTTATGCGTTAGAGGTTGCAACTAGGAACTAGGAGCTAAATATATTTGTCATTCAGTTTTAGATTATGTAAGTCTCTTCCATTTATAAATTATTTTACATTATATAATTAAATCATTGGTTATACTTTAACTAATTATACTTGTAGGTATTTGTTTGGTCTTTTGTAATAATGAGGGGAAACATGATATATATGGATTCATGTATCCTCAAATAATTCATCTAATAGGAAAGAAGAAAGTTGACACCCATAAATACATCACCAATTGATGTGAGTTGATTTTAGGATTGTTCATTTTATGGTGTGACACTTTGCATAGATTGAGATTTCTAGGAATTTAAGAGTGAAAACCTTAGGAAAATCTCCACTGGACATTAACTTAACGAATAGGTTAAGTAGATGTGAAGGTTCATTTCACAAAGGCAAATATTAAAAGACAGATATGGTGAGAATGGATGCAAAACTGAATTGAAAAAGACTAAACCGAAAGCAATACAATGAAAGAAACAAAGACAATGAACATAAAATGGAAGCCTAAAATGAAGGAGAATGGAAGAAGGAAACTTTTGGAAAATGAGAGTGATGTTTGTCCTGACCAGTCCTCGGTCATCAGTTCCAAAGACTGACCTCAGACATCGCACACCAGTACCTGGTAGTGGAAGTGGGACACGTAAGGGGGGGCCCATACGCACCTATCAGAAGTTTGGTCAGTCTTCGGACATCGGTACCATAGACCCCGGTGATGGGGATCGACATTAGACCTTGCTAGTAGAGGGAGAGATCGGACATCGGCGGTCTCGTTATAGTGGGCCACATAAGGTGGACCCTAGAATTATACTAAGTTAACAGGTAAGACATCAGATATGTGGGAAGGCCAAGTTATGAAGGATCCATGCACGTGGTGTGTATACCGCATACAGGTGCGGCACGAGTGAATAATTCCTGGGAGGTGCTAAGGCCCATTAGGGTTAGTGCTTCCAGGAAAAGTTGCATGCATGGCACGTGAATACTTAGGGCACCCACAAAGCAAATGGCGCAAGAGACTAGGTGCATAAGTTGGTACCTAGGCGGCCACTTTGTTATTCGTTGCACTTCAGTTAAGGGAAGTTTCATGTGCCGGATACGCTAAGATTATGTAAATAGCGGCACAAGGACGTTTCCCAAGGAACCCTAGACAAGGGTAACAACATAAAGATAAAACCTAGTTTCAATCTATATAAAGGGTGCTAACAACCCTAACAAGGTACACGGTTCTAAGACTGAAACTACTTTATACACTTGGTGTTTCTTTGCCCTAATACTGACTTGAGCATCGGAGTGCAAACGGTCGTCAAGGCACCCCTTTGTCTTTGCAGGTGAGAGATTCTTTAATCAAGGAAGTACGATTCTCAAGCGAAGATAGAAGGGCCAAAGGCTGCCGTTAGAGTCAACCGGCGAAGCGAGTCAACCGGAGGAGCGAGTCAACCGACAGGAAAATTTGGCGCCTACCGTGGGGTACGTTAAAACAAGGTTCAACTCACAATCGTGTTAAGAGTTTCTACCAACAAGATGAGAAGTACGAGGCAAGGATCTGTCATAGCCACAGGTGTTGTGCCCCCTGGAGGGGACAATCCTACCACAAAAAAAATCTTGGAGACTATGCATGTAGGGCTGAAATTGCCGCATCACGTACGAACAACGAAGATTTGTGCAGAACCAATGAGGAACTGCGCAGAGATTTGCAGCAAGTAGGGGAGTGCGCGGTGGACGATCTGTTGAACCAAGTGGTGTTCAAGCTTTGAAGAATCCAAGCCCTTTGAAGGATGTTGAAGGCTTGGCTGTGCTTGCTGTTGCTGAGCTGTCTTAGTTAGGATCTGTGGTAGTTTGAGTTTTGTAATCCACTCTAGATTGAATCCAAAGCATAGGCATTCTCAATCTTTTAAAAGAAAAGTTTTTTTCAAACTAAGTGAAAAACAACCGATTGTTTTGTCGAAACAACCGATTGTTTTATACTTAGATGTTTTTAGAAAAGATTGAAAACTGTTTTTCAAATGGTTGACCTATTAAAACCAAAACAACCGATTGATTCGAGGAAACAACCGATTGTTTGTTTTGGTACCATAACAGAAAAATGGTTTTTGTTTTGACTGAGCTTTAAATGATTCTAACTGTTTACGCTCCAGTCTTTAATGCTTTGACCAATCTTTAAATGCAATGAATAAGTTTGTTAAGATTTGATAACAAACATCTTTGAATAAATTCAGAAAAACAGATTTGAGAAATAACAATCTTTTGAGAACAACAAGATTATGATTTTCAAAGAGTTGAGATTGCTTATAGATTGAGATTGATCAAAGAGTGTGAGATAGGATTTCTGCTTGCATTGATTTCAGATTTACTTTTGTAACAAGTGTAATCCTTGTATCTGTTGAACAAGTTTCTTTTGTGTGTTTGCTGAGAAGTGTTGTGTGTTCTTGAGGGGATCAAGATCAGCATTCTTAGTGTTGGTGTGTTGGCCAAGAGAAGTGTGTGTCTTGAGGGGATCAAGGTCACTTTCTTGGTTGTGTTGTAAGTGATCTAGGTTTGATTGCTTAGTGGAATTCCTCAGTGATTTCTGAGAAGACTGGATGTAGCTTTGGGTTTAGAGTGAACCGGTATAAACATCTGTGTGCATCTCTCTTCCTTAACTTTTTAAATTCAGTTTTGATTTTGTAAACTGGTATAAACAACCGATTGTTTTTCTAGTGTAGTTGTTTTTGCTTATTTTTTTGGCAAACTGGATTCCTTATCAATTGTTTCTTGATATAATTTCATTCTTGACTTAAAAGTTTTCGATATCCCTCTTTAAACCATTCACCCCCTCTCTAGTTTAAAGCCATCCATTCTAACAATTGGTATCAGAGCTTGGTTCTTGAAATTTATTCAAGTTTGATCCGAAAATCCTTTTAAATAGCTGAAAAGTTTTCTTTTGGGGAAGGTGCAAGTTTAAACAAACCACCTTTGTTTTGTGGTATGAAATATGATTTATGGTGTATAAGAATGAAATTCTTTGTTGAATCTTTAGAAAGGAAAATATGGAATGTCATTACAAAGAACTATCTCATGCCTATATCTGAAAATGATTCCTTTGAAACTGAACATCTTAATTGTATAGCTATGAACATCATTGTATCTACACTTGATTCTAATGAATTGCTCAAGGTTTTAGAATGTAGTTCTGCCAAAGAAATGTGGAATACCCTTGAAGAGCATCACAAGAATCCAAGGAGTGCATTGATGGAAAAAGAAGAATCTTCTGCTGAATCTCTCTCTTCAGAATCCAAAAAGAAGGGTCATGTTAAAACTAAATGTCCCAACAGAAGGAAGAGAAACTTCAAGAATCATGAGAAGAAAGGTAAATCAAGAAGAGCTTATAATGATAAAAGCTCATCATCAAGTAAGGAAGAAAAGGCAAACTTATGCTTAGTTGCTGAAGATGATGATGAATCATGTATCTTAAGTGAGGTAAGTTCATGTGCTTCTTTAAATGAACAAAATTATAGTGAATTGCTTGAAGCTTTTCAAGAAACTCACGATGAGGCTAATCGATTGGTGCTTTCAAACAACTGATTGAAAGAACTCAACAGCTGGCTGGAAAAGAGAGTGAAATCACTTGAAGATGAGATTGAAAAATCTAAATATGATTTCAAAAATCTAGAAAATCATTTCAAAAATTCTTCTTGCAAGTGTGACACTCTCATTTGCGAAAATTGTGAAAATCTTGAGAAAAATGTTCATTATCTTGTTGACACTGTGGACAAGCTTTTAAAAGGGAAATCTAACTTTGAGAATGTCTTGGCATCTCAAAGCTGTGTTTTTGGAAAGGCTGGTTTAGGTTTCAATCCACAGAACCAACAAGATAAGTTTTCTGTTTTTCTTGATCCTTTGGTGCATTTTCTTTTTAGTATTGAGTTCATGCTTGTGTATTAGATCTATACAAGTTCTTATTCATCATTTATATTTTGTCTTTGTAGTTTCTTTAATTCTGTTTTTCATTCTAGTATAGGTTCCTCTGTTTTTCATAAAAACGTGGTGAATGTTTGGTTTATCAAAATTTTCTGTGATTACTGGAAAATTCTGAACTTCTGGATTTAAGTAGTTTGAAGTGTTACAAAAGAGTGAAAAAAAGAAGTACATCAAAATTCAATATACACAAAAAAATGATAAATGAAATACGTACAGTGTGTAAAATTCTGACGCTGGAAAACGGTGATTCGGCAGTAATTTTCGGAAATTTATCACAATTAGATAACATCTTGCATTTCCAGTAGTTAAAATTTCACATTCCAGTTCGCTTTCTACAATTACAGTTAAATCTTTAAAGTCACGCACAGTTTGAACAAAAAATTCCTGTAGCATTGTTTTTGTTTTGTTCATTTATTTTAGTACTATTCTTTAGGACTCCTTTGTGTGATATCCTTTCATTGTGTGCCTTACTTTTCTTGCTTGTCTTTTAATTCATATTCTTTTCCAGTTTTGTCATATATTGCATTCTGTTTTGGTTTAGCTTTTCTTGCTTATATTTTTTCTTGATTGTCTTCTTGTTTCCTCTAAGTTTTGTGGTGACTTGTACTTAAGTGAGTGTGGTTTGCTTTGAAATTTTTCATTTGAAGCTCATCCAATCCACAAGAGAGGCTTGACTAAGGAAAGAACACTTTTCTTGGAGTGGTTGAGTACATTCTTTTGGCCTTTTCCAGCAAGCTACATTTTGCTTTATTCTGCTAACAAGTTTCCTTAATTGTTTGTTTCTGTTTTTTGTGCCTTTTATTATCATGGATAATTTTTCTAGTGGAGAATCCTCCAAACCTTGCTCACCTCAAAAGGCAGCTCTCTTTGCTAGACAATCAAATGCACAATATCTTGACATGATAAGACAAATGGAGGCAAGGCTCCAAAGCTTGGAGATGGCCCGTGAAGATGTTCATCAAAACCAGGAGAGAAGACATCATCATCATAGGCATTCTTCAAGGACTTCTCACTCTTCTCATGGATATCATGAAGGCAATGAACGGCGAAGGCACCATCATCATGAAGAGAGGCGCCAACATGTGGCTGACCCTTATTCACCTATTGTAAAACTACCTAGCTTTAGTGGTGAGAGTGATCCTAATGTGTACTTAGGGTGGGAAGCCAAGGTTGAGCAAATATTTGATGTAAATGGGGTTTTAGATGATCAAAGGGTTAGACTAACATCCTTAGAATTCTTAGACTATGCCATGCAATGGTGGCATCAAACTCTCGTGGACATTGGGCTAAACAAGAGACCGCCCGTGGTCTCTTGGAACGATTTAAAAGCTTGTATGCGCGCTAGATTTGTTCCTCCACACTTTAGGAAAGACCTATTGTTGAAACTCCAAAGGTTTCATCAAGGCACGCTAAGTGTGGATGATTATTTTAAACAACTCGACACGCTTTTAATTAAAGTTAATATGGATGAGAGTGAATAATCTAAAATAGCTAGGTTTGTTAGTGGTCTTCGAAGGGACATTCAAGATGTGGTAGAGCTACAAGAATATTCTTCATTACAAAATGTAGTTCACCTTGCTAGCAAAATTGAAAATCAAATTGCAAGGAAAAATGCTTTCAAAAATTCTTCTAAAGATAGCTACTACCACTCTTCTTGGAAAAATACAAATAAATCTTTTTCAAATCTCCCTTCTAAGGACTCTACTTTCAATCCTAGAGATCCTAAGCCTTCCACTTCCACTTCTAGGCCTAAATCACCAACTAAATCGTCTAGTAAGAAATGTTTTAAATGTTTAAGCTATGGACATATTGCTTCTAATTGCCCTTCTAAACGAAATATGTATATGCATGATGGGGTAGTGTTAGTGAGCATGACTCCGAAAACTCTAGACATTCCTCACCTTGTAGGTCCCCAAGTGAGAATGAGAGTAAAACCCCACATGAGGGTGACCTATTGGTAATAAGACGCATGCTTGGACAAGTTTTAAAACCCTTTGATGAAAGTCAAAGAGAAAATATCTTTCATTCAAGGTGTCTTATTAATGATAGGCTATGCTCTTTGATTGTGGATGGGGGGAGTTGTGCTAATGTAGCAAGCACAAGAGTGGTAAGCAAGCTTGGATTGTCTACCATCTCTCATGCCAAGCCCTACAAATTACAATGGTTAAGTGAGGTAGGTGAGATTATTGTTAACAAGCAAGTCCTCATTGCATTTTCTATTGGTAAATATAAAGATGAGGTCTTGTGTGATGTTGTCCCAATGGAAGCCACACATATTCTTTTAGGTAGGCCATGGCAATTTGATAAAAAAGTTTTTTATGATGATTTTACCAACAAAATTTCTTTTAACTTCCATGGACACAAGGTCATACTTAAGTCTCTCTCTCCAAAAGAAGTCCATGAGGACCAAGTTAAAATGAGAGAAAAGAGAGAGAAAGAACATGATAAAAAAAAGTTCAAAGAGAAGCCTTCTCATGTCCACACAACAAGTAAAAAAGGTAATAGTTACTCAAAAGCCTATATTGTTAGCTATTCCTAAAATTATTGATTGTGAGTTGGTTAAGGATAGTCCTACGTGTTTGGATAACTTGGTAATGGAATATGAAGACGTGTTTCAATATCCTCCTAAAGGCTTATCACCTCTAAGAGGGATTGAACATCAAATCGACTTCATGGCTGGGGTTTCTTTACCAAATCATCCAACATATAGGACCAATCCCAAAGAAACTAAAAGAAAAAATGAAAAAGTAAATGAAGTACATGATAAACTGAGTCATAATACCTTCTCAACTAAATCAATTTTTTTGACTCGTGCTACGCCTATGAGGTATCCTTCTTCTTTGTCTTTTTCATTATCCAAGGTTCCTACTTATACACTATATTGGATAAAGAATGTTAAGGATGATTTTTTCATACCTTCTAGTTTTCCAAATAATATCATTTCTAAACAATCTTTTCCAACATGGTATGTGTATAGAACATCTTTTTCTAAACTCCCAACATTTCAAAGTACTAAGTCCAGTTTGCCTATTTCTTCCTCTATTCTCTTATCCAATTGCAATTTGACTTTGTTTTATGCAGGAGTACTGAATTCGTGGACGAATTCTCTCCAACTTGGGGAGTATGATGAGAATCAAAAAGATGTTGTTAATAGGAAGAATGGACAAGGGTCGAAACATCTAAAGTTCTTCTTATTAGTATTTTCAAAAGATGAGGCCCAAGCCCAAGAAGCCCAAACCCAAAAAGGCCAAGCCAAGAAGCCCAAACCCAACCATGAGGAGCAAGGCTAGAGCATTGGGTGAAGAACATCATTTAATGAATCTTGTAATTTCTATTTTTTAGTAGGTGTGGATATTAAAAAAAATGTGTGAATAGTTAGGGGGGTGTAGACGCATTTTAGGAGGTGCTAAAAATAGGAAGTTGTACCGCCCTGGTGGTCGGGTGCGATGACGTGGCACCCTGCTGCGGTGTAGGTGTGTTGACAAGGCGCCAGGTTGGCAGTTAGGAAGGAAGTCGGGAGGCACGTGTAGTCGCCAATTGTTAAGTTGGCGTGTTCCGATTTCCAGTTTACCAGAATAGGCGATCGCCAGGTTGAAGATGAAGTCGCCGGATGTAGACTCAGGCGACCAGGCAGTCGGAGATCGCCAGAACAAGCACATCGCCGAAGATAAAGGAGAAGCAGATTATGAAGGCGGCCGGCGAGACCACAGGGAAGGTGTATGAAGACCCTAACTCGCCAGTTTCAGTAGGGATCACACTCCTAAGTTAAGCTATGCACTGGGCAGTACCATGCATAGGTAACTTAGCCAAAATGAGAATAGAAGCAGCGCCAAGTCAGGGAGCCTCCAGATGATGGCACGTGTACGGTTGGATACGAGCCACGTGTTCAAGTCTGTAACTGCCAGGAGAGAGAAAATCACCAGGTATATAAGAGTTCTTAACAGATTTCCTAAGGTACGCACGTTCAGTTCATACACTTTACGCTTGCGAGTGACAGAGCTGTTTGTGAGAGAGATTTGCACGGTTCAAGTTCTTAGTATTTGGTGATACCGTCACTGACTTGAGCGTCGGAGTGCGATCGGCCGCAGCGGCGCCGTATCGTTTCTTTGCAGGTTCTTGAGATAGATCCAGAGGAGGAACGGAGGTGAGAAGCGGCGCGCACGTCGATCCTTTGACGAGGCATTCTCCAGCGCTCCGGTCAACAGGCAGGATCATCAGGCGCCCACCGTGGGGCCGTGTAAAACGTGCTCCCATCCACAGCGTGAGTTCGTGGAAGTTTGCGAGGTTTTCTGCGCGGTTGTGTGCTGGTGCAACCGTCGTGTGCAGTTTCTTTGAGTTTCGTTCGGTGAGTTCGTGTTTTGTACCGTTTGTTTGGTTTTCAATCAGTGGAGTGAGGTCTTTGGTTGCTTGTGCGCAATCTGTCTGGTGGAAGTTCGAGTTCTTTGGTGGTTTTTTGCGAAGGTTTGCAGTGTTCCTGAGTTCTTGCGCAGTTTCTTGAGTTTTCTCCGGTTGATCGCTGATTCGATCGTGGTTGAGGTGTTATTTGCTGTATTTCTGTGGTTCGCTGAAGTTAATGAGAAAGATGAGAAGCAATCGTTCCAGTCCCGTGGCTCCCGTCGCAGCTGAAGGCGACGCCGCCATGACCATGGCGCAAATGGCAGAAATGATGCGCTCGTTGCAGGCCACTGTAGAAGCCTCGCGCGTCGAGCAGGCAAGGATACATGAAGACCTGGTCGCCTCTCGCGCCAGGAATGAGGAGCTCAGCAAGGTAGCTGAGGAGCTGCGTCGAGCTCTTCAGAAGCAGCAGGTTCGTTCTTCTGCTGAAGAGGTGGCACCGTCGACACCACCTCGTGTTTTCCCAATGCCTTTCATTCAGGCGATTACCGACACGCCAATTCCCACGAGCGTGGTTCCGGTTAAAGCTGTTTTTACTGGCGTGGAGGATCCAGAGGCTCATCTGACCACGTTCCACACACAGATGATGCTGTCAGGAGGGTCGGACGCCGTCTATTGTAAGATGTTCGTGAGCACGCTCCAGGGAACGGCGATGGAGTGGTTTGTGAGCCTGCCTAATGGCCACATAACTAATTTTCAACAATTCTCGAAAATCTTTGTCGAGCAGTATATTGTGAACAAGGCACCGCCCAGGGTGTCCTATGATCTGTTTGATATAAGGCAGTACCATGGGGAGTCCCTCAGAGACTACCTCAATCGCTTCGGAGCACAGATGGTCAGATCGCCGGCCAAGGATGAAGAAATGTTGGTCTATGCCTTCAAGAAGGGCGTGCAGCCAGGGCCATTCTGCGAAGCCTTGATCAGGGCTCATCCAGCGACGTTTGCTGAAGTCAGGCGACTTGCGGTGGCCCACATCGCCGACGAGAGTGAGGTCGCCGAGAAGAGAGGCAGCGTGGCTCCCGCCAGGCCACGCGCCCAGACCAGGATCCAGCCACAGAGGGTGCTGGAAACGGCAGCGGCGGCCAGAAAGGACCAAAGGACTCGCTATCCTTACGATAGGAGAAATAAGGGAAGGAGCCAAGCGCGCCAACCGCCAGCACGCCAACAACCAGCACGCCGGGAATACAATCGCCCGCCTAAGCACAAATTCGTCATGGGACTAGCGGACCTGATCGCTATCCCTAACATATCTGCTAGGTTGAAGGCGCCCGAGAAGGTGGGCGACAAGGTGCTGGGGTCAAAGCCAGACGTTTGGTGCGAGTTCCACCAGTGCTTTGGCCACAACCTGGACTCGTGTTTGTCTTTAGGATACCAGCTCGACGATCTGGTTAAGAGCGGGTTCCTAAACGACTATCTGCTGGACAGAAGGACCGGAGGAGCGTCGAGTTCCCAGCCGGCAGGTGGAGAAGCCCAGCAACACGAGATGCCTATCCATGGGGAAATCCACACCATCGCAGGGGGTTTCTCAGGTGGTGGATGCACCGCATCGCAGAGGAAGAAGTATGCGCGATCGGTGATGTCAGTGGACATGTTTGAAGATCACTCGCCGGAAGTGGACATTACGTTCACCAAGCAGGATCTTCGGGACGTTGTGCCTCATGACAACGATCCCATTGTCATTTCGTTGATCACGGCGGGGAGGAAGGTCCACCGAGTTCTGGTGGACCAAGGAAGCTCGGCAGACGTGATGTTCTGGCCGACTTTCACGCAGCTGGAATTGCCCCTTGACCAGCTGAGGCCCTATGGAGGGTGCTTATATGGATTCGCTAGTGATCAGGTAGAGGTCAGGGGGTACATTGAGCTGAGAACCACGTTTACCGATGAGGTTGGGTCGAGGACGGAGAAAATCAAGTACCTCATCGTAAACGCCCCTTCAGCATATAACATCCTGCTGGGAAGGCCCACTCTTAACATGATAGGCGCGATTCCATCGACTCGGCACATGAAGGTGAAGCTGCCGTCCATGGAAGGGGTGGTGATCACGATAAAGTCTGATCAGAAGGAAGCGAAAAAGTGCTATGAAAATAGCCTGAAAAATAAAAGATCAGTGAGCTATGTTACAACCACCCCACCTCCCGGTGTGAAGCCCAGACCGCCGGTAATGGAGGAGGCCGCCGGAAGGGACGTAGAGATGGTAGATGCTGAGCTGGGGGAGAGGAATGCTGGCCTGGAGGAAGAAGAGGCGCGGAATCGCCCGGAGGAAGCAAGGGAACTCGGAATCGCCAAGGCGGTGATCGCCAGAGAATCAAGGCCCAAACCCGTCGAGCAGTGGCTCGAGAAGGAGATCGGGGGGAAAGTTTTCAAGCTCGGAAGATCTCTGGAGGTCGATCTCCAGGACCAGATCGCCAAGGTGATTGAACGGCATCTGGACGCGTTTGCCTGGTCCGCTTCGGACATGCCCGGGATCGATCCCGACTTCCTGTGCCATCATCTGGCGATGGACAACATGGTGAGACCGGTGCGACAAAGAAGGAGGAAATTTAATGAAGAGAGGAGGCAGGCGATCAAGGACGAGACCCAGAAACTCCTCGCTGCAGGCCACATCAGGGAAGTCCAGTACCCTGAGTGGTTGGCAAATGTCGTGCTGGTGAAGAAGAGCAACGGGAAATGGCGCATGTGCGTCGATTTCACCGATCTGAATAAGGCTTGCCCAAAGTATTCGTATCCTTTACCAAGCATTGATGCCCTGGTTGATAGTGCTGCAGGGTGCAAGCTGCTGAGTTTCCTGGATGCCTTCTCGGGCTATAATCAGATCAAGATGCATCCCATGGATGAAGAGAAAACAGCCTTCATGACGGAGAGGTCGTGCTACTGCTATAAGGTGATGCCGTTTGGGCTGAAGAACACGGGGGCCACGTACCAGAGGCTGATGGACCGAGTACTTGCACCAATGCTGGGAAGGAACGTGCAAGCTTACGTCGATGAAATGGTCGTGACCTCGCAGGAGAAAAGCAAACACGTTGCGGACTTGGAAGAATTGTTCACGACGATCGCCAAGTTCAAGTTGAAGCTCAACCCGGAAAAATGCATTTTCGGCGTGGAGGCTGGAAAATTTTTGGGTTTTCTCTTGACTGAAAGAGGAATAGAAGCTAACCCGGACAAGTGTGCCGCCATCTTGGCGATGAGAAGCTCGGCTACGGTGAAGGAAGTCCAGCAGCTGACAGGTCGGATGGCAGCCCTATCTCGCTTCGTGTCAGCGAGCGGAGAAAAGGGACATCCCTATTTCCAATGTCTGCGGCGCAATAACAAGTTCGCTTGGACGAAAGAATGCGAGGAAGCTTTCGTCAAGCTGAAGGAATATCTGGCGAGCCCGCCGGTTCTGTGCAAACCACTGGCGGGAATCCCTCTCAGGTTGTATTTCGCTGTGACTGAGAGGGCGGTGAGTGCGGTGCTCGCCCAGGACCAAGATCAGGCTCAGAAGCCTATCTATTTTGTGAGCAAGGTGTTGCAGGGCCCAGAAACGAGATATCAGGCCCTGGAGAAGGCTGCGCTGGCTGTGGTGTTTTCGGCGAGGAGGTTGCGCCACTACTTCCACAGCTTCACAATACTGGTGATGACTGACCTGCCCATCCAGAAGGTCTTAAAGAAACCTGACGTTGCAGGAAGAATGGTGAAGTGGGCAGTGGAGTTGTCAGAGTTTGACATTAAATACGAGCCCCGAGGCCCGATCAAGGGGCAAATCTTTGCAGATTTCGTAGTCGAGCTCTCATCAGAGGCAACGCGGGTTGAAGGTGACGACTTCCGTTGGGTACTCTCGGTGGATGGATCATCAAACCAGCAGGGTAGCGGTGCTGGAGTAATATTGGAAGGACCCAACGGCGTGCTGATTGAACAATCGTTGAGATTCGCCTTCAAAGCCAGCAACAATCAAGCAGAGTATGAGGCGCTGATCGCCGGGATTTTGCTGGCCAAGGAAATGGGAGCCAGGGTGCTGATGGCTAAGAGTGACTCGCTGCTAGTCACAGGGCAAGTAACAGGCGAGTTCCAGGCTAAAGATCCACAAATGGCGGCTTACTTGGCGTATGTGCAGGAGTTGAAGAGTTCCTTTGCCTCTTTTGAAGTGGTCCATGTGCCCCGAGAACAGAATGCCCGAGCTGACTTGCTTGCTAAGCTCGCCAGTTCAGGCAAGGGGGGTAGGCAGAGGACGGTGATTCAAGAAACTCTAAAGACGCCGAGGGCATTTGTAGCAGATCACCTGGTCCTTCAGATAAGCAAGTCGACGCAGAGAGCAGCGAGAAGCCATAAGTCTTTGACGCAAGAAACTCTGAGATCGCCGAGAATTAGAGCAGGTCGAGGAGAGAAGGTGGACGTGATGCAGGTCTGCGCCACCCATGAGCCAGACACTTGGATAACACAGTACAAGCGGTGCTTGGCAGATGGTCTCCTCCCGCTGGATCCAACAGAAGCTAGGAAGGTAAAGAAAAATTCCAGCAAATATACACTGATTGATGGCGATCTGTACAGGTTTGGGTTCACTCACCCACTCCTGGAATGTATACACGGCGAGAAGTGCACGAGAATTATGGCAGAGCTCCACGAAGGAATATGTGGAAGTCACGTCGGGGGTCGAGCTCTGGCCGCGAGGACTCTCCGTGCAGGCTACTATTGGCCATCCATGAGAGAAGACTGCAAGAAGTATGCCCAATGCTGTAAACAGTGCCAGCAGCACGCCGATTGGCATAAGGCACCTCCCGAGGAGTTGAAGTCGATCTATAGCCCTTGGCCGTTTCATACTTGGGGAATCGACATCCTGGGACCTTTTCCACTGGCGATCAGGCAGATGAAGTACTTGGTAGTGGCGATTGAGTACTTCACCAAGTGGATTGAAGCAGAACCAGTGGCCCAGATCACCGCACACAAGATCGAAGGCTTTGTATGGAAGAACATCGTGTGCCGGTTTGGAGTGCCTAAGCGCCTGGTGTCAGATAATGGGACTCAGTTTGCAAGCCACCTGTTGAAAAAGCTTTGTGAAGGGGTTGGAATTCAGCAAGTGTTTGCATCCGTCGAGCACCCTCAGACGAATGGCCAGGTGGAATCAGCTAATCGGGTGTTGCTGAGAGGTTTGAAGAGAAGGCTCGAGAAAGCCAAGGGAAGTTGGGCTGAGGAGGTACCCCGTATAGTTTGGGCGTACCACACCACCGAGCAGTCAGGAACCCATGAGACCCCGTTTAGCTTGGTCTATGGGTGTGATGCCATGATTCCAGTCGAGATCCAGGAGAGCTCGCCGAGATTCCAGAACTTTGTAGAGGAAGACTCGAACGAAGAGAGAAGGCTGAACCTGGATCTGCTGGACGAAGTCAGGGAGGAAGCAAGGCTGAAGGCTGAGGCGGTGAAGAGAAGGGTCGAGCGAAGGTACAACTCAAAGGTGATGCCAAGGCAGTTTAGAGAAGGCGATCTGGTGATGAGGAAGGCCCACCAGTACGAGATGGAGAATAAACTATCACCCAAGTGGACTGGACCGTTCAGAATAACCGAGGCACTCGGGAACGGAGCCTATCGCCTGGAGACGCTGGAAGGGGGGGCGATCCCTCGTACCTGGAACGCCACACACCTGAAGTTGTACTATAGTTAAGAGCTTTGTAAGTAAAGACAAACACAAATATTACATTGCAATGTCTCTGTTAAAACAGTTTCAAGGGGGCACTCTTTTTTCCCTAAGGAGGGTTTTTAATGAGGCCACCCAATAAAAGAAGAGTTTTCGAAGTATAAGGTGTTTTCAGATTGCATATGTGTTATTTCCAAAAGTTTCGAAGAAAGACCTTGTCATTCGTACATGATTTAAGGCACGAAAAGATATGTCGCGTGTTTTCTAAAGTTTTTAAAGTCCTCATCGTTTTTCGGCGATTAGAGGCACCAGTTAAGTTTTCAAAGTCCTCATCGTTTTTCGGTGATTAGAGGCACCAGTTAAGTTTTTAAGTCCTCATCGTTTATCGGCGATCGGAGGCACCAGATGAAAGACCTCCTCGCCGTCGAGCGAGTGCAGGCGAGAAAGGGGAAAAGTCCTCCGTGTTTCTGGGAGCGAGAAGATGTAACTCCCGGGGCAATGTAGAGGCAAGTTAAAGACCTCCTCGCCGTCGTGCGGGCGCAGGCGAGAAAGGTCCTCAGTGCATCGAGGGGGGAGGAGATGTACGCCCTTGGCAAGTTGAGGCACCAGACAAAGTCCTTATCGCCGTTGTGCGAACTAAGGCCCATCAAAGACCTCCTCGCCGTCGAGCGAGTGCAGGCGTGAGAAAGAAAAGGTCCTCAGTGCATCCAGGGGGGAGGAGATGTACACCCTGGGCAAGTTGAGGCACCAGACAAAGTCCTTCTCGCCGTCGAGCGAGTTAAGGCCGTTTAAAGTCCTTCTCGCCGATGAGCGAGTTCAGGCGAGTAAAAGTCCTTCTCGCCGATGAGCGAGTTCAGGCGAGTTAAAAGACCTTCTCGCTTGTGTGCGAGTATAGGCAAGATAAAATCCTTCTCGTCTTGAACGAGTTCAGGTATGGCGAAGAGGGTGGAAGAAGCTTGAAAGGTGGCTAAGGTAGGTTCGAAGAGAACGCCTAGCCAGCCAGTCTCTAGCTCTGAAGTTCAGGGAGGTAAAGGAAGATCCCAAAGGGCATTTCTGCCTCAGATAAAGAAATGACTGCCAAAACCTGAGGCTAAGGAAAGCTGGTGTTACCAAGAGGTTCAAACACGGCGAGAAGGTTGAAAGACTTGTTTGATAAAGCGGGTCAAGTGGGACGTTGTTTGAACCGATAATTGGGTTACAGTTCGTTGCTTGGACACTTTTCTTATGATCAGGTTAGTGCCTCGAGGGTACAAGTTGTTTAAAGCGATCGTTGCTTAATTTTGAATCGGCTCGAAGCGGTTACGCCAAAGGTCATGTTTGCAAAATCGCTAAGTTAAACGCAGCAGAGTTAGACATACAAAGAAGGTAAAGGCGCTCAAAAGAAGTCAGAAGAAAGAATATCCAAGTTTCGCTATTGAAATGAGTAACTGTTCAAAACACATGTGCAAGAGTTTTTACAAGGTAAATACAGGTGAATTTATAAAGAAGCAGATGGGGTGGAATTGGTTGAGCCTTCGGCGGGAACGACCTTTCCATCTACTACTTCATTGTTTAATGACACCATGCTGAGGTCGAGATCAGGGAATAGGCATGCGAATTGCTCCCGAGCGGCTTCGAATCCAGCAGTCAGAATCTGAGCAGAATTTAGCTTAAGTTCTTCAAATTGTCCTTGAAGCTCTTCAACCTGTTTCTTGAGCTCCTCGTTCTGCTGTCCCAGCTCTTCAGCTTGTTTCTTGAGCTCCTTGTTCTGCTGCCCCTGCTCTTCAATCTGTTTTTGGAGTTGTTTGTTAGTCTCTTGAGCATGGAGAAGGTCGTCAGTAACCTTCTTGGATTCTGTTCGAGCTTGGGTCAACTCGGCAGCCATCTTCTCTTTTTCCTTGTTCGCCTCGGTGAGATCAGCCATGGCGTCATCCCTTGCTTTTTCTACTTGCCCAAGCAGCTTCTCGCGGTCGATTGACCTTTGCTCCAGTTTTTGTACCTTATCGGCATTAGCTTGAATGTGAGCCTCCAGGTCGCTCGCCTTGGTGCGCAGAGGCACGATTCTGCTTTCAAGTTCAACTTTTTCTTGGGCAAGTTCATGGACTTTGCGGCGAAGGTCAGCAGCTTCCTTGCGCGCAAGCCTAAGCTCGGTGCTTAGGGCATCCTCTACTCGGGAATGTTCCATTTCCGCGAGCGTCAGGCTGAATGCCACCTTCTCTACCTCAACCTTCATTGTGCTGTTCTCGGTCTTGAGGTTGTAAACATCGTCTTGGAGCCGCCTGGTGGAGCTCCCCACAGCCCTCGTTATGATTGATGGGATATCCTCTGCTATGGTTTTGAGTTTGGCGGTCAAAGGCTCCCACATCCTTGTGACCTCGAGGGAAAGGTTCGCAGCTTGGAGAGGCGCCAGGGGGGCTTGTTGAGGGTTCTCGCCGCCACCTTCCTTAGCAATGTTTTCAGTGGTTGTTTCCTGGCGTGGCGACGCAATCGGGGACTCGGTGATTAGGATTGGAGAGGTGTGAGCGACCTCATCCCCGATTGGAACGATTCCTGCAGCTGAAGTGTTGGAAGGAGGGCCCCCTCCTGCTGATATATGTGGTGTGGAGGCGCTCGGGGGGTCCTCCAAGAAATTTGGCTCTGGGGCCTCAGTTGCAGGTGGCGCAGTGGCCAATGGAACTGCTTGGACTGGTGGTGAAGGGGCTTGTGGTGCTGGTGATGAGGGAGGAGGAGCGGGTGTTGATGGTGGTGTTGAAGCTGGAAGAGGGGGCGGGGCAGGTGGAGAAGATGGTGCCACCCTCTTCCTTTTCGTGACAAGGCCATCCTCTGTGACCTCGTCGTCCTCTTCCTCATCCTCTTGGACAACTTGGGGGGCTTTCCGCTTTGGCCTCTTAAGGACCAGTTTCTTTCGTTGGGTGGGCTCCTTAGGCGGTGATCGCCCATGGATGATGGCCTTCTCGACCGCCGAGTTGGGAACCGTCTGGGAACCGGTCGCCAACCCGTGGTTGCGGGCGAGCGCCTTTAAGTCGGCGAGCATGTTCTTACCCAACATAGTGTCTGCATGAAATGAAGGTGCATAAGTTAGCTCAAAGGAGAAAGGGGTAAGTGTACAAGACAATGAGACAGCAAAAACAGGCATATGCAGAGAAGATAAAACCAAAGTCTTGTGTGTGTCACACGAGACGCCCAGAAACAATATCAGAAGCAATGTCAAGACAAAAGTGTAGCGCCCTAACCTATTTGGAATTCCAACTGGTCCTCAAAGAACTCGAAGGAAATCAGGGTGGGGGTCAAGAATGTTATGTGGGCATCTGCCACCCTCTTCCAGAACAGGCAAAGGTCTCGATCCAGGTCTCCCATGCTATCAGGACTTCTGGGCCTCCTGAAGCAGCTCTTGGACTCCTTTTTCCCCTTGTCCACCCAGTACAAGGGGAAACCGTCGAGAAGGGAAGTGTCTTTGTCATTTGCGCGAACCTGGATGAACTTCCCCTTCCAATCCTTGTACGACTGCTGGAAGATGGTGAAAATGGATCTCCCAGCAATGGCGTTCAGGCTGACCCACAGGCGATCTCCTGGGTGTTTGGCCTCAAACAGGAATAAAAACACGTCCACTGACGCGGGCAACCCCAGGTGGGCGCACGTTATCTCGAAAGCTCGGACAAACGCCCAGCTGTTGGGGTGAAGCTGGGCGGCAGCGATGTTGAGCTCGGTTAAGAGTTCCCTCTCGAATCGAGTAAGAGGGAACCTGAGTTTGACCTTCTTGAAGAAAATGGTGTAGACGAAACAGAAGGGCCCGTCGGCGCTCACTTTATCATCGGCGCACACTGGCAGAGAGGCGGGGCAAGGCAACACCATCATTCTCTCATCGTGCTCCTTGTGGAACGATTGGTGGGCCTCGTCCCCGTTGGTCAATCGTAGAACCGCTCCCGCAGTGTTCACCGACGAGGTTTCCTTTAAGAGGGTTGGGTTAGCCCATGGGTATAATGTCTTGAAGTCTGGCGGTGGGATGGGGGCTCCTCCAGCGTTTGGTGGAGTCGCCTGGGCCAGAGCGGTTTGGGAAGACGCAGGCCTCACAGCCTGCGAAGAGGGAGCACCACGAACTTGCGTTGAGTCGTGTGCTTGTGAAGGAGGGTTTCGCGCTGATGGAGGGGGGTTCGGGGTGATCTTCGTGCGAGTCATGATAGCAACTGCAAACGAAGAAGGAAGAAAAAATAATCAGGAGGGTTACAAAGGTTGACTCGATCATGAAAGGAAGGTGAAAGACGAACGAATGTGAGTTCGTTGCGACGATCGACAAAGCCCTAGGTTACGCAGAAGGTGAAATGGAAAAACAGCCCACAGCGTATGCACCAGGCAGTTACAGGATGATGCAAATCGGTGAAAATGCAAGGAAACCCAGCAGATGAAGGAAAGTAGTTACCTTTCGATGATCGGGAGAACGTTGAAGGGAGGTGGTGATCTAGAGCGTCGAGGAACGTCGAGAGTTTTCGCAGAAGGAAATGAGAGCGTATGCAAGTGTGAAGGAAGTGATGGAACAGTAGGAGCGTAAGGGGTTTAAGGGTTTTCGAAATGGTTTGGGAAGCGCTAACGGCAGATGAAGGTAGCCGTTGATGAGGGCCACGTGTCGAACGATGCGCGAAGGGTTTGGTGGAGCGTCAGAGCAGCGGAAAGTACTATCGCTTGGAATTCTGCGTCCATGCCACGTAGACCGGTGTTAACGAAGGCTTTTTCAGTCTTTTCGCTAGACAAGTCTTCGCTTAAGACTGGGGGGCTTGTGTACCGCCCTGGTGGTCGGGTGCGATGACGTGGCACCCTGCTGCGGTGTAGGCGTGTTGACAAGGCGCCAGGTTGGCAGTTAGGAAGGAAGTCGGGAGGCACGTGTAGTCGCCAATTGTTAAGTTGGCGTGTTCCGATTTCCAGTTTACCAGAATAGGCGATCGCCAGGTTGAAGATGAAGTCGCCGGATGTAGACTCAGGCGACCAGGCAGTCGGAGATCGCCAGAACAAGCACATCGCCGAAGATAAAGGAGAAGCAGATTATGAAGGCGGCCGGCGAGACCACAGGGAAGGTGTATGAAGACCCTAACTCGCCAGTTTCAGTAGGGATCGCACTCCTAAGTTAAGCTATGCACTGGGCAGTACCATGCATAGGTAACTTAGCCAAAATGAGAATAGAAGCAGCGCCAAGTCAGGGAGCCTCCAGATGATGGCACGTGTACGGTTGGATACGAGCCACGTGTTCAAGTCTGTAACTGCCAGGAGAGAGAAAATCACCAGGTATATAAGAGTTCTTAACAGATTTCCTAAGGTACGCACGTTCAGTTCATACACTTTACGCTTGCGAGTGACAGAGCTGTTTGTGAGAGAGATTTGCACGGTTCCAGTTCTTAGTATTTGGTGATACCGTCACTGACTTGAGCGTCGGAGTGCGATCGGCCGCAGCGGCGCCGTATCGTTTCTTTGCAGGTTCTTGAGATAGATCCAGAGGAGGAACGGAGGTGAGAAGCGGCGCGCACGTCGATCCTTTGACGAGGCATTCTCCAGCGCTCCGGTCAACAGGCAGGATCAGAAGTGGATCACACTTACTTCATGACTAGGTGACACCAATTTGCATTTGAATTTGGAGGGAACTTTGAGTTTCATTTGTGTTTCCTTTCAGCCCTCTTCTATTATAAATAGAGGTTGGGCTCTTGTAAATTCAGATTTGGATAATTGATATAGAGAAACTCTACTCATTTTGAGAGAGCCTTTTGTGAGATTTTGATCTCCTTAGCATAGTCTCATCTTGTGAGCTTTTGGAGAGCTTCAAGTGGCGGCTTCCTTTACTCATCTTGGGACTCCATCACCAAGTGGCGTGATCATTCTCCTAATCCATTCCAGCTGGACTTCAACCATCTAAGTTCCATTCCTTTTCATCTCCTTTGTTGTTTTCATTCGATAGTTTCAGCTTTTATGTCTTGTTCATCAATTTGTACCGTTTAGTTTGGTTCTTGTGTTGTTCTTGAGTTTCTAATCGGTTCAATGTGTTCTTTGGATGATTTTAATCGGTAGATATGTTTGTTGAACCAAGTGGTGTTCAAGCTTTGAAGAATCCAAACCCTTTAAAGGATGTTGAAGCCTTGGCTGAGCTTGCTGTTGCTGTGCTGTTTTAGTTTAGTTCTAGGGTAGTTTGAGTGTTGTAATCCACCCTTTGATCGATTCTAAAGCATAGGCATTCTCAATCTTTCTAAAAGAAAAATGTTTTTCAAACTAAGTTAAAACAACCGATTGTTTTGTCGAAACAACCGATTGTTTATACTTAGATGTTTTGAGAAAAGATTGAAAACTGTTTTTCAAATGGTTGAACTGTTAGAACCAAAACAACTGATTGATTCGAGGAAACAACCGATTGTTTGTTTTGGTACCATAACAGAAAAAACTGTTTTATCTTTGACTGAGCTTTAAATGATTTAACTACTTACACTTCAGTCATTAAATGCTTTGACCAATCATTAAATGCAATTTAAGAGTTTGTTTAGATTTGATAACAAACAACATCTTTGAATATATTCAGAAAAACAAATTTGTGAATATAAGTTTTTGAATAAGATTTTTTCAAAGAGTTGAGATTGCTTCTAGTTTGTGATTGATCAAAGTGTGTGGAATAGGATTATGCTTGTATTGATTTCAAATTATCTTCTGTAACAAGTGTAATCCTTGTACTCTGCTGAACAAGTTTCATTTTTGTGTTTGCTGAGATTGGTTGTGTGTTCTTGAGGGGATCAAGATCAGTAATCTTAGTGTTGGTGTGTTGGCCAAGAAGAGTGTGTGTCTTGAGGTGTTCAAGGTCACTTTCTTGGTTGTGGTGTAAGTGATCAAGGTGTGATTGCTTAGTGGATTTCCTCAGAGGTTTTCTGAGAAGACTGGATGTAGCTCTGGATTTGGAATGAACCAGTATAAACATCTGTGTGCAATCTCTCTATCCCTAACTCTTTAAATTCAGTTTTGTTTGTTGTTTGCTGGTATAAACAACCGATTGTTTCTGTGAAACAACCGATTGTTTTTTCTGGTACTGCTGTTTTTTATTGCTGTTTTGGCAAACTGAATTTCTTATGCGAAAACCCTCTTTAAACAATTCACCCCCCCCCTCTAGTTTAAAGCCATCCATTCTAACAATGTTTCGTCTTTCAATTATGTCCAGTTTTAGTTAATTACATATTTCAATTGTGTTTCTATTTGTGTTCTTGATTTGTTCTTGCTTTCCTTTCAATTCCGCCAAGTGTTTGTGAAAAGGACATGGCACTCATTGTTCAATGAGTTTGGCTTCTCTCTTGGATGGCATTATCCTCCATTGAGATGACCTTAAGCCTCCTTAAAGTGTTGTTTCTTGTTAAGTGTCTATCCAACTCATATTAGCAGCACCCTCCCAGCAACGCCACTGAAGCTAACCCACAGCTTCTGGCCCGGGCTCTTCGCCTCGAAGAAAAAGAGGAACACGTCCACTGATGGCGTATGGCCAAGGCAGTGGCAGAGAATTGCGAAGGCCCTCACGAACGCCCAGTTGTTGGGGTGCAGCTGGGAGGGAGCGACATTCACCTCAGCCAGAAGGGCTCGCTCGAATGGGATGAAGGGTAATCGTAGTCCAAGCCTTCGGAAAACCGTGGAGTAGATGAAACAGAAGGGACACTCGGGGTCTGAATATTCATCGGCACACACCGGTTCACCCTCTCTACAGGGCACCATCCTCACGAATTTTTCATGATCCTTGCCAAAAACACGCGACTTATGGCAGGTTTTCTTCTTTCTGTAAGCAGCTATGCTTGCAAGGGAAGAGAAGCTGGAGGTCTCCCCTAAAAGGGCGGCAGGTGCCCAACGGTATAGGGACTTATAATCAGAAGCAGAAGGGGGTGGGTTTGGTGTCGTGGTGGAACAGGGGATGGAGATGAAACTGAGTTAGAATTTGAAGGGGAGACTAAAGAAGGTTCCTGTTGAGCCATCTTAAATAAGGAAGCTAAAAAAGAGAAGAAAAAGCGACACTTTAGAGAAAGAAGATGGCGTGACTCGACAAAACCAGAAAAACAGAGACTCAAAGCACAGAAAGTGAAAGGTGTAGAAACCCTAAATGCAGAAAACATAAACAGTCCCAGAACAGTTATAAACATGATATGGGCACAAAATCGTAAAACAAGGGCAAGAAATGAATAAAGTTCATACCTTTGATGAAATAGAGTTTCGAAGTTCTGAGTTTTGGGAAGAAAAAGAGAGAGCGTAAAGGTGTAAAGGTTTAAACAGTGCACGAAGAAGTTCAAGCGCCAACGAGTCCCAGCCGTTGATCTTGCCACGTGTACGCTGGTTTAAAAAGTTGGTGAGACGTCACTTCGTTGTACTGTTCACGTCCCGTTAACCCAATGCTACGTAGGTTGCCCAGGGCGATCATTTAGTCTCTTCGCTGAAACAAGTTACAGCTCGAGACTTGGGGGTTTGTCTTCGGACCAGTCCTCGGTCATCAGTTCCAAAGACTGACCTAAGACATCGCACACCGGTGCCTGGTAGTGGAAGTGGGCCACGTAAGGGGGGCCGAGACGCACCTATCAGGAGTATGGTCAGTCTTCGAACATCGATACCATAGACTCCGATGATGGAGATCGACATTAGACCTCGCTAGCAAGGGAGAGATCGAACATCGGCAGTCTGAACGTTATAGTGGGCCACATAAGGTGAACCCTAGAATTATACTAAGTTAACAGTTAAGACATCATATACGTGGGAAGCCCAAGTTACAAAGGATTCATTAATGTGGTGTGTATAGCGCATATAAGCGCAACACGAATGAATAATCCTGGGAGGCGCTAAGGCCCTGGGTTGGGGCTTCCAGGGAAAGTTGCATGCATGGCACGTGAATACTTAGGGCACCCACAAAGCAGATGGCGCCAGAGACTAGGTGCACAAGTTGGTACCTAGGTGGCCACTCTGTTATTCGTTGCACTCCATTTAAGGGAAGTTTCGTGTGCCAAATACGCTAAGATTATGTAAATAGCGGCGCAAGGACGTTCCTCAAGAAACCCTAGACAAGGGTAACAACACAAAGATAAACCCTAGTATCAACCTATATAAAGGGTGTTAACAACCCTAGCAATGTACACAGTTTCTAAGACTGAAACTACTTTATACACTTGGTGTTTCTTTGCCTTAATACTGACTTGAGCGTCGGAGTGCAAACGGCCGCCAAGGTGCCCCTTTGTCTTTGCAGGTGAGAGATTCTTTGATCAAGGAAGTACGATTCTCAGGCGAAGATAGAAGGGCCAAAGGCTGTCGTTAGAGTCAACCGACTGAGCGAGTCAACTGGCAGAAACAATGTTCACGCCACTTGATGGGTGGTAACCATCAAGATGAGTGGAAGGTCGTCACTTGAGAGCTTCATTATCATCAAGATAAGACCAAGGGAGAGGAGATATCACTCATTCAAGCTTACACAAATTGTGCAAAGTTTCTTTACTTCTCAAAATTCAACTTGTGAAATACAAATGGGAGGCCTCTTATTTATAAGAGGAAGAGCCTTGGCGAACAAGGAATGAGGGTACGAAGGGAAGAGGAAATGTGGTGCAGCATAGGTCATTGACTATGGTCAATGCCGCACCATAATTTTAAAGTTCTAGAAGCTAGGTTAAAGTGAAACCAGTTGATGCTCAACACCCAAAGTCTGTGCTCTGTTCCTAGTAATCCTCTGAGGTATGGTAGGTGTTGAGGTCATGGCTGGAGAATCTTATCTGGGCCCTAGGTCTTGGGTCATGCTCCTAGTCTTCCTCTTTAGAGGTTGGGTCGGGTCAGTAGGGGCCCCCTCTCCTAGGTCTCCATCATGCTCCCCGGGTGGGAGGGAATTCCCCCACAAATTTGGAAGACCTGTAGAGAAAGGAGTAAGATCACTAATATTGAAAGAATGACTACCTAAGTAAGTATCAGGCAGATCCAACTCATAGGCATTGTCATTGATCCGCTTGAGGACCTGAAAAGGACCATCCCCTCGTGGCATAAGTTTGGACTTTCTTTGAGTAGGGAATCTATCCTTCCTTAAGTGAAGCCAAACCCAACCCCCGGGTTCAAAGATCAATGCCTTGCGCCCCTTATTTGCATGCTCGACATACTTGTCGCTTGATGTGGTGGTGCAAGTCTTTAATAAAGGAAGCTTTTTCAAAACCATCTTTGCACAACACCTCATCAAGTAAGGGAATAGGAAGGAGGTCAAGGGGTACGAGGGGATTGAACCTATACACAACCTGAAATGGGGTGTGAGAGATAGTAGAATTTACTACTCTATTATAAGCAAACTCAATATGAGGTAGTAAATTTTCCCACACCCTTGGGTTCCCGGAAATAAGGCACCTCAACATTTGACTCAAAGTCCTATTAACCACTTTTGTTTGACCATCAGTTTAGGGATGGCAAGTAGTAGAAAACAAGAGTTTAGTTTCAAGTTTTCCCCACAAAATCCTCCATAAGTGACTTAAGAACTTAGAATCTTTGTCTGATATGATACTCCTAGGAAGCCCATGCAATCTAACTACTTTCTTAAAGAAGAGATTTACAATAAAACAAGCATCATCTATTTTGTGGCATGGAATAAAATGAGCCATTTTAGAAAACCGGTCCACTATCACAAAGATAGAGTCCATACCCTTTGATGTCTTGGGAAGACCTAGAATAAAATCCATGGAGATGTCTACCCAAGGCATGTTCGGAATGGGGAGAAGGGTATATAAACCATGGGGTTGCACTTTAGACTTAGCCTTCCTACATGCTATACACTTATCACAGAAGCTATGTACAGATTTGCGCATGTGGGGCCAAAAGAAATGCTCATGTTATGTGTCTAAAGTCTTAGCTACCCCAAAGTGTCCCATAAGACCACCTCATGTTCCTCTCTAACAAGAGATTGCCTCAAAGACCCTCGGGGGACAAAAAATCTTTTCCCTTTGAAGAGAAAACCATCATGTATGAAAAAAGTCTTTGTGTCCTCCCTTTGAGCATTCTTGATAGATGTGATAAAAATCAAGGTCATCTTTATAAAGTTCCTTTATGTGATCAAAACCTAAGTATTGAACATCCAAAAAATTTAGCAAGGTATACCTTCTTGAAAGAGCATCCGCAACCACATTTGTTTTACCTTGCTTATGTTTGATCACATAAGGAAATTTCTCAATGAACTTCACCCACTTAGCATGACTCTTATTGAGCTTGCTTTGGCCTTTCAAATATTTAAGGGATTCATGATCACTATGTATCACAAATTCCTTTGGAAAAAGGTAGTGTTGCCAATTTTTCAAGGCTCTAACAAGAGCATAAAGTTCTTTATCATAGGTGGAGTAATTGAGATGACTCCCTTTGAGTTTCTCACTAAAATAAGTTATGGAGTGGCCCTCTTGAAGGAGGACAACCCCAATGCCTATGTTTGAGGCATCACATTCTATTTCAAATGTCTTAGTGAAGTTAGGGAGTGCTAAAATGGGAGCCTTAGTCAATTTATCTTTCAAAGTTTCAAAAGCTTCCACTTGGTCTTGGCCCCATTAAACACTACATCCTTCTTCACTATGGCATTGAGAGGTGCGACAATGGTACTAAAGTCTTTCACGAACCTCCTATAGAAACTAGCAAGTCCATGAAAACTGTGTACCTCACTGACATTGGTGGGTTAGGGCCAATGTCGTATTGCTGCAACCTTTTCCTTATCCACATGCACCCCTTTAGAACTTACCACAAACCCTGGGAAGTCTATATGATCTATGGAAAACACACATTTGGCCGAATTAGCATACAAGGTTTCCTTCCTAAGGGTTTTCAATACTTGCCTAACATACTCCTTATGATCCTCTAAAAACAAGCTATAAATAAAAATGTCATCAAAATATACCACTACAAACTTGCTAATTGATCCTGCCTGTTGACCGGAGCGCTGGAGAATGCCTCGTCAAAGGATCGACGTGCGCGCCGCTTCTCACTCCCGTTCCTCCTCTGGATCTATCTCAAGAACCTGCAAAGAAACGATACGGCGCCGCTGCGGCCGATCGCACTCCGACGCTCAAGTCAGTGACGGTATCACCAAATACTAAGAACTGGAACCGTGCAAATCTCTCTCACAAACAGCTCTCTCACTCGCAAGCGTAAAGTGTATGAACTGAACGTGCGTACCTTAGGAAATCTGTTAAGAACTCTTATATACCTGGTGATTTTCTCTCTCCTGGCAGTTACAGACTTGGACACGTGGCTTGCATCCGACTGTACACGTGCCATCATCTGGAGGCTCCCTGACTTGGCGCTACTTCTACTCTCATTTTGGCTAAGTTACTTATGCATGGTGCTGCCCAGTGCATAGCTAACTCAGGAGTGCGATCTCTACTGAAACTGGCGAGGTAGGGCCTTCATACACCTTCCCTGTGGTCTCGCCGGCCGCCTTCATAATCTGCTTCTCCTTTAACTTCGGCGATGTGTTTGTTCTGGCGATCTCCGACTGTCTGGTCGCCTGAGTCTGCATCTGGCGACTTCATCCCAAACTGGCGATCGCCTATTCTGGTACGCTGGAGACCGGAACACGCCAACTTAACTATCGGCGACTACACGTGCCTCCCGACCTCCTTCCCAACTGTCAACCTGGCGCCTTGTTAACACGCCTACACTATAACAGGATGCCACGTCATCGCATCCGACCTCCAGGGCGGTACACAAGCCCCCCAGTCTTAAGCGAAGACTTGTCTAGCGAAAAGACTGAAGAAGCCTTCGTTAACACCGGTCTACGTGGCATGGGGCGCAGAATTCCAAGAGATAGTACTCTCTGCTGCTCTGACGCTCCACCAAACCCTTCGCGCATCGCTTGACACGTGGCTCTCATCAACGGCTATCTTCATCTGTCGTTAGCGCTTCCCCAAACCGTTTCGAAAACCCTTAAACCCCTTACGCTCCTACTGTTCCATCACTTTCTTCACACTTGCGTACGCTCTTATTTCCCTCTGCGAAAGCTCTCGACGTTCCTCGACGCTCTAGATCACCACCTCCCTTCAACATTCTCCCGATCATCGAAAGGTAACTACTTTCTCTCATCTGCTGTGTTTTCTCGCATTTTCACCGATTTGCATCATCCTGTAACTGTCTGGTGCATACGCTGTGGGCTGTTTTCCATTTCTCCTTCTCGTAACTTAGGGCTCTGCCGATCGTCGCAACGAACTCACATTCGTTCGTCTTTCACCTTCCCTCCCTGATCGAGTCAGCCTTCGTAACCCTCCTGATTATTTTTCCTTTCTTCTTCGTTTGCAGTTTGCTACCATGACCCGCACGAAGATCACCCCGAACCCCCCTCCGTCAGCGCGAAACCCTCCTTCTCAAGCACACGACTCTACGCAAGTTCGTGGTGCCCCCTCTTCGCAGGCTGTGAGGCCCGCGTCTTCTCAAACCACTCTGGCCCAGGCGACTCCACCAAACGCTGGAGGAGCCCCCACCCCACTGCCAGACTTCAAGACGTTATACTCATGGGCTAACTCAACCCTTTTAAAGGAAACGTCGTCGGTGAACACCGCGGGAGCGGTTCTGCGATTGACCAATGGGGACGAGGCCTTCCAATCATTCCACAAGGAGCACGACAAGAGAATGATGGTGCTGCCTTGCCCAGCCACTCTGCCAGTGTGTGTTGATGATAAAGTGAGCGCCGATGGGCCCTTCTGCTTCGTCTACACCACTCTTTTCAAGAAAGTTAAACTCAGGTTCCCTCTCACTCGATTTGAGAGGGAACTCTTAACCGAGCTCAACATAGCAGCCGCCCAGCTTCACCCCAACAGCTGGGCGTTCGTCCGAGCTTTTGAGGTAACATGCGCCCACCTGGGGTTGCCTGCGTCAGTGGACGTATTTTTATTTCTGTTTGAGGCCAAACACCCAGGCGATCGCCTTTGGGTCAGTCTGAACGCCATCGCTGGGAGATCCATCTTCACCATCTTCCAGCAGTCGTATAAGGATTGGAAGGGGAAGTTCATCCAGGTCCGCGCGAACGACAAAGATCCTTCCCTTCTCGACGGTTTCCCCTTGTACTGGGTGGACAAGGGGAAAAAAGAATCTAAGAGCTGCTTCAGGAGGCCCAGAAGTCCTGACAGCATGGGAGCTTTGGACAGAGACCTTTGTCTCTTCTGGAAGAGGGTGGCAGATGCTCACATAACATTCTTGACCCCCACCCTGATTTCCTTCGAGTTCTTTGAGGACCAGTTGGAATTCCAAATAGGTTAGGACGCTACATCATTGTCTTGACACGCTTCTGATATTGTTTCTGGGCGTCTTGTGCGACACACACAAGACTTTGGTTTTAACTTTTCTGCATATGCCTGCCTTTGCTGTTTCATTGCCTTGTACACTCACTCCATTCTCCTTTAAGCTAACTTATGCACTTTCATTTCACGCAGATACCATGTTGGGAAAGAATATGCTCGCCGATCTAAAGGCGCTCGCCCGCAACCACGGGTTGGCGACCGGCTCCCAGACGGTTCCCAACTCGGCGGTCGAGAAGGCCATCATCCAGGGGCGATCACCGCCTAAGGCGCCCGCCCAACGAAAGAAACTGGTCCTTAAGAGGCCAAAGCGGAAAGCCCCCCAAGTTGTCCAAGAGGATGAGGAGGAGGACGACGAGGTCACAGAGGATGGCCTTGTCACAAAGAGGAAGAGGGTGGCACCATCTTCCCCACCTGCCCCGCCCCCTCTTCCAGCTTCAACACCACCATCAACACCCGCACCTCCTCCTTCACCACCAGCACCACAAGCCCTTTCACCACCAGTCCAAGCAGTCCCATTGGCCACTGCGCCACCTGCAACTGAGGCCCAAGAGCCAAACTTCTTAGAGGACCCCCCGAGCGCCTCTACTCCACATATATCAGCAGGAGGGGGCCCTCCTTCCAACACCTCAGCTGCAGGAGTCATTCCAATCGGGGATGAGGTCGCTCACACCTCTCCAATCCTAATCACCGAGTCCCCGATTGCGTCGCCACGCCAAGAAGCAGCTACTGAAAATATTGCTAAGGAAGGCGGCGACGAGAACCCCCAACAAGCCCCCCTGGCGCCTCTCCAAGCTGCAAATCTTTCCCTCGAGGTGACGAGGATGTGGGAACCTCTGACTGCTAAACTCAAGACCATTGCAGAGGACATCCCATCCATCATAACGAGAGTTGTGGAGAGCTCCACCAGGCGGCTACAGGATGACATCTACAACCTCAAGACCGAGAACAGCACAATGAAGGTCGAGGTGGAGAAGGTGTCATTCAGCCTGACGCTCGCGGAAATGGAACATTCTCGAGTAGAGGATGCCCTAAACACCGAGCTCAGGCTTGCGCGCAAGGAAGCTGTCGACCTGCGCCGCAAAGTCCACGAACTTGCCCAAGAAAAGGTCGAACTCGAAAGCAGAATCGTGCCTCTACGTACCAAGGCGAGCGACCTGGAAGCTCAAATTCAAGCCAACGCCGATAAGGTACAGAAGCTGGAGCAAAGGTCGATCGACCGTGAGAAGCTGCTTGGGCAAGTGGAGAAAGCAAGAGATGACGCCATGGCTGATCTCTCCGAGGCAAACAAAGAAAAGGTGAAGATGGCTGCCGAGCTGGCCCAAGCTCAAACAGAATCCAGGAAGGTGGCTGACGACCTTCTTGAAGCTCAAGAGACCAACAAACAACTCCGAAAACAGGTCGAAGAGCTGGAGCAGCAGAACAAGGAGCTTAAGCAGCAGGTCGAAGGATTTCAGAAGCAAATTGAAGAACTTAGGCTAAGCTCCGCTCAGATTCTGGTTGCCGGGTTTGACGCCGCTCGAGAACAGTTCGCATGCCTATTCCCTGATCTCGACCTCAGCATGGTGTCATTAAACAACGAAGTAGTAGATGGGAAAGTCGTTCCCGCCGAAGGCTCAACCAATTCCACCCCATCTGCTTCTTTATAAATTCACTTGTATTTACTTTGTAAAAAACTCTTGCACACGTATTTTGAACAGCCTCTTATTTTAATAGCGAAATTCGGATATGCCTTCTGACTTCTCTTGAGCGCTTTACTTTCTCTGTATGCCTAACTCTGCGACGTTTAACTCAGCGATTTTGCAAACATGACCTTTGGCGTAACTTCTTCGAACCGATTCAAACTTAAGCAATAGTCACTTTAAACAACTTGTACTCTTGAGGCACTAACCTTATCAGAAGAATACCTTCCAAGCAATGAACTGTGATTCAATCATTGGTTCAAACAACGTCCCACTTAACCCGCTTTATCAAACAGGTCTTTCAATCTTTCCGATCGCCAAGACCTCTTGGCAACACCAACTTTTCCCAGCCTCATGCTTTGGCAATCGTTTCTTTATCTGGGGTAGAAACGCCCTCTGGGATCTTCCTTTGCCCCCTTGAACTTCAGAGCAAAAGACCGGCTGACTAGGCGTTCTCTTCGAACCTACCTTAGCCACCTTTCAAGCTTCTTCCACCCTCTTCGCCACACCTGAACTCGTTCAAGACGAGAAGGATTTTATCTTGCCTATACTCGCGCACAGGCGAGAAGGTCTTTTAACTCGCCTGAACTCGCTCATCGGCGAGAAGGACTTTTACTCGCCTAAACTCGCTCATCGGCGAGAAGGACTTTGTCAGGTGCCTCAACTTGCCCAGGGTGTACATCTCCTCCCCCCTGGATGCACTGAGGACCCTTTCTTCCTCACGCCTGCAATCGCTCGACAGCGAGGAGGTCTTTGATGGGCCTTAGTTCGCACAACGGCGATAAGGACTTTATCCGGTGCCTCAACTTGCCCAGGGCGTACATCTCCTCCCCCCTGGATGCACTGAGGACCTTTCTCGCCTGCGCTCGCTCAACGGCGAGGAGGTCTTTAACCTGCCTCAAAACGCGCGAGGGCGTTGAGGTCTTCCATCTGGTGCCTCCGATCGCCGAAAAACGATGAGGACTTTAAAAACTTAACTGGTGCTTCTAATCGCCGAAAAACGATGAGGACTTTAAAACTTAACTGGTGCCTCTAATCGCCGAAAAACGATGAGGACTTTAAAACTTTAGAAAACACGCGACATATCTTTTCGTGCCTTAAATCATGTACGAATGACAAGGTCTTTCTTCGAAGCTTCTGGAAATAACACATATGCGATTTGGAAACACCTTATACTTCAAAAACTCTTCTTTATTGGGTGGCCTCATTAAAAACCCTCCTTAGGGAAAAAAGAGCGCCCCCTTAAAACTGTTTTAACAGAGTCATTGTAATGTAATATTTGTGTTTGTCTTTACTTACAAAGCTCTTAGCTATAGTACAACTTCAGGTGTGTGGTGTTCCAGGTACGAGGGATCGCCCCCCCTTCCAACGTTTCCAAGCGATAGGCTCCGTTCCCGAGTGCCTCGGTTATTCTGAACGGTCCAGTCCACTTGGGTGATAGCTTATTCTCCATCTCGTACTGGTGGGCCTTTCTCATCACCAGATTGCCTTCTCTAAACTGCCTTGGCATCACCTTCGAGTTGTACCTTCGCTCGACCCTTCTCTTCACCGCCTCAGCCTTCAGCCTTGCCTCCTCCCTGACTTCGTCCAGCAGATCCAGGTTCAGTCTTCTCTCTTCATTCGAGTCTTCCTCTACAAAGTTCTGGAATCTCGGCGAGCTCTCCTGAATCTCGACTGGAATCATGGCATCACACCCATAGACCAAGCTAAACGGGGTCTCATGGGTTCCTGACTGCTCGGTGGTGTGGTACGCCCAAACTATTCGGGGTACCTCCTCAGCCCAACTCCCCTTGGCTTTCTCGAGCCTCCTCTTCAAACCTCTCAGCAACACCCGGTTAGCTGATTCCACCTGGCCATTCGTCTGAGGGTGCTCGACGGATGCAAACACTTGCTGAATTCCGACCCCTTCGCAAAGCTTCTTCAACAGGTGGCTTGCAAACTGAGTCCCATTATCTGATACCAGGCGCTTAGGCACTCCAAACCGGCACACAATATTCTTCCATACGAAGCCTTCGATCTTGTGCGCGGTGATCTGGGCCACTGGTTCTGCTTCGATCCACTTGGTGAAATACTCAATCGCCACCACCAAGTACTTCATCTGCCTGATCGCCAGTGGAAAAGGTCCCAGGATGTCGATTCCCCAAGTATGAAACGGCCAAGGGCTATAGATCGACTTCAACTCCTCGGGAGGCGCCTTGTGCCAATCGGCGTGTTGCTGGCATTGCTTGCAGCACTGGGCATACTTCTTGCAATCTTCTCTCATGGATGGCCAATAGTAGCCTGCACGGAGAGTCCTCGCGGCCAGAGCTCGACCCCCGACGTGACTTCCACATATTCCTTCGTGGAGCTCTGCCATAATTCTCGTGCACTTCTCGCCGTGTATACATTCCAGGAGTGGGTGAGTGAACCCAAACCTGTACAGATCGCCATCAATCAGTGTATACTTGCTGGAATTCTTCTTTACCTTCCTAGCTTCTGTTGGATCTAACGGGAGGAGGCCATCCGCTAGGCATCGCTTGTACTGTGTTATCCACGTGTCTGGCTCGTGGGTGGCGCAGACCTGCATCACGTCCACCCTCTCTCCTCGACATGCTCTAATTCTCGGCGATCTCAGGATTTCTTGCGTCAAAGACTTATGGCTTCTCGCTGCTCTCTCCGTCGACCTGCTTATCTGAAGGACCAAGTGATCTGCTACAAATGCCCTCGGCGTCTTCAAAGTTTCTTGAATCACTGTCCTCTGCCTACCCCCCTTGCCCGAACTGGCGAGCTTAGCAAGCAAGTCAGCTCGGGCATTCTGTTCTCGGGGCACATGCACCACTTCAAAAGAGGCAAAGGAACTTTTCAATTCCTGCACATACGCCAAGTAAGCCGCCATTTGTGGATCTTTAGCCTGGAACTCGCCTGTTACTTGCCCTGTGACTAGCAGCGAGTCACTCTTAGCCATCAGCACTCTGGCTCCCATTTCCTTAGCCAGCAGAATTCCGGCGATCAGCGCCTCATACTCTGCTTGATTGTTGCTGGCTTTGAAGGCGAATCTCAACGATTGTTCGATCAGCACGCCGTTGGGTCCTTCCAATATGACACCAGCACCGCTACCCTGCTGGTTTGACGATCCATCCACCGAGAGTACCCAACGGAAATCATCTCCTTCAACCCGCGTCGCCTCTGAAGAGAGCTCGACTACAAAATCTGCAAAGATTTGCCCTTTGATCGGGCCTCGAGGCTCATATTTAATGTCGAATTCTGACAACTCGACTGCCCACTTCACCATTCTTCCTGCAACGTCAGGCTTCTTCAAGACCTTCTGGATGGGCAGGTCAGTCATCACCAGTATTGTGAAGCTGTGGAAGTAGTGGCGCAACCTCCTCGCCGAAAACACTACCGCCAGCGCCGCCTTCTCCAGGGCCTGATACCTCGTTTCTGGGCCCTGCAACACCTTGCTCACAAAATAGATAGGCTTCTGAGCCTGATCTTGGTCTTGGGCGAGCACCGCACTCACCGCCCTCTCAGTCACAGCAAAATACAATCTGAGAGGGATTCCCGCCAGTGGTTTGCACAGAACCGGTGGGCTCGCCAAATATTCCTTCAGCTTGACGAAAGCTTCCTCGCACTCTTTCGTCCAAGCGAACTTGTTATTGCGCCGCAGACACTGGAAATAGGGATGTCCCTTTTCTCCGCTTGCTGACACGAAGCGGGATAGGGCCGCCATCCGACCCGTCAGCTGCTGGACTTCTTTCACTGTAGTCGGGCTTCTCATCGCCAAGATGGCGGCACACTTGTCCGGGTTGGCCTCTATCCCTCTTTCAGTCAGGAGAAAACCCAAAAATTTTCCAGCCTCCACGCCGAAAATGCATTTCTCCGGGTTGAGCTTCAACTTGAACTTGGCGATCGTCGTGAACAATTCTTCCAAGTCTGCGACGTGCTTGCTTTTCTCCTGCGAGGTCACGACCATGTCATCGACGTAAGCTTGCACGTTCCTTCCCAGCATCGGTGCAAGTACTCGATCCATCAGCCTCTGGTACGTGGCCCCCGCGTTCTTCAGCCCGAACGGCATCACCTTATAGCAGTAGCACGACCTCTCCGTCATGAAGGCTGTTTTTTCTTCATCCATGGGATGCATCTTGATCTGATTATAGCCCGAGAAGGCGTCCAGGAAACTCAGCAGCTTGCACCCTGCAGCACTATCAACCAGGGCGTCAATGCTTGGTAAGGGATACGAATCCTTTGGGCAAGCCTTATTCAGGTCGGTGAAATCGACGCACATGCGCCATTTCCCGTTGCTCTTCTTCACCAGCATGACATTCGCCAACCACTCAGGGTACTGGACTTCCCTGATGTGGCCTGCAGCGAGGAGTTTCTGGGTCTCATCCTTGATCGCCTGCCTCCTTTCTTCATTAAATTTCCTCCTTCTTTGCCGCACCGGTCTCACCATGTTGTCCATCGCCAGATGATGGCACAAGAAGTCGGGATCGATCCCGGGCATGTCCGAAGCAGACCAGGAAAACGCGTCCAGATGCCGTTCAATCACCTTGGCGATCTGGTCCTGGAGATCGACCTCCAGAGATCTTCCGAGCTTGAAGACCTTCCCCCCGATCTCCTTCTCGAGCCACTGCTCGACGGGTTTGGGCCTGGACTCTCTGGCGATCACCGCCTTGGCGATTCCGAGTTCTCTTGCTTCCTCCGGGCGATTCCGCGCCTCTTCCTCCTCCAGGGCAGCATTCCTCTCCCCCAGCTCAGCATCTACCATCTCTACATCCCTTCCAGCGGCCTCCTCCATTACCGGCGGTCTGGGCTTCACACCGGGAGGTGGGGTGGTTGTAACATAGCTCACTGATCTTTTATTTTTCAGGCTATTTTCATAGCACTTTTTCGCTTCCTTCTGATCAGACTTTATCGTGATCACCACCCCTTCCATGGACGGCAGCTTCACCTTCATGTGCCGAGTCGATGGAATCGCGCCTATCATGTTAAGAGTGGGCCTTCCCAGCAGGATGTTATATGCTGAAGGGGCGTTTACGATGAGGTACTTGATTTTCTCCGTCCTCGACCCAACCTCATCGGTAAACGTGGTTCTCAGCTCAATGTACCCCCTGACCTCTACCTGATCACTAGCGAATCCATATAAGCACCCTCCATAGGGCCTCAGCTGGTCAAGGGGCAATTCCAGCTGCGTGAAAGTCGGCCAGAACATCACGTCTGCCGAGCTTCCTTGGTCCACCAGAACTCGGTGGACCTTCCTCCCCGCCGTGATCAACGAAATGACAATGGGATCGTTGTCATGAGGCACAACGTCCCGAAGATCCTGCTTGGTGAACGTAATGTCCACTTCCGGCGAGTGATCTTCAAACATGTCTACTGACATCACCGATCGCGCGTACTTTTTCCTCTGCGACGCGGTGCATCCACCACCTGAGAAACCCCCTGCAAAGGTGTGGATCTCCCCATGGATAGGCATCTCATGTTGCTGGGCTTCTCCACCTGCCGGCTGGGAACTCGACGCCCCTCCGGTCCTTCTGTCCAGCAGATAGTCGTTTAGGAACCCACTCTTGACCAGATCGTCGAGCTGGTATCCTAAAGACAAACACGAGTCCAGGTTGTGGCCAAAGCACTGGTGGAACTCGCACCAGGCATCCGGCTTCGACCCTAGCACTTTGTCGCCCACCTTCTCGGGCGCCTTCAACCTAGCAGCTATGTTAGGGATGGCGATCAGATCCGCTAGTCCCATGACGAATTTGTGCTTAGGTGGGCGATTGTATTCCCGGCGTGCTGGTTGTTGGCGTGCTGGCGGTTGGCGCGCTTGGCTTCTTCCCTTGTTTCTCCTATCGTAAGGATAGCGAGTCCTTTGATCCTTTCTGGTCGCCGCTGCCGTTTCCAGCACCCTCTGTGGCTGGATCCTGGTCTGGGCGCGTGGCCTGACGGGAGCCACACTGCCTCTCTTCTCAGCGACCTCACTCTCGTCGGCGATGTGAGCCACCGCAAGTCGCCTGACTTCAGCAAACGTCGCTGGATGAGCCCTGATCAAGGCTTCGCAGAATGGCCCTGGCTGCACGCCCTTCTTGAAGGCATAGACCAGCATTTCTTCATCCTTGGCCGGCGACCTGACCATCTGCGCTCCGAAGCGATTGAGGTAGTCTCTGAGGGACTCCCCGTGGTACTGCCTTATATCAAACAGATCATAGGACACTCTGGGCGGTGCCTTGTTCACAATATACTGCTCGACAAAGATTTTCGAGAACTGCTGAAAATTAGTTATGTGGCCATTAGGTAGGCTCACAAACCACTCCATCGCCGTTCCCTGGAGCGTGCTCACGAACATCTTACAGTAGACAGCATCCGACCCCCCTGACAGCATCATCTGGGTGTGGAACGTGGTCAGATGAGCCTCCGGATCTTCCACGCCAGTAAAAACAGCTTTAACCGGGACCACGCTCGTGGGAATTGGCGTGTCGGTAATCGCCTGAATGAAAGGCATTGGGAAAACACGAGGCGGCGTCGACGGTGCCACCTCTTCAGCGGAAGAACGAACCTGCTGCTCCTGAAGAGCTCGACGCAGCTCCTCAGCTACCTTGCTGAGCTCCTCGTTTCTGGCGCGAGAGGCGACCAGGTCTTCATGTATCCTCGCCTGCTCGACGCGCGAGGCTTCTACAGTGGCCTGCAACGAGCGCATCATTTCTGCCATCTGCGCCATGGTCATGGCGGCGTCGCCTTCAGCTGCGACGGGAGCCACGGGACTGGAACGATTGCTTCTCATCTTTCTCATTAACTTCAGCGAACCACAGAAGTACAGCAAATAACACTTCAATCACGAACGAATCAGCGACCGATCGGAGAAGATTCAAGAAACTGCGCAAGGACTTCAAGAAACCGCGAGCCTTCAAAGGAAAACGCAGCTTCACCAAAACCACCGTTTCCCCGCGAACAAAACAACCACTCGAAAGAACTCGAATCCACCGATCGAAAGACCAAACGAACGGCTTAAAACACAAACTTCACCGAACGAAACTCAGAGAAACCAAGAACGACGGTTGCACCAGCACACAACCGCGCGGAAAACCTCGAAAACCTCCACGAACTCACGCTGTGGATGGGAGCACGTTTTACACGGCCCCACGGTGGGCGCCTGATGATCCTGCCTGTTGACCGGAGCGCTGGAGAATGCCTCGTCAAAGGATCGACGTGCGCGCCGCTTCTCACTCCCGTTCCTCCTCTGGATCTATCTCAAGAACCTGCAAAGAAACGATACGGCGCCGCTGCGGCCGATCGCACTCCGACGCTCAAGTCAGTGACGGTATCACCAAATACTAAGAACTGGAACCGTGCAAATCTCTCTCACAAACAGCTCTCTCACTCGCAAGCGTAAAGTGTATGAACTGAACGTGCGTACCTTAGGAAATCTGTTAAGAACTCTTATATACCTGGTGATTTTCTCTCTCCTGGCAGTTACAGACTTGGACACGTGGCTTGCATCCGACTGTACACGTGCCATCATCTGGAGGCTCCCTGACTTGGCGCTACTTCTACTCTCATTTTGGCTAAGTTACTTATGCATGGTGCTGCCCAGTGCATAGCTAACTCAGGAGTGCGATCTCTACTGAAACTGGCGAGGTAGGGCCTTCATACACCTTCCCTGTGGTCTCGCCGGCCGCCTTCATAATCTGCTTCTCCTTTAACTTCGGCGATGTGTTTGTTCTGGCGATCTCCGACTGTCTGGTCGCCTGAGTCTGCATCTGGCGACTTCATCCCAAACTGGCGATCGCCTATTCTGGTACGCTGGAGACCGGAACACGCCAACTTAACTATCGGCGACTACACGTGCCTCCCGACCTCCTTCCCAACTGTCAACCTGGCGCCTTGTTAACACGCCTACACTATAACAGGATGCCACGTCATCGCATCCGACCTCCAGGGCGGTACACTAATGAAAGGCCTTAAAACATGGTGCATAAGTCGCATGAAGGTACTTGGAGCATTAGTCAAGCCAAAAGGCATGACTAACCACTCATATAAACCAAACTTGGTCTTAAAGGAGGTTTTCCATTCATCCCTCGGTTTAATCCGGATTTGGTTATAACCACTTTTAAGATCAATTTTAGTAAATATTTGAGACCCATGTAACTCATGCAACAAGTCATCTAATCTAGGAATGGGATCCTTATACTTAATGGTTATGTTGTTTATGGCACGACAATCTGTACACATCATCCAACTCCCATCCTTTTTAGGGATAAAAATCATAGGCATAGCACAAGGACTCATGTTATCTTACACCCACCCCTTAGCTATTTATCCCTCTACTTGTTATTGAATTTCTTTGGCCTCGGTTGGATTGGTCCTATATGCAGGCCTATTTGGTAAAGAAGCACCGGGAATGAATTATATTTGGTGCTCAATTCCCCTTAGAGGAGGTAATCCTTTTGGGGGATCTTGAAAAACATCTTCAAATTCCTTTACCAAATATTCCAAACATGTAGGACTATCTATCGCCGACTCACTCTTAAGGGTCCTAGGAAAAGCTATGTATATACACTTTTGGGAAAGCATTACCTTTTTGACCTCTTGTGGTGAGATGAAAAGTCTTCTCTTAGAATTATTTTTATCTTTTTCTTTCTCTCTCTTTTCTTTCATTTTAAGTTGGTCATCATGGACTTCCTTTGGTGAGAGAGATTTTAGTGTGACCTTATGCTCATGGAAGTTGAAAGAGATTTTGTTGTTAAGGCCATCATGATGATTTTTTTTATCATATTGCCATGGCCTACCTAAAAGAATATGAGTAGCTTCCATAGGGACAACATCACACATGACCTCATCCTTGTATTTGCCAATAGAAAAGGCTATGAGGACTTGCTTAATTAGTATGATCTCCCCCTCTTCACTTAACCATCCCCCTCTTCACTTAACCATTGAAGCTTATCAGGTTTGGCATGATAGATAGTAGGCAATCCAAGTTTATCTACTACTCTTGTGCTTGCCACATTTGCAAAATTCCCCCCATCCATGATTAAGGAACACAACTTATCATTAATGAGGCACCTGGTATGGAAAATTTTTTCTCTTTGACATTCATCAAAAGGTTTCAAAACTTGTCCTAGCATGCGCCTCACTACCAATAAGTCACCTTCACATGAACTCTCACTATCTTCCTCACTTGGGGATCTAGAATGATTAGGAGACCTAGACCTTTGGGAACTATGGTCACTCATGACAACCCCCTCGTTTACCATCACGTTGCGTTTGGAAGGACAATTAGAAGCAATATGACCAAAACCTAAACATTTAAAACATTTTCTACTTGAGGTTCTGGTAGGAGATTTAGGTATTATAGTGGAGGGTTTAGAATCTCTAGAGTTGTAAGTGGAATCCTTTACAAAATTGGAGGGAAAAGTCTTAGAAGAAAACTTGTTCTTATTTTTCCAAGATGATTGGTAGTAGCCATCATTATGAGTATTTTTGGAAAAGGTTTTCTTTGAAAGTTGTGATTCAACCTTGATGGCAAAGTGAACCAATTTTTCTAAAGATGAATACTCATATAATTCTACCACATCTTTAATTTCCCTTCTCAAGCCACTTACAAACCTAGCCATTTTGGACTTCTCACTTTCATGCATGTCAACTTTAGTTAATGTTGTTTCAAGTTCTTTAAAATAATCATTCACACTTTGTGTTCCTTGTTGAAGTCGTTGGAGCTTTAACAAGAGTTCTTTCCTATAGTGTTGAGGAACAAATCTAGCGCAAATGCATAACTTTAAAACCTCCCAAGGGACAACAGCTGACCTCTTGTTTAGCCCAATGTCCATTACAGTTTTATGCCACCATTGCATGGCATAGTCTAAAAATTCTAAGGAAGCTAACTTGACCTTTTGGTCTTCTTCGACCTCATGTATAGTAAAAATGTGTTCAACTTTAGCCTCCCATCCTAGATAGATATTGGGATCACCTTCCCCACTAAAATTAGGAATTTTAACATAAGGTAAAGAAATTTTAGAAACATGTTGGTGCCTCTCTTCAAAATTGTTCAATCTCCATTCTTCCTCTTCTTTTTGGCTACCATATTGGTGATAACTTCTTGATTCACGCCCTTGATTCCATCTTCTTCCTCTTGAGGGTTTATCATGGGCCGATTCAAGTCTTTGGAGCCTCTCCTCCATTTGTCTCATTTCTTCATCCTTTTGAGCTAAGGATCTTTTGGCCGCCGTAAACTCACCCATGAGGAAAGCTTTTTGGGGAGATTGGGGTTTAAAAGATTCCCCTGAAGCAATATGAGCCATAATTCACAAGTGACAAACAATTAGAGAAATAGAAGTTAGTAAGAAAAACACTCTCAAGTTTGCATGGTGTGAGTTGATTTTAGGATTGTTCATTTAGGTAACACTTTTTAGATTTATGATTGAGATTTTTAGGCAATTAAGAGTGAAAACCTAAGGAAAATCCCCATGGACATTAACATAACCAAGTGGTTAAGTAGATGTGAAGGTTCATTTCACAAAGGCAAAAGGAAAACACAATTATAAGGTGAAGATGATGACAAGATATGGTGTGGAATTAAACAATGAAAGCAATAACAAAAGGAAATGACCGAATAGAAACAAGGAAGCAAAACAAGAACATATTTATGAATTCAATGGAATGACAATGGAAGGAAAAGATGAAGGAAAATGAAGCTTATGAGAAATAGAGTTTGAGGTGATGAGCACGCCACTTGGATGATGAAATTACTCCAAGATAACTCTTGGAAGCCGCCACTTGAGAGCTAATTCTCACAAGATAAGACTAAAGACTAAGAGGAACAAGCCTCACTAGCATCTCACACAAAATGTGCAAAGTAACTTTTCTCTATTTCATTCAAGTTGTCAAATACATTAGGTAGGCCTCCTATTTATAGGTGAAGGAGCCTTGGAGAACAAACTAAAGGGGTAGGATGGGAAAAGGGAAAAAATGGGAAGCCTTAGGGTTTGACTAAGTCAAACCCGCATCCTAGGCTTGTCCTTCTAGAAACTAGGTCAAAATCCTCGCAAAAGGGCTAGGAACAAGCTAAAATGCTATCCACACCCCCTATTTTGCTAAAGGTACCTTATTCTAACCTATATTTGCTATTTGGACCCCAAAAGTGAGCCCAAATTATTTACAACATTTTCTAATCATTAAAAAGACCAGCAGGAAGAACTTTAGATGCTCTGGTCTATGTCCAATTCTCCCTCTAGTGAGCTCTCCACTTTGAGATGACTTCTCATTGTGTAAATTAGCATCCTTGGACATCTCCTTGTTTACTTGATTTGCATCATTGCGCCACTTATGGAGAGATCACTCAAAGCAGGCAAAGAAAATTTTCGTCCTTTAACCAAGGTCTTTCTTGAGGTTGAAAACTCTCAAATGAAAAATGTCAAAGCCTTCTACAGTTGATCTTAGAGGAAACCACCACAAAACTTAAGGAAAAGAAATAAGAGACAAACAAGAAAAGCTTAAGCAAGAAAAGCTAAACCAAATTTGAGAAAGAGATTATGACAAAACTTGAAGAAAGACAATCAAGAAAAAGGCACATAAAAAGGACTCAAAGATACTTACTAAACTTTTAACAATGAAACTTTTTCTTTAGAAATTGCTAAAGCAAAAGGATAAAAAATTCCACAATGGTGGAAATCAATTTGCCAATCACGTTGAATCCAAATTTGGAAAATGTTTTTCTTTGGTAATTGATACCACAAATTTGCATTTTCACTTCTTCTTCTTTTTTATACTAGATTTTTAATTATGGAAATCAAATGTCCATAGTTTTAATCATGCATAATTTCCAATAACTCCAATTTTCACAAAAATTTTGGGATTCAATATAATTGAACACTTGAAATCTTTTTGTTTGGAACTTTAAATCTACTTCTACTAAAACAAGTTTCTAATTACTTCTCAAAGTTTCAAAATTAAATGCAAAGTAATTAGAATCAAGGCAAAAGGCACGAACGCAATAAGACACAAAATAACAATCCAAAAGTGAAACAAAGTTATTGTAAATAAAAATGGGCAAATGAAAATTATAAGAAAGTAAAGGGCTGAAAATTTAAATTGCAAGAATGTAAAAACAAGAATTAAAGGTACTTGAATTTAAATAAAGGTACTTGAATTTAAAGACAATAATTAAAGGTACTTGAATTTAAAGACAAGAAATTAAAGGTGTTTGAATGTAAAGAATGTAAAGTGTCAATCAACTCAAAGCAAAATAATCTCAAGAACCTAAGCTCTGATAATCACATGATGTGAGTTGATTTTAGGATTGTTTATTTTATGGTGTGACACTTTGCTTATATTGAGATTTTTAGGAATTTAAGAGTGAAAACCTAAGGAAAATCCCCATTGGACATTAACTTAACCTAGTGGTTAAGTAGATGTGAAGGTTCATTTCACAAAGGCAAAGATCAAAAGACAAGATATGGTGAGAATGGATGAAAAACTCAATTGAAAAAGACTAACCCGAAAGCAATAGAATGAAGGAAACAAAGACAATGAACATAAAATGGACGGCGAAAATGAAGGAGAATGGAAGAAGGAAACTTATGGAAAATAAGAGTGATGTTCACGCCACTTGATGGGTGGTAACCATCAAGATGAGTGGAAGGCCGCCACTTGAGAGCTTCATTCTCATCAAGATAAGACGAAGGGAGAGGAGATAGCACTCACTCAAGCTCACACAATATTTGTGCAAAGTAACTCTTCTACTATTAATTTCAACTTGTCAAATACAAAGGGGAGGCCTTCTATTTATAAGAGGAGAAGCCTTGGAGAACAAGGAGTGAGGGTGGGAAGGGAAAAGGAAATGCGGTGCGGCCTAAGTCATTGACTATGGTCAATGTCGCACCATAATCCTAAAGTTCTAGAAGCTAGGTTAAGCTTCCTTCCTTACAAGGCTTCATGAGCTAAAAAGCTAGGCACAACCCCCAAAGGTTTGTCATTAGTTAATTTTTTGTCTTCATTGTTTGTCAAATAAATATCAATATTAACTTTTCATTAATATTGAATTTTAGTGTAATAAACAACCAGAAGGGTATGGATGTGGCTACTATGTAATGCAATGGACGACTACCATTGTAAGAGTTGACATTAAAAAAATTGAGATCAGGTAATCATATTTAAATTATTGTTTATAATAAACTATGTGTACTTTAAACACTAATTTGAACTTATTCAGTGTTGCAGTATTTTATGGATACTCAACCACTGAATTCAGAATCAATAGACTACGTGAAGAATGCTTGGACCACATATTTCATTACGTTCTATAACATTTTATGATAGATGATTAACATTATATGTTTAATTTATATGTTCTTTAGTGTTATTTTATTTTACATGCTTTTAATGTATAGGAATTTTGACAATAAATATTAATTTATAGGTGGATGTACTCATTTTAAATGATTTATCAATATATATATATATATATATATGTATATTATTGTCTGAATTATTATGTGAACCTCACTAAAATTTTAAAATGCACAGATTAACTAGGAGGAGCAAACGGAATAAATAAACTAAACAAAAAATAACTATCATAAACTACAATTATATCCAAAATTGTAGTCTCTCTCAGTTACTATAGACAACCCATCATCTATAATTGTCTAATAAACTACGATTCTCTTAGAAACTGTCGTTTATATGCAAAAATATAGACGGCAATTTCAACCATAATTTATATTGATTAACTTTTGAATGATGTTTGCATATATTACGATTTTAAAATCGTGGTCTAAAAACATTTTTACAATAGAATATAAGAAAGATATTTAAAATATTAGAACTATTTTTTTTTTAATTTCACAAAATCTTTAAAAAAAAGTGTAACTTATTTTAAAAGGTTTGGATTGTCATTTTGTTTGATTACGACATCAAATCCTAAACTCAGTAAAAAAAATGTGAAAAAAATAAAGTTATAATAAATAACTCCCACACCTATGTTCATTCTTTGATTTTGGGCCACAAAAAAGAAACAGTTGTTCTTAAAACAGAAATTAAATGCGCTTAATACAAAAATTGACGGTCTACTCACATGAACTTTGCAGGCTGAAAACCACGGTTTGTACTGAAACAAGTGGCACTTAATTTATAAAATTTAATTACAATATACAGTAGTTTAATTTCTTACAATAATATATAATTGCAGGTTGTTATATATGATAAATTTGTTAATTTTTATTATAAATAAATTAAAATCTAAAATAATCTTTAATTGGTTAATATATAATGCATGATATTGGTTGATTTGATAAGTTTTCTTTGTTTTTTAATTGAGTTTAATTTTTTGTGTGTATTATTAGTATAAAAAATACTTTAATCATTAAAAATTCTACTATCACTGAAAATAAAATGTTTTAAATAAAAAGTTATAAATGTAATTAATAAAAGTTTTTTAAATTTGCGTATTTATTCTAAAAACAATTCAAAAATAGTGAAGATTTTTAAACTTTTGTTAAGTTCTAAAAATTTATTCTAAAACTTAGTAATATATATATATATATATATATATAATGAAAAGATTTATTATAAAATCTTAATAAAATAACAGATATTTGTTTTATTAGGAAAGGGTATGATTTTAATGAAAACTATCTATCGAAAGTTAATATAACAAATATTTTTATTTTAATTTTCATTAAGTTCTAAAGTTTTATGGCACAGCTCTAATAAATGTTTAAGGTTTGAAAAATCTGTGTTAATTTCCAAAAATTTATTATAGAATCAGTAAAATATTCAAGATTTTTGAAACCTTGATAAATAAATTACTTATATTTTATAAATAAAGAATTAAAAATATATAAACTTAATATATTTTATTTTAATTTTTTCTATACTTTCCCTCTTTCTCTTTCTCTAAATCCCTAATCTCTCATTCCTAGGACATCTGAACTCTGATGACACTGATCCTGTTTTTACTTTCCTCCACCATGGAACCTGCTGATGCTCAACCATCCCAAAATTTCACGCTTGTTAAGTTTTCCCCAAGTCTAAATTCATAGTTCACGAACCTTAACCCAGTCTTGATTTCATCACATTTGAACCCTAATTGCAGACATTGCCGTATGTTCGATGTTTTAGACGGTAATTAAATTTAATATAATATAATAAAATTAAATCAATCAAAAAAATCAATGTTTATATAACTTCTAAGAAATTTGCTATAAAAATCAACAAACTTACTATACATGATAATTTGTAATTAAAAAAACATAAAAAATACTTAAAACTTTCATATATAATCTACTTTCTCTAAACTTATTGTAAATGATTTATTTATATTGAAATATAAAAATTCATGTAACACTTTTAAGAATTTAATTAGAATACATTCTATTTGGTTTTCATCTTTAATAGAATAGTATTATCATATTTTGTTATCTCTAACTCGTCAATTAACCCGCTTCATTTTTTTTTTTCAATTTCCATAACTTAAATTAACCAACAGTTAAAGAACATTAAAAAATAAATAAATTAAAGACAATAGTAACACTCATATGATATTGTTACGGGCAAAATAATTGTAAAGTATTTAATTAAAAATAAATAAAAAAATTATTTCAATAAACAAAACTTTTAACCCAATAAAAAATGTTAAAATCTAATTAAAACTTAATTAAATAAAATAATTATATGGAATTACTTATGAGGCATTACTGATGCCATAAAACAAACTCACGTTTCCTCCCCTATGCCTTTTCCTGAAAATGGGGAGCTTTGTCTGTTTGATTTATGAAAAAGGTTGCAGGACCTTTTCAAAGACATTTTGACAGTGAAGTTCAGCAAAGGGATAAAATTCTTTATTATAATATAAATAATTTCTCGATTTATAAATTTAAAAATAGTAAAACAATTCTCATTTCATAAGTTTTAAATTAATAAAATAAAATTACAGATTAAAAGATTTTTTTTTCTATTTGTTTTCTAAATTTTAATATATCTTAATTTAGAAAATATATCTTTTCCCTCCAAAACTATATTTCTAAATATATTTTTAGAGTGTATTTAGAAGTAAAGTTTCAGAAAATGAAATGAAAAAAAAAGTATTTTTAATAAATATTCCATATTTTAATCATTTTTTGAATAAAAGAAATTAAATAATAAAATAACGTAAACTTAATATCTTAAAATGTTACTCTTTAAGAATACCATTCCATGGTAACTTATGTTTAGTCTACGTCAGATAAAAGGTGTGAAAACCCAATTCTCGCCAAAATTATAAAAAAACGAAGACATTTAATTATTTAAGTGGCAAACATAAAACATACCACACATTCATATACACTATTTTAAGCTGGTCCCAATATACAATAAAGTGCATATTTATTGTAAAAGTAGAGTAAAATAATTTTTATAAAATTAATTTAAACTAATACAGGTATACTTAAATTCATTTGCATCATAAGTTTTATATTAAAGTGTGTCTTATATATATAACATATAAAATTAATTCTAAATAATAATCACAGTCATGTAAATTATTTGAAATCACATTCAAATTGACTTTGTATCAAGCTCAATTCAAATTAATTATTATTGAATTTGCTGTTATATTTATGATTTTCAAATTTAGGCTAAACTTTTTATATATCCACCAATATAACCTTTTTATTTTTTTTATTTTAAGCTTTCAAATTTGTGTTTTTGACTTTATTGAGTATTTTTCTTTGATATAATTCATTTAAAAGTCAAGGCAGAACCACCTCCGGGGACCTCTAAAAATTTTAAAGTTTTTATTTTAGGTGCTTCGTTTGGTCCCCTTGTTCAAGAGTTTGAATGGAAAACCTCAAACTTGTGATACAAGCTTCCAATGTTAGAACTTGGAAGTTGGAACAAAACTATCAATCCAACTAAGGAAAGAGTCCATATATGTCACTAATTTATTAAAATTCACTAAATTTTAGATGTAAAAAAATTATTGAAATAAGTTTTTGATATTAATTTGATTTTGACGTGATAAACAAACTTTCAATGTGAAGTATATTATAATATTTACATCACCGATAAGTTATTGTCCACGTCAACATAAAAGTTCAGTAACTAAAACCAATTTTAACTTTATTTGTATTACATAAAATATTTTTGAGGTTTTAAATATTTAAAAATATATATTATATCCATATGATCTAAAGTTTCGATTAGGGACGAAGATGAAAAACATATTTAGCATTATATTATAGTATATAAGTATGTTTAAATCTTATTTTATTAAGTCGATTTTTTAAGATTGAATTAAATTTAAAATTCATTTTCTAACACAATACTAAAACACATTTTAGCGAGGTTTGTTAGGTTAGTATATCGTGTCACTCATTATATGAATCTCTTTATTCTTACACTTGAGAGGTTCAATCTTCGATATAAGAAAATATGCTAAAAATCTCACCTAAACTAAAACTTCACCTTGCTGCACTTGTTTTATAAAATAAAGTTATGTTAGTTTTATGAAATGAAATTACATTTAAAGTTTTGATAATAATCAATCATTTCATTTGTTTTTTTAGTCTAAGATTAAAGTGTTGTGTCTCATTTCAAATTTAGAGTTAAAAACTTAATTATAGTTATATCCCACTTCGAATTTAGGATTAAAGACTTAATCCCCGCCTCATAAAATAATTTAGACCACTGATAAAAAAGATGTTAGTAACTATTTGATACATGTGTTTATAAGCCAAGGATCATGTTTTGATTTCTCTTTGCTTTATATTGGCAAAGGAAAATAATATATAAAAGGGCATAAAGGTGCATAACCTATGTACAACAAAGAAAAAAAAAAGTAACTAGAAAGTGCTAAAAGCTGGGAGAAATAAAATAAATAACATTTTATCTTTAAATGAGTTTATTTATTGAAAGATAATACTTTGATTTGAAATAAGAAACTCCAACAAATAAGAAACCTCCTAATTACAGAAATTAAGATTGGTCACAGACTCAATTATAGTAATACATCAATGAATGATCGGAGAACGAATTGGTTGTTTATTGATTTTCATAAATCAATATGCAGTATTTTTTTTAAGATTTAAATTAAAGATATTATGTATAATTTAGTTATATAAGTGTTCGATATAGCTCATGTTTTTTTTAGTGCACTAATCCATTTACATGATTGTATCAGTTATCAGATCATTTTCCGGTTGAACTATTTGAAAGGGACAATTCAGTTTGTGTTTTAAAACATTTCCTACTCCCTTTTAGCATTCCTGAGGGCAAAATTGACTACTTTTATTCTTCCAAATTATCATATATATATATAACCTAAATTCTCTTAACCCAACCACTACATGTCATCTTATAATCACATGGAAAGCATAAAAGCATAGGAGTATGGCTTGTGGGTGGACTAAGAAACGTTTGGAACACTCATTTGTTTTGTTGCATCTCAACAACACTTAGTTGCCCAAGAGTACGAAAAAAAGGTAATAACCTAAGTAGCTCCTCGTATGGGTGGACGAATTTGCAAGTTTGTTATATATAACTTTCATTCATGTTACAACTACGTATTCATTAAAAATTTGAACACACTTCACTGAAAATTTTGTAACACCCCAACTTACTAACTATTATATTGTGAGCCTACAAACCGAAGTCTTTATAATATAAAGAGTACTTTAAAACACTACTTTTACATACACAAAACTCCAGATAAATACAAGTTATTTACAATAAGAACTAATAAGATGTTTATGATCTTTCATGTGCTCATGCACCTACATTTGTATCTCCTCGTTTACATAGTATAATTATTGGAGTTCACGATACAAGAACATGCAATTATAAGTTATATTGAAATAAATTTTTAGGATATGAAAATATAAATAAAAGAAACAATTAGATTAATAGCTCATAAACAATCTAGTTGTCTTTTTCAATTAAACATAAGCATATCAAATCCATGTATCAACCACAATAATTCAATTTCCTTCAAATACCAATATACAAGAATCATATATACCACACATGAATCTATACATCAAGGATATTCAACAAGCAGAATATCAACTGACATTTTTTGGAAGACTCGTATTAAGTAGGCTCTACTAGATATTAACATTTGATATAATACCCAAGAATTATATTTACAAGCAAATTTAAGAGAAAATATTAGGGTAAGTTCAAGACATCCAATATCATGTGTCTATAGCGGGTCACGGTGTGTAATGAACTCCCTCATTGGCTTCTCACCACCTGATGTCTTAGTTTATGTGACCTAAACTATCAGTGAAGCTAGATGATCTATGTTAAAATATAGGTGTCAATACTTAATACACAAATCAATAACAATCCATACATTATCCCAAATGTATGACCTTAATTTCAAACAAATTTCATCATTCTCATACATATCATATGAAAATTTCACAAATCAATTAATTATACAAACTAATATTTACTTTACATTTATAAATAAAACATTCATACATAAGCCAAATCATTCAATAGACTTGAAGAAAAGAAAAGAAGGAAATAAGTTTTTTTAGCTTAAGTGAGAATTAGGTCAAGAAAGCTTATTTTTCAGTGTTGTTTTTGCTTGAGTGCAAATTTCTACGCTTGAGCGAAAAGGAACCCAAGAGTAGGTTTAGCTGTAGTCCCATTTTCACTTGAGCAAAAAAAATTTCGCTTGAGTGAGAATTCCTTTCGCTTAACCGAAAATGGACCTGAGACTATGTTTAGTTGCAGTACCATTTTCGCTTGAGTAAAAATGTTTTCTCTTAAGTAAGAATTCTTTTTTACTTGAGTGAAAATCCTTTTGTTTAAGTGAAAATGGACCCGGTAGTAGGCTTAGTTGCAGTACCATTTTCGCTTGAGCGAGAATTTCTTTCGCTTGAATGAAAATCTCAAAAGATTAAGTAACCTAACAAACTTAATTTCAAATTTTGATATAGAATCAACACTCCATACCATTCATAACAGAGTTCAACAACATTTAATAACCTTTCCAACATCAAAACAATATTTAAATACCAAACCATCAAACTCTCGTATATCTACACTTTCAAACAACATAGAATCAAACAATTCCACCAAATAGCATTCATACAAGAGAATTTTGGAACTTGTAACCATGTCACTTCCACATCCTGATCCTTTGACCTAGGATACTATTGAAAAGTTAAAACCAACTTTGCTTACCTGAAATACTTATCTTCAAAGCAACCTCCCAAAACAAATGAGTAATGTTACATAAAAGTCTGGCGACCTAGGACAAGTTACCCAAACATAACAAAATTTCACTATATGATAAACACAAGTTGAGATGATCACTTTTCTCAACTGATTCCACCAACATTGATGCAAAGTCATAAGTAAAAGTAGAAAATAATGAATCTTTGGAGCAAATAAGAACTTATTATGTTTGAAATTACGATCGGGTAAGCATGATCCTTAATTCCTCTACTCCTGTGAGATGTAATAAAATTCTAATATAGATGAGGTTTGGATGAAACAATGTTAGAGAGAAAGCAAAAAAAAAAATACGAGAAAGAGAGAGGATGGGGTTGTTTGTGTTCCGTGTAAGTGGAGGTTACAAATTTGAATCATACTTTTAAACAACTTGAGTCTAATCTTTGCTAAGAAAAAAATGTAAAAATTATGTTTAATCTGTTTTTTCTTATATTATTATTATATATTGATCCTGCCGGTTGACCAGAACGCAAGAGCCTTGCCACGTCAAAGGTATTCTTCCTCTGGATCGGCTTTGCACCACGCTAGCTTCCGTCCTTCACACCTCGATTCACCTCAAGAACCTGCAAAAGACAGAGTGGCGCCGCTGCGGCCGATCGCGCTCCGACGCTCAAGTCAGTGACGGAACCACCAAAACTCTAAAAGAGAAAACTAAGAACTCAAGGAACCGTGCAAAAACTCTCTCAGTGTCCTCAAATATTCTCAAGCGTAAAGAAGTGTTCTAAACGCGCGCATACCTCAGAAGTTCGTTAGAATCTCTTATATACCTGTGCACTTTCTCTCTCCTGACGGTTACGCATCTGAACACGTGGCTCGCATCCAGCTGTACACGTGTCACCATCTAGAGCGTCCTCTGCTTAACCGTCACTTCTTACTCTTCAGGTTGTTTGACTAAGTTACCCATGCAAGGAGTAACTCGGCGTATAGCTGCCTTGGAGCGCGATCTCTTCTGTGTGGCGAGTACGGGGCGTCATCATGCACACCTTATCTGTGGTCTCATCGGCCGCCATCATGATCTGCTTCACTTGCTTCACCGTGCATGTCCTGGTAAGCTGTTCCCTGGCCTTAACCTCTGGCTAGCTGGGGAAAGATCATCTGATAACTTCATCCTTCGCACTCGTGCCCTTTGAAAGCCTTGAACAAGCTTTCCTGATCTTTCGGCGATGTTCTCCTCTCGGCGATCTCTGATCACTTGGTCGCCTGGGTTCGCATCCGGCGACTACGACACAAACCTGGTGACCGCCGGTTTATATATGCTGGAGATCAGAGCATGCCAACTTAACGATTGGCGACTACACGAGCTCCCTGACTTCCTTCCCTTTTGTCAGCCAGGTGTTCCGTTCAACACGCCTATATTATCTCTTGCTGCCACGTCATCATTTCCGACTACCTGGGCGGTACACAAGCCCCCCAGTCTTAAGCGAAGACTTGTCCAGCGAAAAGACTTAAGAGGTCACATCACCGTTGATCTACGTGGCACTGACACGAAATTCCAATCGTTCGTACCCTCTGCTTTTCTGACACTCCACCAAACCCCTTTTTCCAATCGCTCGACACGTGGCGTCATCAACGGTCATCTTCAACTGTCGTTTGCGCTTCCGAAAACGTTCGAAAAACCCCTAAAACCCCTTGCACTTCCACTGTTCCATCATCTTTCTGCATTTTCAAACACTCTAAGTTTTTCTCTGCGAACCCACGAAGCTTCTCAACTCTCTCAATCTCCAACTCTCTTCAACGCTCACCCGATCATCAAAAGGTACCCCTTTTACTTCTTCTGTTGATATTTGCTGCATTTTAACCGATTCGCATCATCCATTATCTGTCTGGTGCATACGTTGTGGGCTGTTTTTTTCTTTTCCTCTTCTCTCGTAACTTAGGGCTTCGTCTTCCATTACGTTCATCCCAGCGAACTCCTGTTTGTTCGTTCCTCCTTCTTCGTCCTTCATCGAGTCGTTTCCTGCAATCTTTGTTCATCCCTTTCCTTTTTCCTTTACAGTTCCTGCGATGGCTCGCACGAAAACCACCGCAAACCCTCCTCCTCCATCGCGAAACCCTCCACCCCAAGCGCATAACCCACCATGAGCATCTGGTGCTCCTTCTACCCAGGCTGAGAGGCCTGCAACCTCTCACAACAACCCCGCATAGGCAACTCCGCCAGTCGCCGGAGGTGCCTCCCTACCTCCCAAGGACTACAAGGAACTCTACCCTTGGGCCACCTCAACTTTGTTAAGCGAGACTTCTTCAATAAACACAGAGTTGGGCGTGCACCGACTAAGGAAAGGGGACCAATCCGAGCTCACATTCCATAAGGAGCACGACAACAAAATGACCGTGCTGCCCTACTTCCCGGGTGAACCGATCTGTGCGGACGATAAAGCGAACAACGACGAGTTGTTCTACTTCATCTACGCGACGTTCTTCAAGAAGGTGAAGCTCAGACTTCCCTTTACTCGCTTCAAGAGAGAGCTTTTAACCGAGCTCGACATCGCCCCCGCCCAGCTTCATCCCAACAGCTGGGCGTTCGTAAGGGCGTTTCAAATTATGTGCGCACACTTGGGACTACCAGCTTCAGTTGACGTTTTCCTCTTCCTGTTCGAAGTTAAGAATCCAGAAGACCGCCTCTAGATTAGCCTGAATGGGATTGCTGGGAGGTCAATCCTCTCAATCTTCTAGCAATCTTACAAAGATTGGAAGGGAAAATTCGTGAAGGTGTGCGCAAACGATCAAGATCCCTCCCTGCTCGACGGCTTCCCCTTGTACTGGGTACACAAGGGGAACAAAGACACCAAGGAAAGCTTTAGGAGGCCCAGAAATCCCGACACCATGGGCGAGCTAGACAAAGATCTCTGCCTTTTCTGGAAGAGTGTAGCAGCCGCCAACATCACCTTCCCCACCTCCTCAATAATCTCCTTCGAGTTCCTCGAGGGCTAACTTGAAGCTCATATAGGTTAGCCCTTACCTTGACACCAAGGTTTTCGTTTTGTGTTGGGACTGACTTCGCATTTCTATCATCTATCATTGGGCGTCCTGTTTGCTGCATATTGGTCTTGGTTTTTAATTCATGTGCCACTTGTTTACGTTATTCATGCATATACTTGCATATTTTGCCTTTGCTTTTGTGCTTACTCATCTATTTTTTACCCTGTGCAGACTTCATGTTGGGCAAAGGCAAACTAGCTAAATTGAGGGCGATCGCCCGAACTCACAAGTTGGCGACGGGTTCCCAAACCGTGCCCAACTCGGTGGTGGAGATCGCCGCTGCTCAGGGCAGATCTCCTCCCCAAGGTCCAACTCCTCCGGTGACACTGCCCGCCCCCCAACGAAAAAAGCTTGTCTTGAGGAAGCCAAAGAGGAAAAATCCTCAAGTGGTAGGATGAGGATGACGAGGCGACAGAGGACGACCTCGTCACCAAAAGAACAAGGGTGGCACCCTCTTCACCACCCGCTCTCCCAACACCAACACCACCCTCTCCCCCGGCTCCAACACCGCCAGTCCAAGCAACACCCTTGGCGGTCACGCCCCCTGTGGTTGAAGGCAGCGAGCCTAATTTCATAGAGAACCCTCCAAGCGCCTCCACGCCATTCATATCTTCTGGAGAGGGTCCTCCTTCAACCACCTCTATTGCTGGGGCCGCACCAGGTGGAGATGAAGGTGCCCACAACTCGCCAATACTTATAACCGAATCTCCCACTTCACCACCACGCCAAGAAGCCCCCCTTGCTTTACAAACTCGAGAGGGTGGTGGTGAAAGTCAGCACCAGGCTCCTCCAGCACCTCCACCAGCAACAACTGCAAGCCTTCCCCCCTCCATCGAAGAGGTCTGGGGGCCCTTCACAGCTAAACTGAAGATGATGGCAGAGGATCTCCCCTCAATCATAACGAAGGTTGTGAAGAACTCGAACAAGAGGCTTTAGGACGAGAACTCAACGCTCCAGGAGGAGAACCGCCTGATAAGGATTGAGGCAGAAAAACTGTCTTGCAACCTGATGATGGCAGAAATCGACCACTCAAGGTTGGAGGATGCCATGAGCGCTGAGCTAAGGGGCGCACGCAAGGAGGCCTCCGATCTGCGCCAGAAACTGCACCTCCTAACTCAAGAGAAAATTGAGCTGGAGAGTAAGCTGGTACCCTACAGGCTCAAGGTGGCCAACTTGGAGGCATCAATAAAAGCAGATGCGGCCAAGGTGGAGAACCTTGAAAAAAGGTCAGCTGATCGGGAGGTCCTCCTCGGGAAGGTCAAGAAGGAGAGGGACGATGCCATGGCTGAGCTCGCCAAAGCTCAAGAGGGAAACAAGAAAACTGTTGCAGAGCTGGCCCAGGCGCGGGACGAAGGCAAAAAGGTTGTTGAAGACCTTGCTCAAGCTCGCGGGGAAACTGAAGAGCTGAAGAAACGAGCTGACGAGCTAAGGCAACAAACCGAAGAGCTCGAGCAAAGCTCCGCCCAAGTCCTTGCCGCCGGGTTCGACGCCGCCCTGGAGCAAGTTGCTTGCTAATACCCCGAGCTTGATCTGACCATGGTGTCCATCTGTAACGAAGTGGTGGATGGGAAGATCGTGCCTCTGAAGATTAACCACCTCCCTCCATCACTTGTTTTTTTAGACTTAGCGCTTATTTCTGTTCGTACAAACTTTACTTGTAATTTTTCTTCTTATGTATTTGAACTGATACTGCTTTTATATAACTTCTTCTGCTTTTTGCACCTCGTCTTTCTGTTTACTTCGCGTTCTTTAACCTTCATTTGCTTTCTTACTCGCGCTTTGAACTTGAGCAAACCTTTAATCTCATAACAATTTATTGAACTGTTAACTCGAAGTAAAACTTGAGCGACTCATTAACCTTCAAGCGATGACATTTAACATAACTTGCAAACTTAAGGCAATCAGTTACTTACTAGGCAGCAGGTTTTAACTTAAACTGGTATCACAATACAGTTTACCTGATATGCCCGGCAAGGTTAGCCTTTACTCCTGTCATCGCTTGGAATTCTTCTGATCACCATAGGGTTCTGGCGATGTAAGCTTTCTTTGCCATCATAACTTGGCTATTGTTCCCTCATCTGGGGGGTAGAGGCGCCTTTCGGATCCTTCTCTACCTCCCTGAGTTTCAGAACAATAAGTCGGATAGCGAGGTGTTCTCTTTGAACCTACCTTAGCTATCCTTTAGACTTCTTTCACCCTTCACGCCATACCTGAACTCGTTCAAGACGAGAAGGATTTTATCTTCCTTCACACCACCTACAAGTGTGGAAGTCTTCTCTGGTCTTACTAAGTCAATATTGATGTTTCACTTAAAGGGGGAAAGGCGTTTTCCTTCCTTTCCCGCCGTTTAAGGTCACGAACACCCCTGAC